>NC_057385.1:0-1201889 GCF_016906535.1 Rhizoctonia solani | reverse complement strand
GAGGCCTTTATGGGAAGGTTCAAGGGAAGTGATGACTACTTGCGAGCCAAGGTGAATAACCTCGAATGATTTGCTCCCCCTTTCCTAGCCCACCGACTGATCAAGAGATAGTTTGAAGAATACATCTACACGGCTCTTTCGACCGTCAAGTACGCCGACTTTTTGAACAAGGGCAAGCAGAGTGAAGTGCTTGTCCCTGGGACTGGTAAGTTGCTGAACGAGCCCTCGTGCTTTGAATACGCGGTTTATCCGTGTTCGAGTAGCCTCCGAATCTTCTGTGCCATACTTTAATGAAGCGTGGGTCGCGGGATTCCGGACGACTCGAGCATACGATCAGTGGAATCGTATTACGGATCCCGTCCTCTTTGATATTATCGAGCCGAAGTGAGTCGGGTTGTCCAGTCCGGATGTTGCAAAGACTGACCAAAAGCTACTCGATCGGTTCAGGCATCCATGTGCGGGCCAAGTAACTCTCGCAAGCGATCTTGGGCTGCGAATTTCTGAAGGTCTGAACGATCTTAGGCTCGAGGAGAATCTTGGCCCTACACGAGACCGAATTTCTAACGTAATTTCTATGGGCTCTGCAGGATTTTTCAAGGCGGTTGAAGGTTTTAGAAGCGACGTTAGTTCCCGCATGGCCGCTCAACGTGCGGCCGCAGCTGCTGCCGAAGGAGCCGACTCTCATTCGACGTCTGATCCTGGTGCTGTCAAGGCTGCTCAGTCTGCGACGCCAATGTCACCACCGATCAAACCAGTCGATGCGATTGCGGCTCCTGCTTTGGCTTCAGAACCGGCGACGAACCGTCTTCGTCCCCGGCTCCGGCTTCGACTTCAGCTCCACTCCAACTCCAGCTACGGCTCCAGCTGCAGCTGCAGCTCCGCGTCGACTGGCGGTGGGTGGGGTTCGTTCTTTGCGAGCAAGGCAGCGAGCTTTAGGTCGTCCAGGTGAGTACTACATCTCAACCTTCAGGTGCTCCAGCTGGCACCGCGTCTGCACCTGGTACACCCGAGGTGAAACCTACAGATGTTACCAAGTAGACCAAACGGTCTTTTTGCTTTATGAACCTAACTCGCGCCTTTTCGCATATTCCGAGTCTCCTTGCACACTTCCACGACTTGTTCCTATGTATAGATCATCGAATATTCCCTCGTGCATACTCTCCCAGACTCTTGTAGCTACGGTACCATACATTCCCCACGTATTCCTAGGTTGGGGACATCAATGTCTAGATCTGTTGTTTGCTATCTTTTCTCGACTTTCTTCTCCCCATCGCATCTGCTCATTTCATCTTAAAGAAAATAGGAACGCTCGTTCATCGCGCACCGAAAGAAGTAGTAGTAATTTGTGTCCTTGAGCCTTTTTCGCAAGGAATTCTTCTCGAACGTTCGCGGCGTGCGCAGTCTGTTCTTTCGGGAACGCCGTGAGCACTGTTTTCCATGCATCGTCATCCGATAACCAAGAGGTTCCGGCTGTCAACGCATTAAAGGCCGATGTAGGTGCGTCCACGGCGAGTATCTGAATCCCGGTAGAGCACGCTTGGCGTACAGCGTTCTGAAGTTCTTGGGCTATATGCGTACTGATGTAAGCATGGGTAATCTTTGACGGAAGATCCGACGAGGCGCACCCTTTTCTAAAAAGATATTCTTGCTCTGTTTCCTCTGTTTACGGTGGCCCTCGCCAGGGACTAGTACGTGTATACTATCATGATATACTTCGCGTGACGTAGACTCCACACCCGAAGTAGATGACACTCCTTCAATAGCCTCAGCTTTGCGTTGTTCCGCCAGGTGGTGTTCCAGCCATGGAACTAGGTCGCTACGAGCAACTTTTCAGGGGTCAGATGGTTCGCAGTGAAATGCGTAGAGTACTTGCCTTCGGTTTCCATACCAGTAAGGACATTTTTGACTAGAACAATGCCAGAGTCCCGCTTCGCCTTTAGGCGAACGTACACCAGAAACCTAAGCGCGAAATGGGCCATGCGACTAAAAAGGATAATGGGAACGGCTCACAGTGTTCCTTCCCTCTTGCACATACGTACATGCTCATCGCCACTCTGCTGAGTTGCTTCCTCGTACATCGTGTCAGTACGTATTCTGTGACTCCAGAGATCTCTGAGCAATTCCACGCGTTCGTGCAGAAGCCCGGGTTGGAATGATGCAATGTAGACATCACATCGACTTGGAGACCAGTAGCCAAAGGATCGCTCCTCTTTGACCATGCTCTTCACGCTGCTTGACAGGTAATCTGCTAGGGCACTTGCGATTCTGTCCATCGAGATCTGAACGGCGACCGCCCGGATCGGGGTTCGCCTGTTTGGGACGGTAAACTTGGTAATTAGAGGATCGTACCTGAATCATTCGGCGAAACTGTTAAATCACACCAAAGCCTAGGCCTAGTTGGAAACCCACCGGCCGCCTCGTGCATAGATGTCTGTTCGCTTCGCGCCCCGTGCCTCAAACACTAATCCCCCAGTGAAATCTACCTGGCCAAGCATTGAGGGCGACCAGGGAGCTATGATAATCTTGCGTTTCACTCCCATCAAGCGTGCAAGCGTTAGAGTTCGTTTGATCTCCTCCAGCGCATCGAAAACCCTGGGGTTGTCGTCCAAAGAAATCTTCTCCAATCGGGTAAACAACGGGGCCACCTCATCTAGGACAGTGTAAGGCAATGTGGCTGGAACAAGATCGGACAAACTCGCCAAAAGTGCCAGTCAAGATTTCGATTAAATCAACCACATTACGGGGCACACCCAATCGACTAAGATGTGCACGCTTTTGAGGGAACGATGACCGTGTTTGAGACAATATTTCCTCGGCCTGTGGATTGATGTCTTCCAACGCCTTTCTTATATCGCGGGTAACTAGGAAGAATATTGTCTTGATCTAACACAAGCCATAATGTATGCACTCACGTCCATCATGTGTAAGATATATTTCAATCTGCTGTTCTCGCGTTCCGGGGAAAATTGAAAGAACCTCGTCAACTACGCGCATACATTCCGCCTCGGCTGCCCCAATCGAATCCTTATCTGTATCGGGAGTAATAATATCAAAAATAGCAAACTTAATCGCCTTAGGAGGGCCCACCGGTGTGGGCCTGTACGCATTGCCTAACACGGAAATTGAACCGATTTCATTGTAATCGGGAAGGGGGATGCTCACTGATGGAATAACGTTTGATACGCGTTGTTCCTTCAATTGCTGCCAAGCGCGCAAAGGGAGTCGTCGCATGCCTTGGTAGGGTAACTAGGTCACCTCTTCGATCGAGCAACACTACCGACTGCCTATCTTCATTGGAGGCTTCATTTGAGTTGTGATTGAGCGCGAGTAAGATTGGCTCCTTGGATACCGCTCCTTGCACATGGAACACAGCAACGATCCTATCTCGAACGGTATCGTACAACGCGGCATGATCGGGTATATCTGCATGCATATTATAGATAAACGCTTTGGCTGGCACGGTGTCCTGGTCGAAGAGCTTGGCCAATAATGCCTCGTAATGTGGCCTCTTGGGATCAACTGCCGATATTGTATATTAAGCTTTGATCACTAGATGCAGCTCTGATCATACCAATAATCGGTAACGCTTCCTTCACATACTCGTCCTCTAGTGTTTCGGGCAAATATTTACCCGTGCTGAGCTGTAACGCAGATGGCCTCTTATCAGGATCGTGCTCAAGTAGCATTTCGATTATCTGTCGCTGTTGATCTCTTGCCTCTGGCCATGCAGGAGGGAACTGAATAGATGGCTGTCGAAGCCGCGTCAAGACATTAACGCGCTCGCTGGCAGTCACAAATGGGAAGTTTAGCTCGAAAAATACGATCTACGCCAATTAATTCAGCCACCAATCTGCAACAAGGAATCCGGTCTTACCCCTAAACTGAAAAACATTGTGAGCTTAATATACTCAAAGCACCACCAAACCTTACCTATATAGATCTGCCTTGGACTGACTACGGGTCCCCTTCTTCCTTCCCAACATAACTTCAGGGGCGACATACAGACTCGTACCCACGCCTACAGTATAATTTCGATGTGTACACTGATCGAAATTACCGGAATAGTGCCTACCTGAAGTCATTTCTTGGTATGCATCCAATCTAGGTATGACCAAGTCTGAGGGGTCATCAGGTACTACCGCATTTACTGCGAGGCCAAAGTCACCGAGCTACAAAAGCCAAAATAACGGTGTTAGAGTAGTCTAAAGAAGAAATTCAGAAATATTGACTTTGGCGTCTCCTTTGGCATCTATGAAAATATTGGAAAGCTTGATATCCCGATGCAGTATTCCATTTTGTTGCAAATGTACGAGGGCTTCGACGAGTTGTCGGAACAATCGCCAGGATTCCTCTTCGCTGAACCCACCCTCTGGGGCTTTGCGTTCCACCAACTATTCCCAGTGGATGTATTAGCAGCAATTGTATCAAGGACTGCCACTACTCACCTCTTTCAGCGTTTGATTTTCGACAAATTCCTACTTTAGTTCAGTCTACTGCCACAACTACCTACCAATGATACTGACCATCTGAATATATAAAATACGAGGGTTGATTTTTGGCGTCACGGCTTTCACCTGGGGCGTAGTCACGACGGGAGAATCATCCTCGTCCTCGTCACTCGAATCATCAAAACCATGAGAGGATCGGCTTTGACTTTGGCTGTTTTCCCGGAAATGAATACCCGGAAACGAAGTTCCAGTATATGGCGAAGAGCCTGGTGGGGGGAGGTCATCTAGATTGAAAACAAAAGCCGAGTCGACGCTATCGTCGTTGGTCACAGTCTGGGCTTCCTCAGTGGTGTCAGATGAAGCAGCAGAACCGTCAGAGTCGCTGGGCGACGTTGCACCAGATTGCAGAGTCTCAAGCCAGGCGGTGTAGTATCTATAATGGACGCAGGTACAATGCATAACGATAGCTATTTTTATCTCCGAGTACTTACCTGACAATGTATCTGTGCGAGAGCCTGGAAAGCGCGGTAATCTCCCGATAAATCTTGGCATCATCAGCACCCCGAAGCCTTATTTTCTTAACCTAATATGCAGATGATGAGAAATAAGTTCGACAATGTTAACATATACGAACCGCGTATATCCTGCCATCAAGTTTGTTTTGAGCTTTGACGACTGATCCAAAGCCACCTTTCCCCTGAATCGACGATATGTACCATGAATGTGCACCATCAGTTTCAATTCATTCAGCTTACCAGAAATTCCAGCTCTTCCCATTCTTCACGAAACCGACTTACTCTTGGTGCCGACCGGCCTAGTATGCCAATGTTCATCGGTGCATAATAAGCTCCGTCTGGTGACATAGATAATGATTGTCGGTTGACGGATGGCGGTAGCTTGGCCTCTGATGGAACTTGAGCAATGGTTCCTGCTGGATATATGGGGACGTACTATTAGGCACAGGTGTTATTTGTCCGAGCGATTCAAGTCTTGATAATATGGTCAAACAGGTCGGACGTTTCTTTTGTGGTGTGACCATCGTCAATATAATCTCTTGCAATCGTTCAGGAATGTCAGCTAGTGCAACGTTAGCAATAGAGGTGACAGAATACAGATACACCTACAAGATGACAAAGCCTCATGGACATCTCCAAAATCATAGATCACTCGAGGACTCATCAGCATTTGGATAAATACCAGGCCTGCTTCCCTGTTAACAATCGACCAAAATTAAAGACCAGTATCTGACCTAAACTCCAAATATCGCGTTTATAGGAGTATTGATGCGGCTCTTCCAGTACTTCTGGCAGCATCCTAAGTACTCGTTTAGTCGATCGCCGAGTCCATACCACTAGGTTGGAATAAAGATGCGCTCACCATCGTTCAGGAATCTGGTCTTCGTTACATGTTTTACTATCGCGGCCATAGGGGTTTCCCTTGTGTAGATCGACCAGACGAGTAAACCACCAAGTTCGTCTTACTTTTAGAACGCCTAGTTGCCCGCGCGAGCCTTGTAAAATGCCAATGTGCGACAAGTTGATAGCTGCGGAAGGTTTGAGTATATGGCCTGTCCAATGAATTTTAGGACGAACCCCTATGTGTAAATTGCTTGTTGTGCAGCTCTGAAAGTGCTTGGAGAGCTGAACATATGTGACTCTTTCAAAAACAGATATGAATTAGAATAGATTGATCCACCAAAGAACCCACAATGGCGCGGTCCTTTTTCAAAAACTCGCATTGTGCCAACACTTCGTCAAGAACGAGTTGAGGTGAGCGCCTACGAGTATACAGAGTCTCATATATGTGCCTGCCTGCCCTCCACTTGACAAATGGCGCCGGTCGCCGTATACAAACTCGGCGCCGGCCCAAGGGGATACAGGTGTAAATGCTGGGTTAGGCTGTTTGGATTCAGTCGATGTCAACTTGACGGCATATACTTCCTGTAGGTTGGGATGCTTGATTGTTGTTAACCTTCGGATTTCCGTTATCAAGGTCTCCAACTTGGATCTGCCAGCTAAGTGAAGATTTAACAGAAATAGTGGAGGGCAATGAAGCCAAAATACCTGGGTTAGAATAGTAATTCGAGTAAAATATAGTCTCATGCATTTCGAGCACCGAGGCTTGTGGTTCGGCAATGCTTACGGCCAGTTTCGATGGCCATTCACCAGCGTCTTGAAACAAGGGCTCTGCAATATACACAGTGCCTATAGGACCAACTATAACAAATTTAGCGTTAGTAGCACCACCAAGATAACATGAGCTTACCCGATTGAGGGCAGGATAGTCTAACGGCATTGAAATGCCTTTGGCCCAACTTGATAGGTTCATCGAATTCAACGTAGGCTCCGTCATCGAGCTTGCGATGACGCATCGGTTGTTCGACTCCTGAGACAACCAAGCGAGATTTTGAATCCACAACAGTAGTCCCCCTGTCGTTTGGGGATGTCCCGAATTGAGTGCGTCGCTGCAGTTCCATAGCCTTGATCCCTTCTTCAATCTCGCGGACTTCCTGCATCTGATCTTCCACAGCCTTGGCAGCCTGTGCTTCGCGTTCGGCCCTTTGTGCCGCAAGAACTTCATTTGCCCGTTGAATAGCCTGGTCTGCAAGGGACTTGTTGGCAGGCGTAGCTCCAGCTGTGGTGAGGACCGAAAGTTGTTCTCGAAGCTCATCCGCTACCTTCCTTACGCCGATGAGAATTTGGAAAGATGGTTGATCATTTGGTCAGTGCTCACCACTAGCACCATCATATCATTGAGATGACGCTCTGCTGCAGCACGGATAAACTTGTTCAGTTCGGGTATGTGTTTCTTGGGAAAATTGACTGGGTCCTTCACAGTAAACTGGGCTGGAACTCGCGGGTATGTATGAGGAAATCTCAGCAGATAGCGTGAACAAACGAATGCACAATATTATCGCTATAGTCACTTACTTGACATGTAGCGTCACATGAATAGGCTCGGCATCTGGTGCAACATCAAAGGGAGATATCCGAATGTTAAACTCGACAAATTGAGGAGCGTTCTAATGAGATCTTCAATATGGTAATTTGTATTCGAATTTTGATTGAACACGTACCTTGCCCCAGGCCTGCTTGCTTTCTAACTTTTGTACATTCTCTGGTCCATACACTTCAATAACAGACTCCAACTCCGAGTTTTGGAGCTCCAAATATTCTTTTAGATCTGCTGCAGTCGCCATGAACGTCTCACGGGACAAAGACGAATGGGACAAGATAATGCAATAGAACAATCAGACAAGGGCGATATTGAATACCTGACTTGAATTGTATCTTGTGTAAATAAAATTTGTTCTCAGCGAAATGGATGACCAAGTAGTCACCAATGAGTTCAAGTCAACATTGTCTCGAACTCAGAATTGTCGAAGTTAAGTATGTGGGCCAATCCTTGATTTGAAATTGTGCCGCCGCTCGCGTGCTCTGACTCGCCACTCTACTCTGACTCGACGCTCCAGATCGTTCTTCAACTTGCTAGCATCGTCATGGAGAACCATCCCTCGGTTTGATTTTTGCGTTTTGGACGCAACGTAATCAAGCTCACCTTATTCCCACAGTTTGTCACACTTAGGGAGTATATCCAAAAGTATCCAAGTCATGCGGCGCAGTATATCAAGCATATAATGACATAGTTTATGGTCAGTTATTAAATGTACATTACGACTGCGACTAAACTTAGCAGCACAACAATGGGCGGAAATCCAAGTAATTGATGCACCCAAACTTGAGCGTGTGATTATTTCGGGTACAGACCAGAACAGGTGGGTAATGACGAAAGGAAACATTCACAAAATGTTAACATCTTAAAAGACACACCGCTCATTTGTCGTGCCATGCGGACTTCACGAGGTGCTGTCGATTGGCTGGTAAGTTCATCTGATCACATCTACTCCGAGAACGTGAATATATATTTGTCCCAGGATTTCTGAAGCATTCCAGGGGCTGTCCGACTCTGATGAATTAGATGCATATCTTGGAATTGTTAGCGAGGATTCGTCAATAGTGTACTACAAAATTACTCCCGGAATAGTTAAACCGAGGAATTGAGCTGCTCAAATTTGACCACACAAATACCATTGCTTTGTAAGATTTGTTATCAAGTGGCTACGATATAGTTGTTGACTGATTCTCCTGATCTTATATTTGCCACACGGCCAGTGCCACTTCAACACGCACTCCCATTCCCTGCAGGCCCCATATACTCAGTTAGCTATGCATTCGGCTTCCCGTGGCTATCGAGGTGCTCGAGGTTCTCAAGGCAAAGGTCGTTTCCAGTCGCACTCCAACTTTACGCCCTCGGCAAAGTTACAAGAGGGCCTTTCGGAAAGTGCGATCGACTCAGTATCCATAAACAGTATTCGGTTAGATTCTACTAAAGAAGTAGAGGCTACAAATGTAGTTGCATTGGGTTCCTATGACTGGGTTGATCACTCAATCCCAACAATTGTCATCCCAGGTAAGTGGCCAGTATTTAAACTCTTGTTAAGCTATCTAGCCCATAGCTAAGCAAGCATACAGGGGCCCCTCCATTATGGAAAGAACCCAGTCTACCCTTGCAGCTGGAACCGGACACAGGCGACTCGTTTATCGACCAAAATACCGCCCGCCTACCAATGCACCCATTAGAACCCATGTTTCGTGCGATAAGTGTCACTCAGGAACAATTCAAAAATACAATCAACTTTTCCGAAGAAAAGATTGATGTCGTCACGGACCGGAATAGTCTACGCAAGTTGATGAGATTCATTATTTCCCATGGTCCCAACCGTGATCACCGGCCAGGCAGTAATCGCGAGTTTAGAATCGACGTCCAACTTGCTTTAAACGGCCGAACTTTGGTACTCACGCGGCACGAGGAAAACCTCGTTGACAAATCTACCGGTTTCAAGGGCTATGGTCATAACTTTGAGAAGGCCACTACAGAAGCCTCTCCCCCGCTACTGGCCACCAACTCTGGTCGTACACATATATCCCACCTTAGGTCTACCGGCCATCATCGGATTACACGCTACGATCTACTAGGGTTACGTTTCCTTGTGCGTTACGAAGTAGATTCAATGGAGTCGACACCAAAGACAAAATATACGGACATTGCCCCGAAGGATGAGCTTGATGAGCTCACAGCGGCCCTGGCTCAAACCTCCCTCCTCGAGTCGAAGTCTGCTATTCTCCACAAACCCAAGCTCACTCCTAAAAAGCCGGAGAGCATAGTCGACGTACCACAATCCGAATTGCGCCATGTGATTCATGGTACCTTTATCCCACAAGACCGGGTCTTAGAGCTTCGTACTATCAAGAGTATATTTCAGGTGCCATGGTCAGATTACTTCGAAAACAATCATCGAGAGACGCTAATATTCTACAAATAGGAACGATCTTTACCCTCAATTATTTCTATCTCAGACGCCAGTACTTAAGCTTGCCAAACAGCTAGACGGGCGCATCGATGCGATCCAGGTATACGACAAGGAAATCGAAGAGATGAAGGAAGCGCATAACAGGCTTGCCCCGGAGTTCGCTACTTTGGTTGAATTACTGAAGCAGATCCGTGGTGTCGCCAAGAAGCGCAATCTAATTGGCCACGATCGTCCATTCGCTCTTTACTGGAGTGGCAAGGGAGATCTTAAAGTCCACACTATAAAATACGGGTACTCAGGAAATCTGCTTTCGGCAAAGGAGCTATGGTCACTTGGAAATCCACAATAGAGTACATGCCGTAGTTGTATGGATGCATGATTATTCAGCTGATATATGCTGTGTATCATGTTCAATGACTGGGTATGTAATTAAAGAAACGAATCGGTTCGGCCAAAGGTTCTCTAAAACATCTCCTGGAAGCATACAATTAATGTGAGTAGCTATAGGGTTTACTAGTTAAACATGGACGGAAGAGTATGAGTAGCGATAGTATTTATGGCATTGATTTAGTTTTCTTTCCTGTCTTCGTTTCTAAAACATAAAACCCATGGGTTGCCAGTGCCAACAGTATGGAACTGGCTAGATTCACTGGTCAGGTGATACAACAAACGTGTGATCATTTGTCATTGATTGCCAAGGCCGGTTCCACCAACAACCTCCTGTGTCTTTGTCCACGACGCGATCGCGATATAAGATCTCCGTGAGCCTGCGAAGCACCCAGCTCAATTATCTTTATTTGCTAAATACCTCAAGTTCGTAAAATTTCTCAATTTTTATCTGATTGACCTGGCTCATTTTAACCAGTATATATCAATCAATTGCGTCGCACAGTCTTCGCTTGGGCCTCTGGTGTTGTCTCGGATTAAAGTTGCATTGTCTTCTATGGCCTCTACTCAGGTCAACCTCTTAAGTATGTCGAATATAATTCCGGACCGATCTGGAAACACAAGTTCCGAACACGTTACCACTGGCTTTCTCACACCAGATGCCAATGCCCTTCGCGAGGCCGCCTTGAAATCTCGACGAAAAAAGAAGAATATTGTCAGAGAACAATTGGCACCAGCACCAACACCTGACCAACAAATTATAGGTATGTGGTATATGATTGAACCCAATAGGGTGCGCTCATTCACCGTTTTCCCCACCAGAAGTAAATACCTCACAGCCATATATTTCTCCAGTCGCGGGTGGGGACTCTCCCATGCACGATGCATCTGTAACACCAGCAGTAGACACGTCTGATCCCCAGAATAATCCCACCGATACCGAGGACGGTGAGATACCCGAGAGCAGTCAGGAGGGTGAACCTGGTGGCGTTCGTTCCGCTGAGCGAGATACCAGAGAAAAGACTCCACGCCCACTGTCTGATGTGGAAATACGAAGTACTTCCATACCACGCACCACCGAGTCACTTAAAAACGTTCGCCCTGGGTTAGATAGTGCGTAATCACATTAGTTCTGTAGTAAAGTGTTACTGAATTTGGAATTTTCAGTGACCTCACAAGATTTGGCCGAAGCAAAACATCTGATACTGGACCTTTTGGGACTCGGTGTGACCCCCGAGTATCTCGTAGATTGTGGCGTGTCGCCCCAATGCCTAGCCGTCTGTTTTTATGAGTTGAATCTCAGATTCCCGCTTAACCTCGATCGCCGTCAGGTGTGTTTGTATATCCTCTCATGGTTAAGTTACTGGTAGCTGACCTACTTTAGATAAAATTACCTCCTATTTATAATCTAGATAGACATATGAAGGATTCTCAACGAAGAGAGCAAATCATACGCCAGCGCGATCGTGGTCGGATACCCCCAAGGCCCATTCCTCCCGTGATATCAACACCCACGGAGGAAACAGGATTGTCGTCCGACAGAAAGCCATCGCCGTCTATTCCTGCGGATACGGGTGACAAGCCACCCAGCGAACCATTGCCCTCAAGTCATCTTGATATGAGCACCGATCAGAATAACGCTATCGAAACACCTGATGCTCAGTTATCCGAGAATGCACGGTCATCGCCTCCGAAAGAGCCTGATATCACATTGATGGAAGACCAAGAACGAATGGAACTACTAGCACGCAAGGCTGCTATGGACAGCATCAATAAGAAAAGAGCAGCAAAGACTTCCACTCTCTCTTCGGGTATCTCTGAACAATCTGATGCTCAGCCTCACTCAATGGAGATCAATGACGTAGAATCGGCTGTAGATGCTCTGCTCGCCTCCGTCCGGATGAATTCTGAGTCATCGAACCATTCGGAAGGTAGTCCTAATAATTATCGTGAAGGAGGATTTGCTGTTGGTGGAGAACAGCTGTCCGACTATGACTCAGATGCTATGGTCGAAGATGAGCTTGAAACCCGTAGCCCATCGCCTTCAGATCCTGACTTTGACGAACCTATGGATGCTGCCGTGCTCATGGATGATCACCGCAACATTTCGCCCGATCCTATTCCTCCTACACCATTACTCATTCCGTCCCCCAAGCATATTCCAACCAGAGTGCGATTTGATGCTCCAGATCAAATTCGATCCTCAAGTTTACCAGCACAGCCTACACCCATTGCAGTCCCTGTAGTAGCACGTAGGTCTCGCCCCATCGCATCAGATTTTATCGACCAAGCACCACCTCGTCCGTCGAGTACCTCCACGACCCCTCCCGAACGAAGTGCGCTTCTGAAACGAAAACGTAGCTTCGTCGACCCTGCGGTTTGGCCTAAACGGATTGTGATAGATCTGGATAGCTCAGACGAAGAAGAGGATCAAGGTGAAGCCGCCTCCGGCTTTGCGTCATCTAGTAACAAGAGTGGTACCGATGGAGCGCCGATTAGAACAGGAAGTCAAGACCAAACGGGAGGGAATGGACAAGATCAAGCAGCCCAGATGCTACTTGAGAAGGAGCTTCAAATCAAGGCAATGATGCAGAAGATCAAGATGCGAGAATTACAAAAGAAGAAGTCCGCAAGTGGATCAAGAACCCCCATGACAGGTACTGTTACGCCTGCTACAACAGCCGAAGTAAATAAGACCACTCCGCCAACTGTCGAATCACCGTCTTCGCCAATAACATCAGCCGTGAATTTAGCCCAGGCGGAAACTTCAAACTCTGAAATTCTGCCGACAATCCCAGTAGTAACGCAAGGCAAGCTTAGGTCCTTTTTATTTGCTCCAAAGATATGCTTAGCCTTAAAGAACTAGAAGTACCATCTTTGGTCGAAAAAGAGAAGGACTCCGTCTTGGATAACTCACTGGGTTCATAGCAAGTTATGTTTAGCCAGCTTCCACTAATCACATACAATATACATAGATTCAACTTCACCAAAGATGGACAAGGGGAAAGGAAAGGCTCTGGAACCTGAAGGTGCGCGGGTATATTTTCTTTGTCTGTCTGCTTGTTGGGCTAAAGGGGCACATTAGGGATATCGCAAGGCGCGTTTGGCTATCCAACTCTTGCGTTGTGACTGACGTCTGTTTCAGATAATATTACGATTAGCTCCACAGTGGCAAGAATCAACCCCCTTCAGGGATTACTGGTTCAGCTAATAGCTTGAATGACTTTGCAGGTTGAATGGGACAATGGATCTCGACTTGATCAATTATTAAACCCTAATAGCGAACAGGCACCGGTGCGTATTGCCTATCGCTATGTCGTTTTTGTTTAGGCCTACCTCGTACTGAGTGATATGGACGTCTTGGAATCGTCGCGGCCCCGGTTGCAGACTCACTTCAAGACATATGTTTCTCCACTTGCAGGGTTCACCAGTCCAGACCTTCAACGCTCCAGCCCGACAGACCATCAACTTTCCTCGATATTTTGGATATCCTCTTCTGCCGGGCAAGACGTGAATCGCCAGCTTTGCATGTATGAGTTCCCCAGTGGTGTCTGCAGAAATGAAACCTGTAAAGACATTCATGTTAGGGATTTTGGGGCATCTGGTGAGTAACTGCTACTTTGATGTGTGAACACATATGTTCGCTGGCCTTGTCTTACTGGCTGGCCCATGCTGAGCAGAGGATGAAATTCGAAACACTGCAAGAACGATGTTCCCAAATGCTCGACCTGAAAGTCTTTCAGAAATAGTCACACGAGTTCAACAATCTGTTCAAGCAAATTAGTAAAGATGAAGATATCCGGTTTGTGTATAGTATTAGCTAACAGCGCTTTCTGTATTATACCATCGCTTTCGTATTTCTTTTGACTTTTCATTCTACCTTCTTTCCGCGGTCTGCGCGCCTTTTCCTCTTCGCCTTTTCCTTATGCTCGTTTACCTTTTGTTATTCTTGATAATAGGTTCTCAGCTCGTACAACGGCATATCGATTTTCCTCAAGCACCAAAGAGCGGAGATTCGTTACCGAATGGCGAAGGTCTTCGATAACTAGGACTTCGAATGCCATGCGTATGCCTGTATCTGTTACGACAACTATGTGTTTATGCATCATTTTTTAAAAAGCTATGAGTGAAATACACGCTAGACGAAATAATCTTGAATGCATTCTGGGTACGATGATCAGGGCTAGTCAAATAGGAAACTCGGTAAGGTTGATTTCCTGATCGACCACTCACGTAAGCGGTTCGCGAGCTGCCGTGTGGTACGCAGCGCGCCGGCTTGGGTTCACTCCTTTGCCCTACGTACGCATCTACTGTATTACCCGTTTACGACGACCACTAGGTCTTCTCCTTCCCCCTTTGTGTCTGAACACTTGTGTCCAATTCGAGTAATATGCGCCGTGATGTTCGCGTGTTGTTGGTTGGGGATGGTGGTGAATTGTATTCTATCGGGACAAACCGCGACTAACGATACCCCACAGATGGTGTAGGGAAAAGCACGATTGTACTCGCTGATTAAGAAGAGTACGTGGACAATGTGAGTAGACGGCTTGGTATGTTGGCACAGGGTTAACAGATGTCCAGGTTCAACACGTTGTGCCAGAGGTAACCATACCTCCCGAAGTGACACCCGAGAACGTAACGACATACATTGTTGACTCGTCGGGTGAGTATTCAAGAGTATTTCTGGTCTAGTGCCCCTTATTTAGTTTTCGCTCCTCCAGCTGCTCCCGCTGATAGGCCCCACCTCGAATCTGAAATCCGAAAGGCGCACGTAATATGCATAGTTTATGCCATCGATAATCCCAACTCATTTGACCGAGTACCAACGTATTGGTTGCCTTACTTCAGGTCTTTGGGTGTGAACGTACGTTGAACCTGTCACTCGAATCGTACATAAATGGGTTTACCTAACTAAGTCTTGATAAACACAGGTTCCTGTTATTCTTGTCGGTAACAAGATCGACTTGCGCGGCGGCGAGGTGTCTAATGAAGACCTGGAAAGTGAAGTAGCTCCTATTATGGAGGAATTCAAGGTACGCTTACTCCAAATTTGCTTTTCCCTTCTCTCTCCATCACAGACAAATTTAACTAGTGGTTGTCTAGGAAGTGGAGACTTGTGTGGAATGCTCAGCCCGAATTCCAACGAATATTGCCGGAATTATTTTCTTTGCTCAAAAAGCGGTGTTACATCCAACTGCTCCCTATACGACTCGCGAGAGCATGTGAGTAACACACCGTCCGCATACAGTTCGGGCCCATCAATTCGCTCTCCAAGAAGACAAAACCGACTCTAATACTACTTAACACTCATAGATCCTCAAGCCAGCAGCGGTAGATGCGCTCCGCCGAATTTTCCGGCTCTGTGATACTAATAAAGATGGGGTTCTCGATACACACGAACTTAACGAGTTCCAGGTACGTTCTTACATGTCCTCGTTAAGCCAGGCCCTAAAAATCTTCCAGCAAACTTGTTTTAAAGCGCCTCTTCAACCCCAAGAGGTAGAAGGCATCAAATCTATTCTACGCAGCCATGACCCTAGCATGTTACGACCTATTCCGTCACCAGCCCATGCATCACCGAATGGTTCTCCCCCTCCCACCCCCTCAGCAGAAGAAGGGGTAACGGAAGATGGGTTTCTGTATCTTCACACCGAATTCATTCGAAGAGCTCGGGTAGAGACAACATGGATAGTCTTGCGGCAATTTGGTTACGCGGAGGACTTGAGACTCACTGAAAGTTGGCTTTCACCCAAGTACGAGTTCCAGCTAAGCCCCTGAGACCGATGACTTATATTAGCCACATATGCAAGATTCGATGTCCCTCATGACTGCTCCGTCGAACTTAGCCCACAAGGTTACCAATTCTTTACCGACATCTTTCAGATATTTGATAAGGTGTGTTCTCGTTCATTAGCCATACTGAGGCATATATTTACATTGTCTCTTACAGGATCAGGACGGTGCACTTCGACCTGAAGAGCTGGAAAACCTATTCAACACATCTCCCGGTAACCCTTGGGTTGCTGAAGATGATGAGGGAGTCGACGGCACCATAACTCTTCAGCATTGGTTGGCCAAATGGAGGTAAGAGCTACCAACTTGTTAGCAACAGATTGCCAATCTCACATATAATAGTATGACCACTCTCCTTGACCACAAAAAAACACTGGCCTATCTCGCATATCTTGGGTACAACGCAGGTCCACAACCGGAGCACTGAAGATCACCAAGCCGCGACGCGCAGAGCGCCGTAAGGATAAAGTAACTCGAAATGTCTTCCTATGTTATGTCGTTGGCGCCGCTGGTTCTGGAAAGACTTCCATACTCAACGCATTTAGACAATTGGCCGGCGGGGGCGTGGAGACCATGCTCTCAAAGGATGCCCCCAAGTCGAAAGGCAAGGGAATCGGAGAGCTCGGTCCATACCATCCTACAGAAAAGGTGTTGAGCGTAGTAGGGGCTGTGGAGCTACGCGGAGCTGAAAAATATCTAGTGGTGAGTAGCATTGGCCAATGTGTTTACAACATGTATTTATTGCTTTTTAATACGCAGATGCAAGAGTTTGGCTCTAAGAGCGAGGCTAATATGCTTCGAGATGCTAAGACGATGGACTTAGCGGATGTGATCATCTACGTACATGATTCGAGCGATACCAACTCATTTTCATATATCAGTGGTTTAAGAGTAAGGCATCAAAACTCTCAACAGAACTAATCCTCAGCTCATAGTATTGTTTTTAGCAAAAATATAATTTGGACGATATCCCAAGTATGTTTGTCGCTACAAAATCAGACCTAGACTTGGCACAACAGGCAGGTAACGTCCATCGAGCATATATTTGACCCTGCTAACTCTGGAACAGCGGCACGAGGTTCAGCCTGATGTTTACTGCCGACGACTTGGCCTACAAGGGCCGTATGCGGTCAGTATCAAAAACCCTCAAATTGCAAACTTGTTCCCAGAAATAGTTGCAACCGCAATGAATCCGTAAGTGATTTTTCCATCATAATATCACTCAATAAAATGATGCTTTTTTCTAGACTCAGTGCAATCCCTGGAGGAGCTGAACGAGCGTCCGCTACTTTAGCGCGAAGAAAGATCGTCCTGAGCATAGGAGTGGCGATTGCTGGGATCATGGTCGCGTACCGGTCTTTTCTACGACCCATAGGCTACGGAAGTGGTTGGTGGTCAAACTGGGTCAACTGGATTATGGGAGGAGGGATGCGAAGGGATTTGTAGACTACTCACTTGATCAAATAGTTAATAGGGATATCAGTTGTCATCCAACCATCATACATGATAAATTACCGTCTCATATGGATACAGGCATATATTTTGGTACCCCAAGCTAAATCAGGTCGTGCAACCCCGCGCATGCCAGTTAAGTTTGCCCCAGCAAAATTTACTACGCAAAAAAAACTGGTCGCATCAGGGATCGAACCTGAGACCCTCTGCGTACAGCCTAAATCTGTAAAGCAGATATCATAACCACTAGACTATGCGACCTTGAACATTCTAAGTAAGCATACAATATGTTCATAAAATTATGGCCTTTGGACTCAACTTGGCCCTTTCTATCCCGGCCTACGTGAAATAAAGACATTTTATTGTTCGTTTGACTCGGTTCAAACTTGGTTGTCCTGGGAGTATTTATATTCGGGTTGACTATACAGCATATACAATATGCTTTTGTGAAGCTTTTATGACTTAAGTTCAACGTGGCTTGGGTCCATGCTATTTTTAATTAAATACTAGCTAATAGAAAATCGATTGCCACTGTAGACGCTCAATATCTGCGGTAAGATGCTACTTTGGCGTACTCCGGCTAAGCCCAGGGGAACCGATGAAAACATTTCACCTAGGCCCTTATTATGCACATTCACATGTAAGATGAGTCAATCCAGCTAGTACTTCCCAGAACGGTGCTGATCGAAATTCCAGTAGACATTTTCGTTGCAAAGGTTGCTCGTCCGGTCTTCCAAGCACCCGCGCCACTGTTGTTATATTCCCCAAAGAAGACATGGTCAGTGTTTGAAGTTGTCGCAGACCAAACCTATGGTTCGTAACATCCTTGTCAGCAGTTACACTCGAGAACAAGCCTAATCCTCATACCTCCCAACCCGCAGCTTGCACCTCGGATCCAATCTTGCTGTTTTGGAAAATCACACGAGCATAGTCACTGGTGGTGTATACGTCGATATCTCGACCAGGAAACCACACTACACCAACACTTACCTCCAGGGGCGTCCGAGGTACACTGTTCCAGTGCCTTGAATTGTAGAGTTATCGATGACGTAGTAGTTTGAATCATTCGAGCTGCGTCCAGATGCTGTGATCGCACCGCTCCCAACTGAGTTAATTGTTGACTTGGTGATCCAAATGGACGCATGTTGGCCAAAAATAAAGTCGACCGCTCTTTGGAAGGTATTTCAATTTGGCCTGTCGTGCTGGACTGCTGAAATACTCACCCTTCAATGTAAGTCTTTCCATAAAATTGAGAGCCGGTCTCCGCCAACAAGGTGTCTTGGTATCCTTTGAGCTGACAAGCGTAAGCTCCGAATTGGCCTTCCTCCACGGAAAGTGCGATGGCCTGAGATTGCTCGACCGGTTTCCCATAAGTGTTGACAATGTTTAGATTATACAAGCTGCGGCTCCTATGAGATTTATACCGTCATAAGTCGCGTATCCGGGACTTTACCTAACACCAGTTGCCAAAACTCTGATTGTGGCACTTTTTGCATCACTTCCTGCCGTCGATGCTGGTATATTATCGGTGAATGTCACGGTATTTGAAGAATATTCAAGTGAGTTGGAAGTCTGTCCATAGACTGTGATAATGCCATCGTCGGAGGGCAGTTAGCGTCACAGTGCTACGATCCTCCGAGCAAGATAAACGACATACTCTTGATATTTGCTCTGCTAATCGAAGTCTGCCCTGTATAAGTTCCAGAATAGATAAAATAAATGTTGCTTTATTGCGAAGACGCCATACTTATGATTGGGTAGACATATGAGCTGGGTTAAATAACGTACCTGCTGGTATCCGCGAGCGCTTCGGCAAGGGTCGCATACTTGCCACCTTTACCAACGGTGATCGAGCCAGAGGGTGGGGACGATGCAGCTGAAACAAATGAACAAAGCCCGCTGGCGATGGCAATAATCAATGTAAGAGATCGCATCATGTTCAAAGTGAAAGTAAGTATTGGTGGGATAGATGAAGGAGTATTCAACTGATAGTGCTTGGGACTGGAATTTACCCGACCCCCCCCCCCACACATTCTATATATCATTGATTGGAGTTGAAATTCAGAAATGCTAAGTCACCAGATAATTACGGTGTTCCCAGGAAAATAAGATAGCCATAGGTGGGATACCATGGGCCTGTCAAAGCTGTCATTGAAGAGGAATAATCCGTAAATAGCATACGCACAAATCATATGATAGTGCCAGCAAGCAGGTACACCTAAGAATCGTGACCAACGCCGCGCGCACCGCGCAATGGCCAAATGCTCCTAAAATAATTCAGCCTTTGCCACGCTCGTGATCGAATGAACAGAAATTAAACGGTGCCCATAAGGTTGCCTTGAAACATCAGATGGCCTTCCTGTGTATACTGACCGCCTCCGCAGCAAATCTAGAATTCTGGCAGGCTGATGAACACGGTGTAATTTGGCACACGGTGGCAGGTCGCCGATTTGGTTAATTGACACTTCCCGAGGTTTATTTTTACGCGAATAATGCCATATCATATACAATGTACTACTGCAGCGCACACGCGTATCAATGTGCGTAATCTCATATGCATAAGCTTAAGTTTACTACGCTACAGAGTTATATTAATAGCTGAAGGTGTCGCCAGCGGCTACCAGGAATGGTCCTAAACAGCAATCTGAAACACACTTGTGTCTAGATCTATATCAGCCTGCATTTTTAATTTTACAAATTTCATGGGCCCCGTTCATACGAAGTACTCGTGCTAACGGCTCATGGCATAAGCAGTGGCTAGAATGTACAATACGACATATATTAAAAGTAGCCTGACAAATTAAATGTCTAGTTTCATCACTACGTATATTGAATGACACAAGTATGAGTTGCAGTAACAAATACATACCCTCGTTTGAAGCGGCGTCTCTGTTCCTGAAGTGTAGCTATAGCATATACTGGTATACGAGAAATTGATGTATTCGTCACATCTTTACGACATAAGAATATTAGCAACGCCTTTTTTCACACTCTTCTTTCCGTCTATAGTATACTGTACACATCAAACCATGATCCTGTTGCTGGAGTTGCAAGTTTAACTACCGCACCTCACGAACCCGAATCTGAGTATACAATCCTGCAAACTGCAAACTGCTTCGTTGCTTTTATTCTATACAGTATTACATGAATATACTTTACCCTGTTGAGCAAATTCGTACAAATTACACTGTGCTTTTAAATGTCTCTGGCTCATCCTAGCTTAAACATATAACCACAAGTCCTAGTGTAGTGCTGTATACTCTCCTCGGTCGTCTGAGCCCGAATCCTTGCCATCAGTCGGGCACTTCTCGAACGGCAGAAGAAGTACGCAGACTACCGAGAACAAGAAGACGGCGATCGATGCATACACGGGAAATGCGGGCGATGCATCCAACAGAATACCACCGGCAACAGGTGCTATCATACCCCCTCTAAAAAGATGTGAGCGTGGACCCCTTAGCAATTCAAAGGGAGATAAATCTGGCTTACACTCTGTTTAGCGCAGATGCAGTCCCGCAAGCAGTACCTCGGACTAAAAATTCGATTAAATAACCTTCAAACGGAGAATGTGCTGAGCTGCGCCTTACCCTTGGTATCGAATATCTCTGGTGTCATGCCGTACAAGACAGCCCACATAATCGCTGATGCTAACGACACTCCGATGGTGCTCCATACAACACCCGTTTTGCTTTCGACTTGTACAAACGCGAGGCAACACATCGCAGTCATAAATGTACTCAAGGCAAGAGACTTGCGTCTCCCCAACGGAGACTCGATCATCCATGCGCCTATCTAAATGAACTTGTCAACAATCATTGACGGCTGAGTGAAAATACGAAGTACCAGAGCACCCGGGCACCCTCCTAGAGTAAATATTACAATATCCCATAGTGCTTCTTTCCTGCTTCCTTCCCCTCCGCCAGCGTCACCCAATCTCCTCTCAAGAAGTTTGGGCAAATAAACGTTGAACATAGTAAAAGCTTGTTATATTGAGATACCGGTTAATATCATGTCAACCCGATCGTATATAAGCTTACCAAGAGACATTCCCCACCACGCGCACCAAATCAGAATAGTTGTTAGCCTCCATTCTGGAGTAAAAAGCATAGCCACTCGGTCGAGCCATGTCGCAATTGGCCTCCCAAACGTGCTTGGAAGGCATTGTTCTACGTAGACCGAAGACCTGGAACGGCCTCCATATGTGGTCTAGGTGGTCTAGACAGACGTCTACTATCACGGGGCCGGGAGGTACCGGGTGTAGACGCTCCGCTTTCACCATCCGGAGTCGTGGGGGCCTTTTGCTCGAAATATGATGCATTCTCGTCTGCATGCGGCGGCATCGGCGTGTCGAAGCTCCATCCTTGCCCAACGGCACCTTCAGGGCTCTGGCTAGTTGCTCGATAATCTGTGCGATCGGCAGGTTGTTGAGAAAGGGCCTGTGAACGATCGTCCTCTTTCCCGCTGTCGGAGCCCGACGATTTGCGCTCCTCATTCGAACCCCGCGAGGAGGGTCTATTCCCCACATTCGCCTCTTCGTCATCACCTGCGTCGAACATAACGCCTTCTTCGCTAAGCATTGCGCTCGGCTTTGCGTCACATACGTCTGCTAGAGTAATTACAAATCGTGATCGAGATGGTCGACCGAATCTAGACAAGTAGATAGATGAAAGATTATTACGTGCCCCAGTAACTTTATCAGTAATGACTTACTTCATATTGTAGTCTTCGATGCTCTGCAGGGCAGCGACGCCTCGGTGTTTCTCCCCGCAGAGACCAAGTATCTAGGGGACTCGTACAAACGAAAGAAAATAATGCGAAGAACGAACATAGCCAATGTCTGTGATAGTATTTCTCCTCAGTAGGGGCAACCACCAAAACCGGAAAGCATACAATGATCCCCAGCACTCCTAATAATACTTCCAACCCCTGTTCTGGCTTGCGACGTCGCAAAGCAGTGGTGTGTTCTCGTTCCCAGGTCTCCCCCCGAGCGACCAAAGTTCGGACAAGTTTCGCGAAAGAATTCGAGGTAGAATTCTCGGGCGCCACCACATTTGGTTCAGGACAGCTGTTGCCTGGAATGATTATAATGGCGATAATGGCACTAACTACTGCACCCAGCGAGAAGAACACGGATAGTGCTGTGAGAAGATACTGCTTCTTCTTGGGAACGTTCTCAGAAACAATGTGCCATCAGTGGGCATACTTCCCTGAATGAAATATTAAACGCAATAGCGCATTCAAGTGGTGAAAGTCACTCACGCCTACTGCACTCCCAAGTAGGAATATAAAAAAGCACAAGCTAACAAAACTGGTCGACAGGCACGCAAGAACTCCAAAGAGGCTCGTAAAGGCCAATGTGAGATTGAACGCCATGCTCCGGCCAACAACATCGGAACATGACCCCCAGCCGAGCGCCCCAAACATCATTCCACAAAACATCGAAGCAGATAGTAGTCCTATCTGCGAATCCGGAATTGCGTATTCATCTTGGACCCGGGGGAGAATAATAGCTATCGCTTGGAGCCACATCTAAGTGTTATGAAATAAAATGGCCGAACGAAAAAAAAAAAAAAAAAGTAGTGACGCGTGGAAATGGCGGTGTGAATGGACGCTCAGAGGTGACTATAAGATATAGTTACATTGTCCGCAGCCCATCCTGTAGACAGTCGTGTCGTGAGTCAGGTGTATGCCATCGTTGGCCTTTAATACACAATACATACCGAAGCCGCATAGGCCCAGTAGTGCCCATTGATAAGGTCCTATACTTTGTAAGTATGTGGCAACTTACAGAAGCCATGAAAAGGACATACCCATCCCAATTTTGTCAATCGTTCTATCAAGCGGGGAGCGCATGTCATCAACACCGTCTCCAATGTCGTCACTATCCGAGTGGGTATCGTTGAAGATTTGTGAAGCTTGTCGTCGAGTCTGAGGGGTAATCATCGTGCAATATGTCACTATATAAGCTATCCACGAATGCTCGCGCTTCCTCGCTCTCGTTACGTCGCTTACTAGTCGTTATGTGCAAGATGACTGTTCGCCTCAATTGGCTTCGTCGGTGTTTTTGACAGCAATCACCTCATTACACAGCCACATGGCGCAAGCACACTCAAACAATAGGGGTACGCCCAGGGGCTCCACAGGATAGTATCGAGCGCTATGCACTTTCCCGAGATAGGCCGGATGAATTGCGACAACTGCTCCACTGAGATCCACGCTGGCTCACGAGGGTTCCTTGAGGACCTTATTTTGCCTAGTGCTTACGGGATGCATACCACCCCGATTTTCAAGAGGACTAGTTTAAGTGCAGCTAAATTGGCGTTAAAGCGTGTAGATCATACAATAAACAAATTCATTCATTAAGAACCCCCCTGTGCCCTATGTAGAAATCCCATTGGGAGGGAGGGTCAGTGGTCCGTCTCCTCCCAAGTACGCCCAACTGTCTTGTAAAGATCTGCTTCGGTAACCTTCTTGCCACTAGTAAAGTAACCAGAGGCAATCTTAGCGTCAATCTCTACACGCGAGTCGGGTGGAATGAGATGTTCCGGTAGATCGTATCGCTTCAAGATAGGGATTCCAGAATCGACGATCGCGTTGTATTTCCTAAATCACCCGAAGTCAGTTCCTGCGCCAGGAAGGGTGGTAGTAAAACTGACATATCACTCATCGAGATCATGTTGTCAATCTTTGTGATTCCGAGCCAGTGAAGAATGTCTGGCATCAATGCTTGGAACCGCATGTCCTTGACTCCCGCAATAAGTTCCGTGGACTTGAAGTATTTATCTGCACTATCGCCGCCACGCTTACGGAGGTTATACACAAGGTATCTAACTCAAAGTTAACCGCTTTGTATAATGAACACGAGTTTTCGACTTACTTGGTGACTTCTCCCAGTGCTCTACCTTCCTTGCGGAAGTACACTACAATTCCGACTCCACCCTTTTGGGCAGTGCGGACACATTCTTCGATCGCGAAAACAAGGTAAGGTTTGCACGTGCAAATATCCGAACCGAAGACATCAGATCCGTTGCCTGAGGAGATAATCGTCAGAACTTCCAACATCCGATCAAATGGTCACATACATTCATCGTGTACACGTAATGTGAGCTCTTTGGTTGGGTCGCGCATGTGTGCAGGATTACCGACTAATATCCAAAATATTATTCTACCGTTCAAGCACAATAATATGCCTACTCACAGATGTAGACGGTCAAGCCACCAATTGGAGGCAAAAACACCTTAATGTCAGGTCGAGTAATCAATTCAGGATACATGCCGCCGGTTTCTTCAAAAAGTGCTCGGCGAAGTAGAGATTCGTGACTGACATGACCTTGAGTATCTTTTGGCCGAAGAACTGTGATCAACTTACATTCCAAAGCGCTCGGCAACTCCAGGGAGCCACCATACGGGTTCTACGGCGGCCTTGCTACAGGCCAGTTCAATACCAGGATCCGCGTCACTCTGTGTTCCGTCTGGATTCAAAAGCGGGCGAGATTTGATAACGATTTTACCGTCGACAGGGAGTGCGGTTGGCGTAGTAAGAGCAGCATCGATTTCAGACAATTTAATGTGCTAGGAGGGAGGTCTAAGTCATAAAATCGAGTAGCAAAAAAAGTACCCACAGCTTTGGTGATTGCAATACTGGGTCTGACGTCCAATCCACTCGCAATCTCGTTGGCATATACTTGTTGAACTACATGTCCCCATGGATCAAAAGACACAATTTTCTTAGGATCGAACCTATAGGGTGCCTTTAGAGTATGTTATTAAACTTGACGGAACCTGACCAACCAACTAGCCTGAGGCGGGATTTCGACCGGAGGCTCGGTTAACGAATAGTTAGGCTGGTGAGTAGGCGAAAGGGTCCCCATTGCAATAGCGAGCGCACGATAAATCGAGTAGGAGCCAGAGTGGGCGCTTGAGTGACAGGCATTGTTAGAACCCTAGAATTTAAAAAAATATGTGACAAAAGAATGAACATACCCGATGGCATTGCGCAACTTGATACTGGATGGCAGACGTGAGCACACAATCGGGCCTCTGGCAGTTGGAGTGTCGGCAGCCCATTTGAGTGGGATAGGCTTTATCCCTGTTTGATCGGGGTAGGCTAAGAAGTGCGGGGTAATTAGGCCAGGTCATATCATCCCCCCACAGCGTGCGAAAGTTCCACGCACTGGTCAAGATAACGCGGTTTGGATAGAGGGCTTTATCTTTAGGCTGCTCGATTGGCGTTCCTGTGGGCCGTGAAGCTGTAAGAGCGCTCACGCTCACAGCGGTAGGGATACCCGCTAGCCCAGGAGAGCCTAGAGAAATTAAATTAAAGCTCAAGATATTCGGAAGCGAGGAAGATACGCGTACTTGAGACGGGTGGACTGGTGCCCAAGCCTATGCCTGAGCTGGACAACGTTACCGTCGGACTCGCAGGTCGATTCGGTTGACTAATAGTAGGCACGCCAGCCCCGGTACGCGTCAGAGATTCGACCTATATACTTGCTTAAAAACACGAGAAACCTGAAGCACTAAATTCCACACTCACACGCTCCGTCAGCGTTGCCTGAGTCGTGGTCAACGCGTCGAGCTTGCTAAGGATTTGAGATAGTAGAGCGTCGTCAGGCATGGCTTGTTCGTAATCAAGTTCAGAGACTGAAAGTGGGAAGGGGAGCAACTATGTCGTCGTCCAGCCTAAATACCCCAGACCGTAACCCGAGAACGCACGGCGTCGGCGAGGCAGGTGTCTGACGTAATCAATCACGTGCATAGGCTTAGATAACGAAGGCTATCGGGCGGATGTAATTTTTGTACAAGTTCCAATTACCCCATGCTTGACGGCCAGACTCACCTTGTCAAGCAAGGATGGAAAGGTGTAGGCCATCCTTTGAAAGCCGGAGGCAGGTCTCGACCCGTTGTGGTTGCCCAAAAGAAGACACTTGGTGGAATTGGGAAGGACCGAGATGAATCTTTTGCTTTTTGGGACCAGTAAGTACGTCAGGCCACCCGTTGTCTTGTCTCAGGTATTAAGTTAGTGCAGCCTATATGATGTAGCAGCCAAAACCATCAAGCTGAAGCTGCCTGGAGATGAGTCGTCGGCTGATAGCGATCAGGAAAACCAAAACTCTGCAATAGTGAGTATCAGTACACTCTGGGTTCTTGCTCAAGTCTCATCCCAACACGCAGCAAGTTCAACGAACACATACGGGTATACTGTCGAATCGTCGACCCACGTCTCTTCCAACCCCATCATCTAGCAAATCCCCATCCCCTTCGCCAGGCTCTATTTTGTCACTAGCCAAGAAAGAAGCTGCTCGAAGAGCTCTGTACTCGAGATTTTTGAGAGGACCTGTTATCACGCAGGAGAACCTTGAGCCTAGTCGGTAGACCCTCCGCAAACTACCAGCACCACTCCGACGGCAGCATCCGCGTCTACATCGTCTACAGTACTCCACTGTACCGAAACTATCCCTACCACAAACGTCCAGATTCCAAGTGACGACAAGAAGCTAAAGAAAGCCGAGAAAGCTGCAAGACGATTGGCCAAGGAGGAACGAAGAAAGGCTAAAGCAGCTCGACGAGAGGCCAGAGAGGAAAGAAGGAAAGCCAAAGCCATTCGAGATGAGGCTAGAGCCGCAAAGGAGAAACGCAAGATTGAGCGCGCTGCAAAACGGGCCGCAAAAGTAGCAAGAAAACAAGAAAAGGAGCAGCACAGGGCCCAAGCGCAGAAAAACGGGGTCACTTCAGAGGTGCTTGTGCAGGCGGAGAATGGTACCGATAAGGAAAAGGTGAAACCGAAAAGGGAGAAAAAGCGAAAACGAGATGGAGAGTGAGTCTTACGCTGATGGATCTACTCTTTGTTCGCTCTCTTTTCTTCCCGTTGTATTCATCACCCTAGTTTAGCTCTCATTTATTTCTTGAACCCACGATGCACTGTCGCTGTTTTTAGGCAGTGGAAAGATTTCCTTGGACAATGCGAATAAGTATTTCATAGTTGCAAGACAACCACCCAGTTACACATTCTCTGTCTTACAACTGACAAAACCGAGACCTGAATTCGGGAACCGTCTTGCACACTGGGTTTCAACCCACGATACGCGGCGATATACCATATATAAAGAACTTGGAAGCAAAATGTCAAAATTTGGTGACCAACGGCGAGCATATAACGAGGGCAGCATAGTGGTCAGGGGTCAGAATACAGGGAGTGCGAGCCGCCAGGTCACTGGTAGCCGTGCTGTTCACAGGAGCAGCGAGAGCGGGAGAGACAAGCCCGAAAGCGGAGACAGGGATGGCGAGCTTGGCGAAGGCGCGCATGTGGAACTCGGTACTGGGAGGGCGAGAGACAAATGAGGTTGATTAGATGTGAGTCAATATGTCTCTGGCTGACGTGGACCGCTTCACTGACCCCCAATAAACTCAACAATCCCAGCTGATGTACGATATATGGTTTCACTAATGTTGAATATTCTTCATGGATGTTCCCTGATACATTCACAGACTGGCATTGTGGACACGTTCAGACCGGATGTTACGCGCGAGGTGGCTATTTTAGCGAGGGTCATATGGTACCAGTCTCGAACTTGTTCGGTCGCACCTGGTCTTGGCTCATCCCAGCATGTATAGTCTTTTGAATTGTGCTGTATTGTTAGGCCTTGACTCAGATCATTACTTTCCATTAACTTATGGCCATTAGAGCTTCCATTAGATTTAGCGAGCGCGCTTGTATCCGAACGATCAAACTAGGACTGTATGCGTGGCTCACACCTTGCGTGCCTGTATATTAATACTCCTGGCACGTTAGGATACATTCAAATCTCATGTGGAAACTTCTTTCGTGCCTGGAATAGTCATGCGTTTGGATGGGGGATAGCCGCCTGTGATTACCTAGGCGAAGTCCGAGTCGGCCGAATGGCGAGCAAGTCTAACCAGAGAACGAGAGTATTGAGGCTCACTAGCATTACCGATTATGCTCTAACGCTATCGTATCGACCGAGACAATCACGTATTATGATCATTGACCTGGCCTGTCACCAGAATGTCGACCTGGAATCAGATCCTAAAGGTCAGCCTGTGAGATACTATGAAAGATGAACAGACGATAATGATACCGTGGAGATAATGAAAATGAGCAAGAGTTCAAAACAAAACCTCCGAGGTACAGCCGTTCTGTGGCGGCCCCGTGTACACGCCAAGCATACATGTTATTGAGCCTATGGCGAGCAACATCGGCTAAGTTCTAAGCGCTGAAAGCGCGTTGATCGGGCTCCAGTCCTACTAGATGTACTTCCTATACATGATCGTGATGGTAATATCTACTACGTGGACTCAAAATACGGAAATTCGGTTTGACGGTCTTATGGTTGAACGCAAGTTATAAATATGAAGCGTACAAGCCTGCGACGTTATTCAGAGACACATCGACTCACCCCTGATCAACCTCATTTATCTCTCGCCCTTCCGGCACCAAGTTCCACATGTACGCATTCGCCAAGCTCGCTGTCCTCGCCTCCGCTCTCGGGCTTTTTTCTCCCGCTCTCGCTGCTCCTGTGAACAGCACAGCTACCAGTGACCTGGCGGCTCGCGCTCCCTATGATGTTCACAACGGTTGGGTATGTATGCTACTACGCACAACTGGGGCTATGAGATCTGACAGCTACGATCGACGTACTATGTAGGCTTCGTGGTGTAAGTATCAGCGTCCCAGCACCCATGCTCATTTTGACCTAACTGTGTTTCAGACAATCCATCTGCTGGCATCGGCTCATGCGGCTGGCAAAACCGTGACGACGAGTGGGTCGCTGCCGTTGGTACTGCTTTGTTCCAGGAGATGATGGTCGGTGAGTGCTGAACCAAAATTTGCCTGTCTGACTCGGTGGCGAGATCACTTGAGGTCGTCATGCATTTACCTGCTCTTACTAACTCACGCCCCCTCCCCTCCCACCCCGGTCCCTCATTGACTCGCAGACGGAAACCCTAACCACAGCAAGGCGTGTGGAAAAACAGCCAACGTTAGCTGGAACGGAAAGACGATCAAGGTCGGAATCGTTGACCGCTGCCCTGGCTGTGGCTACAATGACATCGACCTATCTCCATCTGCGTTCCAGCAGTTCTCCGGACTGGGTGAGTGCATGGTAGAAGAGGGCGACTGACCTGAATGGGCTAACAGGCTTGATGGAAACAGGAACTGGAAAGCTTAATGGTGTCTCCTGGAAATTCAATTAAATCTATGGGCAGTTATAGATGTGCGACTCGCGCCGAACTTAGACAAGCAGCGCACCCATATTTTTGTCTTTCAGTTGTTATTCAGTTCGTCACATATGTTCCTTCATCTTGGATTCCGGTAGAATACATACCCCAGCTTGAAATCCAACTCTGAATCTCGTTGGTGGTGTGTCAGACCTTTAAGCTTTGATGTCAATCAATGGTGATCATGATCACCCATACGACACGTGACCCTAAGAATTCCCAAGCCATGTCTTCACTCAACCCAGACAACCCCACAATAGACATCTTTCCACCTCTGCATCGTAAGGATGTACTTGCATGCCAAACATCAGCATGGTACACTACATTCCAACGCAAAACTATCAAGACTACAATAATAAATGCGCTTGGCGAAGATTTTCGAGCATATTTGGAATCTGATGGTTTGATTATTCCTGAAGGGGCAGAGGATCAGTGAGGATCCAAATTCCACCTGTGTATGACATCAGCTAAATTTCTTATCATAATGTGTCCTATAGCCGCCCAACAGGGGACTTGTCGAGCGACGAGGAAATGGGATCTGACCACGATGATGGTGAAGATAGCAGCCCCATGGCAAGGTTTTCCTTCCCTGAAATTGATCAACACATTCGAAGAGCAATATCATCTTATGACGCTGTGTTCCCGAAGCTAAACTGGACAGCTCCCAAGGTAGACCGCTCGCATTGCGACGATAAATCTAAGATTGACTGTTATTTAGGATGCCGGCTGGATGCTTTCGTCTGGTGGTCCACTTCGATGCACGTCTCCCGCCGACGTATATTTATTACTAAAAAGCTCAGACTTTACTATGCACGATCTGGATACCGACCGGATTTTTGAGGGGTGCATAGACAACTCGCACTCAAATAGCCAAGCCACCAATGGTTTCGGTAATGGTGTAGCTGACGGATTAAGCCCTGATCCCCATAGTGTCACCTCTGATTCAAGCGAAACAAACCATACTGTTCAACTAGAACTTGTTTTAAAAAAGTGGTACGAGATAGAACGGAGCCGGGAAGTTCGTTGTTTTGTTAGGAACAATCGATTACTAGGTGAAAACCTCCAGGAAGTCTAGTATATTAATCTCACCTTCTTCTTTAGCCATTAGCCAAAGAGATCCTAACTTCTTTGAGCATTTACTTTCTCAAGAAACCCAAAATTTAATGCGCTCCACAGTACTCAAATTCTGGAATGAAGAGGTTAAATTCAAGTTTGCTAATGGCGAAGTCACTAGCTGTAGGTATCTTATAACCAAACTATTAGTGCTTTTTTAACAGAAGCCCGCTAGATGTGATGGATTTGCTGTTAACTCGCGATCTGTCCAGAGCGCACATAGTGGACTTTAACCCCTACGCTCCCCGAACAGACCCCTTGCTATTTGAGTGGTCTGAACTAGTGGAACTCCATACTCGCGCCGAACAAGAAGTAATAGAGCTGGGAATTGAGTCACTCAACTTGGAAGAAAGCCCACACACCGGTGGACGAACGGCCTCAGGAATCGATCTTCCCTTGCTTCGAATTGTTACCTCGCCAAACCAATCTGCTCGCCCAATGTATAGTCACAATATGATACCTGCCGACGCACTTAGCGATAACGCAATGCGTTTCGCTGCAGAAATAGCGGTTGAAATGGCGCAGCGAGAACGAGAAGCTCAGGAAATAGAGGCAAGAAGGGGCGAGCGCTAAGTGTTGCATATATGCCTGCCTTTAAAGATTTGATCTTCTTTGATCTTCTAGTCCCTAGTTTAGATACTTTAAATCTTGTAGCCACTTTATTTGCCTAGGTACTACTCTCAAATTATAAGCTAATTGAATCTCCAAGAAAATCCGTTCAGTTTTCCAACACCTAGATCATATGATGGTAAGCTTCGGTGGCATCGGGTAAAATAAGTAACAATTCTGAAACTAACCAAGATCGGCAAACTGCTGGAACGCAGCGGGTGCAAGGTCGATATCGTTATAGCCACACCCAGGGCAACGATCAACGATCCCAAGAGTAATACTCTTTCCATTCCAGGTAGCAGTGGCAGTCTTTCCACAAGCGGCACTGTGGTTGGGGTTTCCATCTATTGCAAACAATCAGTTCAAGAAAGAAGTAAAATAGTAAAGCTAGAATAGTACCTGGGATTAGTTCTTGGAACAGCTGGGTCCCTACAGCAGCCACCCATTCATAATCTTGCTGTAAACAGTTCCATCTTAACTGTGTAAGTTACGGAAAAGAAAAAACGTACGTTTTGCCAACCGCATGCACCGATCCCTGCGGAGGGGTTGTCTGTTTAAGTTGTTAGTAACGGAATTTCAGTATAAACATGTCGAATGTATGCATACACCACGATGCCTATTAAAGATTAGTTTGACCCTTACAGCGCACAATATTGGCTATAATATTACTTACCCATCCATTATGGGTGTCGTAAGGACCACGGGCGACAAGTCCGTGTGTAGTAGTGTTTTGGACTGGAGCTGTCGCAGCACTTCCAAAAAACCCAACAGCAACGACGAAAGCAGTCAAAAGATGGGTGGCAAATAGCATATTTGAGAAGCTGAACTTATGGCTTCAGGAGATAATATGTTCGAAAGATGGTGTTTAGACAAACAATTATGTTCATTATTTATACCTCAAGACAGCCTCCGCTCTTACCGGTCGCTACATCACCACTGGGTTCCATCTGTAGAAGAAAATAGAAGAAAAGGCGCAAGACCGTCGCACATGTTGCAACTTGTGTCTTAGAGTAAGTTCGATGGGTATATGCGATGCCAAAGATTAGCGGCTAAGGCTCGCTTATTATAGGATAATTACCCGTCATCATTTCCGTGTGAAGCGGTCCCAGTGTTCCATATGGCCCAAGAAAGTAGCTGGTATATTTGGACTATATGACGATATACTCAAGTAGTCTGAAGGCTAGCTCATACAAATATATGACAAAATTATCTGAAGACGGGCTCGAGACCAAACTACCGTACATCGACTTGTAGGAAAGAGATATCGTATTCATGGCCACGGGGACAATAGGCCAAGGATATATCGCCGTTGAAGAATATATTACCAGTTGTATTAATAAAACTTCGGCCTTGGATGATCAAAGTCGAGCAAGCAATGATTATCTGTGCCAACGAACGTCGGCGATTTCGGGCCACAGCATCCCACATGGTTACTATTGACAAAGTGCGGGAGAATCCTTAGGATGGCGGGTACCTAAACACTGGCAACTCTCTTGCTAATGAAAGGTCTCAAAGTCCATGGGAAAATCAAGGGGCTTTGCTGACCATCATTAGCACAGGGCTAGAAAGTCCTACATAGTGTGCATATAATGCAGCCCGAGAGTACTAGTATTTGCTACAATTTTGTTAAAGCTCCCCGAGCATGGCAGTGGTATGAACTTACAGAGCTTAGGGCATTTTTGCGAGAAGGTGTACGCTGAGACTTTAATATGCGTTAGTCTTTTGGCCTTGGATAATATTTGCTTGAGGACTCTCGGCGTCCCCTGGAGATGCGATTCTGAAACTCGGCTTCGCCTCTCATATCCATTCCAGCATAAAAATACGATCCCATAAAAACGAAGTGTACAAAAAATGTAAAAGCGCCTACAACCGAGAAATAAAATTATGACCACCCACTCGATACGACTCCCGCTCCTATTCCCATTGTACTGTTCCTGTCAGCATCGTCGTCATCACTCTCAGAGGGCGAACTATCCGAGCTGCTACTGGACTCGGATGGCGAGGGAGAGCCGCTGCTATGGCTTGAACGACGCTTGCGTTTACGTTCAGAGGCAGTGGACGCGTGGGGTTCAATCTGCTGCAACTCTGCTGCGTTGAGCCCCAATGGCATGGCCTGCATACTCATATTTACATCTATGTTTTCTTGAGTGATATATTTGTTGTTCTCTTGACGGGTTCTCCTAGGGGTGATGCCCTTAGCGGGCCCACGCATGCGACGTTTATCGGCCCATTCACAGTTGAGATCGCGTGTGGCGCAATGTGTGCATATGGGGCGAACGCCGTCACACTAGGAGTACGAAGGTCTGGACAGGAATCAAATATAATAGCGAACAGAACCTACCTTGGCTTTACGTTCTCGGCAGCGCTCACAGGCCTGGAAAATGCGTGATTTCCCCATCCCCTGCGCACCCGGGGGGCGAATCGTTCGGGGTCGTTTCGATGAGCCTGATGGTGGGCTGTTCGAAGGAGGCGGCCCAGGGATGACTGCTGGAGGGGGTACTGCGGTGTGGTATGGAGGAACCGCGCCCTCTTCTCCTATGTGAACTAGTGGGGGACCGGCGATGCTTCCAAATCCGGGCGGATGGCCATATCCATATGGTGGAAAGGGGTACATCGGTTGGCCACCATGTTGGTGGGGGTCAACATGAGGGTTGTACGCATTGGGGTCGTAAGGAAAGGGCGGCGGGAACATGTTTGGTGGAGCAGTTGCTGGAACAGGAGGAGCTCCCGGCGCTACTTGCTGGTTGGGGTTGACCGGGGAAGATGCTGTAGGGACCATAGCTTGAGTTGGGTCCATAGTGGTAGGTGCTTCAGTGCTCTGAGAGTCCAAAATCTCGTCTCCCTCCTCTCCGTTTGTGCCCCGGGGTTTACTCCTTTCCTTGGCATATTCACAAACAAGACCTCGACTCGCACAGTGTTGGCAACTTGGACGAGCCCCGTTACACTGATAGGATGGTTAGATTAATATAACGCGACTCAGGCAAGTCCTACCTACCTTGGCTTTCCTCTGGCGGCACTTTTGACATGCTTGAAATGTTCTCTTGATTTTCAGTTTGCCGTCTGCATCTCTCTCGCCTTCGTCCTGCTCTCCAACATGGGCTGCGGGGGCTTGTTCGTGACCGGGTGGTGGAGGAGGGGCCGCCCACATGTAAGGACCATAGGGCTGAGCGTATTGCATGCCCACGAAATGGGCGTATGGCGCATTGGGGTCGGGCCCAGGCGCCGGAAAAGGCATCCCAGGATAGAGCTGTGGTGGGTACGCATATCCAGGAGGCGGAGGATAGATTGCCATTGGTGGGGGAGGCTGAGCCAATTGTGTTGGATGGGGTGGAGAGCCAGCATTTGGAGGGGAAGTTTGAGGTGGTGGTTGGGTTGAGGGATTCGAAGTGGGTGGTGGCGGAGGTGGCGGTGGATTGGATGCGGCAGGAGGGCTGGGTTGAGCTTGTGCGTTGTTGAAATTACTCGGGTCCACTGGATCTGAGGCCCCCTCCGCAGGCTTAGCCTCTGGCTGGGTAGGTTGAGAAGACTCATCCTGAGAGGCGCCCGGCTCTCCATTATTTGTTTCGTTCGGACTAGAGACCAATCAATAGTGACCCTTTGGAATGTGGTCGCACCTACCCCGCCATATTGCGTCTTTCAGCGTATTCACAGGCGACTCCTCTCTTTTGGCAATGGTTGCAAGGCCTCAGCCCATTACACTAACACAACTGATGTCAAACAATCTTAATAAATTTCGTCGGATGTAACTGACCTTTGCCTTCCACTGGCGGCACTTTTGGCAAGCCTGGTAAGTTCTTTGTGTCTTCTTTCTTTGACAACCTTTTGGGATGGTGTCGGGACTGGGTAGGTTATATGATATAAAAGAGTGCATACCGGACTGGAGATGCTTGGGGTACAGGAATTGGGGCCGGATACATCGGATACATATACGGATATCCTGGAGGCGGCGCTCCGCCCTGACCTGGCGTTCCGGCCGGGAGGAAGGCCGGAGCTCCCGGGGCTCCTGCCAAAATCCATCAGTATCACGTGGGGCACCAACAAATCCCGCCTTGCCTACCTGGGTACAGATAAGGAGGTGCGCCCGGTTGTCCAGGGGGCAAGTAGTATGGGTAAGGATAAGGATATGCCTGAGGAGGTTGGGGGGCTGGCATTGGGGGTGGATGTTGTGTAGCAGGCTGAGTAGGCGCAGGTGCAGGCGCGGCTACAGTTGCAGGTGTGGGTGCAGGCGGAGGTGGCTGGTGTGATTGGGTCTGCTGCTTGCTGGCCTGTTGGGCGGCAACTGCTTGGCCCGCTGCAGCCTGGGCCTGGGCCATTACGGCAGCCATCACCGCCGCGGAACCTGGTGGTGTTGGTGCCGGGGCATTCTTGGGAGGTTGAGCTGGTATATTTGTAGTCGCGCTAGGCTTGATGGTAGTAGGTTGGTTTGTCGGGGGGCGAGTCGTTTGCTTTGGCTTTTGAATGGGGGCAGGGGGCGAATTGACTGTAGATTTCTGAGACGAAGTCGGTTTCTGGTTCTGATTCTGGTTTTGAGACGGAGGCTTGCTTGCTGGTGCAGGGTTGGTACCGACTTGGTGCGGATAATGTACTACAAATGAAAAGGCAGAGTATAAAATAATGGACAATACCACTACAGCAAAAATGACGGTGACTGACAGTGTCCAAAGTAGGTACTCCCTGTATCATCTAGATAGAGAGTCAGTAAACGAGATGATTGTCAGTTTACTTGTGTTTGAAGTCGACCATAGATGGTATAATAACAGGTATCTTGAACCTGCTACTCACGATTGCCTATTGGACCACCACTGTGACTTGCATTTCCCGCAACATTAGATCCCGTATGCGAAGGGCTGATGTTATTTAGATCCTTGTCGGATGCGGACATGTCTCCCGACTCCGTCGCTCCGTAGCCTGTGTCCGGTTGCTTCAATTTCCGTGAATTTTGCTTCCCGTCCCGGACCCGCAGTGACAAGTTGGGCCACCAAACGAAAAACTAGCCACGGTATTTGCTGCCAAGGTCAAAGATTGAAATATCCCGAAAGATCAGGGTGATTCCTGTATGCCAGAATTGATAAACAGCAGAGGGGGGACTGGCGTTCGAGCTGCTTCCGACTTGCTGGACCCCAAACAATCACTGGCGCACGGATCAGGTGCATCCGTTACCGATTTGCCAGCGGATACAGCCCCAGCGCTTATTCGTAACAAACAACGCCAGACACTGTCGCTTGTCCCCATTGTGTACATGTCGTAATGCTTGAGCTTGCCACTATACTTGTCCAGCCCAAGCTCAGGAAACTATGAATTATATCTCATTAAGAAAGTGGCATATCGCTTAAAATACAAGAAACTTTAGAGCAAGTAAATGGCAAGTAAAAACGAATCAGTCAAAGATCATCCAATTTCAACTCCACGAGTTTTTCCCGGCATTCCTCTGCCCAAACCTTATGAGCTCGATCGTACAGATCGGCGTCACGACATCTTGCGCATCTACACCGAAGCTTCAAGCCTAAGAAGAACTCTTGCTCAAAGAGTCGGTGGGCCTTATCCAACGGTTCCTTTCGTAAAAGAGCAACGGCCTCCTTCATCCAAGCTTTCTGCAGCTCCGATGCCGATCCTCCCTCGTGTTTGCACTGGTCGCATTTAACCGGGAACCCAGCAAAATAGCGTGGATTAGACTCGGCGTTGACCAATAGGTCTGACAAAGCCCCCGCACGCGCCATGTGCATACGCATCAGCATGACCGCGTCTCTCGAAGGTATATTGAGTGCACACAGTTCTGATGCAGCTTTTGCGGACGCAAAGTCGTATTTTCCGATAGTGAGTTTCGCAGCAATAGCGATCTCTTCTTTGAGCTCGTGTCGTACCGCAAGGGCGTAAATTCGTAGGGGTTCCGTGCGGAGCCATGTGAGGGCTGGTGATTCTGAGCGCATAGATGCCCGAAGGTCGGAAGTGATAAATCCCAGCTCATACTTTCGAGCCGCCTCCAGCACCTTTTCAAACAGTACATAGCTCTTGATCGTAGGATTTTCACGTGGATATATGTATTGGAGCAGCGCGGCAACGGTTTCAGCATCTTCGGAGAGCTTCATGACTGGGGGACCAGATCCCGAGGTTAGGATGTCCTGAAAAACGGGAGATGCTGTCATGAGAAAGAGACGGAAGACCTTGAATTCAACATCTTCGGGGGACGATATGAGAGTGAAGTCTCCAGCGTCTTGGAACCCTGTATTGGGTGGAATACGAGTTGGTGAAGAGGCTGGGTCGGACGTGTCGACAGCAGCATAGCGGGTGGCTGGTGGAGGTTTAGTTATCTGATAAGATGCTCGATCGTACCATTTTAAGGTCGCATGACAACACAAATTGAGGATTCTCAGGAACTGTATTGTATATGTTATGGTATGTTTACAAGAGCTCGGAAATCGAAGAACGAAAAGAAACCAGGCAATAGGTGACCAAAAATACGATGACAGGAGCGAATACGAAATGGGATACCGAAATATAAGAAATAAAAATATAGTTATGCCGATCAGAACCGTGGCGCATTTAGCCTGGGAAGAACAGCATATCGAGCTCTGGCTTCCCTTTCAGCTCGAGCAACTTCTTCAGCATGCAAACGAGTGGGCGACCCGCCAGCGCGACCAGCTCTGTCAATGTCCCATAGCGGACATTTTCTGTTATCTGGCGGTAGGTCGTACGCATCAGGATCCTGCATAGGCGTATCGGTTATAGAGTCCCTTTAGCGCGGGTGTTCTGAACTACGTACCCGGTCGAAATGTGTGTATGGACTAATCTGGGATACTTTTTGGCGGCATATGTAACACGAGACTGTTTCGCATTTCGGGCAGACCATCTTGTTGCACTGGCTTATTGTTTAATACAAATGGTGCACGTGGATCCGAATTGTACTTACACCAGTTTCCTTCATGAATGGAGTTTTACATTCCGGGCAGTCCCGAACAAGAGCCATTGCTATAATTAATAATCAATACGAGTGGAAACAAGCTAGAGGTATGGACGCACTCATAGCCTCAGCTATCGCGTGCTCTCCTTGCGAACTCTTCTCCCTTTGTATGACTTGCTCGCAGGTCATGCCGCCATGTTCTACTCTTCGGCATCGGCGGCAGCTAACAACCATGCAACTTGGTTTTTGGCACACAAACGTAGGGCCTCCGTCCGTGATGATATAGGCATAGTCACAGAATGGACAATGTTCCAGGCCAGGAATTCTCGCATCATCAACAGCCTTTTTCTGTCGGATTCGCTGAAGCAAGTCGATTGTGTTTGGTGGCAGGACTCGTTGAATTTGTTCATCTGGAAATGGCGCACGGCATCCCGACTGGTCCATACACCTAAAAGTGCGTGGTGAGTAGACTATCATGGATAATTTAAGGTGTACGCCAACAGTATCTCCGGTTTGTTGTCCCCAACTGCGGTTTCAGCATTCTTCTTGGTGCACTGTGGACAGAACAGGTGACCTTCTGCACATTGCAGCATATCGGACTTTCATGCGGTCAGCAGAGTAGGTTTTTAGCGAGAGAAATTTACCTACAAATTCATACTCGGTGAAACAGCACCCGCATTCTAGATTTGCTGGTCGTGCTGGTGGAGGCGATTTCGGAACCTCTAGTTCATCGCGTTGACTTTCAATGACCACTATATCACTATCTTGGCTTTCGATCACAACTACGCTCGCATCGGTCGCTTGGGTTTCGATTTCTATCGGAGTGGGTGATCTTGAGTGGTGTTGTCGAGCCAGCGGCGATGGGGATCTAGATTCTCGCCCCTGGTTTGCCGAATTAACCCCGTGGTTCGGAGGGCTCCATCTCTTAACCGGGCTCCCTAAACTCGTGCGGCTGGACTGGGTTGAGTTAGGAACAGTAGATTGGCTTGGTCCGGGAAAGGGAGAGCTCGAACGACTAGACGAACGACTTGCGGAAGCGATTGGAGTGCGAGGACGAGTAAGATCGACTTCTTGAGGAGGGGCCGCTTCACGCAGAAGCTTTATGTTCTTACATCCCGATGCTTGGGATGGGTTAATTAACATTGGGATAATCGAGAATTTGCATTCGGGATACTTACCAATGTAGGAGTCTAGTGCTCGCTTTTCCGCAAGGAATAGCGGAGATGGCTCGCATTCTGCCCCAACAGGACCAGTAGCATTGCGTCTCTTTTTAAGCAGCGAACCGTCCAGTGCGCCAGATGCCAGCTGTTGTCGAAGTGCTAAATATGCAGGCACGAGATATTGGAACCTATGGAATTGACGGCGGATGCTGTTCCGGACGATGGGTAAGCTGCTCTGTATGGGCATTATTAGTTTGATGGACTCACTGATTGTTTGGCAAGTTTGCAAGTTCAGCGTTCAAATAACTAAGAGATAGTTCCTGATATTTGAAGTCTCTTCCCTGAACGAATGGCCTAGTTACTTGCGTGAAGTCTACCGTTTTGTCCAGTGCTTGTTTCTTATTCGGAGAGATAGTAGGTTCGGATGCCTTTCGCTTCTGTGCTGCATGCGCCAGGGGGGATTTGGACCGGTTGAGCTGGCGGTCGAACTCGCGGCTGAGGTGGTTGAACTGGTGGGAGGGGCACAGCCGCAGCTGCAGTCGCGGGAATAGGCAGCCGTGGGATAGGGGGTATACCGGGAGGTACTGGTTGTTCGGCAACTTTGACATAGCCGTAAGCAAAGGCTGAGTCAAGAATGCGCATCTGAGTATGTGATGGGTTGGGGTCTATGGCCAAGTGTAGGGCGATCTGGTATTGAAGCCAAGGAGGACTCATATCTGGTAGGACGCCAAGAATATCTTCAAGTATTTTTTCCCGGTCAGCCATCCTCTCAGGATTTGTAGAAAGTGTCGCTCAAGAACAGTTGTTATGGCCCTGTAGATGGTCGTGGTCAGGGACAAGAATTCGTTGATGGTCCATCTTATGTCATATCCTTCTAATAGATTCTCGAACAAACCTAACCTTTCTCGGCTCCCTCTTCGGACATGAAGTAGCTCCGAGTAAGCGAGTTCCGAACAGAATCCCCATGGAGGAGATGTTACAAACTATGCCTGATCATCTACATTCCCGCGGATTTATGTGGTACATATATTCAGAAGCTCCAGCGTGTAACAAACCAGTCCGACTTGGCATTCAAAACACACAAGCTCATTTACGGATCCCCAAACATTCTCCGGCTATCGATACATAACTATGCATTTAGTACTAACAACGAAGGGTAAGTTGAATAACTCACATTGCTTCTGGAGGTGTAGACAAAAACGTTTCGCCTCCCATCGCCTCTCTGGTCCAAACATCTCGCACAAACCATCCAATATGTCCAACAGCACAGCCTACGAGATCTCCCGCGGCTGCTTTCCAGGTTCCATTGATAATCCAACTGAATCCAATCAGTGCAAGTGGTAAGTATGGGGCAGTGATTGTCATCAGCCCAAATAAGGATATTTGAGTTGTCGGGTGGCGCCTTGACCAGACATATATTGGCACAAACCCGAGTGGAGAAGAGAGGAATGGAAGAGTGAATAGAGGAGAAAGCGCTATAAGAAAGGCGCTAGACGTTAGTAGGAGCCAGAAATATGATGCTGGGCGATTGGCGAACGAAGATTCCTCCAGCATGCGAGAGTAGCGCATACTGAAGAATTTTGAACTCAGTACATGCGCCGGACGGTGTTCGAATCTCGCTTACAAGAAGAATATATGAAAAACAAAGTCCAATGATAACGGACCAAAATACAGAAAAGTGGTCAATAGGCGCCACGGCTGGGAGCTTTTCAGTATCAATCGTGGCGCCGTGGGAGTCAGAAACCCACCTGCATATGGCCAAACGCCGAACCATAGCTAAAGTAAAGTTGCACAGGTGTTATCATCTGACATTGCTAACAGAAAGCCGATTCAATAGCCACTCGAAATTAGGTACAATCTGACTCACCACCGCCACACTAGTTGCAACCGAGAGGATCATCCAGCCACGGGTAATGGGAGGAACCTCGGTAAGCCATGCTTCAATTCCGACGGGCATATCAGGATGTCCGGGCAAGGTTTTAACACTACTAGACACCAGCTGGAAGTGGTCGTCGTGTCCCCATCACAGGGCGCGTTATGTGACAAGGTTACACGTATACAATGACAAACCTAACCTACTTCTGCCATGATGCCACGTGACTACGCATACACTAATTTAACACCGATCACGATTCACGAGACCACGCAATCATAATGTAAGAGATTTGACTTTTGGCTTCACCAAAATCAAACTGGTTTGAGAATAGGATGATCGAATTTCTATTACAAGGCTCAGGGCTGCATAAGGCGCTAAATTTGTTCGCTACATATAAGCAGAATCAATCCAGCTAGTGCTACCCAAAACGGTAGTGATCGACACCCCAGCGGACAGCTTTGTCGCAAAGCGCGCACGGCCATTGCGCCAAGCACCCGCGCCCTTGTTGTTATACTCCCCGAATAGAACATGATCAGTATTAGGAGTGGCAGTGCTCCACTCCTGATTCTCCAATGTCAACAAATGAATCATGAGACAATAAATAAAATACCGACCTGCCAACCAGCGGCTACAACTTCGGAGCCGATGTTATTGTTCTGGAAGATCACTCGGGCATAATTGCTGTAAAAATGTGAGTATGACACTGGTACGCACAGGGGAGGAACTCACCTCCAGGGTCGGCCAAGGTATACAGTCCCAGTCCCTTCGATGGTGGAGCTGTCGATAACGTAGTAGTTGCTGTCGGCAGACGAACGACCAGACGCCGTGATGCATCCGTTACCAATGGATTTGATAGTAGACTTGGTGATCCAAATAGAGGCATGCTGCCCAAATATAAAATCAACGGCGCTAAAAGTGATATGTCAGTTTACAAGTTCAGTATTAGGGGTGCACTCCTGACTTACCCTTCAATATAACTCTTGCCATAGAACTGTGCCCCAGCTTGAGATAGCAGGGTATCTTGATAGCCTTTAAGTTGACAAGCATAGCAAGCAAATTTGCCTTGCTCAACGGATAGAGCAATGGCCTGAGACTGAACTGCCGGTTTACCGTACGAATTAACGATGTTCAAGTTGTAGAAACTGGACGGTTCTAGTAGTCAGCTTCATTTACAAGGCAAATAAATATGACGCGCTCACCTGACACCAGTTGCCTGCACACGAATGGTAGCACTTTGTTCGTCACCACCGGTCGTCGAAGCAGGTTTGTTGTCAGTAAACGTCACGGTGTTGGAACCATACGCTTGTGCATCGTTCGTCTGACCATAAACTGGATATGTTCATTAGTAGATTTTTCCTCGAACTCGAAATACCACGCACTCTTGATATTGGCGCGAGTGACTATGGTCTGGCCGGTGTAAGTACCCGAATAAACAAAGTATGTATTGCTGGAGAACTCGGCGTCGGCATATAGTCCACGTTAAATGGACAATTGAAAACAACCAACCTGCTGGTATCTTTGAGGGCTTCTGCGAGAGTTTTGTATTTACCTTTGCTCCCTACCGTAATGGCTCCGGCGGGGGGCAACGATGCGGCGAAGGCAAAAGCCGCTAAGCCCAGGACAGATGTAAGGAGTGAAAGGCTACGCATAATGTACAGGGATTGAGAAGTGAACGGAGTGTTATCTGGTAAACAAACGGATGCTAAGGGGAGATCGAGACTCAAAGATGGGATTGCTAGGGATATGATGAACAGGGGGGACTATCTTATATCCACTGGGTGCTAATTGGGTTGAAATTGGTTCTTGTGGTTGCATGGGTCACCAATGTACTAAATTTAGCTTGGGGTAGTTTGATGCATGCTTCGTGGACTCTCAAATTACAGCCTACTAATTATCTGAAACGAAACAATGTGTACGTGTGTACGCGTAGTCTAAAAATAAACACATAGTAACAAGTCACATGCAGCCATGTCACGCTTGTGCAGCGTCTTTCGAAAAAAAGGCTGACTGAGCGTATCTTTTTAAATAGGGGCCGTGGACTGGCGTACAGCTGGAGCAGGATGTCTTCAACCGAAAGAACACAGGTACTAAGTATAGGTAGTATAACAAATACATATTCCGAGAAATGGATACATGCATGCTTATATGGATTCGAGCGGGATTCCACTCACATCTATGCCTCTAGGATACCCATCTCTTTCCATTTCTCCCAAAGATCACCTATGCCGGGCGCGCCACCTCCTGCAGTCCCGCTTCCTGAGGTCTTGATATCTTTTATCTCCAACAAATCGTATTGTTTCCCAAAGGCAAGGAAGTGGGCGAAAAGGGAATTAAAGTGGCCCTCAGATGACAGATGCAAAAGTGCTGGATAATGGGCGTGATATATATGGGCAAATACTCGGAGTAGTTGACGGTATATATGTTTTGCAACAGATGCAAATGTCGAGGGGAAATCGCGACCTGAGAATACGAGTTAGGCACGCATCATTAGCAAATGATGCCAGGTTCACGACTCACCGGCCTTGGTTGGGAATACACTGTCGTCGTCAAGCATATTTTGTAACCAGGTCATGACGTAGTCGATGTATGTGGGGGCTGGAAGCTTGACCGCTTTCCGTGACTGATCGACCCATGTGTAGTCAAGTCTGCGTAGCCGGTCAATGAAATTTCAAGTCCGTGGAGGGATGTCACATACGTTGGTCCTGCAGACATGGTCGGGCAAGTCTGCATTGTGCAACATTCAGTCAAAACGCCATAGAACATGTTCAGATTATTATAAAAGTCGAATACTATGCGAAGCTCAAGGGTTAGGTTGGCCTAAGAGCGCTGGATAAATGCTTACTATTGACTGCAACCCATTCGTTTACATCGCAGTATTTAGGGAGCATGACAATGGTTTTGAAGTTGCCTTTTACTAATGCAGCCTTTACAAATGGCTGACACATATATAATGGCTGTTGCTTAGGTGCGCCTGGAGTAGATGTGGGCAAAGGAGGTGCATTGGGATCGTAGAAAGTCGAGGATGTAGGTGTCTGTGCCGGACCCTGCGACGGAGATCGTTTGGGTGTACCTCCTCGTGCCGGGTTACGGCCCATGCGTCTGGAAGTATACATAAGCCAGCTGAGAGCCCAAAACGACAATCCACTCACCCAATGGAATTGAAAAAAGACATGGTTGTCAATAAGATTGCCTGTTGGGAATATTCACGTTAATACTCGATTTCAACTCGTATACGCCATGTTTTTCGATTTCTTACTGGTAGAGAGCGTGTAAATACCGATCCTGCGGCGAATCACGTCGAATCACAGCAGAGAAAAAACGGCGGTGTGTTGGCTAGAGTTGGAGAATTGTTGTCGCGTGTAGACGCCGATGGCTTCTCAAATGTACCCTTGTTCGGATCTATTTTATACTAGCGCTTATGTAATTGATACTTGCGGTCGCGCTCTTGCTGTACACCCCATCACCCAAACCTAACGCGCGCTTAAACACGGCCACACTGAGTCCCGCCAACGACCGACTTCCTTATAGAACTTTGGAACGGTGTGCGTGAGTAAATAGCTATACGAAGCTACGGCGGAATAAAAATGATTCGAGTTGTGACTCATTCGTAGTAACCTGTGATCGGGCCAGAGGTACAAAGGCATACCAAGGGGAATGATTGCAATACTAACCCCCACTTCGTATCCCTTTCAGCTTGCTAAATGTTTAGAGGATCGAACCCTGCAGCTTCTGCAGCCTCAAAGAGGGAAATATCGACCCTTGAAGACGATGAAGATTATCTCGATAGGCCTAGGAAGAAGATATTCACAACCAATCCGGTGCCACCTTCGTTTGTAAAGCGAAGGGACTTTGCATATGGACCTGGAGCTGCTGAGCGTATGCGGGAGGGTGCCTCCTGGGCACTAGAGGTTCAGAGGAAAGAAGAGGAAAGAGAGGCCGAGTTGCGGAGAAAGCGGGATGAATCAGTGGCGAAATACCATGCGGAGATGCAGGCCAAACGGAAACAAGAGGCAAACAAAGCAGCTCCAGCATCACCCCTGCGTCAACAGTGACACCAAACGGGAGCATGGCGCTTAGCAAATGATATTTATGGTAGGCACTGCAGACAGATACCCAACGTTTCGACACCATTCGCGTACGTCTGGACGGTGTACGAGAATAGAGAGTGATACTAATTACGGATACAGCGTTATTACTGAAGAGATATATTCGTCCGGGGCTATGTGAGTTTCTCCATACTAAGATGAGATAAACTCCTGAGATCTGTTGATTATAGTAGGGGTTATTTGTGAAGGGGTTATTGGTATTGACGAAAAGTATGTTCATGGTCGCAATGTATGCGTGTACTTCTAGAGTAGGAGTACCATGATGTAAATCATTCACACCTTTAGCGTTTGATCCTAGTTGAAGTAAGGGGTATTGTAAGTGGCACAATTCCTAACATCCGCCATGTGTGATCAGTGCCATCGGTGGGACGACGATCGCGAACCCTACAGGCCGTGGCTCGTTTTAATGCAAATTATAGGGGGTTGCACCACGTGCTTCTAATATATCTTACGGTAGCCTACCAAGCCTGTTGCTTGCGATCGTCATTTGTTTATTTCCTTGGACTCTTTCCTTTGTCCTCAAATTAGTGATGGCGATTTTCTACTCTTTCTCAGCCATAAATACATCGCTACAGTTGCTCGTAAACCTGAACGCACAACATCACTTGGTCGACATTACCTACCCCTGACGAGAATGGCGTTCCATTGTCATCCCGCATTGTTCGCCAGTGATACTCTATTATTATTTGTGGTATAGCGCATGGAATAATTTCGGGCATACCTTCTGGGTTGATCATGTCGCCTGGGGAATATCATTTACGGCACGTTTCAGGCCCGTGGACGAGGTCGGCAAGGCGAACGATGTCCCCTGAGATGGTCCATATCCCGACCGATTTCGAACAATATCTAGTCGCTTGATGGATTCGAGGGAGAAGGAATAATCTCCAGAACCATCCGACCCAGGCGGGCAGAGTCCCGAATCATAGCTGGGAAGCTGCCCGTACCTTGGTTACGACACGACGGTCTCGCATGGTAACAAACTGACTCTGAGAATAGTCTCAACCCCTCACACTCCTTCCAAGATTCCCCTCGTGCACTGAGGTCATATAAACCCCGAGCTGTTTATTGCAAGAAAGCCACCTTTGCACCTTTTCACTTTCTTTACCCAAGACCGGCTCTTGGTTTCTTTTTCATTTCGTCGTAACCTTCTTTCTTTTTATTTTCAAAACTTTCTTTACCTCAAACCAACACTTTATTTGACATTTGCCTTGAATTGCGTATTCGACATGGTTTCTGCTTACAGCCTTACTATCCTTGCTCTCTATCTTGTCTCTAACTCTGCCGCACTCCCTATTCGCCGTGCAATCCAGATTCGTGAGGTACCACAAGGTAATCAATGCTTCAATGCTATTCATTCATATACTAAAATCTGAGGAAGAGCATTCTCATGAACGCATCCTTCGCGCCGCCAATGTCGCCTTGAAGCTCAACAATCCGGATAATATCCAGGACGCTGTGTTTGGACTTTTGGGAAATGCCGCGGCAGCCGCTGGTGCCGGAAAGATTACAGTAAGTGACCTATTGATAGCTTGCGAAGAAGCCGATCGTGATAGGAGCTTTCTGCATTACAGGACCTCGACTGTCTCCAAACTGCCACGGCCGATCGGGCGTTCACCAATGCCAAGGCAGCTGGAGATGTTGCTGGCATGACGGCGGCACTACAGTACCGTGCTCTTGAGCGCAATACTGGCAAGATTGGTCTCGAGTCTGTACAATGCACATCGTTCACTCCTACCAACCCGGAGATTGCGGCCGTCACTCAGCATCAAGATCCTGCTGCCCAGGGTGCGGCGACAAAAAATAAGGCAATCGTCCTCGCACTCGCAAAGCAAATAGCTTCCATTGGTGGGAACCCTCAAGATGCTCTAGAAACCGGAACGTTTCAACCTGGCGATCTGAATGACGCTACGGCTAAGGGGAACACTTGCGAGTAAGTCAAGTCGAACCAAGTTGGTTGAATGCGTGTTGATTCGTTTATCCACAGTGACGCGAACGATGCTCAGGGATGCATCATTAGTCGAAATCTGATCGTCTTGGACGCAACGGCTGATGAGATTACGGCTGCGGTTGGGGACGCCAACACAGGTACTGATTGTACGGCTGTCCCTGTTACTATTACCGTAACGGCCGGTTCCGAGTCTACGCCTACCTCTGCGCCCACGACATCAATCCCCGCGCAGGCTCCCGGGTCAACTCAGGACCCAGCTCCAGTCCAGACACAGGCTCCCCAGACCAGCTCCTCGGCCGCTGCGTCAACTTCTCAAACTAAAGGCCCTGGCTCGAGCTCGTCTACTGTGACTCCCGCCTCAACTACAGCTCCGGCTCCGGCGCCTGCTCCAACAACATCTCGTCTTCGTCCCAAACTCAAGCTCCACCTCCAGCAACGACGACTTCTGCTGCTCCCTCTAAGTAAGTAATTCTCGCGACCAATATTTTGCGGAGCCGAGCTATTATATCATACCCATCATTTCTCGCCCGCTAAACCACATATTGTCATTCAATTTCGAGTGATTCTCTAAGCTCACAAATGAATTTTCACTGACATTTTCTAACAGTGGTGGGAACAACGGCAACAATGGAGGTGACAGCGGCAATGGGGGCGACAACGGAGGCAATAACCTTCAGGTCTTCAGTCAATCCCTCGGAGGTGTAGTTGCGCCCAAGGTAACTGCGAGTGGTAATCAATTCCAGGTCGAGGGAAATAGTCTTTTCAACGACCTCCGCAACGCGCTTGCCCGGTCGTGTGATGTTCAGAATAACCAATGTGCGAACGCAAGTAATGCGGCTGGCCAGTCGAAGACGTTTAGCGTTGCTGAATGCAATGCTGTGAGTAGCCTGTTGCTTTGGCCTGGCCGAATTTGTACTGATTTTAATCTACCGTCTAGCAACAACAGCAATGTCTTGCTCAAGCTAACGCTGCTGCGTCCAAGTAGACACGTAGTTGGTGATTTCGCACTCATCATATTCGTTGATCTTGTATTCTTTTATATGGATTTGTCATTATTTTGTTGGTTTAAATATATGTGCAACAGGTCACTTACGATTACATGAGGGATACTATTTGGTTCTGTGTGGTTCGCGTTTTGTGCATAAGCGCCAGATTAGTTTGAGACCAGGGTTGAACCTGAACTGATCAGAGACTTTCACCGCTAAAAGATATCGTCCGCAGTATACCATACTAATCTCAAAGGATATATAGTAATGCATAAGACACTTCGGGACTTTGTGGCTTCAGAGTTAGGCAAGCTTCCCGGGTCGCGTACCTTGACCCTGCATGCTTTGATCTCTTCTCCGCAGCGCGAGCATGAGCTCTTTCCCTATGCACAGATATCTAAAAGCCATAAGATAATGTCGCAAAATATACTTCTACTTGTTTCAGAGAACGCAGATCCTGAAGTCCTCACTCCTACAGATATAACGACTACGCCACGTATTTTGTGTGCAGCGCTCGAAGCGACTCTTTATCTGTTTCCTACAACTGCTTCGTCCATTCTCTATATCGGAAAAATTGACACAACCGGCTTCTCAAAAGTCGCACCGTCTCCTGCACGTACCCTTGCACGTGCTACTATAGACTTCTTTGCCAGGCCTGATACACGTCCCACCGAATGTGGCCAAAGAGTTTGGGTACATCTATTTGCCCGTGCTCAATCCCAGTACCTGTTCCCTGATTCAGCGGACTGGAAAAACAAACGTGTCCTGAATGATGCGGGCCTGGTGAGATGGTGGTGGAGTCTTTTTGGTGATGTCGCGAAGGATGTCGCAGAGAGCAGTCAGCCAGGTATGAACGTAGAATACCAAAATTATGAGCTACTCTCTGATTATATCTGGGCCATCCTTAGAAACTCGTTTCAAGGGCACGAAAATGTGGTATATCCTTCCTGGCTTCAACGATATAGAAGCATATCATACATTGTCATCGGGCTCCAGTTTTAAGATGGCACAAGCGGGGGAGCTCCCTTGGTTTTATGGGCATCCATATGATGATGCTTCAATTACATTTCCTCTCCCAGTAAATTCTACTGAAGACCCAACTATCAACTCTTCCTCATCCAAGGACTCTACCAAGGTCCAATCTATCGCATATTTAATCCCTACCTTTTCCGATGATCCCAAGGCTCGTTTCCTGGGAGAAATTGCGAGTACGACTTCCGAGACAGACGTGCCTCCTCCAGTTCCCAAGGCAGCTTCCAGGCCAGCGTCTCCTACAACTCCAACGCGAACGCCTCGTTCTATATCGTCACAGAAAGCCCCAGATTCTTCTCCCCAGTCTGCTTCTGATTCGCCTTCACAATCTCGTCTAAAAAAACGTCGGCGGGTAGATGCCAACAATTCTCCAGCAAAGCCCTCGGACCCGGATGTTAATAATGATAGCATGCCCCCGGTAGATGAAAATCCCACTCCAGATACGCCATCAGCTACCGAAAAAGCTCTCCCGGGCGCGCCTTTGGTACCTCCTTCAGGCGTTCCAAGTCAGCCAAAGAGCAATGCACATGCAGAACCTGAGCTTGTACGCCGGGGACGCCTTGCACTATCCGCAGTATCTGCAAAAGAATTTTGGGAACGCATGGGATTCCGGCAGGAATGTGCCTTGGGAGCTGTAACTGCGTTCTTCGTTGCTTTATTTGAGAACTCCAAGGCACCGGTTAAGTCAGACGCGAAGATCGCCAACGAATATACCCCACTGCCTACGCACACACGAATTCTGCAGTCGTTAATGAACCATGCGTTCTCAACCCCTGAAAAAGCAATACGGTCAACCCAGCTCCTCGAAACATCAATTCGCACCCTATGTGATGGTGTGGTTGCCACTCCTGGCGAGAGCGAAGCTGAGAATATCAATTCATCGTTTTATCATGCACACATCTACCAAAGTGTGGTCAATAACAATCCTCCATTGATTCCCCGAGATAATGTGGCCACCCCTGTCCCAGTCAACGTATTACAAGTGAAGCGCAAGGCACGTCGTTGAATATCCCGATTCATGTAAATTTTCACGTCGTGTATGCGTGATCTACTTTGTCAAGTGTAACTACAGTATTTGACAATCTTATAAACCCTGTTGGAGAAGCATAGGTTTGGTGCCTACCATGCCTGGCATCTGGGTATTTGCAATCAAACTCATCCCTTACCCAAACCTACTTTGATCCTCAATGATCGCCCGTGTTTGTCTGCAACGCTCCATCGCCCAACCTAGTCGTCGGCTTTTGACGACGAATGCGCCACGCTTTGCGGAAGCATCTAGCACGAGCACTGGGCTCCCTCCGGGCGTGGAAATTGCGCCTGTGAAAGTCAAACGGCCAATAGGTGGTCTGCGTGGAGGGTGAGTCCGAAAAGATATCTGGTATCAATACATCTACTTAATCACTTCATTGAATATTTTTTCCTTCCGAGACAGTATATTTGGGTTCTTATTGGGCTTTTCACTCGCATCTGCCTACGCTTCATACCACTTGCTTGAGGAGTACCAGGCAGCATCCGCTCAGCTCCAGGCTAGTGTCGAAGAGCTCCAAGCCAGTACTCGCAAGGTAAGTACACTATTACCAAGAAAATAATGATCAATAATGGAGATCTCGACTAACTTCACAGGTGTCCTCGCACGTGCGACGTATCGAAGAGGTGGAGAAAGATTTAAAGGCACTGGCAGAAAACACTTCAAGCAAGGAAGATCTACAAAAGGCACGATCAGAAGCAAAGAAACTTGTGGTATGTACCATTGACCTTCGCCTTGCATATGTTTGATTGATATTTTTCCAGGATGGACTTCATATCGGTATGAAGTTTCTAATATGGAAGTCAAATAGCTATATGGACGATGACCCCAATTTTAGAGTTCCTCGACTTGCGCTCTCATGTTTGGGGAATGCGTGAGTGAACCCCAAAACCCTACTGATGATACGAAGACGCTGACTCCTATGCAATACCTCTAGAACAAGACTTGCATTCTGTAATCAAAAAAGAAACTGGTGCTCAACGTACTTGAGTACCTTAGACATAGGGTCCATTGACTTTATAAACGTAGCTATGATTCAATGTCATGTCCAATTATCGAACAGAATATCCGCTTGCATTTTTGAATCTCCAAGGGAAGACTAATCAGGTATGAATGTGTTCTTTCACTTCTGACATTTACAGACAATATATGATTACACGAGGCCACTTTATGAGGTATACGAAGCAGACCGGGTATTTACAAATGTGATTATTGGGAACGAAGTGGATACGCTAGTAATCTAAAGGGAGTGCCCTTTGTTAATGTTATAGAATAATATTGAAGATACGCTTTAACCTCCTACACGGATGTAGGTATGTTAACTGTAGTCTTCCCATTTTTCTTGAATAACGTGGGAGCCAGATTTAACTCTTGGTCCTTGAATCAAGTAGGGACCCAAGGGCGTTTGTATTGCGCCTTTGACCCTACCTTCAGCGTGATATATTTTTAGCCATCCTATGTTCTTTGCACTAGGAGGCACAATTTCACCCGCCTGCTCATTCCACCCACACCATTCGAAACGAAGGTATCCATTAATTGCAACTGTAACGTCGGTTCTTGGGCGGATCAAACATTCGAAAAAGCCCGGCAGTAATAAAGCAGCTTGAAACCACCCAGATTCAAGCATCGTAACATAGAGCTTAGGCTTCTCCTTGGACCGAGAATTAGACCCGAAGCTATACGAAGTTTCCATGAATTAGTCCCGGAATATGAAGACAATAAAATCAGACTTACCCACAATCGAGCTCGTATTTACCGCTGGACCCTCCCGGAATACCCTTCCGGACGTTTTGTCTCTCCCCGGACTTCTTCGACACAACTGGTGGACGATCGTGGTGCTTGTGCGCGAACGGCGCAGATGGGTCGACAGGCGCTCTTGTCATTGGCACCGGAACGCTGATTTCTCCTCCACATGGCTGACTGATATTAACATGATACGTAGTGTCTATTTTGCGCTTTTTTGAGTCTTTGGTCTGGGAAGAGCCTGAATTTGTTCGCTTATGTCTGGTGGGGGGTTTCCTCTGCGTATCGGTCGCTATTCGAAGCCCCCGTACTCAGTTAGCGTGGTACTCGGGGATCAAATACCGACTCACGCTTAAGCTCTTGCTGAAAGCTGGAGGTAGCTGTATCGCAGACCCAGGGATTAAGACGCCTGAACGTCGCGTTCAATTCTATTTCCAAGTCGATCAACTGCTGTGGTCTTGTAAAGCCCCCACGCTGTCTGAGAGACCTCTCGAGGCAAGCGCGATAGGTGTTGATAGTGGAATATGGAGGTGAGGGGAGTCCATAATGGACGCACTGGGCTATCAGGAAAGGTGAGGTCAGAGTCAGTACATTATTACTTGACCATCCAAACGTGGCGCACCTTTCCACCACATCCTTGAATGATCCCTGTCTCTGGTCACAACCACCTTAGAAGACTTTGTTGGAAGGAGTAGGTACTTTAACGTCTTTGGGTTTTCGCATTTTATTCCTCCGTAAAGTAGGCCATCGCCGCGGCACTCGAAAGGTCCAGAAGCGACGGGAATGACAGCCAGTCGATCTGCCATAGCTGGTGGTTGGACAGCGGGCTTTATTATTTTATTTTTTTGCTAGGACTATTGAGTTAATCTTATTGTGGCAGATCGACCGTGTCTGTTATGCCCTTGTTGTAAGAGAGCAGGAGAAGGGATTGGTCGAGGGATTGACAGTCGGACGACATCCCTCCGTCACGTGACTTAGGGCTCGACGACTGTTTCATCAAGGTGCGAATGAATTTCTGTGTATCTTTATCATGAATCACTCCAAAGACCACTCATATTGTCGAGAGGCCAATCCAAAAATGTTATCGTCCATTCGATACTTCTTGTTCTCAAGAAGAGAACACAGAGTAGGCGACTTCGAGGTCAGGCCCATTGTAATGAGCCCAATTGGGTTACTATAATTTGTTTTGCAAAGGAATGGACAACCCTCTCTGTTGACCAAGATAAATAAGTTTATATATAGTACATGTGTCTCGCTTGTGGATGTTACGCATACAACAAGCTATCAGATCCTAACCCCACCGACGTCGATTGGCTTCTTCATAAGCATCCTTTCCAAAATCCTCCCATGTGTAACCTTCAAGATCCTCGGGGCCAACCTTATTACCATTGAAAGTAAATTCGCCACAGCGCCCAGTAATCATTCCTTTATGTATAATTGCTCAGGATGGACTTTCAACCATCCAACCTGGCTCATGCTTGGAGTGAGTATTTCTCCCGTTTCATTCTCCTGGCCGCACCATTCGAAGCGAACGTAACCATCATCTGGTGGAGGTGCCCCTTCTTTCAGACGGAGAACGCATGTCATAAACCCTGGGAGCTCAAGCAGCCCTTCGAAGTCAGGTTCACCCAGGTTACTGTCGCCAAACCGAATGCTGACGCAAGGCCTGCAATTGGGCAAAGACCATTGCTCCTCCGATCTAAGGTCAAGAATTGAGGTGTGCTACCTGGTAAGAAGTTGGTAATCCACATACGTGCAATTAATTTCGTAATGTCCATTTAATTTCCAGAATCTATGTCGGCGGGCTGTTTGTTTGCCCTGGGGAGCACTTGCCCCAGTACGACGAGCAGTCTGCTTAGCACAAGAAACGGCCTGCGAGTAGCTTGGCGGAAGATCAGGTGAATGATCGCGATCGGCCGGGGGAGCGGCGGTACGTGCTTTTTTTGCTGGCCTTTTTCCGGTTTCTTGGCCGACAATGGAAGTGGCTGCGGCTTGGTCGAGTCGATCTCCATCGTAATGATACACATGGTGAACAACTGTCTCTGCTTTACGCTTGCTTGTGGTAGTTTGCTTGGAATCCGCAGCATCTCCAGAAGCTCCTGCGGACGACTTGGCTTTTGGCTTGGACTTGGTCTTTTCAGACTTGACTTTGGGCTGGATCTTGGATTCCGGTTCTGCCTTGGGTCGTGGCTCCTTTGCTTTGGGCTCCGGTTCGGTCTTGGGCTTCGATTTGCCTTTGGTTTTTGGTGCCGATTCGAGCGCTGCTGTTGGGGCTGACTGAATTGATTTTGCCTTGGCCTGGGACGGCTTTGCTTGGGTGCTACTCCGACTAGTCGCCTCGCGAACTTGAGCATTAAGATGTCTAAACTTGGAATTCTGCTCGAGCTCCAGGCTTGCGAGATCCTGTGGAAGCTTCAGTCCGCCCCGTTGGCGAATACCGTTTTCTAAATGTACTCGGTATGTGCTTATAGGTGCGGCCGAAGGCACTTGGAGCCCATAGTGAAGACATTGCGCTACACAAGGAATTCTCAGCTTCTATACGGCACCAACCAGCGTGAGATCATGTTATACCTTTCCACCATTTCTTAGGACGCTCTCTATCCTCGATAGCAACTCGCTTGGATGTCTTTGTGGGGGCAATCAAGCTTTTAAGAGTGTCGGGCTCTTCTCGTCCAATGCCATCATGAAGCAGCCCCTCTCCCAAGCATTCGAAAGGACCGGTAACAAACGCCTGGATGACAATTGGATGTAACGGAGCGTTCGCCATGTGACTGATAAAGTGGTATCGCGCCTGTATGTGAAAGGAGGGATCTACCAAAAACAACTCGATCACGTGTGCGCGTTTCTCAACATCAATATTGATCCCAAAGGTCGTGGATTCGGAAGGGAAAGCGTGGCTGAAAACACAGAGAGCACCCCCCCCCCCGCGCAATGTACACAGATGAGAACAAATAAAAGTCCCAAAGTCGTATAGACGTCGACATATAGTAAAAGTACACAAGATGGTGCCGCTGTTGTAGGCGTATACTGGTGTTTTACCCAATTCTCAAACGTTCTTCGTCATACGGGTCAACCTTAGAAGATTTGAATGCTTGGATTTCGTGAAATAACAAAGACATGCATACATCAGAGCGAAAGAAAGAGACAAAGAATAAGCGTAGGGTGCATTACAGTAGATCTAGATATCTTATTGAGTCGCTGCGGGAGGCTGGCGGTTTCGTGGAGGGAGCACACGCGTAGGAGCAGTTGTGCTGGTAGCGGCATCGCCAGATTTTGCCGAAGCATTTGAAGGATCCGCACTTCGTAAACGCTTGGCCAACTCACTACCACCTTCAGCAGTAGCAGCAGCTTCAGACTCGCGAGGGCGTTTGGCAGCTCCTGCGATCGAAGTCCCACCAGTATTTGTTGCAGCAGCAGCGCCAAGAACCGCATTCACGCCATCTAATACAGACCCACCAGTCATCCCACCTCGTCCGCGGCCACGAGCTGCTGCACCTCGAGTCGCACCGGTTCCACGAGCACGAGTAGAGGCGGTACCTCTACCGGCACCCGCAGGTGCAGGTGCAGACGCAGGTACAGTCGTAGGGGCGGTTTCGTTAGGAGCAGGCTTCCCTGGCAACCCGGCAGAGTTGGCGGCCGCTGTTGTGGGGGCAGCTGGAGTGGAAATAGATCCGGTGCGCTTGGGAGCGGCTTTAGTTTCCGTAGCGGGAACTGCAGTCGTCACGGGAGAGTTGGAGCTAGATGCCTTGAGCAACTGCTCCAGTTCAGCATTGCGACTGCTCAGTGTAGCAATCGATGCGTCCTTGTTTTGAAGCTTGCGTTCTAGGAGTGTTAGCTTGGAGGCGAGTTCTTTTTTGCCGGCGGAAATGCCTTCTTCTCGTGCGGTCTTGAGAGCTTCTTCGCTGACCGTGTTATTGTTGTCACTCGTGCTAGCGGCCTTCGACTCAGCCAACTTCACCGCGTGTTCCTCGTTGAGTTTCTTGACCTCCTCCTCGTGTGCCGCCTTGAGTGCAACGATGTCCTCCGACGGTTTTGCATCTTTCTCGCCGGTCGCAAGCTCAGCGCGGAGTTTGTCAGTCGCTTCAGTCACCGCCTTTTCTATCGCAGCAGCTTTTTCAGCTTCGCGCTGGGCATCTGATTCTTCAGTAGAACTTGCTGCTTCAGCGCCGGTGTTGGCCTTGGCTTCCGCGAGTTCTGTTGTAAGTTGCTGGACTTTTCGTTCGGCCTCGATCTGTTCAATTCAGATCAAAAACAATGCAGACAAATGCAAACAAATGCATACCTTTTCTCGCCTGAAGGTTTTGGCATCGTTGAAAACCTTCGCATTACGAGTTTCGAGCGCCTGGATGTATATATGTATATAAGATAGTGATACATAAGGGAATGCACGGCCTTACCTGCAGTTTGGTGCGTAACTCCTTCAATTCTTCTTCTGCTTTCTCCTTCTCTTTCTTCAGAGATTCTTGGTCCGCACTGGGCACTGCGGTTTGGGCAGCCTCAAGCGCCTGCTTCTCATTACGCAAAATCTCGAGCTCGGCTTGAAGTGAGGCCTGTGAAGCGTTAGAGCAGCCTCAGCCAATTTAAGAGAAACTCACAATTTGGGACTGTTGCTCTGGAGCGCCCTCAACAGAAACTGGAGCAGCAGCTGCGCTAGCCTCCAATGCTGTTACTTTGGCGGTCAGTTCCTCCACCGATGCCTGCAAAGCGGCCTTTGTTTTCTCCAGTGCCTTCAATTGGATATCGTTACTACTACCACCACTGGCTTGAACTTTAGCAAGCTCAGCCTTCAGTTGTTCAAGCTCAGCCGTGGTTGTTCGAGCGGACTCAACCACCTCATTCTTTTCTGTTTCAAGCTGGGCAATCTGGTTGTTACGCTTCGTGAGTTCCTCGCGGGTCTTGACAGAGAAGTTCTCATAGCGCTCTTTCCAACCTCGAGCAGCATTGCGTAGCTTCTCAACCTAAGGCATACGTGAGTATCATTCGGATGGTGACGTCATTAAATTGCTGACCTCGGTAGTTTGCTCGACCACCTTGGCTTCCGCGGCCTCCTTCGCAGCGGTTGCTTCGCTAAGTTGTTCAGGATCGATGCGATCATGCTATTAAGCTGTTGTCAACGAGTTTATCTAAGGGCCATCAAATCGATAGGCTCACTGAAGCAAATCGTTCTTTGAGTTGCTCGATATCTTTCTGGAATTGCTCGTTCTGTCGTTGGCGTTCTTCAAGTTCTGCCTTAGCCGTAACCAGTTCGAGTTTGATAGGTTCGAATTCGGTCTTGAGACGAAGCAATTGACTTTGTAGTCGTTCAGCTTTCTTGCGATTTGCTTCGGAATCTGAGCGCAGGGTAGCGTTGCTCTCGCGTAGTATATTAAGTTGATTAATCTTATCAACGAGCTCCGCATGCTGTGTGGAGGAAACCGACGCCTCGGCTGCCTGGGCTCGTTCCTATTTAAACCTGTGAGAATGCTCCCTGCGGTAATCGAAAGTAAGTATACCTTCAATAGGGTGGTCCTGGCCTCATCCAGCGCTACTGCCAAGCGCTCGTTCTCCGATTTTACACGCGTATTATCGACTTGAGCGAGGTGAAGTTGAAGATCGACAATCTCTTTCTCTTTGCGTACGAAAGCAATGACTTCTCGAAGTTGTTGCATCTTCGAATCAACGTCGCTCTCGTTCGAATCAATCGCCAACGACTCGGCAGCCGCATTCGCGGTCTGGCGAATCTTTGCTGCCTGAGTATTGACATCTTCAAGCTGAGTATGAAGTAACGCATTCTGTTGCTGGAGGGCAGTCATACTAGCAAAGAGTTAGAACATATGAAATGTTATGAAAAAAGGTATATACCGATTAGTGAGCTCCGACAACTCCTTCTCCATGGTCTCTTTCTGACGAGTCCAGCTTGCCTCAGACGCTTTAAGATTCGAAGAGGCAGTTTCGGAAGTAGTAGTTGCCTTCCTGACTTCGTTCTGGAGATCGGTGATGGTACTCTTGAGTTGATTGATCTGCTTGAGAGCTTCGGCATGAGCAAGCAATTCCCGCTCATATTTCTCATTGGCTTGCTGTTGGTCAATGTTATCAATAATGCAGATGCTAAATAGTGTAGTCACGAACCTGAGCCAGGGCAGCCTGTGCACGAAGGTCTTCTTGTGCCGATTGGTGAGCGGCCTGGGCACTACCATCGACTTTACTGAGATCGGCAATGGCGCCTTCGAGCTCACGCTTCTCGGCTTCAAATGATACACGCTGAGCCTCCAAGTCACGCTGGAACTGGTTGCGTTCAGAAGAGGTCTTGGTAAAGTCATCGAGTAGGCCACGGAGTCGTTCTTCTAGAGCAGCAATGTCGGCCTGGTGGGAGTGTAAACGCGTGAGGTTGGGTAGCATAAGAGAGAACATACGTCTTTGCGCGCAATAAGTGCCTCCTGTTCCTCCTTGAATGTGTCCCAAGTCTCCATATGTTCACGAAGAGCCTGCTCGGACGCTTCGGAGATAGCCTTGAATTGTTCAACATGCTCACGGGCTGACGCGAGGTCAAGCTCGGCAATTTTGAGCGCAGCCCTACACAGAGATCATCAGTACACAGGCAGTTAGGGCGACCCCACCCGACCATACCTAACGTCGCCCAACTCGATCTCGAGCTGCTGCTCGCGGTTGAGGCCTTCTGGCATCGGAGCTCCAGGAGCACGGCCTTCGTAGACAGCCAATTTCTCGCGCAATGATTGAGCCTCCTTGACGAGCGTATCTACCCGTTGTTGCAAATGGACACGGCTGTTCTCAGCGACTGAAGCCGTCTCGCGGGTCTTGCTCAGGTCTTCGTTCTGTGGAACTAGTAGTCAGAATCATATGGCGTTGCAACAGTTGGAACGAACTCACCACACGATCCAGTTTACTTTGCAATTCGCGTAGCTCAGAGTCTTTCTGGAGTACGGTAGCACGATTCCTGTCAGTTTCTTTGTCTAACCTGGCTCGCACAGCCTCCCTGTGGTACCGAATTTAGCTTGAACGGATTACAGTCCAAAGCAATAACACATACAAATCTGCTTCGAGCCTCTTCACATCGGTTTCGAGCCTTCGTTTCTCTGACGCGCCAGACCGCTCGTGTTCGTGTTGGATAGTTTGCAGATTGCGCATAAGCTCGCTCAAGTGACTGCGCTCGCGAGACAGATTCTTGTTTTCTTCCATCAAACGAGCTTCCACTTTCTGTAGGGGTTGTGACATCATCAGTAGAGGAGCTTGGGAATACAAACTTAACAAAGTACCTTCCAGAGATCGTTCTCGGCTCTCAGCAATGCAGCGTCATTTCTCAATTTCTCCGCTGTTGCACGAGCCTCCTCTGCAATGTCACTATGTTGGCGAGTTAACACAAACGGAGCGATTCTCAGGCTTATAAAAATACTGACCCCGCTTGCCTCGACGCAATCTCCAACTGAGTGTTCAATCCTTGCATCTCACTCACACGCCTTTGCATCTCCGCAAGCTCGCGGGACTGCATCTCTGCGGTTTGAGCCGAAAGACGACGTTGTTCTGTAGCAAGGTTCGTTTAAAATTCACATGACTGAAAAGACTATAATGCATACCCTCAAGGAAAGTGACCTGTGCTGATGTCTTGGCAACTTGCGCACCCAACCTAGCTCCCTCTCGCTGTGCAGCATTCAGCTCCTCCCTAAGCTGTGCGGCCTCCTTGGTTCGTTCCTCTAATTGTTTCAACAACTCTTCGTCGACTCGGGCAGGCACCAATTCAGCCGGAATACGTTCCTCTCCGGTGGATGTGGCCACAATGGATTCAGCAGGAGCATTGCCTCGAGCAACTCGCTTCCATGCGTCTCGCTCGCGTTTGAGGCTTTCAGTTCGAAGGTTCAAAGATTCGACTTCTTTTTCGAGGCGTTCGACGACTTCTCCTGCCTCGCGCAAAGCAGCATCCAAGTTTTCTCCTATAAATAATATTAGATTAAAACGACGGCAAATCGATCGACTTATAGACTCACCCTCGTTAGAGTTGGAAATCTCCTTCTCGAGTCTGTCGCCGAGCTCGCGCGTCATGCGAAGGAGACGAGAGTTTTGGGCCTGAAGTTCAGGGAGCGAACGGAAAAGGACGAGCTCGGATGTGATCAATTCGTCAGTGGCAGTGGCTACTCGCACTAGTCAGTCACAAAAACTCCACAAATCAACAATACCAAGACGTACTATCTTCGTCCATTTCATTGGGAACCGAGAAATCTTCGTTAGCCAAGGAGGGATCATCCCTAATCGCAACTTCCCGTGTAAGGACAACAACTTGGCGTGAAAGATCAGCGAGCTGAGTCTGCAAGACTTGAATCTACGAACAGACTCAGTAGTGTGATACGCCATGAAGAAAGTAAACTCACCTCTCGTCTGCAGTTGTCTCGGTCCGACTCGATAGCACGAATACCTTCTTGCGCCTTGAGAGCATCCGCGAGTTGCTGGGTCAGATCAGCAGCGGTTTGTTGCAGTCGTTCGTATTCGATGCGTTGCTCCGTGAGCAAAGGTGCCTGTTTCCCGACAAGATTTAGTACTGAAAATAAGATATTATTCTCTTGAGTCTTACCCTCTCTTCGATGTCTCTTAAAATTCCTGCGAGACACTCCTCAAGTCGTCGGGTCTCAAGTTTTTGTTTGCTAAGTTCGTCCGACATACGCACATAATCGGCGTACACCTCAGTGTAGGACTTGCCGCCCTTTTGGCTCCGAGAAGCCAGTTGGGCAGTTGGAGACAACAGGGAAGGCGTGGCAAACGGATTAGGAGTGCCCAAATTGCGAGGGGTCGAGGGTATCACACCGCCCGGAGTACCAGCTCGTGGGTGCCAGGAATACCAGGGCCAATAGATGTGTTGCCAACCGACATGGAGACATCGGCCCCAGGAGCAAATTCTCCAGCCATAAAGCCTCGTACAACGCCATCTAATTCCTCAGCACGGGCTTGAGCCTTATCGCGTTCGGCTTCAAGCTTGTGCTCCCGCCTCTCAGCTCGTTCAAGAACAGCTTCATATTCGCCCTCGACTTCGCGCACGCGCTTAACAGCCTCTTCATTTCGCTCCTCCAAGAGAGCAATGAGTCGTTCTCGGGCATCAGCCTGAGCTTTGGCCTGTGCCCGCTCGGCTCCTGCATCACCTTGTACTTGCGCTAATTTTTCGAGAACGGTAGTGTGCTGATTTTGTAGAGATTCATGGGCCGAACGAACAGAAGCAAGGGTGGCATTCAGGGAGTTGGTGGTGCTCTGGGCAGCGGACACTTCGGATTGGAGGGTGGTTATTTGAGAAGCAGTTTCCCGACGAAGAGCGGCGAGCTGTTCAGATTTTTGGGAAAGGGAAGTAGTGAGGCGAGCATGGTCGGTACGCAAGATTTCGAGCTCCTGGGTAGTCGTCTCCAGCTTGAACTGTAGCAAATGTTCAGACAGTGTCGTTTTGTACGAATTTTATGCGCTCACCTTGGCAGTTGTCTCGTTGGACTTGGCCTCGGAGGCCTCAGTTTGAACCGTGGCAAGTTCAGAGCGAGTCTCCTTGAGGCGAGAACGCACAGATTCCAGCTCAGTCTCCGTGGCCACTGAGTCTTCTCTCAAGCGATCTACGACAAGCAACAAGTCTCGTTTTTCCCGTTCCACTTCCTCGACTCGGCGGGACAATGCGCTGTTATCGGTGGACGTGGCTGACATCGATTCGAGGCGCGCGTTAAGTTCAGCATTCGCAGAGACTATGAACGTGGTGGTTAACAATTAGAAGTAGTAACGTGCGAGAATACTCACCGAGATTGGAATTCTTTTGCCTCTCAGCCGCGGTTTCCTGTCTACTCTCGTCCAACCTAGACTCCAGCTCGTTCAGGCGGGATTCATGGTCTTGGATAGCCTGCTCCAGCTCCACTTCTTTCCGCACGACTTCAGCCCGAGCCTCCTCCTGAACCCCTAGAAGAGCCCTATATGCAGTAAATAGCAGTTCGCTGGTAGGCTGAGCGAGGTCAACATCGAGGCCCAACAAAGAGCGCAAATCGTCTTGTGCGGACAGCAAGTCGTCTGGAAGCAGTACGGCCGGCCCTATCACCGGCGACATAGAGTACGAGGCATTAGATACGGCATCGTCCTCTGCAGCTGACGTTGTCTTTTTGCGGGCTGCTCTCCGCGTTCGCGTATGCATCGTTGATGCGGTCAAAACAAGTACGCAACGTCAACTTTGACCCCTCACATCACGTGCCACCTATTCAAACGCCACGATCTTAATAAGCGCCATTCACGGTTGTGATGCCCGAGTTTCAGACTCTACTTTTCTACCTTGAACAATGGCAGATGAGAATACGACCGGAGATCTGGCTCCTTCCAAGCGTCCCAGAGATGTTTCTCCAGAAGAGGAAGATCACGAAGGGCGAGTGTTTCGGATGTATGTCAAATTGACAGGCTTATTGACGGAACCACAGAGTCGGAGAGGAGTCCCAAATATCAACATTTTCTATTGATGATGAGATATCCTGCGGTAAGCTCAACTTCAGCTTTATTCATGTCTATCAACTGAAATACTCTCGTAGGAATTTGCTTGGGTGTGCTAGAGTCTCCGTACACGGTCATCCCTTGCCTGCATACCTTCGATAAAGACTGCCTCCTTGGATGGTGGCAACGGCAAGTCGTTTTTTCTTTCACATCAAAGCTATTCACTTAAACATTCATACAATAGGAACGACACATGCCCCCTGTGCAAAACAAGGGCCACCTCAGGACGGCATTCATTTCAACTCCAAGCAATCGTAAACCACTACGAATCCAAACGGCCTCCTCATAAACGTGCACGGGCAGACGAGGCTGCGGGCGCTGAACAAATAGGTGTAGATAAAGCAGAAATTTACCCCTTTGGAGTGGCGCCCCCGGTGGCTGGGAATCAGCAGCCTGATCATAACGGAGAAGATGAGGACAATTTCGATGATTTTATTGAAGATGACGAGGACGAAGGCATGGAAGACGAAGACTTGTTCGATATTTTAGTAGGAGGGCGTATTGTGTTTCCTTGTGCGGCATGCAGACCAGGGCACCACTCTGGATATACTTGCCCGGTACCAATACCGGAGCCTACTGATCCTGTAAAAGACTCTGAGGCTCAAGAATACCTGAATGGTCGACGCCCTATTGCTGAGCCTCGACGAGGAGACAAAAGGGTCCCTTTCGATGAAGCCCTACACAACCTTCCTGAGACGGAACACCTCTTGTGAGCCACTTATGAAACTATCAGCAGTATATCCCTTTACTTACAAAACAATTTACACAGCACCGATGAACTCAAAGCAGAGATCAATCGCGCTTGTGAACAGCATGTTGTATGCATACGTTGCTCAAATTATCTTCCTCGTAATTGGCCCGGACGTGCTCAGTCGATATGTAAAGGATGTGGAAATGCCACTTGCGAGGCATTCGACCAAATAGGATGTCCATGGAGGATCGCGAATCGCTTCCTCACCCCCTTCAATGGTAATATAACAAGCTCAATGTCTTTTACTTTCCCTCACAACCTACCTTACAACAGAAACAGGAAACGATTTTAACCCCGAATTATTGTGGAGCCAAGTATCTCGCACACATGCGCACTTTTTCAGGAACCAAACCGAGCGCCAGCGTTTCTTGGATCGACTAGCTGCCAATAATATTACCCCCGCCAGTGCAACCCAAGAGCTTCTCCGAGAGGCCGGGCATGACGAAGGTGATTACTTCTGTACTAATTGCATATCAGCCACCCTGGTAAACGGGTTCGTGGCGAATTGGGAGCGGAAAAAAGAGAACGGAGAGGTCCCACCTCCAGGTAGGAGTGCTCCCCCTTGTTTGATATTCTTGACTAACCCAAACGAGTAGCTCAAGCACCCAACCCACCCGTTTGTTGGTACGGGAGGGAGTGCCGCACACAGAGTCATAATGCGGGACATGCTGCCCGTTTCAATGTGAGATATTAGCTGCTCCCTGCATAGCACACACTAATCCGTGCATGGGCAGCATGACTGTGACCCAAGGCCTCAAGGACAGGACCAACCAGCTCCCCAGGCGCCAGTTCCTATACCAGCTCTGGCACCTGATCAGGCACCTGGTGCGGCCCAGCCAGCTGCTCTGCCCTGAAACTCAAACTCAGCACCATACCAATCCAAATCCGTGTTTTATTATATGATTCACGGTATTTTTAACTGTTTATACCATCCCCTTGACTTTTATTATGTACCATAGCCCACTTAGGCTTACATGAGAGGATTGCATGTGTATATAATCCTCCCGCTGTTCACTTTTTTTTTTCTCGAGTGCTGAAATTTCAGCTTGTATGCGTCATTATAAATCTCACAATGGTACCGTGATTCGATGACACGTTGGGATCTGTTTGTTACGTTCTCATCGCTACGTGTCTGTAGCTGCAAGCGTCGCAGGAATTCAGGTAGTGATGACTCCTCGATGGGGCACGTGATCTATGGCTCCTAAACCCGCATTCGCCCCAATCTTTTATGGTTCCCACTAGCCAACCCTCGAGGTTACTGTAGTCCACTTCTGTGTCAACTTTAAGCTTGCTACTCTCAACTTAGTGCCCTCGGTAGAGCCTATGGAGGAACAAAAGATGGTGAGGTCTTGACTACGTTATTGAGGGTAGAAAGCGGGTGGTAAAGGCTATGATGTGGTAAGTAATCGAATGCTGTTTTTTGTTGTAAGATATATTGTCATGCACACTCCTACTCAAGGCGTAGTACAAAAGATCGGCCATGGGCTAACAACTATTTACAACTCAGTTGGTAGCTGTCGCCTAGTCAATTTCTCATGGCCACTGGCGCCCAACATTTAGTATCGACCTCTGCGTTTCGTAGCCTAGCTGACTCCTACGAGTTACAATTACTGGAGAGCTACCTCTGTGAACCTCTACCATTGGATTTGTTTGCACGGACCCACGAACAGATTGGCCAACTGAAAGTCCAAGTTGCTCTCGTTAGACCCACCTATTTATCGCACACTAGTCTAAGCACATCTTAAAGTCAACAAGTAAAGCTATATGACTAGATGAATTGCTAGTAAAACCGGAAAGGTCTTAGCAATACTCGCTCATTTTTTTGGGTCTTGTGGTGTTCAACACAGGTATTCTAACTGGATGCCAATTCACAGCCAGCTCCCCAAGTTGCGTCACTCTACAAACCCCGAATAGCAATCTTTGATTACTGTGCTTGCTTTTCAACCTTGCTTTAAACGTTCCCCCAGCTTAGAGAGCTCGAGCTGGCAGGTACTACATAAGACACTGCTCGTGTTTGGACGCATTTTCATTTGGGGAATTAGCCAGCCAAATCCCAGCTTACATGGAACTGAGCCAAACCTCTTGGTTACAGATAGCCCAGCACAAGCGCTATTCCTGAGGAATCTAGTTCGACTACGTCTTGTCTTTACGAACTCATCTGAAGCCTTACAGCGTGTACAGCCCAATTTCAGTCTATCATAGGCTCGGGGATCTCCTTTCTAGCCTAGACCCTTTTCTCCGCTACTCCGATCACCAGATCTATTGTAAGGTGGTTCAACTGCCCGAACTATACAGTTTCTTTCTCATGGGGATATTTACTACACGCATTGATGAGCAAATAACCTCTGAAGATTCTTGTTCGGGTCTCTGTTTAGGTTTCCTGGGTTCAGGGCCGACTCTTTTCTCTACTGGCCGAGTGTCACGGTTGCTGGGTCACTGAAAATAAATTTAAAGATAGAATAAAAACGCTTTGGTTCATCGGTCGCATTATTAGGTCATCATGTCATACCACCAAGGAAGATTGTTGGGTTAAGATACTAAGTAGCACTTTGTTATAGTAGCATAGAGGTACACTACACTACATACCATCCTTCAGCCCGGAAAATCTGGTATTGTCGAATAGAGTCAGACCTACTATATGTCCGACACATAAAGGGTTATTGTTCTCAAAACTAGATGCGCAAGGTTTCTCGCTTCAACCCTCAACTTTCTTGGTATGTAGGAGACAAGTCTTTGTATATCGGCTGCTTTTTTGTAGAGCTTATGCACTGCAACACGCTCGAACGTTTTCCGATGAACTCCTGCATCTCATATCGTCAAACCATACCTAAAAGCTAGTTCTCAGTGTGACATTATATTCGATCTTAGAAACACTAGCAGCATAGACAGACATTGGATACTACTCTTCGAGCCTTTTCAACACCCGTAACCACATGCTGAGATCTGAAACCTGGCCCAGGTAATTGGGAGCTGGCCGTTTATGTAGATACAGCCTCCAGCACGGGGAAAAGGCTAGAGAGGAACGCTTGAGGCCTCGGCCCTTGAAATGCTCGCGACAGCCACCGCACAAATGCATAACAAAGTGTTTGACCTGTTGGAAACAGTCCACCTCATGGGATGCGCATGAAAACTGAACAGAATCTCCGAAAGGACCTTGGACCTAGTACCCTGGACACATGAGTTTTATAGGTTTTGAGGATTAAGGAAACTTGAAAGCCGAGTTGACCAGCTTTGAAGTGGGTACGTAAGTCATATTTGCAGATGCATATGGTAACCATCCTAAAAGCGACTCCACCAATCCCGTGTAAACCACACAGACCAACCATGATCGAATCGCATTTCTCCGGCGGAGACACATTTCTGAGGCCCAGGCAAAGTTGTTGATCTAGTGCGCGAATAATGCCAGGCATGTCGTCTTTCTGTTTAGCCTCGAGTGGGAACCTCGGGCTGAATTCCTGGAGGAGAGCAAGTGCTGGCATTTTGTTTGAATACACACAACGCGGGGTTACCCGTATAAGCTTCCAGCTAGTACTCCTCTCCTACACTTGTAGGTTGGGCTGTAGCTAGCGCCAGAACATTGAAAAGTCAAGCTTCAGGAGAACTGTGTGCACTTGGGATGTGAGCCCATCTGACAACCTGAACGCAAGATCCCATGAGGAGGCAATTGTAATTTGAATAGGATATCACACAAGTAGAGTGTTACCTTTGAACAGACTCCTGGCATGACCATAGACTCGGTTGATGGATAAGGTCGCAAAAACTCTAGATTGATCCAATGAGCTGAATATTAATATTATCCGAGTGTGAACCGGGGGCTTATTGTTCGTAATCAATACCAACGATGGGCTAGCCAATAGGTTATTGTACACGCACACAGAAGCCAACAGAATCCATGTAAAAGCTAATAAGTTGGAATTAACATAAAATATGGCTAGCATATTTGTCGAGGAGCATAACATAAGGTGCCATGATTTGGAGGATCGGAAAGGTGTAACAAGCGGAATCAGCTGCACCAGGCATGGAAATCATGAACAAGAACCAATCGAATGGGATAACACTGACAAACTGGTACAGTAATGTCTTCAAAACTATAAACAAGCACACAAATGTAATGAAGCAAACAATCCAACATCGAAATATCATCACCGTCGTGCACACGTGAGCCCTAACTAATTTTGACGTTCCATTTTGCGACAGCCTCGGTGACGAATCGCACCATTTCCTCCTTGGCCATTTTCTTTGCACTATCCGATATACCTTCTAAAGCATCCACGGCACCCGGACTTGCTACCAGTGGGTCGAGCTCCAATACCTCGCCACTTGTGGTAGGTAGCATGACAAGCGCGGAAGCGGTGCGGCGGATTTTAGACGGCGTCCGGGGTATATCAAGTTGTGATTGCGAAGTGGAGGGCGCAGACGTGAGGTGCTTGGCGGAGTGTTGTGAATTGAGAGTTGATGAAGTAGAAGAGGGAACATCGTATGAGACTAGCGTCGATGTGGAACTGGCAGATGGATGGCGTATGCGAGTGAAGTAGTAGATCGAGAATTGTTGGGCCTAACGCGAATAGACGATCCTTGCTTTGAAAGATGGTTGGGCTTAGCTTTGGGCGATCGTCGACCTTTTCCGCTATCCAAGTTTAGTCGATCATCATGTGCACTATAATACGTTTAGAAATACGTTTAATAGACCTTTGATTTAAGAGGAACCACTTACACGTCATAATCGGGATCCAAGGGGTTGGCTAGTGGACTACCGTTGATACTAAGCATCTGTTCGCCTCGTCTCGGTCGCCTAGGGTAAGGGGAGCAGATGGTGGCATGACCGGTGCGAATGTTGCGCTTGTTGGAGGCTTCGTAGATGCGGTAGGTATAACCGGCTGGGACACAGAGCGTGTTGTAGCATTGTATCCAGGCTGAGTCCCACTAGGGCCTCCTCGGAAAGGCGAGGCTGGTACAGTGGTTGTCCGGGACAAGGCAGGAGCTTTGCGGAGAGGTGTGGCGTTGAGTCGAGGACGGGATGGTGTAGGATTGGGGTTGGGGTTGGGATTCGAGTGGAGGGTACGGTTGGCGGACGGTGTCCGGGAACCGGCTGGGACAATACGACGCACAGCAGATGACGGCGGCGCGACTTTGCGGGCTACGAAATACTATTAGATATACGTGCCAGCATATCGGTCAAGATACATACCAGCTTTGGGTGCTCTCGACCCTTCTTTATCAGGGACGGCAGCAGTTTCTGTATTTTGTGATGCCTGCCATTTTCTGAGCGGGAAGAAAGTGAAAGTGAACATCAACGGATATCACCACCTAGGTAACTGAACATACCGCTTGCCCCCCGCAAGATCTGCATCTCCGGTGGACTCTAGTCGCGCCTGGGCCATGCCTTGCAAGCATTCTGAAATAGACCCATTATATTTATCTGCAAATTCCCCAACAGTCAAAGATCGCAGTGCACGTGGTATTCGAGTAACTTCGTTCTCCTGTCGGATTAAGAAACGTTCAAGAATGTCGGTAACATTGGTTCGCATACGTGCAACTCGATCCGCGACTACCACGAACAGACTATTAGCAACCACATCAATCATACAAGGTTAATGCCCACCTTCTAGGTCGAAATTCTCCAACAATTGCGCCTTCTCCTCCTCTGTAAACCTTCGAGTGGGTTTCGTTGATGCACCGCTTTGTGCGGCGGCCGCACCCGGTGTATAGTGTTCCGTATTCTTCCTCTCCATATTCGATGCCAAAGCGTCGTTTTGTATAACTAGCACGGGCATTGGCGGCTGGTAAGCCAAGGCGCTTGGGGAATGGTCGGCTGGTTGTTGTGAAGCCTCGACCCACGTGACTGAAGACAGAATTTCAACTTACCTCGGAAGTTCGCTCGGAATCAGGATCAACACTCAAACAATTCCCGACCAGACTGAACTCACTTTGGAAGGAATTAATGACTTGAAATTTTAAATTATTGGGTATGAAAGCCTACGGCAAGAAGAGACTTGGCTTCGAAGCCAATCTCAATTTCTCATCCATTTATGGGTATTTGAGGGCTGGGTGTTATGCTAAACCAGAAGTATATTGGCACCTTGTTGAACAAGGAAACTATCTACACCTGTCCTAAGCTTAAAGTACCCCATTCTGATCCCGATTATACCTAAAAGTAAGACCTTGGTGTGTCAAGCTAACCCGTTTGCTCGTAGCTTCATGTCGCCTATCGATCCTATACATCACTATTGTCATTGGTCGGAAGGGGCACGTCTACCGCGAGCTGTACGTTTAATCATATACCATCAACCATCGCCCGATGAGTGCCAGGTTATTATTCATCGTATCGCGGGAGTTTGTTCATCCATCAAGCCGAGCGCCGAGACTACTTGTTCATCTTACTAAGAATGTATGAGCAATATCTATGAAGGATGACGAACAAATATGACAGCCCCGCTTCAGCTTCTTCCAAATTAATCGCATAAATAGTAGTACCCAGGAGAAGGTCAGATTCATTCTTTCACGCCAAACTCTGCCTTTGACTCGACTCAATATTAAAGCTACCTGAAACTATGCCAGAGACACTCACACTCTATTCATCCGAGGTTAGCACATAAGTTAATCAAATTCATTCGACATTACTTACCTACCTCGATAATCTTGGAAAGATCTGCCCGTTTGCCCAACGGACGGTGATCGCCCTACAGGAGGCAAAGGCCGATTATACTTTATACGAGATCGATTTGGCGAATAAACCTGATTGGTATGCGCCCAAGGTCAATCCGGCCAGCAAGGGTGTGTCAACCAGCAGCTGCAAATTGTCGATCCCAGTCAATATACTCACCGGTTTATATTTATAGTCCCCGCTATCGCCTATGGAGGGCCCAAAGTTGACCCAGCGAATCCATCTCCTGAATCCATCAAGCTTGCGGAATCGCTCGTTCTCCTCGAGTTCATCGCTGACTTATACCCAAACTCTGGTCTGCTATCCACCAACCCAGTCGAGCGTGCACAAGCAAGGTTTATAATTGATCTCTTCAGTACTAAAGCATTACCGGCCTTCTTCGCGGTGACGTGGAAAGGCGAATCCCCGGATGGGTTATACAGTGCCCTGCTCGCGTTCCAAGAGCAACTCGAACTACATGCCAAGCCATTCCTAGGAGGAGACAAACTTAACATTGCAGATGTGGCCGTCGCTCCATTCTTAGCTAGACTCGATTCTCATCTGAGAAATGATGTTGGAGGCTTTGAAACAGGCGTGGGATCAAAGATATACGACGAGATCTTCAAGAGCGAACGCTTTAATACTCTGTCAAAGTATGCGCAAGCGCTGTTAGCGAGGGAAACAGTGAAGAAGAGCTTCCCGGAAGTGAGTGAAATATGGCGTATTAAGCAACCGATACTGAGCGTTCATACAGGACAAGTATCTTGAAAGGATCAAAGCGCGTGTGCAAGAGGCTCTCAAAGAAAAGTCGAGCACTTAACACGTAATAATTTTTCACTTGGTTGATTGTACCGAAAGCTACGCAATCTATATTTTAACACATAACTCAAACATACTTTTGATATTGATGGTGCACCCGTGTGAATGGTCGTAAAGGCCAGCGGCCGCCATGAAGAGCACCGCAACCTCGAATCATAAAATTGACCAGTTATATAAGTTACATAAATGTTGGTTATTAGGCAGAGCTAGCAAAGAAACTGTCTCATGCACCAGGGGCTTTGATTTTACCGTGATAGTGTTTTTTCAATGAAGCACCTGGGAGCCCGATACTCCTGGAGCCCCCCAGCTTACTAGCGCATGTGTACTACGTATTCCTGGTGTGTCTGCTAATTATACGTATTTCGAGGTAACAAAGGAAACATAATTTCTTCGCGGTTTGCCACCCAAATTCTTCTCTAATTTGGTTCCCAGGATCAGTGGCAGTATCCTGTCTCCCCTGTGTTTCAGCTGCTCAGAAAAGGGGCGCTTCATGATGCCCCTAAACTTGATCTTCGAGTGGCTAAGGCGCTGGGGTTGATTTCCACAGATCCCGTTGGGTTCCAACCACTCCTTTGTTCAGCGTGGCAGTGCTACCAAAAAAGAAGGCATTTTCGGCTATTGCTTGTGAGCCGCGCGAGACGTGAGCGCGAACCGGCCATCGACGGATGTGCGATCGCAAGAAACTCTAAGCTCTGGTTACCCTTTGCCTTTGAGTTAATAGACATGGGTTAGGGAGCATATGTACAGAACAAAGCAAGAGCGCGGCATAGTTCCATGTGGACCTAGGCTCCACCTTTTCAATTCAAAGGCTATATGCGCCATTTTCTTGGGATCTGCAGCAAGCCATTGGTTTGGTTTTTGGTTGAGAATCGTAACTAAAAAAATTCCAGAAAATCATGAGATTGATTGCGACTTTAGTCGTCTACCATTACAGGCATTACAAGTGCATAGCTAAACAAATTGAGAACCAGAGATTGACAAGAGAGATGAGGTAGCATGCGAATTCAAATAGATGATGCGTTAGAGAGAGTGAGGGACCGTGGGGATTGACAGAAGGGGTAGAAAAAAAGCATGTCATAGTAGCATATAGAAAAGAGAAAAAGTCGTTAGCAATGCAGCAGTACGAGGCAACAGGTGCACCGAACAGACTGATTTACACAAGAAAAATGGCCACCGCAGCCGCCCAAATCAACAAAGAAGTCCACACTTTTCGGCAACACGTGTATTCTGTTACGATATCCGAGAAACGTCAGGCTAGGCCGCCGTCGAGACCGAGAGGTTCCGAGTCGGATGACGCAGGTAGAGATTGAACAAGGCGCTCTGCCAGTCGGTCCCTGACCGCAATAAAGGTCCTACAATCCAATTGAGAAGCGATTCCAGCGGTCTGCGGTTGCTCGAGGTACTTGAGGACCATGTCAAGGGCTTCAAGCGTCTGATGAGGTGATGGAGCATCGAATAACGAAGACCCAATACTAGATATGTCCGTGGACGCTTGCGATGCAACATCATAACTGAACGCAGAAGCATCACTTGGGTGACGCGAGTGCTTTTGAGATATAGGGGAGTATCGAGCGTTATGAGCCATAGCCAATCCGTTGCCAGATACCGAAGTAGACGCAGACAAGGGGCTGGGGAAACGAGGAATGGCGGCGCTCGTAGGAGTGCCAGCAAACCTCATGTCAAGTCTCACTGGAGACATCGGCTGAATCGAACAAACACCAACTTGAGGTGAGCTTGCCGGCCCCACGGCCCTCATGGCAACCGAGTGCGAGTGTGCCCGGGATCTCAGACCACCGTCATTCAGCGCGCGTTGGGGTCGCGTCGCGGACGGAGAGGAAGCAAATGAAGAAACGGCAGAAGACAGAGGGGTGTTTGACTGAAATGCGCTGAGGTCCTGAGTAGCGTTGGACATTGGGTCAGTCGAGAATGTTGAGAACGAGTTGTCCTGAGACATCAGACCATGGTCCAGGTCAGTTGAGACAGTTGTCATAGAATTGAATGAATTCTGTTCAACTCTATCGGCGTTGTGGCTATCGCTGTCCTCGAGCTGTGTTGTCTGAGAGGCCGATGTTGGCATGGTTTCATCTTCGTCCATCTGCTCGAGGTCTTCACCTGATTCATGCTGAGGGGATGGGTCTCGCTCATCCTGGGACCGCCGTGTGAGGCTATTGCGAAGCTTAAAATTCTCAATCCACCCGCTCGACGCTTTGAACTTTCCCTCCGGCAAACCGATTTCCGCAGCACACTCCTTGGCCTTGGCCTTGATGCGGGTATCGGTAATATTGGTACCATTCTCCTGGCACTGCCTGACCCACTTGAGTAGCTCGGTCTCGATTTCAGGGAATTTGGAAGGTCTAATGCATACAGGAGGGCTGGCCGTTCAGCCGAGGGGAAGGCGCACCGGGCTAAAGTAACTCACCTATGCTTCACCGGTATGGATTTCCTCGGGTTCGTGTCCAAAGATAACCATTTGTCTTTGTGTTTGAGGATCTTGCTAATAGTACTGCGCTCCACACCATACTTGATCGCAATATCTTCCTGCCTTGCTTTTGGCCGATCGCGAGCATAAGAACAGATTTCCTTTCGGCGCGCATCGTCTAACCGTTGCTTGTTTGCACGTCGCCTGATAGGAGACCCAGTATGATTATTACCCGGGCGCGGTGCCACCGTGGAAGATCGAGCAATCGACGGATGTGAATGACCGCTGGTCACCAATGAGTTTGATTGATGCGTTGCAGAAAGATGTACGGAGACTGCGGAAGAATGAGGTGAACCATTCACAAAGGTTAATGTTGATAGTGATGGGACAGGCACGATGCATTCACCTGCGCCAGTGTCATGTTCTCCTACTGGGGAAGCATAGGCAGAGAAATCCAAAGGTTGGGCGCTGGTGGCAGCCGTACTGGCGGGAGAAACGGACCGAACGGAGCTAGAGGCGATGGAGGAAGGGGTATAGGGAATCGAAAACCCATTTTGAGTTGGCGGTCCGTAAGGCGGTGCGGACAATGAATGCATGTGAAGCTGCGGTGAACTTGAAGGCCCATAATGACATTGATCTTGCATCGATGGCTGTTGGTTAGGTCGGCCAGGATGAGCAGAATGCGGGTGCGATAGCTGCTGATTCTCGTACATCCCTTGGTGACTGATGTAATACGGTGAATTCTGCGGCATTGCGAGAGACAGAGGCAGAGTGCCTCGTTGGTGGTTCATGTCCAAGGTCGTTGGTGGCGTGGAGGTTTCGTAAGTGTTCAGACTAGACGGGAATGAAGTGGGAGTGGTGGCGGAGTTCAGATGCTGGGGCCGAATGTTTACTGGCGAGCCGAGATTCGTGGCGGCCTGCTTAAGTAGAATCGTAAATGCTTGTTAGCACGGTGCTTTGGCTGTGTCATAACGAAAGCAAACAATCCCAAAAGAGCAGACAGATTGGATATAGCGAAAGGTCCGTGGAGTCTGCCCCCTGAATCAGGCAACAGCACCAGAACTAAGGAAGCCACGGTGTGGCGACGCATAGCATAACAATGGCAATGATTGAGCTCGGTGATATGGAATACACCATCCGGTCCAGCGTATCATCTCGGCTAGCTAATAAACGCTAGTACTGCCAAAGCGTAGACCATGTCTCTGAGCCAATCCCACCCCCATAGGTTCGCTCCACTATGGTCCTTGGCCACTCAACAAGCCGACCACACCAGAAACCAGACTCATGTTTGAAGATTGAGAAGCTAAGACATACCTCTTGCACGTGATGTTGGTCAAGGTTGCCGCTACCGCAACTTGTGTCAATTCGAAGGCCCTTAGGTACTGAATCATTACTCGCTTCTGGACTTGCTTGATCAGGGACGGCATCTGACACTGCACCCCGTCGCTGGAATGCTATTCCGTCCGTCTGGGGAGTAGAAAAAGAGCCCGACCAGCTGGGAGCATCGTCCTGAGGAGTCGGCTGAGTACCCACAAAGTTGGTGTCAGCAAATGGGTTGTTGTCATGACCAATATATCCAGTATCATAGGGCGATTGATTATACTGAAGACTTGAGAATGAGTCGAAGCTGGAGGGATGCGGGTAGTATCCAAATGATTGCTCTGCCATGGTGTGCAGCGTCCTGGGTGCGCAAGCGCGTAGGGAAATGGATCGTGGGTGTGGTCGTCGTGGAGTCATAGGGTCATCGAGCATGTTGTAAACGTTTTGTTGCAAAGTTCAACACCAGCATCCAATAGGGTAATATAGATGGTTCAACGAGGAGAATCCGGATCGGAGAATATAGAGGCGCCCGTTGTTGAATTGGTACGAATGGTGAAGCGAGGTATGGAAGAAACAAAAGAACATCGTCAGTAACTGATAGCCACGTGCAGGTATGCGTTTGAACCCGAGTCAATCTAGGCCAAATGGGACAAAAACTTATGGTAATTGCTTAATGGTAAGAAACGAACGCATGCCACTCCCCGACGGGCATGCGGAAGAGATCTGGAAGGGCCAAAGCGATTCGTGCCGAGTGGCAACTCAGGAGACTCGAGGGACGACTCGAGCGAAAACTCGCGCCCTTCAACTGATTTTCAGAAGCATAGTACGGGAGCCAACCTCGGGAAGACGTCCGTGACCAGTCGGGAAACGATCTTCAATGGATCACAAGAGTAAATCGATCAGGAAAGGCGATTTGATTCCCAACATGACGCCATGGTTGTCACCAACACCAATATAGAGACTTGAACGTCCAAAACTAGGAGCGGATGGGCAGATATGGAATATAGATGTGTGGTACGATAGTTAACACAGACGTGAATGATGTACGTCCCAACCAAGACGCCACCCTGTTGGCCGGCGTCTGTTGACCAACCAACGTACCCATGATTGGGCAAGTCCAGAGGTGTAGCGCAGTCGCAATACATAGCTATACACTCACCGATAACATACACGATTCCACTGATTATTGCAAGCGAGGATACTGAGACGGAGGTCCAATCATTAACAAGTTGATAGTCGTGAGGGGGCGTAAGTAGGCCGAGACAGGATAGACCGGGCCGTTGAAATCGTTTCGAGCGAGGGAGAAGAAGAAGTTTTGGAGTCGTCGTCTTGCTGTGGTTGCAGTTGCCGTCACTCTCGACGTTGTTGTCACTGTTGCTGGAAGCGAGTAGTAAACCAGGCGACGATGGCAATGTGGTTGTTAGCCTCAAGACAGCAAGTCCTCAAGCCCAACTCACACAATCTGTCTAACTGCAGACTAGCAAGCAGGGGTCGTAGGCAGTGGGTGGAACAAACAGCTACGCGACCATCGGTGGTCGGTGCCGGAGACACTCTGTGGGGAGTGCAAAGGGTCCATATTCAGCCGGCCCCATATGGATATCCGGATGTCCCTGACCCCAGAAACCGCGCTTCTTGCACACGGCCGATGTATGCGTCGGCTTCAGATATTGGCTTCAAACAACTGGCAGGTCGAATACTGGTATCGGTCCAGATATTCCCCTAGCAAGTATCCGCTTTCAGGCACCCAAAACGGTTATCTGGGATGGTTGTTTAAGTCTTGCAGTATAACGTAGTTTTTTTTCTGGTCCCAACTTGCAATTACTTTCACCCCACTCTTCCACACAGCTTGTTTGAGGGATCTTCTTTGAAAATCACGATTTCCCAACCACTGATGTACAATTACTCCTGCTATCGATGCATCACCTGAATTACTGTGTTCACTACCAGAATGAAACCCTAGGGAGAAACACTGAGAAAATTTCAGCAAAATTTCAGCACCACCAACCACAAGTATGAACGTTGCTGGACTGAATGGAAGGTCGGCTGTGTAACCCTCAAATGTTCCGGTCTCTTCCTGAGCTCGTTGCACTATTTTGCTTTTCCAGCCACGCACGGATGATCCATACATCCCCATCGAGTTCTAGGTCCAACCCAGGAAGTCCCCTATTTATTTATTCGAACTGAAATCCCACGCTAATGCCTTCCGTTGATAGACCAAAACGTAATAAATGTATAATAACGATTATGTGGCTGGCCATAAATGGCAATATAGCATATATTTGTACTCGCCCGCTTCCTCGTGTGGGTCGGGAATGTCTCTACCTTGAAAACAACTTCCTGAGTCCTGACCCTGCTGAGCATCCGTTCTAGTCTTTAGCCATTTACGCTGCTTCATATTATGTATACATGTCAGACACTTGAACGCGTGCCGCGCGATGAAGAGCGCCGGGCTGCCCGCATCTAAGTTTATGCGAATGACGTAGTGCTCTATTTACACCAGGGCGAACAGTTTCAACCACTGCTCGGCCAGCAATGCTGCCCATGTCAAGGTTTACTACGCGCACTGTCCAACGACGCCCACTCCACTGATTGGCTGGATTTACTGGACATCACTTGAGTTGATTGTAAAATGGTTGGACAGAGCTCTTGACACAGGGGGTTATCCCAGTGGCGCATCGAGTTCCCTCTTATCGCAGTATGTGTTGCTGGACAGATCTAGAAGGGTTCGAGTTCTGGACGCGTCAAGCCTCAAGTGTATACCCCTTTCGTGATTGCGTGGATATTCGACGATTATCGTTTCCAACCCTGTTTCAGCCCCTCGCTCTGTAGATTGATCTATAATGTGAACATCGGGCTGGACCTCTCCAAGGATGATTGGTTACCGGATATGGAGCAGATACATCAGTTTACAGTCAACTGCCCGCGGAGACCGTTTATACGGTTCGCTAATGAGCGATTTAATGATACTCGAGAGTTCACGATATATGAGTGATTGCCGCGCAGCATATGCATCGGCTAGCTTGCTCCAGGTCTGGGAGCGTGACGATCGGATATTGACTGTTGTTAGGTCCAAATAATTACCATGCATGGCATCAGTCGTACCTTAAACAGGAGGGATAGAAGCCGCAGAGCGAATCGCACACACCTTTGTTTTTTATTTATTTATTTCGATTTTCTTTTGCCTCGCGAATTCCAGTCACGGGGGCATGTAAAACACACCCAACCAACAGGCCAACTGCCGTGCAAACCCATTTGGTGAATGGTCAATTCTAACGCAATCTATTCCGGTGGGATTTAGGGGCGTCATGCACTTTGGGAATCATTTGCCCAGAATAATGGGGTATATGCATGATCCGCTCCCACTAAATTGAAACTACCAAGACTCCAACGACCGAGCTGTTCACAAAGATTTGCATCGGAAAATACCACCGAGCCTCCGACAAGATATTAAGCCCCACGCCCAGGGAAGACCATTAACGACAAATATATGCACACGATCGAAATACGACATCAGACACCAAGAGTGGAGTTATACAATTACATACGCAGAGCTGTTGCATGTCGAAGACTAGGCCTCTCGCCAGCACCTTACTTTTTGCCCCCAGTCTTGGCCTTCTTTCCACCAGTGTCCTTTTTCTCGTCCGCCTACGGTTAGGGATATATCAACACTAATAGCCGCGAATAACAAACAGAGGGTCTAACCTTCCGCTTAGCACCAGCGCCCTTGCTGCTCGCTGCGCCTTTACCCGCGGTAGCCTTTGCTTTCGAGCTCGCCGACTCGGTAACTTTGAAGAATCCATCAAGTCTCCCTTGCTGCTTGGTGTTGAGCATCTTCGTGAGCTTTTCGGCACCCTTACGGACCCGCTCTTCGCTGTGAAGTAGTAAGTATTACAATCGGTGCAGCTCTGCATTGCTAGACGTACTTAAAACCTTTCTCAACCACAAGGAACTTAACTAATCCATCGACATCTGGTGCTTCCCACACAAGCTGGAGAGGGGTACGAAGGTGAGTATGAGTGAGTTAATGGTAAATAAGGTTACAGACCTCTACTTGGTCGGCAGGGGTAACGTCCGGTTGCAAAAAGAGCTTCTTCGCCTCTTCCCATGGGTAGTAGTCTGGAACGTGAATACCACCGCGGCGAACAGGAGCAGGTTTCTTTGGAGCCTCATCCGCTTTAGTTTCGGCATCGTCCGCTTTGGCTGCAACGTCCTCCATTTTATGATCCTTGTCATCTTCTGCGGCTCCGTCCTTTATCTCACTCGCGCTAGTCACTTTAGTGTCTTCATCCTCGTCGATCTTCATACCAGCCTCTGAGCTCGCAGCGGGAGACGATGCGCGTGTAGGGGACGAATCGCGAGCTGGCGATGAAACAGCTTCTGTATCGTCCCAGGGATCAGACCCCTCCTCATCGTCTGATTCGATCCTGTTCTTAGACTTTGTGCTTTTCTGTTTTTTCGCCTTTGGCTTTTCTTCTTCTTCAGACTCCATCGCTTCGTCCTCATCCTCTTCGTCCTTCTTTTTGGATTTGGATGGCTTAGATCCCTTTTTGGACGTGCTTTTTGCCTTGTGCTCCTTCTTGAGGTCCGCCTCTTCTCGTTCAGCCATTTTGGCTCGAAGAACCTTTAGAACCTCCTCCAAGCTTCCGTGCTCTTGCATGAGCTTAAACGCATTCTTAGGTCCTACCCCTTTGATGGGCTCGAGATAATCGCACCCCAGTAATATGCACAATTCCGTGAACTATGTCATTCAATTATATTAATTTGCAAAGAATCCGGTCGATTGGCCAGTACTTACCTGCTCCATATTCATGCCAAGTCCCTCCAGAGCTTTCTCGAGGACGATTTCGGAGATGGGTGCTTTCTTTGCTTCGGAAAACGTGAGATGTCGGTACAATACAGGTGCGTTGAAAGTCAGGGTATCCATATCTTCGGAGCCTGCGGCGTATACCTAGGGGTGTTATATGAGGCATGAGTAATAAATCGCGAAGATGCCAGACGTTGAATATGACAGAAGGAAAGCCGATGGCATTCATACCTTACCGCCCCGTGCAAGCTCTGCACATTGCGCCTCCGCCTCAGATGGTGCCTGTACAATCGATGTATTGGCCAATTGAGCTCTTGCGTGGATTAATACAATATTACTCACTACGACACATGGGATACCCATCAACTTGAGAAGCTTCCGACATTCCTCGTTATGTTCACGCGTCACACGTACGGTTCGCCTCGCAAACTTTTCAACATCCTCGGCCGTACCTTATCACTTTTCACTATTAATATAAACACAACGACAATTATATTGAATCAAGACTGACCAACTTCTTTAGCCTCCTCCCCATCTTCTTTTGCTTTCTGTCGGCCCTCAAATCGCTTCGAGAGCTATAATAACAAGTATTATGGCATTATTACGATCGGGACCATTTAAGCCGACTTACCACGCCAGACTTGAGATCTGGGGGTTTCCCATCGAATACATATGCGGGTTTGATACCGTGATCTACCATGCGAAGGGTACGATAGAAAAAGCCCATCAGGTGACTGAAATAGCGTCAATACACCGGTAGGCCCCAAATGTGGCGATAGACTCACCTTGTGGTTTCGCCAGCCTCATTGGTGAGCATTTGTCCATCCTGTTGTCTAACCGCGATAAGGAACTGGTAGATGCTCATAGACGCGTCGATTGCGACTTTACGCCCAAACAATGTTTTAATGTCATGCTCCTGTCAAAATAGTTGGTCTTTAATAGAACGAACCGGGGTCTCGAGAAAACCAAACTTACTTTGATGCTGGCTGGAGCATGTTCGGAGAGCAATCCAGTAAGGCCTTTGATACCCATGACTGTGGTGTTGTAGACACGATGGAGACGCGGATTGTTTGTGACGTCGAAAAGTCACGTGATCTCACATTGTATTCAATTGGCTTTGATCGTCCAAGTCGCGCCTACCATAATGTCTTCTCCTACGCTCAAGCCGGCCGACCCGGTTTTCAAGCCCTTCCAACCTCCTTCAGGAGGAGACCTGACTCTCCGTTCTAGTGATGGAATTGAATTCAGAGTCCATTCCCTACTCTTGCACATAGCCTCAACGGTTTTTAGCGATATGTTTCAGGTCGGAACCAACAATCACCAAGTAGTTGATCTCGCCGAAGACTCTCAGACCATTGGTCTGATGCTAGAACACATATACCCCGTTAAATCCCCTGTTATTGACACGTTTGACAAACTTGAAATGTGCCTTACTGTCGCTCGAAAATACGACATTAAAGGCATGATGGGGAACCTCGACGCTGAATTACGCTGTGGGGCCAAAAGCGAGCTGGTCGCGGGAGATCCATTGCGCGCCTGTGTATTGGCAGACTCCTTCGATCTGTCAGAGGCTGGTAAAGTCCTGGCCCGACTTGTGGACTGGAAGACTCAACTGCTAACTCCGGAGGCTTTGACACGACTGAAGACGTTGTCTCCTCGATCGGAGCTTTCCGTTCGACTGGTTGGCACCCAGGCTGCCCGTGCGAATATCCTATCGGAAATCTTGTTTGGTTTTACTCAGTATCCTATGAACCCATCAACCAGTCCAGCTCGCTCAATCCCAATCTGTCAAAATTGTGACAAGATTCGATCTAGCACAGTCGTTTTTGTTCCTTCTTGGATGGTCCACTGGTCGCATTCAGTCTACAAGATCCTGGTTACACACGATTTCAAGGATCTTCCCCCTAGTTGTAACTTTCTTGACCCGGAGCTCTTGCCTCGACTTGCTCAGCAACCTAAAGTGAATGCGTCGATGGTATGCGCCAAATGTGTTGGCGCCGCAAAGGCAAGCGAAGAGTATGTTATATGGGTATCGCGCGTTCGGGACGTGATCGATAGCCGTCTGAGGAATCTGGATCATTTGTATGAACGCCCGTGACATCTCGTCCACTGGAAGCTTAAATGGCCCTGCCATTTATTTCTAACGATCTAACTCTGCTATATATATCCACATGTAAAGTTATAATATTGTACATATTTAAATATGCTCCCTCAGGAGCGTAATCAATTCGGCTAGGTCGAGCAGATAACATAATTTACACAGCCAACTGCTGCCGGCCTATCTTAACCTTAGCTACAAGCTTCCATGGTAAATAACCCAACCAATTTGTTTGGGACTTTGGAGTAATACTCTTTATGTGCGACAGAAGCCCTATGCAGTCTCTGTAAAGCCACCTGAGAATAGGTAGCAAAATGGAGTTATATCTTGCATTTACCCCATGTCCCCGACTCTTATGATCTCCCGCGCCAACCAATGTTCATTAGTCAACGCGTTTAAGTTGTAACACAGGATTTGGTGGTCGGGTCTAGCACAACCCTAAAATTACGTTCTCTTGATTGTTTTATTTCAAAGTAGGCTCCTCAGCTACTTCTCACAAGATATGTCAATAGACTCGTATTGTTTGGCTTGGATAGCTAGGAGACTTCAGAAGTTTTACAAAGAAGATAAGCTCACAAAATTTAGGTTCCGGACTTAAGTTTCAAGTTAGCCTACTTAATCCAATCTAAGCTACGGAATGAATTTTTGAACGCATTAGAGCCTTAGTGGGTGATCGCTATCTATATTGGGCTTTACTCGACTGCATACATCACACCGCCCAGTAAACGTAGACAAATGTCATATTAGCATGTTTGTTCTTACCCAAGAATAGTAGATAACAATTTCGTAATCGCACCAAAGTCTGATTCGTACACGCTTATCCTACTATTCTACATGGTGTATTGAAGTACTAGAACAGCTATCATACTGGAACGTTGTTAGCTTGGCGTCGACACCCCTAATAAGAATGTCAAACAACTACGAGTTAGCCCGACTAACCGACGCATACAACCGTTGATACCTCCGTAGAAGTGCGATCCGGGATCCCCTTGTATGAGTGCGGTTTCTTGTTAAAAATATCACACTCTTATCCAACCCTTATGCACTTAACCTCAAAGCTAGACTGAATAAACACCAATTTTGATCCGCAGTATCGTCAATTTCTTTTGTGCCGTAAGCTCAAAGTTTGGGGGTGTTGAATCCAGAGGCACACAAGCCTATGCCGACATTTATCGGCTAACTATAGATGTTCCAAGAGCATCGGTAGGCTTCGATTGGAGTCGGTCTTCGAAATGGGGTGGCAAGTCATATGCGTGCTTGATGCTAATGACGTTAACCTGGCGCTAAGGATAGGAGGGCAGGGGATGGGTTGCCGCTCAAGTAGCGGCCCAAGGGCAGGTAGGGGTGAATTTGGAGACAGCGTTGACAGACATGTTACACAGGCACGGTAGCGGCTGATCAAAGCCAAAGTCAGGCCCATGGTTTGGCGAGTAAAAGGTTTTGAACAAAGTCGCTGGGCTTGGCAGGACTGCTTGGCCGAAAGGGTGCCGTATTTCGGAAGCAAATGACGCCGGGTAAGGAGAGTAAGAGACGAGGCGCTACTCCACTTGCGGCAAGCTTATCGCATACCACAACTGGTAGAGTGCACGAGGCCCATCCGGACGTCCTGAAACGACCCTCTCTCGACGACCACTCCAGCGAGCTGGACATTTCTGTATACGTTCTTGACGCCCAGCTCCTCCAGCTGACCAGCTAACCACATCAGCTCTCCTTCTCTCCGTTTCAGGCGAGTTCATCGCTATTTAAACATCAGGCCTTGGTCCTGGTTGGTTAACTGCCATGGCCTTCCATCCTGTAAGTGCTGCCTGCTGATTGCTTGCTTATTCAAGCCTCTATTGGAGTTGATCCCCCAGACTGCGCGCTTTTCGCCGCACTCATATATCTACTTCTCGTGTTACCGCTATCAACTTCCTTTCCTCGAACTCTCATCTGGGCGCTCGCAGATTTTTCTTACTGACTTTGTTTTCAGTTCGATGTCTCGACACCTCATCTGGCCTACGCCCTCCTCGGCGGCTTTGTTGTATTATTTGGAATGTTCTCTTTATTTATTCGTGAAAAGGCAAGTTCCGTCCTTTTTCGATATGTTCTCCAAGCTTATACGCGTCCAGGCCTACATTGGTGAAGCCGTCATTGCAACCGTCTTTGGGATCATAATAGGTCCCTACTGCGCCGGCATTTTTGATCCCCGCGGTTGGGCAAACTCTCACGAAGTAGTGAATGAAATCACGCTGGAAGTCACCCGTGTGGTATTGGCCATCGGCGTATTTGCCATCGGGGTTGAGCTCCCAAAGCAGTACATGCTAAAACACTGGAAATCCCTATTTATGCTCCTCGTCCCCGTCATGACCTATGGCTGGTTCATCAGCGCGGCCCTTATTTACGCCTTGATCCCCAAACTCACTTTCCTCAGCTCCCTGGTTATTGCAGCGTGCCTCACCCCAACCGATCCTATCTTGGCCGCCGCAGTTGTGGGTGGTAAATACGCTGACAAACATGTGCCAAGGCACTTGACCGATCTCCTCAAGGCCGAATCAGGTTGCAACGGTAAGTTTCGGCCTACATCCCGTCCTCATATGCTTAATTTTTCTAATTGGTTTAGATGGTGCTGCGTTCCCCTTTCTGTTTATTGCTATCTACCTTATCATCGAAAAGTCGGATCGGGTAGCAGTTGGTACGCCCACCTCATGTTTATATCAATTTCCAAGTTAACAAATTCCTTTTTTTTATATAGGTGAATGGTTTTATGTCACTTGGCTGTGTGAGTAGGCCGAACTTGACAATTAAAATTTGTCTTGACCGTGTTATAGACGAGGTTGCGCTCGGTATTGCCTTCGGAGCCGTTCTGGGATTCGGCTTCCGTCATTTGATGAGGTTTTGCGAGCGCAAAGATCTCATCGATCGACAGAGTTATGTCGCTCAATACGTCAGCTTGGCCCTCCTTACCATAGGTACGTATCTCAACCTGCCTGCCCTTGCCCGTCCGAACTAATTCCGATCGTTTAAACAGGGGCAACCACCCTTCTTGGGTCAGATGATCTTCTCGCAGCGTTCGCGTGCGGAACAGCTTTCGCTTGGGATGGTTGGTTCAACCGTCAGACTGAGGAGAGTATGTTCAGTAACGTCATCGGTACGTGTCCAGCTCACACATGACGTTCTATCACTTGCTAACGCCAACTCTAGATTTGTTGTTCAACTGTGCTTGTTTCATTTTTATTGGAGCCTGGATTCCGTTTGAAGACTTTGACGCCCCAGAGCTCTCTATCTCGCCATGGCGCCTGATCGTCCTTGGTCTTGCAGTAGTAGTTCTTCGTCGGCTTCCGATCATGCTCGCACTCTACAAATTCATCCCCGATATTCACACCCTTCGTGAATGCGTCTTTGCGGGGCATTTCGGGCCCATGGGAGTTGGTGCGGTTTTTATCAGCACTTTGGCTGCAATCAAACTACCTGAACCTATGGAAATCGAACCAAACGGACTTTTGTCCAACGGAGATACACCTCAACAAATTGATTACCTGGGACATTCCATACAGCCAGTGATCGCCTTCATGGTTCTTATCAGTATTATGATTCGTAAGTGCACGCAACCCCTTATACCGACCCTAGAATAACGTTATCTAACACGGACACCTCCATATTAGACGGCCTCAGTATTCCGTTCTTCTCTCTTGGAAAACGTGTGCATTCGATCCGGCATACCTGGTCCCGCCGTGATACTATTGAAGGCCGACCCGAATGGGCTGACCAGATCCGGCAAATTCGGCCTGGCGACGAAATTGTTGTCAATAGGGATGATGTTGCGGAACGCGGCGAGATGCCTGCGCTCGATGAGAAACGAGGGAGCGCACCTACATCCGAGCTATCTGGCGAAGGAAGCAGCGGAACTGAGGATATCAGGGAACAGGAGCATGGCACTGGTGAACACATCACGTCTTCTGAAGGCCGTAAGGGTCGGATTAATGGTGCCCCACTTGGTCGAGAGGAGGATGTAGAGACGACCGAATGGAGGGAGGGTCCACATCTCGTTATTGAACGTGACCCTGGGAACGGCGAAGAGGTATGTTTGTTGCTTTTCCTACATTTCAATTGGAGTACTCACATGTCAAAAAGGTCCAAGTCGAAGTTGTCAAGAATGCGTATGCGCCCGGTGGAACTCGCTCTCGGTCTAACTCAGCCTCGCAGCCGGATGTCGAGAAGCACACGATCTCAGGAACACGGGAAGACGTTCATCACCAGCTTTCTGATCATTTGCGTGCCATTGAACATGAGGCCGAGCACATTGGAGGGAAGCTTGGTCTAACTCATAGCAACGAAAGCAGTAAAGACAAGCATGGTCAACCTTCCTCGGCTACAGCTGCTGGTACTAGTCCATCTGCCTCACAACGACACCCTTCTGCCACTCCCGAGCTCCCATCGATTGTTCTTCCGGACGAGGAGGAAGAAGATCGATCACGCAGTCATACTCGAGGACTCCGCAACCAAGTTCGAGATCGCTTAATAGGGCGACCACGGGCGGCTACCGAGCGAACGCAGGGACATGCTCGAACGGCTTCAGCTCCCAACAGCTTACTCAGAGATCCTGCAGCAAGACTCAGAGCTGATTCGGTGCGCGACTCCAGGCGCGACGTGAGCCCTGCGAGGTCTATCCGATTTGCGGATGACCGACCTGCACCATCTGGTGGAGAGGGAACGACACCTCCGAACGGAACTACGGGCGGAGAGAGCTCGCACAGAGTCATGTTTGATTTACCTGCGCAAAAGTCAAAGTAGACGGCTTGATCTATTAGATCAGAAGAAATGGTGCCCGCCAAATGGAGGAGTTGGGTGATGTGTATGCTGAGGTGGTACTTGGTTTTATTTTTTACTTACATTTTCACGAATATCCTACGTAGCGCATGAGACATTCCCGTGTTTGTCGAGTAGTTTTTACCTTTCATAGTTCTCTTGTTTGTCTGTTGTAATGCCCACAAATCGGAACCTAAAACAGCATTTTCTGCAACATTATATAGGCAGGCGAATATAGAGTGTACTGTGTTGAATTTTCCTCAGACATATGTACATGTTGGCTACATCGTCATTTTTATGTCTTAAATTTATAGAAATAACGACGATTTAGTAAATCCAATTATCATTGACACGGTTATCAGCGCCAACGGAGTCTCACCGTCCAGAAAGTTTCTCGTTGAATATCAATGACATTCGATATTGCGTAATTCTGACCAGAACAACAAATAAAACCGAAGGCGAATTTCCTAAATACATATGCTGCAGCCCTTGCAGTTCGTTGGTACCCGATGATACAAGGCGCATACATGCTGTCCCAATTACTTGTCCAACCCCATCCACTGAATAACCTGCGTCGCCTGCACTGGAATGTTGTGGTCAACACCGCTGGCAATGATCGCCTGAACATTAGGGCCATATTCGGTCTTGGTCCAGTTGGGAAGTGGCCAGTTTTGAGTGGTAGCAGTTGGGGTCTGGCTGACACCGAACACATTGGTCCACTGCTTGATCTCCTCATAGAAGTTCTGGGTGTTAAGAGTCGTGTCGACGGATCCATGCCAGAGCTGCATCTTGGGTCGGGCCCCGGTGTAGCCAGGGTAACCGGAGCGAGCTTGGTCTCCCCACTGTTGAGCGGTTTTGATCAGTTGGCCAGAAGAGCACTGGCTGTTCCACATGCCAGAGCCAGCGAAGCAGCCGTATGGAACACCTGCGAATGCTGCACCAGCACGGATCAGGTCGGGGTAAGCACCCGCCAGCACGTTGGTCATCATTGCTCCTGACGATGTTCCGGTTGCGAAGACCTTGCTGGTGTCGACGCCGTATTGGGAAATGAGGTATCGAAGCGCACTGGCGATTCCGAGAGAGTCGCCGCCAGCATCATGGGTGAGTGTGGCGGTGCTATGAACGTCCCAGCATCCTCCACTGTCGGGAGCATCGGGGTATAGGACGATGAAGCCATACTGGTCAGCCAGTTGCTTGTACTGGGTGCCAGAGTAGTATGCTTGAGCGGTACCTGTACAATAATGAATTGCAGCAAGGAGACCCGGCTTAGACTTGAGTGTTGTAGGAACATAAACAAAGTTCTCTACATTGGTAGGGTTGCTTCCAAAGTTAGTGATCTGGTGAATATAAATGAGCGTCGTTCTTCAACGTCCATAAGTCTATCGATGTGAGTCTACCTTGGTCAAGACACCACGCGGAATATTGGCACCTCCGGTCGGCTGGGTTGTTGAACTGGTGGAAGTTTGTGATGGTGCCGTAGTGGTTCCGGCGCTACCGGGAAGGCATCTTTAAAAGATGCAATTATTACTACACGGTTCAATGTACGAAATAGCACTACTGACTGGTAGTAATAATCGTTTACTCTTGTGCAAGTGGATCCTGTGTCGCAAACCGTTGATCCAGTCCATCCGATGCCCTGGTGAGCAGTCAATACACCGTCCGTTCAGTGTATCATAAAAATTGTTCTCACTCCACATTGTCCCCATACAGGAACCGCAGACACGGCCTTCGCTAACAAAGCCAAGCAAGTCAGGTAAGTGGTTGTGGAACGCATGGTAGAAACGAGCTGCTGGCGAGTTCGTCGACGACCATAACTCATATTTATACTAGGCTCTACATTTGAGATTCGCCTGACCCCGCGTAAAGTTACTCCGAGAAGGCAAACTCATGACCAACGTCCGGTCTACGGTCTCACGAGAGAAGGCTCAAAGATCCCATATTTCTGCAACGGCCAACGCAACATTTGTCTATGGAAGCACCATTCCATACACAAGCGTGCCTTGATCAAGTCGGCCAGGAGCACATGACAACGGTTGCGGCCGCTCTCAAAGCCAAAACCCAACTAGCCTAGCGACTTCCTCCGACAAATTTGCGAAACACCAGTCGGGAACAGCGACCGATTTAGAAATAGAGCCGGAGGAGGGTCGGAACGCTCTAAACTTAGCATAAAAAACGGTCTAACTCGAGTATCGCTCGAACCTCGAGAACCGAAAAACTCACGAGGGACTCTAAGCTCACAAAGAAGTGATCTAGACGTCGCCGAGGCAGTATTCTCGGAACAAGACGGGGTGAGGGTCATCGCGCATTCAAGTTGATCACGTGCTAAAAGTTATTTTTACTGGTAAAGGCAACAGGTTGTTAAATACGAATGAGACCGTTCTACAAACCGGAATTTAAAAAAAAGTACAATTCGTATACTATATCTGAAAACTAAACCACTAGGTAAATGAGTGTAGATCCACATGTAAAATTCGGTTGTTGATCTTCTCGCTGGCATCTCGTTATAACGCAGTCAGGGCCTATCAGGTGGACCAGACCTCCACGGCTTCAAAATCCCTTTTTGATCCTGCTTCCATAATCTCTTGCAATCACTCTTCGTAAGTGCGTCGTTGATCAATTATATAATAGCGTATCCATATTTTCGCTGGAAATTCCCTAAACTTCTTGCGACCATGTCGGAGAGTTATGGTGGAATCACGTACTTGAAGAGCTTGACGTCTGTTAATATCTAGGAAGAGTCGTTGATATATTAGGGACTAGCCTGTTTAGCTTTCGCAGAAAGATGACATATCTGATTACCCAGATAGTTATTAAAATCAATTAGAGACATACAAATGTGATACGAACACTGCGTTTTAATTGCGTGTTAATGTTGACTTTATTATAGCCAACTGGAATTATGAACGCAAACCAGATAACCGTGGCCAAAGGTACTTAAAATACATGTATGTCTGACACCTAACTCGCCAGGGCCCAATCATACACCGCGCATACATGTTGCTTGAATCACTTGTCTAACCCCATCCATTGAATAACCTGCGTCGCCTGCACTGGGATGTCATGGCCGACACCGCTAGCCAGAATTGCCTGAACATTGGGTCCATAGTCCGTCCTAGTCCAATTGAGGAGTGGCCAATTTTGAGTGGTAGCAGTTGGGGTCTGGCTGACACCGAACACGTTGGTCCATTGCTTGATCTCCTCGTAGAAGTTCTGGGTATGGAGCCCTGTGTCGACAGAGCCATGCCAGAGTTGCATCTTGGGTCGGCGACCTTTATACCCAGGATAGCCGGAGCGAGCTTGATCTCCCCACTGTTGAGCGGTTTTGATAAGCTGACCAGTAGAACAATCATTGTTCCACGTGCTGGGGCCAGCAAAGCAGCCATACGGAACACCTGCGAATGCTGCACCAGCGGATCAGGTCAGGGTAAGCACCCGCCAGTACGTTGGTCATCATTGCTCCTGACGATGTTCCGGTTGCGAAGACCTTGCTGGTGTCGACGCCGTATTGGGCAATGAGGTACCGGAGTCCGTTAGCGATACCAAGAGAATCACCTCCGGCATTGTGGGTGAGCGTTTCGTTGCTGTGAACGTCCCAGCATCCTCCGCTGTCGGGAGCATCGGGGTATAGGACGATGAAGCCATACTGATCGGCCAGCTGCTTATACTGAGTTCCGGAATAATAGGCATCGGCTGTACCAGTGCAGTAATGAATTGCGGCAAGGAGTGCAGGCTTGGACCTCAGTTTTGTAGGAACGTAAACAAAGTTTTCTACGCTCGTGGGGTTGCTTCCAAAGTCCGTGATCTAATTAACAGTACAGATCAGTACTAGCTCTTAGTCCCCATTCAACTTTTGATATACCTTAGTCAAGACACCGCGTGGGATATTGGGGCCTTTGGTGGGCTGGGTTGTCGAATTATTAGGACTTTGTGATTGTGCAGGAACTGCACAGGCGGTTTTCATAAATATAGCCAGAAAGGCAAGACAGGCTCCTGTAGAACGCATGGTAGAGGTGGTTTGTAGACGGATCGGATGACGAAGTGTTGAGAATCAATGTCGATACTTATACCATACCCTGTATATGAGGCTCGCCCCGGTTCCACATGGGATTACTCCGAGAATACAAAATCATGACCATTCAGCCTGAAGAAGGCTTGAGGAAGACTCATTAACCCCATGCCATTGAAGCCGCTGACAGGATATTTGCTTGTCATACATGAGCTGTGCCTTGATCAAGTCGGCTGGAAACACATATCAACAGTTACGACCGTTCTCCAAAATTAAAATTCATCGAATGCTATGCTTCTCTCCGACAAATTTGCGAAACACCAGTCGGAAACAATGCCTGAGGATCATGTAAATGTTCTGAGAACAACAATATGACCCAGATTTATCAATTCAACGCACGCTTGCCTTTGGTTCCATGCGCTCACCCAGAGACTTCTTAGCATTCTGCTTTCACAATTACTGACCACAATCCTTCAAAATCAAACATGTAGGATCAAGCGTCCATCCAATTAGACCAATAATATCATATTCCAAATACCTGACACTCGGAGGGGCAACCTCTGACCATGTTATGGTTGACGCTTCTCATTAGACCTATTTACATCTTACGCGGCGCTAAGTATTGGGGCTATGAGCGATTCATGACCTAAACAATGATGCCAGGTTCTGGTAGTGTACTCAATCCAAAATCAGGGTTGAAAGGCAAATATATAACTCAAATATTCGTTTCGTGCGCTATATATGACTCACAGATAAGTAAACAACTTCAACAGTATAGTTTGAGTGAATAGAGAGCCCTCGAAATGTGGGCTTATTGATCTCGATAAGGGGGATTATTAGTTATGGGCAAGCGAGTGGGCGCAAACAAGTGCGAATTGCAGATGATATTCGTGTACCAACTCAACCGATATGTAAAACCAAGTTTAGCATATTCACGCGTACATTTCTTCATGTGCACAGTTTGCCGCCCACAACACGGCGATCGCTCGTAGATGTAACACATGACCAACGGTGTGCTTTAAACAAGGAATTCGGGCGATTGTGTGGCAAGCTGAGGCTGGATTTTCCCTACTCCATTGGCTCAGTCAAACACCAAATCAATAACATGAATTCCATGAACTTCTTGCCTTTGGGGGGGGGTCACAATGTCACAGTCAACATCACTATGTTTTCATGCGTTATGAACCCAAGTGAGTACCCAGCTTGAGGACCTGGAGGCGGCCGAGCTGGACTTCAGGCTATACTACTGACTTATCGATCCTGACTTCTGATAGAAGCCTTGTCTGGAATAGGCACAAGCTATTACAATTTGGGCTGGACCGATTTTCAGACCATTGAGTGGTTATCTGCTGACAAAGACGAGCTACGGCATCTGTCAAACCTCAAACCTGGTTAGAGCGGCCACCAGAGCAGGTACGCGCAAGGGCGCCGCATGTTTAGGAGTGATTCAGCATCCCCATTGCTCCTTGTCGTTGCCCAACCTGTATCTCTCTGCGTTTTTCCTGCGCCCGAGGTGAGTATTTACGTGCACCTCCTCTTGCCTTTTATGGATGCTTATGCAAGCGTTACTTTCCCCATTGGTTTCAAACGACAACGTTGCCGACGATCTTGAACCCCTCCCCCAGTGCGCTTCCACTTCCTCAGTCCCCGCTCAGAGTTGCAGATATGGTTCAAGGAAAGACAAAGGGCATGCAATCCAAAGGCCCTGGGCGGGCCGCCAACAAAGACCCGAAGAAAGGCAAGAGGGTGGTAGGTCAAAAATTTAACACAGTGGTTGGATATGTCCTCACGCAAGACCCAGGTTCCGCCGAAGAAAGCAGCTGCTGTGAAACACGCATCACTGCAAAGGTGACCTAGTAAGGATCACGTGTTGATTTCCCTTTTAACAATGCCAATTTGTAGACATTGAGCGCGAAGATCAATAATTCTATCGAGCGCCAGATGGCCAGCGCCGCTTCTTCAGGAAAGCTGACTATTATGAAAAGCATTGCGTAAGTTATTTTTGTTGTTATGCATTGCTCTAGTCGATTGAGCTTGCTCCTTAGTGAATCATCTACTTCGGCCAGTACTAAATCATCCAAGTCTTCGAAATGAATGAACTCGTAGATCACGACCTTTTTCCCATTTTCATTGTAAATTATTCACTGCCCCGTACCAATGCTTTGTGAGGCTTTTCTCTCTCGTGTTAACTTGGGCGCAAAGAGCTGTGATACTACTCTTTTGTTTTGAATCAGATCGAGTTATTGAACACGTTCTTTACTACCAGTATCGCTAGTCAAGCCACCTTTCCTTCAACCCCTTACTTACTGCAACTCTACTCTATGTAGCAAGCTTTATACCCCAATTGAATCCATCCACTTTTCGATCTCATCAGCGCACCGCTTCCCTTTATATCACCCACTTCCAGGATATCAACCATCCCTTCTTCTCCTTCAACGTACTATGCGGTGCCCCTTAATCTTTTCTGATGTCGAAATAATGGCGATAGGGAAACGAGGTTCAAATGTGAACTCCTTGGTGGGTGTCGGTAGTAACTTGGGGACACAACTCGATTGGAGAGGTGGTTCAATTAGAGCGAGAGCGTATGCGGGGTTCGACTCGATGTACGATTGAGCGACAATGCATGCACCTGCCCGCGCGATTATAACGGAGGGAACGGTATAGCAGCCAGTCGTACGTGGGAGGTCAGCTCTGCGCGGGTATGGTTAGATCAACAGGTTGATGAACAGTAGACCACGACCTTTTGTGAGATACTCTATCAGCGCTTTGGAAGTTTTACTGGCCGAATCTTCTGATGGGGGTGGCGCGAGATCGATCTCGAGCGTTGTGTAACCCCGCTCGGCGTATGCTGCTGCGAAACCTTGCATTCTATATCCACATAATTAGCTGCACGATTCTAATATGAGCATAGGGCAACACTTGCCCGTCCTTTGAATCCTTATCCCACTGCTCCGCGCTCAGGATTACCAAAGGCCGAGGGACCTCCCTAGGCGCACTAGGGGACGGTTTTCGAAGCATATACTTTGTCGACGAAGAGGCTGAGCGAGTCGCTTGTCCATTGAAGAAGAGGCCGAACGCGGAGTAAGCGAGCGGCTTCAGCTGTGGCCCCAGTGAGCCGCGAAGGTTGGCAAACAGCATGGTGACGTCGTGGTCGATCGAATTACGAGGTTACGGAAGAAGACCCTGTTGCAGAACTTGGTTGGACTTTTTCGCAACTCCGCCTTGATTGCTAATTGTCATGCAGAGTGTTCACGGCCCTTTTTCTCCTCCTTTTTTTTCAACTTTAGTCCCGCCAATGCAAGGATGTTAGTATGTGGTCTGGAACTTGATAGTAGAGATGATGTTTCAAACGTATCGGACACTGGGTCCCGTTTACAGCGGCCCAATTCCAAAAGGGCATCTGGTGCATAAACCATCAAACGTAATTGATTTGCCTGTTCGGTGTTCAAATACCGGCGGAATTTAATTAAAAACCTCGTGCTCGCAATCGACCCACCGGCTAGCTATAATGACACCATGGATGTTTAGGCTATCTGTCGCCGAGTTGACAATCATCACAGGAACGGAAACTGGGGGTTCACTGGTCTTATATCGACTTTTGATTCCATTGTAGGCGACACTAGTATCTGACGCTACCGAAGATTTGTGGGGACGGTGTCTTGTCGGAGATGAGCGGGCGACGTTTTAAACCCCAGATGCTTGTATGTTAAGCATAGACCACCATCTTGGGTCTTTGTGTCGTATATCCATGTGAAGTGGGACCAGACTACACCCTTGTCGATTTGCCTTTCCGTAGCAAACGCAATACATTTACTTTCTTATGTTAATACAGTGTCGTGAGTTTCTATAAGTGGCGCGATAAAGGAACAGGAACAGCAAGATGATTTTCTCGACGGGTGGCCAGAATGCGGCACAGTACAATTCAGACTTTCTGGAGTTGAGACACTTCTCGGTACCGATGGCAGTTAAATTATGCTGGTGGTTGGGGGTTTGAGGGACCGGATCAACTGGTGCCTGCGGAAAAATGAGCCGAGTAGAATGTGTGACCAACCGGTTGTTCCGGGTTGCTCATCGGCAAAATCCAGGCAAGGCTGCTTTTCGAAGGCAAAACCTTATAATTGTATCATGATTGAGACTCCGTAAGCGCCAACGGCTTTCGATCATAGCGCCGGTTATATATCATTGCTGTGGGGTCGACAATGCGTTCTCACGACTTGGTATTCACATGCTATGGTTGGGCAGATCCTAATACCCACTTGTTCGAACGTCGACTAGGACCAGGGGGAGGTATCAAATGCAAGTTTGCCTCCACCTAGAAGCCAGGAGAGAATTCAACAGACTCGCCTTGTGGCGATCGGCCGCGGCCTACAACATTCAATTTAACCTTACCGAGCGCTCGGCGGGCACGTGAGTTTGACAGGAGCATCAGGCCCATCCTTACCTTGCCGTGATCGTGGTCCCAGTCGAACTTTACTGAAAACCAGCGAGGGCGGGAGGGCTGCTGGCTGTTGTGGTTCCCATTCCTCTCCCCGACAGTCATTGCTTTCCCTCTTCTCCTACCACGATGAACCCCTTTACCGATGACCCTACCCATTTACCGACGGTTGTATTCCCTAATCCAGGTCAGTCATCAAGATAGATTGGCGCGCGTTGTTGTTTGATGTTGGCTAATACATCAGTGTTCGGCTCGTTATTCAACTACAGGGATGCAATCGCTCTCCTCGGTCATCCATCTCCTGGGTGTCAGCGTACTTGGATATTGCTTTGCACGTCGCACATCATTTCCAGATCTTTCCTGGAATCAAGTTTGGTCAACCATTACATGGCCGCGTCTATGTGTAATACTTGTACTCGCCGACTCCTGGATTTTTGTATTTTTGTGTAAGTAGTTTCTTCCTGGCCATTACTTTGACCCCTCCCCTTGACATTTTTTCAGCTGGTGTTTTGGTCTTGGGCACAGGACTTTCCAAAGATGAGATGAGCTGCTCGTTAGGCATCTACGCATGCATCGCCCTCTATGTCCTTAGCAAAATTCTGACGTATGGGTTTCTCATTGAAAAGGTACGTCATGCGATGTTATTACCCCTGAAAATTACCAATGAGCCCACCACTGACTTCATCACCAGGTTCATGTCGTCTGGGGTGGAGCACATCAACCTCGTCTAAAGTCGCCTGTTTATCGTATCTGCTTAATTACAGTTACACCGGTAAGTCTCCAAATCCTTTTTGCCACAATTGGCCAATTTGACGAGCTTCTTTTGGGTACACTAGTACGCTGTGGTCATCGTCCTCATGTTACTCGGGAGAATTTTTTACTTAAGAGCGGACGGTGCATGTGTAATTGGACTTCAACGCTTAGCGTGAGTTTATCACATCAGCTATTATGGGCATTGCTCACACGACTGCCAGTTCACTCACGCTTCTCATTTACGATCTTTATATTAATGTTAGTTGTGTAATGCCGTCTCTTATTATGGTTCCTGACTCTTTCGATCGACCTAGATCTTCCTGACTGGGTTGTTCATATGGCCGCTTGCCCGAAGCAAACTCATCAATCCGAGACTCAAATCAGTCGCGGTTCGCACTCTTGTGTGAGTCCAAAGCAAAATACTCTTCCGAACTCCGCGCTGATAAACAGATTCGCGTAAAAGTGCCGCGTTCGCAGCTCTAACTACTTCAACCCTGAACATTGCGATTCTGACTGTCATGGATGGACGCCAACTTGGCTGGGTATGTCTGGGCAGTTGCGGAACAGACGTAAGTTATCATTTGTTTATGTAAAATAATATTAGTCTCAAATCCAATATTTATCTACAGGTCACGATCAACGCAATTGTCCTATTCTGGGTGACATCCCCCACTTCTGGAACAAGCTTGACGTATTCCGGCCCCCACCCCACAAACGGAAGTTCACTCGGCCAGGATGGTAATCAGGGTGCTACAGTCACCGGCCGCCGCGCTTCAGCCGCTCTCGTACTTTCATCTGCTCCCCGCTCTCCTATTACCCCCAATACACCAAACTTTCAAGAAAAGGGTCACGACTCCGGGTTACTTAGCCCCTCTATTTGGCGATCTACGTTTGGTGGCACAAGCAAGAACCAGCAGCCCACCAATCATTTCCAAGATCGCGGACAACAAATGGAAATGTCGCCTAGGACGCCTTCACCCAGGCGCGAAGTCTGGGATGACAGACCAAGCTCAATTGTAACAGTCGACGACATCGAGGCAAACGCATCTGGACCCGGGTTTGTAACTATTGGTTTGCCCCCACCGAGCAAGAAGCGTGATGCAGGACGAACTCGGGCCGGGCACGGCGTGCATTCATCCCAACATAGTGGTAACCGAAACTCAATATTCGGTCGTATATTCGCTTCCTCAGAGTCACGGAAGGAAATGGAGGTCACAGTAACGATTACCACCCAACTCGACAACGAAGACGAACTGGATGGTTCTGTCAGAAAGAGTATCGGGGACGCGAGTACGGCTGGAGGTAGCGCGATAGTAAAGCAAGAAAGCCTGGATGGCCGTAAATCGACCGAGATATTGCATGGGACCAGACTGTGAACATTCAGCTCGCACTTTCTTTTACGGTATTTTCCTTGGGATATGGGGTATCGCCTTCCGGCTATTCCCTGGCTCTTATACCCACTTTATGGTTGTGCTATAAATTTGTGTTATCTTGCTTTCGTGCAATGTCGCTTTTCGACCACACTTCTTGGCTGCTGTGATCTAATTCGCCCAATTCCCTCCGGTTTGCTTTGAATTTCAGCCTTCAGTTATGAGCATAGACAGTGTTTGATATAACATTCAACCCATTCGTACAGCATTCGTTAGCTTTGCATGTTTCTCACCTTACTTGTCTATATGTGTATCATAAATAGCACTATATTATCATCGCATCGTAGAGCGTGTCGTTCTGACGTTCTGCGTTCCGAGATTGTAACCTAAAACCACATGCATGCAACGTGCGATCTGCGACTTTAATAATTGATGTACGAGGGCGGGACGATCAGGCCTACTAGATGCATATAACTAGCAAACAGATAATTAAGTTGCATATTGAACTGAATCGACACACAGATATGCGGGATTTTCTATGTTTAGTTAGTAGTATTCAAATATCAGGACGGGATAGTGGCAGAACTGTCAAGCTAGGCCCGTGAAGGCAAATCACGGGACGTTAAGCGCCAGGACCGTGTCGAGTGTTGAAATCGTGTTCGACCTCGTCCAGGACGGCTCCGGTTGCCTTCCTTTCTGCGATCAAGAGAGGGCCCATCGACAACTAGGCCTCGCGTCCCATATTTTCTTTTCCATTTTCTCTCTGGGTTTCTGGGCTCCCAATTTGATTGACTTGTGCTAACTATCGCTCTCTTCTGGACCGTTGTTGTTCCCGCAGATTCTCGTCGCTGTCCCCTTGCTCTGCGTTCTCGGCTATCGCTATATCATTTCGTTGGCATACCCATCTGCTACAAACCATAATTCAGGAAGCCACACCGGGAAGCTTCAACGTTAGGTCCATCTAGCACCGGTCGACGCCTTCTGGCAATGTTTAATACCACAGAAGCCTTAGTAGTCCCCAACCCCATTGTCCTTCATGGCGGCATCTTCATCTGAAGCTATAAATTCGGCCTCGGCGGCCTCAAGTCGATTTCCTTCGTGTGCTCATCCATTACTTCCGAGCATGAGTCTGAAACCATCCATTCCACTTTTGCACGCAAATCTCACGGCGATACTGGGGTTGTCCCAGTTAATGCTGAAACTAGCATTGGAGCCAATATTTCGACTGGCGAACAACATTCCAGTGACATTTTCAGTCTATCTGATCAACAGTTGAGTGATAAAATGAAGTTTGTTAAAGAGGTATGTTGGATTGCTCGGTTCATATTCATGTTTGGCTGACGTTAGTCTTCAGGTCGGCTTCGGTAATTGGGGCTCTGTTTGGCTCTGTGAGCCTCGCTTGGCAGAAGAACGAGCTGTGTATGGGTCCCAAATTGCCGTGAAGCTTGTTCATCGCTCCAAAACGCCGACTACGGCAGCTCGCGTACGATCTCTCTGGAACGAAATGAAGATCGTTCGTGCCCTTCGGCGAGAGGCCTCTGCATCCGGTTCTTCTCAGGATGCTGTGGGAGTTGGCCATCCGAATGTTATTCAGTTTTATTCGTTCATCATCACTCCGAGCTACGCGCTCATCACCATGCAATACCTTCCGATCCCGGTTCCCGTTGAAGTTCCCGAGTTCCGGGCGAAGCCTTGGTTCCTTGCCCTCACGGATGCTGTTTCTTTCTTGCACCAGCGGGGTGTTGTCCACAATGATATTAAGTGAGTATTGCTGATTTGAATACAATTTCACAGTACCCAGAGCTTCATGTTTCAGACCCGCGAACATCATCCTCACAGGCGGTCCGTCTCCAATGCCGGTTCTTGTTGACTTTGGCTTCGCCGAACACTACACCCTGACCTCGCGTCATGCGTTTCAGTCGAACCTCGCATACGGGACCCCAGAGTACCTCGCCCCCGAGCGTGCCAAAGGACAGCCCCATGACACCCGCAAATCTGACGTATATGCGCTTGGAATTACCTTCTTTGAAATCTTGGTTGGTCGTACGCCATTTGAGGAGGTCGAGGGAGAGAGTTTTGTGAGCAAGGAGGACCTCGAGCGTTATTGGACAAGAACCGTCAAGGGGAAATGGATCGGGAAGTGGGAGGGCATCATGAGCAAGCCATGTGAAAAGGCCTTGAAACGGATGGTCCTTCCCAATGCGGACCTTCGAGCCACCGCTCTAGACGTCTTGGCAGATCCCTACTTCAAGGGAGAAGGTATGTGTTATCAATTTCGTTCTTCGTTCAAGCCTGACGACTTAAAATAGACGAAACGAGCCGTTCTAATCTCTCGGTCGACCTCTCGGTTCTGTCAGATATAATTCCCCCTTGGTCTAGGCAGACTCTCGCTCAGTCCAGGTCTAAAGCTAAAGTTCAAGCGAGTATCAAGAGCAAACAGCCTACTGTCACCAAACGTCCAATCCTTGGTATCAAGGCGGCCACCACCAAGGCAGCTCCTACTGCCGACAAGGGTAACGTTCCGGCCCGCTCTGAAACTGTCAAATCACGCACTGGGACCTTGCACCGTACTTCCAAATCTATTACAGAGGCATTCCGCAAAAGCGTTGGCACTTCCAAGAAGGCTCCCAGGAAGACTGCACTGGAGGTGTTCGAAATTGTAACTCCAGGGAACGCCGCTCCAGAAAATCCCCCATCTATCAAGCCAAAGGAATCGGTCTCTCTTCTCAAAAAGAAGAACTCGGGCGCCGTCCTCAAGGATAAGAACTCCAAGGTGCTCAAGGAACAAGGCTCTACCAACATCTTGCGCGAGAAAGCCCTAAAGACCAGGGAGTCAGTCAATGCCTTGAAAGAGAAAAAGTCAGCAGTTGCCCCCAAGGAGAATCGTAGCGCTACGTTTGCATTGGCACCCAAGAAAAAGGAACCCGTGCAGGACAAGGAAAACGTCAAACCCAAGGTTCATGGCAAGACCTTCTCTATGACTATGTCGTTCTCGCGCTCCTTTGGCCGCAAGCAGGGTAAAGACAAGGAGAATGAAATTTCTGAGCAGCCGATAGAGAAGCGTCCCTCGATGTATTTCTCTCGAAAATCTGAAAGCCCAGCCACGCCCACAGACTCTTCCGCTATCGCCGAGACCCCTAGTGCAGCTGTCGTAAGCACAGCAGCATCACGGGAGAACGCCCCGGCTCCGTACAACCCCCGCGATGTGAGATCAGTGTTCAATATCACTGCAGAGCCATCAACTCCCACCAATGCGAGCAACCCCTTCAATTTCACCACTACAGACGGATCTTGTCGCATCAAGAATTCATCAACAGCGTCTCGTTCCATCGTGTTTTCCACCGAGGCCGAAGTCTCTAGTGCACCTCAAGCGGCTAGTACGCCGGTCAATTCTGGTTCGGTCCGTAGCCGGCAAGCTCTCTTCGACCGTACCCATGCACTGGAAACGCCCGAACGTACTCCTGTCACCCCAGCGAGGTATGGTGTTGCGTCCAAGTCTCTTGTCAAGAGCAACCCTCGTCTGTCTACAGTTGCACAATCTCCCGCCAGTTCAACCAAGTCTCCCAGCCCCGTTGCCAATAAGGCTCGTGTATCAAAGATTGCTGCGAAAGAGAACCGGCGTACAAGCGTTGTGGCTCGAACGTCTCCGGTTACGCCACGCGGCACTCCTGTGAAAACAAAGCCTTCCCCTAGTCGAGTTCGTGCATCACCCGCCAAAGCTGCCGCATCTTCCGCTCGGATTCGCAATGTCAAAGCGCCTGTGTTTACAATTGGTCCCAAGACGAACGCAAACCCCAAGGTCCCAGCCAAAAAGGCACCAACCAAAGTCCTAGGAGATGCTACAAATACGAAAGGGTCCTCAAATGTGAAACCGAGCCAAAAGGCAAAGAAAGTGGAGGACAAAAGGGCGGAGGCCCACGAGGATGAGGGGGATGGTAAGTTGCCACATGTATGCGCACGTTGTTAGCGCTTTATAACTGAGGGGTTTTCAGACACTATCACGTTGCCCGTGGAAGTCATCCGCAGCCCTTGTCTCTCTCGCATGTCCAAAAGCTCAAATACGAGTATCATCAAACAGAGTATCCTTCAGTCAATTGGTATGTATTCACACGTATTGCTTTTAAAATTTGGCTGATCCAAAATTTTACAGATAAAGCTGTTCGTTTTGGGCGGTCATCAGCCGGTGCAACCGAGGTACTTCGGTCTGTAACACCCGAGGTTGTCGGGCGGAGGCGATCGTTGTCCATCGATGAAGCACTCAGCCATCAGCACGATGAGTCTATGTCAGAGAATAAAGAGAATCAACTGGTGAATTATTACGCAGTTATGATGAAGTTGATATTAATCCAGTTTTCGGTAGGCGGATTGGATACGAGGAATTGAAAAGGTAGTAGAAGATGCACGTCAATCTTTCCAAGTTGGGGATCCCACTCCGCTTGCGCTCCCTCCACCACCGCCTCGCCTGAACCATAGCCAATCCGCTGGGCTCACTCGCATCAGCACTTCAGCCAAGGACCCTACAATTCGAACTATCGTATCTAACGTGAACCCAAGCGTCACAACCTTCGCCGCGGCACCTCAAACTCACGCGCTTAATCGGCGAGCGACCGTAAGCTCTAGCATTCCAACTCCCCCGAGTACGGCCTCAAGCACGAGCTTCAATACTCCGGTCGCGCCACAAGGTCGTCTCTCTAGGCCAATTACACCCTGTCTGAATGCTGAGTTGGGGAAAGGTATGTTTCAACTAGTTGATTCGTGGGGGTGATCATTCAATAACTATTTGCACAAAAGAACCAACAACACTAACTTCGCCTCGTCTCTGCGACGTCATCGATGCTGACTCGCGTAGACTTATCCTGGGTCAAGTGCCCATATCTGAGTCTGCTTCTCATTCAAGATCTACTAGTTACGAAAGTAACTCTGGGAGAGTTACCCTATCATCCGATGCTCAAAGGACTCGCTTCTTCCAAACCCCATCTCCTTCCCATAGTCGCACGCATTCTAGGATGACCTCGACTAACTCGGCCATTTCACGACCGGCCACTGCAATGTCTGGGAAAATATCGGCCCAGGATGTCGAAGTTGAAACAACTGAACAGGTTTACGAAAACTTCTTGAAGACTCAGTCGACAGTGATACGCAAGGGCAAAGGTTACCAATCCGACTACACTATTCGTGGAAAAGGCATTGAGCACATCGCACCCGGGTCCGACACAGAATCCGAGGCTAAACAAGGCTTCTTCGTTCGTGTCGCCTCACCAACCAACCTAGTTCCCGAACGAGCATTCCGTGCATTCAAAACGATGATGTCAGGAGGGCCAAAGAGGGGAGAACCCATCCCATCCGCAAACTCTGTGTTTGTGGGAGGCGGATTTGGTCCCGGAAGTGAGGCCTCGCGCTCCAAACCAGCTGCATCGTACTCTCGATCTTGGTCTCGCGCACAAGTTGCATAATGAAATGGTCTTATCTAATCTTCGTCGTTATCTATATGTTCCTGCCTATTGCTTGTTTATATATGTCTTGGGTTGGTGTTCGCTATTGATTTCATGCGCCCCTCAGGCTTTACACGAATGTCTGTACTGTCACTCATTTACCACTAAACTCTGCACTATCATAAAATACATGAACCTCTTGGTTGCTTAATCTTCAGCTGTGTCCAAACAGTAGTGAATATACCGGAAAATTATATGCTCACTGAGGAGGGTATCAGAGTTACAGCATGTATGAGCGCGTCGGACCCCCATTTCGGGGCATGTCGAAGGTCTCATTTATTTCACTTGCTCATGGATCTATATCAAGGGGCGGAGTTGTTCGAACAGCAATGGCCTATTATCTTCCCTGTCCCTTGTACACCTCCCTCCCAACATATTCAGAACAACAGTTGTGATGGAGGACCAGCCACGTATATGCGCTCGTTCGAGCACATAAGTTTACTCATTTGAGCAGGCGTTACATTACTACCCAAACAAATTTATACTTAACGGCAGGTGTGTCTAGCCGTAAGCTTGTCGGACGCTGACCGTTGGACAGTTCGAAGTTGTCTCCCAGCCTAGATGCATGCGCATCAAATGCTAGAATACCATAGGTTTCCATCTAAAGGTTGGTCACTAACGAGCTAGCTAATAAAAATGAACATTCGGGCAGACTGCTGAGCGGGTACATCTGTGCTTTCGCTGAGTGCAATAGTTTGGTAAATTTGTTAGATTCGGGCTCCAGTGGTTAGCGTCTTAAGCATATCTTTATCGAGTTGTATGAGAGGTTTGAACATTAATAGTTTGGTAACGAATAACGAATTAAATAAATAACCGCATCCAAGCATCGCATGCGCAGTCCTCCAAAAGAGCACGAGGATCAATACGGCAAAGCAACATTCAATGACACTCTACTAGCTTCTCAAAATGAGAGCATTCCCCCGTTGTCGGAATCAGGCACCTGTGATGCTGCAGTTTTGGATTTTTAGATCGTTGCGAGTGGGTGCACGGGTATAAAGCCATTCGGTAGGGGAAGCTGTTCCTCTGAAATCTTCAATAACCTTTTGACCATCCTCACTGACCACCCAGGTGAGGAAATCATCCGCAAGTTGCTTATTTCCCTCACAAACTTTGGTACCAGTAAGGAAAAATGCGGGGTTAAGAAGAAGGTCTTCTGGGCCTTCTGGTTGGCCTGCGGCACTTTGGGCTGGGTCGTCTTGGCCTTCGTTGTAGCGCACCAACTGACTCGTAACGTTGACTGGAGTTGAAAGCCAAGTACCTCGGTCGGTAATTGTATATTCGCCTAGCTTCGCAGCAGCTATCTGAAAGACCATCAATCTTCCTGGGATCAATGTATCGGCGTGGATGGTGCTTACAAGTGCATCAATCGGATATGCAACATATTGATGGTACCACTTAGAGTAAGCATATGCCCAAGGGACCTACATTACGGTGGCTAAGACAGCAGACTTATTGTGATATATGAGCACTTACTTGGCCAACTGCAATAAATAGCTCAGAATCTTTAATATTCGTGGCCGATTTATCGTAACGCGTCAAGAAACGAGTGGGAGGAACCTGAAAGACGAATTAGCAGTGCATCCAATGAATAAATATCACCAATTTACCAAAGTATCGTTGTTTCCTGTCCTCACAATCTTCTGAAACTGGGTCAAAATATTCTCGTTTTGTGCACCTGACTTGAATTCCTGCAGGCCAGCCGGGCTAGATAGTAGCTTGTTGGTACGCGTGCGCACGGAAACGCTAATGATAAATTCCACTCACTTAGAGGGCGGGCCAGCGAGGTAGAAGTGATCTCTAAACCCATAGACCCGACGAGCGGCCACACCATCTGATACTGCCTGGCACTCCGCAGCCTTGTTATATGTAATCCCAACGTCCGCCTCTCCATTCCCTAGATATTTGATTGTCTCAGTCGTATCGCCTCTTACCCATGCAACCTAGAGGAATGATTTGCTATGAGAAAATGAAGGCACGATGGAGTTAACGTTAGTAAGCTTACTGCAAAAGGGCCTTCGGTCTTGTTTTGGTCTACCTTGTAAGTAATGAAGGCGTTGGCCAGCGCACCGACCAGACCGGAGAGCCCGGCACCCCCATTACTGATCCGTAGTCGCACGGGAACTCCGTCGGTCGCGTTCTTCCCAACACCATAATATACACCCGAGGGCGCTATAGAGCTTCCAGTAGTACATTCCGTTGAATTTCCCGTCGATTGGCGTCGAGAGGGAAGAGCGGCTGCTGCTAGACCAGAGCCAAGGGCAAGGACAAGGGAAGCTGCAACCATGGGATGATGTTGGGTAGGAAATGACGGGAGGGATGAGCTGAAAGTTAAGCAGACATGTTGGACCAATATCCATTAAATAGACAATACACAACCCATGGTCGGGTGGCGGCATAATTTCATCCACTCCACCTTAGATGCGTCATCTAACCCATTCAGGGATACCACATTTGTTGGCTAACACGTTGGCTAACACTAAAGCGAACAGAATCTAGCCAATATATCTTATACGATATTGTATAGAGACCATACCTTATTAGATGTAAGCCGACCGCAGAAGACTAAAGGGTGTTGAGATTCCGGCACCACAAGAAAGAAAGACGTGCCGTTGATTGACAGCAGAGATGCATCATTTCTTGACATGGCCTTATGCACGGCTGTTTCACCCCCAACATTCTTCCCCCAATTTATTGAGTCCGTACCGGACTTGGAGTTACTGCCCCCCTCGTGTATGGAGAGATAGGAGAGCTGGATGCTGTACAAGCGACTCGAGCAGTTTATTCACTAGCTAATGCGAGGGGTCCGGCAATTTGAAGCAGGGTTTGTGTACTGGAAATGGGAGCGTCTTTTCTACTCCATCCAAAGAAACAACCCTAGGTTCTTTGCAAAGTGACCTAGTCCGTTAGTGCTAGAAGAAAAGCTTTGGATTCATTACATCCGCTGGCCCTAAGAAATCGAAGGCAAGTCAATTGAAACGTTGTTCCTTACTTGTAGTCATGTGGTTGGCCCACTCAAAGCTTTCGGGGGTCCCAATGTATGGTATCCAGCCAAAACTAGTGCATTGGGTGTACGAATTTAACTTGTGAATATATCAACCGGGACTTGGAATACACCTAGTCATCGAGTCAATCAAGAAAGTTAATATCCCAGAATTATGATGTGGACATACAAAACAGTACACTATGCATGACCAGCCACTAGCCGAATCATCCATTAAGATTAGCTGGTTGCTTATTCTGATACACTGGGACGGCAGATTTTAGAAAATTGATGCAGACGGATGCTGGTCTGTGTGATAGTGGAAACTCTTTATCGGAAATGCCCATAATAAACATTCCTGGCCATATCAGACACCAATACTCTAGCTCATAGTTCTGACAGCTGCGCGAAGAGTACCAAAACATCAGAGAGCCAAATATGCCGGTTATATGTTAGGCGGAGAAATAGATAATATACACACGGGGTTTACTGTTGAGAGTACGGGTATAGAGCAAGAATCCAAGTCCCATAAACGTTTAAGCTAGCAGAGGCTCGTGTTCCGAGTCTTCAGGTTCATGTCCACCCTCCAACCGCACAAAACTGAAAGCCACAACCGCCAACGAAACCATAATGGCGCATAACCAGAATATTGCCCTAGGGTACACTCCGATACTTGCCCCAAATGTCGTGCTGTAAACTGCTGGGCCAATCACCTGCGCACCTAGAGCGTGTATAACAGCGAGCGCCCCAAATAACCGTCCAATCTCCTGCTTCGCACCTGGAGGGAGACTTTCCCCATGAGCCCGAGCCCCTCGTCTAGCTATATGTGCAGAGGGGCTAGCGAGCGCTAGCGCAAGGCTCTGAACAGATGGGGCAAACCCTCCTCCAAATGCAAGCAGGATCGTTGCTCCAATGAATGGCATCTGACTGGTGACTATGCCGATCAATATGTACCCGATCAAATCGATCAAAAGCGATACGCGAACCACCAACAGATCGACCCTCTTGACCTGCGCCTCCTTTTCATTGTCACTTTCATCCCCGTTGGATCGACGTGCCTCCCGTGCATACAGTGCTTTGAGGATGGCGGGAAGGATCACTGACAGATACAGCGCACGCCAGAATCCAACGAGGCTTAGCCAATGACCAAGTTGAACCGAGCTCCAATGAAATGTCTTGAGAGCGTATTGGAACTTGAAGTGATATGACCCCTACAAAACCGTTAAGTCTCATTTGTTATCTTTTCGTTGACTTTCTTACCATGTTAATAGCAACTGCAAAAGCCGCGATACCAACAAAAGTAAGATCCAATCTCTATACCTCCAACCTTCTCTGGTTGCAGGGCGACGACTAGGAAATAATAGACCTAGCGGGCGCACAAAAGACGTCAGATGCCAAAGGGTGCCTACAATCGACCGTGGGTAGGGTTCATGTCCCTTTCGTACAACTCCCGCGCTTTAGCTCTTGCTTCATCGGATACAGACTCCGGGACAATAAAGGCTACGAATATTCCATAAATGGTATGAACCGCTGTAGTTACGTAGAACGTCGAGAGCAGGTTGTTGGAGTACGAATTGATCAGCGATCCAAGGCTCGGTCCAAGCGCTGCACCCGCATATACGCAGCCCGTCCAAAAACTGAAAATACGCGACCTTGCAAACAATCGGTTACAGTACTTTTATATATGTTATGAGTACTCACCTAGTTAACGGGCTGGAGCAATCCGCAACATACGCGTGCCCAGCTGCAATAACAGCAGAGAATCCTAGCAGAGTGGCTTTTAATTCAAGTATGACAACTTGAGCCGAAAATAACGATACCTCCAGCTAACCCATCAAGAGCTCCTCCTATGATCAGGATCCGATACCCTCCAGGCAAAACTTTACCCTTGAACGCGACTAAAAACAGTAGAGCATCCCTACATAATCGAAAAATACCTCAGTCTCAAGGTATCTTTACGAGCTAACCAGTATACATACGCCACGAGAATGGCAAATCCTGATATCCCAAGCACCTTGGTCCGCCCCGCGCGGTCAGAGTACTGTAGTAGATATAAATATATTGCTTCAGTGGAGATACCGAGGTACATTACCTGTGCCCACCAGCCGAGTGTAAGTAGACTGAATATACCCTGTGCGCTCGTGATTGCAGCAGAGAGCTTTGCAGCAGCACGATGGACACCGGATCCTGTGCACACCGCTTATCCGGATGATGAAGCGTCGTTTTTACAATCTCGTCTCTTGAGGTAGTATTCTCGTGAACAAACGTAACTGGTACGTCTATCAAAGTGTTATTCGTAGGACTCGGATTCCAATACGTGGGGTTGGCGTCAACACTGTACTCGGGCCTCAGCTCATCACAGGCAAACTTGATAAATAGTTCGGTCCGAGGTGCAATTGTTGCTGCCCGGGACGTAGCACCCAGAGCAGTGATGGGCAAAAGCCTAATAAAAAAAAAAATTAATAAAAAACTGAATATCGGTCGAGTAGAAAGTGCTCACCACCACACCGAAGGAGTTTTGTACCATGGTCTTGAACGATTTCCTTTTCTCCCTTTCGAGTCGTCGTTTGTTTCGGCGGCAGCGGTAGCAGCAGCAGCAGCAACCAGCCCGACCATCTCTGGAGCCGCTGTCGCATCGCCCAACAGGTTATCCGCAGCTGGTATAATACCCTGCTCCACTAGGGTGACTTCTGGTCCCGAACTATCTCCCCTCGCGTCGTCGTGAGTCATGGGTGGTGGGGAAGTTTGAAAAAAAGGACGATCAGGCTGATAGGATAGCGCCTCTTATCTGTATATTACTCCATTATTTCACGTGAGGGACCTGCTATATCGGGTAGTTCCGGGCCCGGGATGGCCATTGTATATATTTGTTAGACTGCGAAAGTGTTTAGCTTTATAATCGACGATAGTTTGAATCATTATTATTGAGCCATAAGGTGCTGAAGAGATAGTGAGTTGATTAAGTTTCCGGCCTGTTTTGTATTAAAAACTCGCTTGCAGCACCTAGAAATATTATCCAACTAGAGCCAGAGAACAAGCTCGGGGTCATATAAATCGCTTCCGCACTCACCTAATTAGCCTCTGCTGTGTAATGCTACATACATCCAGCGAAAATTGCAAAAAGTTTTGCTAGAATGTAGCGGATGAATGGTTCGTTAGGAACAAGCATGAATGCGCGGATGATAAACTGATACAAGCGAATCTGTGTCATTGTGTTCCGGTCGATTCAAGCAGATTTTATGCCTTTCGGAGTGGCAAAGATCATACCGCTAAATACGCCCATATCATTATCCAACACAGCTATACATCCACACTTTCACGACATGTGAAGAGAGTGGACAAAACATATAACAGAGCTAGAAGAAGAAGACAGTCCCTCGAATCACTGGGCAACAGGGAGAAGTATGAACGATTTCGTGCCAAATCGCATCCAGCGAGATCTGCATGTTGTAAAGTAGACAAAAAGCATAGCGTATTACCGGCCATCCCCAAGATAGCAAGTATTACAGTACTAGTGAGATCATCGTACGTCCTTTGTAAAGTAGGGATGTATTTGCAATTAGGGCGCCCTCTTACCAAACCAAGGCGCAGTTGTTTGTATGCGCCCCCAGGCAGGTGAAAAACGGAACAACCATACATGTGCAAAGTTGCGGAATTTGAGGTTACGCAGCGGCGGACTTCAACTACCCGAGGGCCGGATGGATGACCCAAGAATACCTCAAGCTTGCCCAGCCTAGCGAGCATCACACCCCCACACATCACACATACACACACCACACTTCAAATCTTACAAAATCACTTTCAAGATCCATGTAGATTACTTATTGCGACAACAATTCAAACCAAAAAAAGAGGGACCAATCCAACAAAAAGCGTCCACCCGCAAAGCGACAACAGACCCAACCAACTACTTTTTACTGCCCAAATATGTCTTGGGCTGATAGCGCCTCGCAACGTGCGGGGTACCTTCGTACACCTTGTAATGCCTCTCCAACGCATCTTTTCGATTAAACAACCGCCCACATTCATGGCACTTGAACTCGATTTCGTCCTCGCCGTGCGCGGTGCGTCGGTGTCGGGTCACATCACACTCTTTGGTAAACGTCTTGTTGCAAATATCACACCGGCGGGACTTGTATGGTTTTTTCTTCCGGGTGCGGTGTGCGGGTTTCCGCCGTGTACGCGAGCTGGTCACGCTCGAGTCGCCACTTTTGCTAAGCAGATAGCGAGGTTAGGGCAGGGTTTATCGATAAACCAATGAGAAGAAGGAGGAGAGAAAAAAAGGTTTGGTACCTTGGGCCATCAGCATCATCGAGTTCACTCAGCTCGGAAGATCCATCGTCATCTTGGGTCGACACGGGCGCAGGCGGTGGCGGGGGTGGGGGCGCCAAGGGAGCCGTTCGGATAGGCACAGGCACCGGTTCGCGTAGGGTCACGACCCGCTTTTCCCGATGTTGAGTTGTCAAAGATGGGGCAGGACCGACATCCGAATTACGCCTTGAGAAAATTTGCGTGGGGATGATCGTTAGGATGCTTCCCCTCTTGGGTTTGTACGTCATGTCAGACACACATATACACACCTGGGATTTGAGGTTGGCCCTGGACGGGTGGACTGGATTGGCCGATAGGGATGTGGGTGTGGATGGGAGTAGATGGGCGAGGTCGAGATCAATGAATGCGATAACGTCACTTCGGACGGACGCTGTATGGGAGGCGGAGGCAACAGCGGAGGCGACTGTGTCTGCGAACGAAACAACGAGTTGCACTCAGAGGAGAGAGTAAGGAGAGAGTAGAATGACGTACCAAGTGTGTGAACCCGTATGGGAAATAGGCCCCACTGGGTGGACCAAGTGTCGAGTAGCCAGGCGAGGTCAAGTATCCAGCACACTCTGGCTCTTCGTCCACGCGTTGGATATCCAAACTACGACTGGGACGATGCTAAATGACAGAAAGACAAGGGGGGGATAGAGATATACGGCAAAGAAGAAGAAAAATCACGATCAACACTACTGTACTCTGTCCAATAGGGCAACGCGCAAGCTAGACCCGAAACGTGGCGCCGCACCTTTTCCAACAAGCCCGACGATGGGCGACCGTCGCTCACATCCGGAAACAAGTTAAAGTTGCGGAACTCGAACGTGAGTCGGCGAGAGCGCGGAGAGCCTTGGTCGTCGTCGGCTGCAACATCATCAATGTCGATGGTGACGAGGGGCGATGATAGAGACGAGTGGCTGTGAGTGTCTGTGTGTGGAGGTGCGGATGACATCGCATGTACTCACACAGATCTGGGTGGTCGTCGGTCCGGGCTGGTCGATGGCGAGTGCGGGTCGAGCGCACAAACGAGTCGGCGTGGCGCGCGATCGGCCGAGTGAGGAGCCGCCACCCGTGAACAGCGGACCACTGAGAGGACTGTCGAGCTCCTCCTCGTCGGACGACACACACCCGCGAGCACGCGTTCCATCCCATCCGTCCATCGCTCGGAGCAAACACAGACGAGACAAGAAACGACAAGACAAGACAAAGCGCACGCACACAACCGCGTGGCGAACACAACACGACCAAATGCGTCTAGACGAGCGCTGCAAGACTCCCAAGCTTACCTCTCGCACGCACACACAGACACAAAGGGATCCGCGCGGGCGCTTGCCTCACTCCTCTGGTCTGTCCTTGGTCTGCGCACGACAACGTGCTCGCTCGGATGAGGTCAGAGAATTCGAACCCGGCTAAGTGTGTGGATACACCACGAGGCAACAAATAAAATCTCGCACCACCCACCCCCGACACCTTGCCTTACCAAACCACAAATATCACAGTTCGGAATTTTTTTCCACTCTCGTCGAATCCAAGACCCTCTCTTCCCCCGCCCCGACCGCGAGTGAGTTTCCCGAGTGGATGTCCGTCGGGGGTATATCAATTTCCAATATTTTACTCCCGCCACGTTCCGTCGGTGCAGGTGCTAATTAATCGACGAAATGAATTCTTGTATCCTGAGTCCCCCCGACCTGACACGACCTGATCGCCATTCGTTCCGTCCCTAATCAGGTAATGTAAGAACCTATCGTGGAGCCGCTCCACTTGATGGAGTGCAGCAGCGGCGACGGTGACTTGCTCCCCCGGTTGATATTAGGACCTGGTACGAGTCTGAGCTTGGATACTAGTTTGTTAACATGGACGTTGGTGCGGTTTGTTCGTAATTTAATTTGCTCCACCGGTTCACTACGGCGCTACAATACTATCACGACCGACCCTGCATACAGATGATCCCCAGATCCCCGATAAGAACGGCGTACATCCATTTACCATATACAGAAACCAAACTTGGGCTCGCCGCAATTAACTAACTAACCAACTAATGACAAGGCGTCAATCCCGACCCATATGATTGTCCCCCGCCAACGCCGTAATTTCAGATACGGGAGAGGGAGAAGGACGGGATCTCATGAGCGGCGACTTTTACTTGCCGAATCCGAATAGCCACTCGGGTTACGTCGTTCATTCATCCTACGATCTCACCGCCAGTCCAATCCCGTAACAACCTGGCTATAAACCCTCATATGACCATGTACATATGCCCAATTTAGAAACTTTTATCCCCCCTGACACTTGCCCACCTAAAATCGCTCACCTCTCCGCCCTGTCACGGCTACTCCGGATCCGCTTGCAGCTGGTGCGACATAAAGAAACCCCTCTTCTCTCCGGTGTATGCTTCGGACAATAATAAACAATCCATCTCCAATACGATAAGCTTTTGCTTTTGTGCTTTTGCCCCCTTCCCCCATGACGAAAGACGTGGGGATAGAGATGGAGATGGGCGAGGAGGTGTGCAAATCACCTCGAGGCCCGAGAAGACGAGATGGAATGGAGTGGCTACGAACAGCGTGGCTACATCACCGCAGCCTCTCAACTGAGCTCAACCCTCCCGTGGCTAGGAAGAAACAGCGTGGCTACACTCCTTCCTCTTTCCAGAACACACAGCCCCTCAAGCGAGTCATTCACATCGCATGTTACCCTCGTTTAGCCACATGATTCTTGAAATCACACCGTGGCACGCGTGAGAGTTACCGTGGCTAGAGAACCTTCCTTTTTAGTCGATTTGCCTTTATCCGTACAGTCCTGTACCTAAAACGGGGTCCTTTTTCTCCAACCCCCCCAAAATTACACTTGGCGGGCTAGACCGGCAGGTTGGATTTAGAGATAGGCTTGAGGGCCAGAGGGGATCAGATCCGGGGGGTTGGGGGCGAGCTCGAGGTGAGGGCCGCCTCGAGGTGTAGACGCTTGCACAGGCTAGACGCTCCACGCACGACATTTCACTCGGTGATACACATTCAGGCAAGTGTGGAAAGGGCGACCCGACCGGGCAGGCAAATTATGTGCATTGCAATAGGCAAGAATGAGTTACGATTGGATAGAAAAGGGGGGAAAGGGAAGAACAGTGTTACAATGGGGTTTATGGGGAACGAAGAGAAACCAGTAGAAACAACGTCAGGAGGCATACAATGATTTATGATAGTTATACAACGGACGAGGACGTAGATGACCATAATAACAACAAAACAATTCAGGTAAACAAGGGAGATAAAGTTATGATTTGGCAGACTGGGATGGGAGGAGGGCGAGACAAGAGGCAGACATGAATGTGAAATCTATGGCCATAATCAGTCCGTGGGGAGCGTCACCGGCATCGGTGACAACTCACAAGTAGAGCAAGAGGGTATAGTTCAATCACTTGCGGCGAGGCTTCTTGGTAGGAGTCTGACCGCCGAGCTTGGCGAGGGCCACACGTTTGGCAGAACCCTTGCGGCCTTGAGTGCCGGGGCACCAGACGCAGCGGCCATCCTCAAATTTGGCTTTGACCTCGTTCTGGTGCCGCTTGACGGCGTCGCGGCGAGAAAACTCAGTTCCGCATCCTTCACACGTGGGCTTGCCAAGGGTGCCGTCCCAAGAGTCGCCGAGGAGCGTGGCCATGTTGCGAGACAGGCGGCCGTCGATGACGGCCCTCGCCTCTTGCTCGTGATGGAAATGATCAATGTGGCGCTTCATCTCGGGAGCCCGAGCGAATATCTGCTGGCAGCGAGATTGATTAAGAGGGTTGATGTACGTGCATTGGCTTGGGGCTGTGTCGTCGACAGGGCGACGGCGGCGGCCCGGGCCAGTGCGCACGGGTTTCTCGGAAGTCGAGGGCGTGCGAGTATGAGTCGATTGCGAGGCTCTGGATCGCGGCGAGCGGTTAGCGGCCGATCGGAATACGGTGGAGTGAATTACCAACCTCCTTGCCTTGGGTGCGCCATAGGTCGGATCGGCGTCGTCCTCCTCGTCTTCCGAGGGAACATATTCACCCTCGGACACTACGTCATCGACGGCGGTGACAGGCTCGGGATCGGCCTCGGTTTCAGGCTCGGCCTGGGGCTCGACCTCGTCAAAGGGCCGTTTGAGGGCGGGTGACGAACGAGCGGGGTACAAGACGTCATCTACCACCTCTAGTTTGACAGCGGGGGACATCGGTGTCGGGGGGGCGTATGACTCAGGCACGGCCGGAGCTTGTGTTGTTCGCGGCGAGGGCTTGTCAACGGGGGAGATGGAACTCTGGGGAGGCTCTGAGGAGAGAGGCGTAAGTGGGGAGAGAGGCGCCGAGGGAGCATAGGCCGAAGGAGGAATGGCGATAGGAGATGGTACGCGGCGCATCAGAGGCTCCCGCAGCGATTCGGGATTAAACGCCGGCTGCTCGTCTTCGTCCTCGGTGTCCGAGTCGGCAAAGGCAGGATCGAACTCGAGTGGGGGCATCTGGCTCTTGACCTCGCGCAGGGAAAGGTGCTGTTTCTTGTGCTTGCGCTGCCATCGTCGAATCAGCTTCTCCTCCCACTCGCTGGCAATAAACGTAGCGTCAAGCGTGGGCTGGCGAGAGAGCACATTCGCCTTGGCCTTGGTCATCGTCGGCATCGAGTAGCCCGGTGTGTGCCAGCGCTGGAGGATGGCGTGCTGCTCGCGGCGAGAGGCGGTATCGTCGAGCAAGGAGCAGAAGGCATCTGGGCGGTTAAAGTCGAGGTCAAACATCATGTCAACATCGTCATTGGAAGCCATGGCAGGGGAGAGCCAGGTATCGGCGGGGCTCTGTTCGTGTCGTGGTCGTGATACATGGGATTGATGGGCGACGGCTGGTGGTCAGACTCGTAGTCCAGCGTCGGGGTACGAGGTATCCAGGCGCGGGTGGTCATGGTGCAATCGGTAGTGGTGGGAAGGAGCAAGGGACAAGCACAGGTCCCTCGTGCGGAGACAGAGTTTATTAGAACAAAGAGCGTGCGTGGTGATCGCAGCGCTCTGCGGGTCTCGGTTCCGGAACAGGGTCGTCTGATCAATGCGGTCCAATCCCGTGCTGACAAACTCGGGTGAATGTGACTCGATCCGTCGGTATGCCAAATCAAACCTCGTCCGAATCTCTCAATAGAACACCAACACGCGTAGTTGGCGAGGGGTGGAAAGAGGGGGACCAGCTCAAACGCTTTGACTCGCCCCGTTTTTATCCCTCCGGGCATTCTCCCCGTAAATATGCCTCCGCTCTTGTTTGCTCATCATAATCCCAATCTGGGTCCCTCTGGCGCTTATCCGGCTTTTTGCCAATCCCATTTCACTCTCCCCCTCGTGCGTGTGCCTTTGGACAGACTGTTGCCAGATGCTGCCAGCATCTTCTATCGTTCTGCTCGAATATGTCCATAGTCTTACGCAGCGCACAACGTCCTCGTGTCGGCTCAACCTTCCAGTATGCTCGGCTGCTCGGCGTGATCCACTCGCCGAACGCGCGTCTCATACTGCGGCACAGCCGCTGCATATTCATTAATGCACATGTTCACATTCTCATGACCAAACAATATATGTAGAATACACCATTCACCAAGATGAAGACAAAAAAGGAGAACACAAGGCTCATTATACAGTGAAATAAACAGTAGACGGAGTAGACATAATAGAAACGGAAGATCCATGTCGATCGCAAGAGTCGTCATCGTCATCATGCATGTGAATCTCTGTGCGTAACGCCAATCAGCCAAACTTGCTTATCTCAGCCAGACAAAAAGCGGCTCTGCTTTTTCGGGGAAGATGAACTGGAAGCGAGAATACCTTAAGAGAACTCACCTTTAGGAAGAGATGAGGGAGAATGCTTGTGCTTGTTGCCCTCTGGTTAGCATACGGGCATTGGCATCCGTCTCGTTACCGTATCCGTGTAAATAGAACATCGTCCGCTCGCTCCAGAACTTGAGTGTGCTGGGTAATGTGCGGTAGCATGCGATGGTCAACAGTGCCCATGCAATGAAAAAAACGTCACTGGAATGGTCTCAGCTATGGCTCATTCCCACTTCTGTATCAACCGACTTACAAACCACTGGAAACAAAGAGGTCGCATATGTCAGCCTCCACTCGACTAAACCTCCACTCCTCTCCGTCCCGCTCCCCCCTGCCGAGACTTACTGTTACGTTCCCAAGGCTCCATGACACTCAACCCAAATGTCGATTCGAACCATACTCGCTTCCTCCACAAAAACTTGCGGACCGGCGAACGGGATTTGTTCGCACGCTCCCGGGCATTCATGAGTGGCTCGGCAAACATCTTTGGACAAGCCAGGTTACGCCAAATGTATTATAGTAACAGTCGAAAGCACAGCACAGAGGATCACAGAGATGAAGAACAGGGCAGCAGCCAGATAAATACACGGCGAGCGATACGCGGGACGAGACGAGTGGGAGGTACAGGCAAGGAGGGGAGGCGGGTTGCTGGTCATGACTAAAATACGCACGGCAGCCTGGGAAACTAACGTCAGCTAACGCTTAAATTCCCGGAAACCGAAATAGATTAGTTGCCGATTGCGATAGAGGTGCGGCGGGGAACGGCGAGAACGAGGTGAGGGGAAATGTATAGAAATGATTAGGAATATGTTGCTTACCAACCAGACCAGATAAGCGCGGAACTTTGACCATGCCGGCAGCGCACAGGGTTATAGTTCAATCGGTACGATGGGCAAGGTATTGTTGGATGTCCCAGTGATATAAAACGACGCACGCTTGCTCATGGTCGAGATATGGTTCGGCAAATAACGGACCGCGCCGGTGATGAAAAGTGACCAGACAAAGATGAGTGCACTCACTGCCAGCGCGACCGAGCCCCAATCGCAACGCGGAAAAAAAATAAATGAAAGAATTTACCCCGTCAGCATGAAAAATCACGATACAGTTCCTCCGCATCGGCGGCCGAACAACTCGACTCACTGATCAGTATCTTCTCCCAAGGTTCAAGCATCGAGAGCGCAAATGTCGACTCGAACCATATTTGTCTCCGCCATAAAAAGCGCTTGACCGCCGAGCTCGGGGTACGCGACAGACTGCTTACAAGCGAAGTTTGCTTCATATTAATTCAACGAGAGGATAAGGTAGAGATTGGAGCAGGTAGTAGCAGTAGTCAAGAAAGAGGGAGGATGGAAAAAATCCGCAGTCGGGAGTCGTCGTCACTAGTACGTCGGCTGATAACCTCTTTCGAGTATTTGCCAAGCGCTGAGGTTTGTGGGGTGCCTGTCGCGTAACCGCCGGAGAAGCCGTGGATATATGCACCACTTGGGGCCAGGGGGGGTTGATAGCAAAAATCGCTGACCATCAGCCTTGTTGGTTGACTTATATATACGGATAAGGCGGTGGATCCGCAGTGTGGGTCGCCGCGCCGCGCGTTCCGCGCAAAACCCGGCGTGCAAGTACCTACCTAATTGATAAAAGACATCAGTTTGATCAACTTTGTCCTCATTCGAGCCATCGATAAACTTAAATCACGCATGATATGTAGAAAAATACCACGACACGAGGGCCAAGCGGACCACGCGCCGAAGCAATAAATTAACCCTACAGGGAGCTCACCCGCAGAACAAGTTATAGTACACAAAAGTACCAAACGAGTGCAGGGAGGAGGTAAGTAATCGTGCACAGCTGCCCATGCTACGAATGAATGTACAAAGACAATAAGTATAGCTAATGACGGAAGCGGCCGCCGAAGTGAATGCGTAAATATGGTCGTGTAGATAAACGAGTGTGAGTGTAATAATCGTTATGCCTTGCGGGCGTGGGGGTCCGAAACACAAAAAGGGGGTTAGAGAAGGGAAAAAAAATGGTGCGTAAGATGTCGTTAAAGAGCGGAGGTAGGCAAGACCAAAGACAGAGTAGTCAGTCGGCAAGGGATGCAAGACGAAGAAACGACCCATAAGGAGCAGTCGTCACATCCAGCACGCCCAGCGCAAGACGAAACCCAACAAAACGAACAACCAGAGACCGATGGGAGCAGCCCGTCTAATGAGTCTTACGGGGCCGATGCTTGTGCTCATTCTTCTCATGCCTCTTGACTGCATCCGCACGCGAAAACACCTGGCTACAGAACCGACACGGCAGCTTCAGCTCGTCCTTCTCTTTCCAATCGTCTGACAAGAGAGTAGCGAGCTCACGCGGGAGGCGACCACTGTTTACGAGCGCGGCCTCCTCCTGAGCGTGCTTGAACAAGTGCCGTGGAAGATCATGGTGCCGATTGAGGAGCTTGTTGCAAGGTGTGCTGGTAAGCGGGTCGACGTACGTACACAGAGGGGGTGGCTGGTGGACGGGTGGGGCATCTTTACGAGGTCGCCCACGGCCGCGTCGGATGGGACCGACAGAAGAAGGTACAGTGAGCGTGGGCATTGTCTGTTGCTGCTGCTGCCGCATCTCGACCACTAGACTGGGACCGGCAGTGCTAGGGCCGGCGCTGCTGGGACCAGAAGTCGCGAGGGTCTGGGTGGCGAAGCTGAGCTCGGATGAAAACGAGGCAACATCGGAAAGGAAGCTAGATTCGGAAGCGGGCGAGCATGAACGTGCGGCGCCGGCTGTCGTTCCGGATGTGCCTTGTCCCATCGACTGGGAGTGTTCCATCTCGGGCATAAGATACTGGCCGGGGAATGGTTCGTCGGGCCAACTCTGACAAAGACTGCTGCTAAGCGAGACCTCTGAATGACAAAGGATATGTGAAGGATCGGATGTCGCTCGAGAGGAAACCGTAGGCTGACTGTTGAACAGCAAGTCGAGCTCTGCCTGGAAAGAGGGAAGTCGGAAATCGTATGAAGGAAATGCGTCGTCAATGAACCAATTTAACTGGTTCATATCCTGGTGGCCATAAGAACGTGGCCATAACCGGTACCAGGAGCATGCACAGAACCCGTGACATCAGATCGAGAATATACCGAAGACGTGGACATCATCTTATATATCCTGTTTCGACTCTGGAGGCAACAAAGTGCAATGCCAACTACATCGATGCGAGGTGACACAACGTGTTGTGTGAGAAATCCCGACGGACACCATCAGAGGGTATGTCACATACCTAAACAACGAAATCCGACGTGTGTGCTACCTCGCCTGGGACGAGGGGGAAGGGGAATGGAGGGGAAAGAGATGGAGAGAGATTCATTTGATCCATGACATTTATATATCTTCCCCGCGTCTATGGCATGTATCAAAGGGAAGAACTTTAAGTCCGGATAAATCCAACTGGTTGGACCGGAGCGGTATCGGAGGTCCGGTTAGTTGGTTGACGCTTGCCATTGTTTGCCGTTATGGCGGATCGGTATGTCATCTAAGAAATAAAGTCGAATTCGAAACCCATAGATAGCATACAAAATTAAGAGCAAGCGCTCATGAAAAATAAACATTACATCCGCTTGGATCGGAGGTACCCACTTCATCCATAATTTGAAGCCTGTGTGTTGGTCTTGGCCAGTTATGAATCCCAAGGAGCAGGGAACCACGAGCTGCGGATAACAGGCATCCAGATAAGAGTCCAGATCACAGAGTGGTGGATTCCGTGGGATCATATGTCCTCTGGTGCCCACAGAACACATCGTCCACTTGCGTTTCCACTGACAGCTCGAGTCACAACTGAGGGATGGGACGCTGTTACAGCCTGAACCGCAGAAATCCTAAAAGGGACGCATCGCCATTCCGTAATGAGATTCTAGCGTGTGAAACGGATGCCTCTAAGAGGTCAAGGTCACTTACTTCTCCTTGTTTGCTAACTTGGCGAGGATCTCCCCGTTATAACCCACGATGTCAAGAGATTGTGCCATATTCCCAATCTGTTCCAGAAATTTGATTAGATGAGCTGAATATATGATAGATAGAATTACGAACGGTAAAATACGGGTAAGCTGTATACAAATGGTTGGATCAAAGTTATGCAATAGCAGTTTCGATCAAACTTACCATCCGGATTTTCTGACCAGCGGGCTCTGAGGATGGTCACCCATCTCCCCTGAATCATGGTGTTAGTATCTCACTAAAGTTATCGCCAATAGATCGGGCTACCGTTTGACAGTTGTGCTTGATTTCTGTAGTGGGCCTAAATGATTTCAGTGGACCATCCTGTTTAAGGGCACTAGGTCGCACATCCCAGACTATGGTTGCTATCAGCCTCAACAAATGTACCCCGGTTTCAGCCGACACACCTCGCAATGTATCGTCGTATGAAGTTGATACAATCCTACGGCCAGAGATATCCCAAAAGGCCGAGCTAACGCTTTGTCGATGCCTCCACTCGCCCCATAGACACTTTGGACCATCCCTGGTACCTAGATATTCCTGAACGTCATCCCAATTACTTTCAGGGGCTGCGTTATCCCCGTCCTCGGATTTCTCCACTGTGAATTCCACCTTTTTCAGATACCTCGCATCCCACATACGCATAGTTCGGTTGTTCGAAGCTGTCAGCAAGAGATGTGGCGCAATAGGGTTGACGGAGACGCAACCGATCTTCTCCTTCTCGGTCAACTGCCATCTCCGGGATCGAGATCGCTCCCGTACATCCAGGTGCTGAATTCCACCACCAGAATCGGACATCCAGAGCTCATAACCATTTTGAACCACATCCACGCTTGAAGGCAGATAATCCTCAGTATATGCGAGCTCCTTTGAGGTTCCTGAAACAAAGTCTGTGGTTCGTATCGTTCCATCATAGGAGGAAGTAAAGATCTAAGATCTTGGGCATCAGTCAAAATACATCCAAAATAAGCCTGGCACGCACGCTGTGAGCGTCACGAGGATTGATGCGAATACTCGATATGCTGCTTTTGGAGCTTCGAGGCCAATGAGGCTTAGGAAGCAAAATTAGTTAGTGGCAACTTTGTACGTCGGGTGCATGCGGACCTGTAGGCTCCAATATTGCCCATCCTCGGCGGATATCTTTTCATCGGCGTCGCCTTCATGGTCGTCCAGCTTGGCTCGGGCGTCCCAAATTCCGATCGTACCTGCTTTATCGCCGAAAAATATCACGTCCTTTGTCTGAGAAGGACACAATGCGTGGTGAGACGAGACGCATGGACCAACTCCGCTCTTTTGCTTACTGTGATGGGATGGTATGCGGCCGAATATATTCGCTCCTGCATTGAATAGCGCCCATGAGTTGTGGAGCTCAAGAAGCCTGTTGAACTACACACCTTGCAGACTTTTGCCCTGCTCACAAGCGTCAATTTTTTGAGCTCGGTCACTAAATTGTCCTTTTCTTGTGCCATCTTCTTTTCATCTGATACCTCAGGCGCCCAGCTCCCAACCTGCTGCTTGAGTTTCTTCTGGACGAGGGCAGTCTGTAAGACCCCCCATGTTTTGGTTTCTTCCTCTTCAAAGTCTTCGGCTAAAACCTCGAAATCCAGATCCTGATGTCGTGGCATTTTAGCAAGTCGCTCCTCTGCTGCCAAACGCTCGGCCTCTTCTTCGGCCTCTTTCTGTAGCTTTGCTTCCTCAAACTATCCCAAACGTCAACGAGTACATAGATGGCGTGTAGACTCGCAACACACCTCTCTTCTCCGTCTCTGAGCGTTTGTTTCGTTCTCAGGGATAACAAGCCCACTGGAGCGGAGCCTTCTCGACTGCCTTCGGGGCGTATTGTCGGGCGGAGTCTCCGCCTTGCGTTTTTGAGGCTGCACCGGCTTTTCCTTTTTCGTCTTTGCCTTTGGCGCAGGTGCACTTGCACTAATCTCTTGTTGCACATCTTTGATACCTATTTGTGCCAACAAGGACTGGTTGGCTGCAATGTTTGCAGCGCGGGCGCGCTCGCTACCCGCGCAGACAGATGAGCTATGTTACAACTTGCTATAGTTTTATCACATACTATTCGGTTAATTCATTCATGTGGCAAAAATGTCAAGCTGGTCGTTGCGGTGGTGATGAACGTTGAGAAACCGAGTGTCGATGTGTTTTTGTCACGTGAGGGCGCGTTGACAAGGATCGACTGTCGGCAATTGCCAGCATCGGATATGTATGCAATACAGAATCGAATTGTTCGTATGACAGAAAAACACAAGAAAAAGTGTCTATAGTACAACAAGAGTCCAGTATATCAGTCACATATCCATACGTTTTGATTTGTTGTTCTATACGTCGAAGCCATGGGATCAGACTCACGCCGAAGACTCATACTATACTGGGTGATCAATTTACCTTGGCGCGAACATATATCACCGTTGTCTCATCATCTTCAGAATTCCTGCGAGAATTCTGATACACCAATCGCGGCCTCTGCGATGCTGCATGAGGCGGGATGCAACTGAAGAGATCTAGATGGGCTGGTGCTCTCCTCAACTTTGAAGCATCGGACCAATGAGCGTCGGGAACAAACGTAGAGGATACATATACCCAACTAGTGAATTCGGATTTACTGTTTGTTCAGCAGACGGAGGCAGCGAACCAGCAATGGATTCATTTCGCTCGGTAGCGTGGATGTACTACCAATGCTCAAGGTCGAAACCGAAATCCACTCCCGGGCATTCGTGCCATTATATGAAGATTTTAGACAATGTGAGTTGGACATGCTGTCAGGGATGGGCTCTCCTACGGGAGAAACGGTGGGAGACTAGAGAACAGGCATCCTAATGAATATTATATAGACGCTGGTGGGGCAAACTCTGCTATGATTCAATGGGGGTGCGTAATTACCGACGGGTGGAGCCTCAGATGCATTCTTTATCGATCCAACCTTCCTATAACCTGCAGAGTGATGCGATATGCACGCGGTTCCCAACCAATGACCACCGATTCTGGGGATATCAGACGCCCACGTCCACGGATGGAAATAGCGCCTAGAAACTACCACACTTTGTAGTCAGCCACCACGATTCGATTCACCATCCGCATTTATCTTGTGACCAGAGACTGATGACACATCCCGGATCTTGCTCAGCTGCTGGCTCTTCAGAATATCACGGTGCTCTGATTCGTTCAGGGGAATCCAAGTCTTTGTCGCGCCAGGTCATCCTAGATGTAAGTGTAAACACCCGATGTGATTGGATACTGGACTTATTTGGCACACAGGAAGACAGCTACACATCCGCATTATCAGACATTATTGCTCGTGACTTCTTCCCTTCGCTCGCACATCTGGACGCCACAAATGGATACCTGTCTGCTTTGGATACAAGAGACCCAGAGCAAATATCCAAATCTGTTCGAAGGCTACAGGATCTAGCTGCTACACCAACACCTGGTCACTACCGAAACCTTCAGACACCGTCTCATACGCCTTATGGTGCTGGACCCTCCGATACCCCTATATCTAGGCGGTCTGAATTTGAGCCGCGAGGGAACTCTATCACTAAGGGCCTCTCGCTGGACGAATTCCAAGCTCGCTATACCTCAGAAGATAATGCTAGTTTTGCGACGATTCTCGATGACGAAAATAGACAACGAAAGGAAAAGTGGGGCTGGGCTTGGGAGGCCCAAACCAAAGTCGAGGAGCGTAAAGCCATTGAATACACCCGACGGGAGACTGCACTCTTGGAGGCTGTGAAAGCGACCCTGGCCATTACTGCTACTGGCGAGCCAAACACTTCGCCTAAAGCTATTTTGGCCGGAGACTCGTTAAGTTCTAGCGATCTCGAAGGGAAAGGCTTGGAAGTCGCACTTGTGTCTCACCAGGGTTCCGAAGGAGATAAACAGTTAGTAAAAGCTGAGCAAATCCAAACTATAGAGGAGGTCATGGCCCCAAAAAAGGACGATAGGCCAGCAGGCGTACCGGGCTGGAAGTTTAAGGTGGGTTTATTGGAAGATATCGACATTGACAAATAGTAACTAATTTTTCTTACGTGAAGGCCCGTAACTCGTTAATGTTTCCTCCCGACGCCAACCAATCCCCATACGATGTAATTTCTTCTACTGCCCACCTCCTCCTACGAAAGGAGAACCTAGGGCCATTCATTACGGCGGCACTCGAATCGCTGACCAGGACGAAGCCTCTGGGGTGACTGAGCCGTCAAGTCCGACACACAGCCGTGTCGATGCAGCGATCGCCGGGCGTCCATGTAAGTACCAGTGAGAATCACTGGAGTTACCTGACTTATCATAACTGCTTAGATGTATCGGGTGGAGAAACACCTAAAGTTGCAGGACATTCGTTCGTGTCGGAAACGGCCTCTCCTTCGCCATCACAAATGGGCCCGGTGGGGTTGAAGCAGTTGATGACTTGGGGTACTTTGCAAGGAACCCCGAGAGTCATTTCTTCGGATGGAGATGACACCCCCACTGCTGATCCCCAAACCCCGTTCCGCATTGCTGAACCCTCTCGGCGGGACCTACTCTCTCATCGACTAGCAAATAAGGCGTCCAAGTCACTCGCACAGCGCGCGGCTCTACTATCCCCTTACCCCACACGGGGGACTGCAACTCCGAGGTCAGAAGCTGGAGCAATACGGATTAAACAAAGTGGGGGAAGGATGCCGCCTCCGATGATGACACCGCGTCGATCGGAAGTATCACTAAGTCCTGCAGCGCGAAAGCTCCTGAGCCGAACAGGAGGCGTATCAACAATGGCGCAGCGTGAAGGCTGGGGTGACGCGGCCACGAAACAATCTAAGGACCTTGCTAAGGAACGATGGACTCCAAGTCCTGCTGTCAACCGACGATCGTGACTTTTATCCACTTCCTTCCGGGGGCAGAGAGAATATTTAGTGGGCCACCCAGCTTAGTCGATATCTATTTGGAGATCATATCTTTACGCAGTACCGTCGTTTTTAACCCACAAGGATATTTCAGCTTGACTCCTTTCGCTTTCTCACTGTCCAGTACATACTAAACCTAAAATAATCTATTCTTCTGCGTGTGGGCCGAAATCGAACGGTAACGAGTGACGGTACATCAGGTGCGATAGAACGCATGAACACATATCAGCTACGTTTTCGACCATAAATGTTCTGAATATAAACTGTGACCTCGCATCATCATCAGCCAACAGCTTACAAATAACCGCCTCTCGATTTAGTAATCCCTAGCCACAAAGGACGTCGGCCAAATGGGCGGTTGTTGCTGCACTGTTACGTCATGAGCACAAGGGGGCTCTTGTGCACTCTATAACAATCCTGCCCTGAGCATTCATTTACACAAGATTCCAGCCATGCCTCCCAACTGTTCTTGGGTTTAAGTTTGTGCGTATGCTCAGCACTGATCACGATGTTGATGCATCCCACTTATGGTACCCATGACCACATCTTGCTGAGCCGAGTTTAGGTAGATATATGCACCACTCGAATGCACCATTTGTCCAGGGACTATACGAATAGTAGTGCCATAATCCAGCTATCCCCAGTTTTGCAAGGTTCAAGTGGGGCAAGGCCATCGACCCTTGCACGGCTGCATTGTGTGCTAAGGTAAATTAAGAGGCACTTCAAACAAAAGGGAAATCTATCTCGACAGCACTAAGGTAGGGTTGGATGATAGGCGAACACCTGAATCTTGGTCCTAGTAGTCAATATAATGTATATATCTCTGTAAGCCACAACTCATGCTCCATGCTCTCATTGGATAGCTTCCCGCAACGATTAAAACCAAAGCTAAGCCAGACCCGCCTAAAGGTGGGGCAATTGCGAAGTGGAGTAATCGGACATCAATAAAGAATGACTTCATCCAAGCTCTGCCAGAATTTTGCTTGGACCAGCTTAGCTTTAGACCCTACGGGAAGCTATAAATTGGCACTAGTAATATCACTACAATGGTGACCACCGTGTTTTATCATGTGCCCATTTCCAACAGTTACGTTTTGCAGTCCGCGCCAAAAAGAAGTTGTGGCGAAGTGGCCAAGGGCATGTATCGCTTTGTATTAATCACTGGTCGTGCTATCCCTATTGTTTTATTGTTTGTACTCAAGTGTAACTATCCTTCGTTTAGGGTCTCTTGCTGTTACTACTGCTGCCCGCCCCCTAGTCCCATTCGAGACACACATACCCTACTATAGGATGAGGTTGCGATAGTAACTACGGTAGAAGAGCAGTGTTAACTACTTACCGTACTGCCAGCGCAAGCAAACCATCACACTATAATAAACTTGTGCGTGGCATTAATCTCGCTTTTCTGAACTTCAGGCTGGCGCTCGACATTCCAATCTCACCTCATGCAACGTTTCCTCGGCATTTGGGTGCTTGATTGTTTTATTTGATTGTGTTCTGTTTGAAAAGCCTTTGTATTAAAACTTTCGAAAGGTAGCTACACCATTATCCCAGTCTTACCAACGTGTTACCAGAGTACACCCAGCAACTGCTATGATATTTTTCCGTTTATGGCTCAATGGCTGAACACCACTTCACCACAAACAATTACCCATGTTGATGTGCTCATTCTTCCGCTCAATGCAAGGCAGTATGGTGAGAGCTTTCATCTGTGTTCACGAGGACAAATCACTATATAGGTTGCCAGACTGAAGCTATGCTGCCTTGATCTCTCCAGAGAACATGGGCTACAGCCTCGGCCAATTGGGCGAGCAACACTTATCCGATCAGCTGTAGGTGCTACCATGGGATTAGTGGGCTACTTCTTCTAATACTCTCAATAGCTTACTTGGTATTACTAATGTGGATGACCCGGGCAACATCGACTTTTTTTCTTGGATAGATGAAACTCGGCTTGAATCCGATGTCTCACTGGAGGACCCATCCAGGGAGCAGATGTCCTCTGCGACAGATCAGAATCTCTCACTTCATTCGAGCAGTATTCACAGTCAGCAAGAACGCAGCTATCGTACCGAGCCACTCGACTACCCACGAATACCAACGGAGGCTCACAGTGCCCAAGAATATAACCGTTACGATTATCAAACTCCCTGCTACGTGTGAGTTATCTACTCTAGCTGTGGGTCTCGCAACTAACACAAGTAGCTTCCCAGAGATTTTGAAGAGACAAACAAAGTTACCGTAGCCACTACGGCCGCTCCTCCCCGATTACCGAAATCCCCACCCGGGCTGCTTGTGCCGCCAGAAAGACCGTTTACTCCGTCCTCTGCTTGGATTCCAGTTTATTTACCGAACGCACCAAATCAGTACTATGGAGGTCTAATGTATACCTATGATACAGTTCATCACTACTTGCAACATCCCCACGCACTCCTATATTGGTCGACTGGTTTGCTTGTTCAAGCTGACGAAACCCCAGGTTTCTCTATCGAGCCATCTCAGATGCATCTCAACGACTTAACAAATATATCGGATGTTAGATTGGAGCCCCGGAACCATAATATTAGTACGAAGCAGTCACAAACTGGATTTAATTCCTCCAGTATGGTTGAGCATCTTCCTCAGCCTCATCCTAGCCAGTAAGCCTATATCATAGCTCAGCAGCAAACTCTTTGACAGGGATTCATAGTAGAAGTAAACAAAGGCGACAAGGTACCTCTCAATACGAAACCCCTAACAGCATTGAGCTAGATACAGCTACGACGGATTCCACACTCAAGCGCTGCTGGCTATATTGTGAGGTACTGGACAATAAACGCATTATATGCCGATGCTCTCAAGATCCTGAGCTCAAATCGCTTGTGCAGTGTAAAGGTATGGCAGGGTATATGAGAAAGTATGAGTGGGAACGTGCACATAAAACCAAGCGAGAATTTATTTGCCACAAATGCGGCAAGTCTTTCAAACGGCCAGATTGTATGCGAAAACATTCCAGAAAACATTGCCACCTCAAAATACGGAGTGACTGAATGGGCTGTTGTCTCTCTATTCATCTGGTTTTTCGTCCCCCCCCCCCTTGAACAGATCAATGCTCTTCACGAATAAGTCGAAGCTTTATAAATAGGCATATCTTGCATTTTTCTACTGTTTTATTGGAACTTGGACCCACCATAATCTAGTCTTCGTGATGCCTGCATTCTGAATTGTTATACCATTTGTTTTTTTACCCAGTATGTAACAGCTAGATACCTCATGGAACAGTATCTCGAACTACAAACACTTGCTAGTTCCCGAGTCCTGTTTATTCGTGTGCGTACTTGTTTACGAGTGCTTACACATAGATAAATGACTGGGATTGGATCTCCTTGACTTTGGCGAATGATTGTGGCTAGATGATGGGTAGTCGATTAACGAAAACCTTATCCACACACATCTATACATAAGTCACGACACTAGTACATTAGCCTCAACAAACCTCTACACCAAGCTTTGGCTGTTAGCTAGGCACCTTCAAGTTAGGGATACTTATACAGTCTCTGAGCGGTGGTATTGTACTAAAATCCACCTCTGGATAATCATGTCCGAAAATACTGAAAATCATTATATGTACAGTCCTATTGGTCGCGACTATCCCTACTACTCGTGAGTTTCACCTTGACCTAAAAGTGGGAATTCCACTTCTGATATGAGCTACATGACAGCTTACACGGCGGCACTCAGGAGAACGATGCCTCCCGCCTCGCTCCTTCCCGGGTGTTCGGGCATTTGGGCCAACTATCACCGTCCAAACCACCAGAAGAACAACTTGGGCCGGCCTGCGCGTCATACACTTACTATTTACAAGACGCTTGTCTATTCGAAGATTTCTCTCCGTGTAGCTACACAGTTGACTCGCTTTGGAGCGAGTATGATACAGCAGCCCTTGACGAAACTACCGCCATCCCTCAACTATTGAATAATACCATATTTACTCTAGCTGGAATTGATCTACACTTACTGAGCTGCGATGAAACAGAGCGTACATCCGTGTCCGGGTCACAGTCCGACAACGGGGGTAATGTTTCTCAGCTTCCAGATCTACCTTAAAGCTCGCCATTATTCCCACTGTATTCATCCGATTGCATCGAACCTCATTACCTTTAAGGTTCATTTTATTTTATTTGTGCTATTCTGACGGAATTTGTAGGAGATGTGGAGATAGAGCCCTCATGTTGGTTCACCAGACTCAACCATATCAAGCCGAAGGTTAAAGATCACAGTGGGTCTCAGCTGCCTGATTATTGGATTTATATAAAGCAGAAGAAAATCTATGTCGAATATAGTTGTTCACTGGTCGATTGTGCAAGGCGATATAAGCGTATGCATGAATGGAAACGCAAACACGAGCCCAAACGCCTATCTTGTCCTACCACAGATTGCACCGCGACATTCACGCGAAGGGATGTTATGAATAAGCATATAAGGGACCCCGGGCTGCATTCGAGCCAAGGGAAGAATCAGAGAGCTCTATAATCATTAGTTCGGCCAACTTGCCGGAATTTCTGGCCGAAATCAACTGAGGATATTATTATCTTCCTTCGCATTTATGCTAATATCATTTGGCTCACGAAAATCCTTCTCTAAGTGGTGGAGTTACGTTGTGTGTTATTCTTGAGAATGCGTTGATTTTCTAGTTCAAATAATGAATCATATGGGGCGAATATGTAGATAAATTTGGCATAGCAAAACCCATTCTCAAGGGGGATAGTCCTTGTGTCGGAATTTGGGGCAACGGGAAATTTCCATTTCGAGTTGGCAATTCAATTGACCAGTATCACCCCCACAACACTAAAATTGTAGCTGTGGAACAGAGGCTACAAACGTCAACCAGGCATCATTGGCATAGTTCATTGAGCCTTCGAGAAAACGTTGTACGTCATTGTGGGCGGGCTCGGCGGGACACTCGAGCTTTGTTCCAGGCCAATTAGAAGGGTGCCTCTGGGTCTCGAATTCACGTGCCTGTGTACTTCATTCGTTGAACCAGTCCAACACGTGTTTGGTTCATCACTTCGCCTCAGAACATAGCCTTGCCTTCGGATAGTGAGATAAATTAATCTATGAACAGAAGCGTATGGTAAATCTCTACAAGAAGTCATTGTGCACCGCTTTGTAACAGTTTCGGCCCAAGTCATGCTCTCTGTATGCGGCAGAGTAGCATAAAGTACTATAATTCAGCGTGTTTGATTTACAAATCCTAATACTTGGTCAAGAGACAGAGGGGTCTGAGTATATAGAAAAGTCAACCCATTGTTATTTGTGTATTTCAAATAATTCGGTTGAGGAGCCACTCAAATCTAATTCGGCCTAGTGAAGGGCACCTTCAAAAAATGACTTGCGAGGAGGCGTTCTCGATTCAGGTAGCCGTGGGATACCAGATGATGAGGATAAAGTGATCAAACCTCGGCCTCTCTCCGCATACACGCAGTGGTCCAAGTTCATGCACTGCCTAACAAATGGACTTGAGGGACCATCCACGTTTCTCATACAGACCTTCCATATAAGGTGCGTGTAAACCTGTCGCGTTGGCGCTGGCTTTGTCGTGCACGGACACTTCAGTATCACCAACGTCAATTTGCTCCCGCTAATGACACAAACATTCCGCGTACTTTTTCCATTCTAACGTTGAGGTGCCCTCAAGGAGGCTCAAGTATCGCAATATCAGCCTGGCGCCAAAGCATATATAAGCTCGGCTCTGTGCCCCCTTGCATCGGCATCTCTTTCGTTTACTTAGTTCTACTCTCACCCTCTATGTCTTATCCTAACAGTTGCCGGCGTCAGAGCCCAGTAGAGGGAAGTAACAATCAGCAGCATCATAGTCACGCGAACATGTCCTATGCGTAAGTAGCCATATTAGGATGCATATATGCTGGTTGCCAACGTAACATTCCCGCCACCTTTATATCACCAGACCTTTGTCCCAACCACAAACCAGCGAATATCTAGGTTATTACACTACCAACCCAAGCAATAACGCTGGAACCTATCCAGACACTAACGCCGCGCCATGGCCGTATATTAACCCCGAGTACGGTTGGACGGGCGAAACACCAACTGTGCCGTCGGAGGGATTTTCAGCGGCTGAATACCCACTATATTCACTACCAACGGTTTCGATATTCATCATATACCCTCACTCCACTCTAGGCCTTATGCTGAACAGTATATGGGGACAAATGAACTTCCAGGCTGGCTCAATGCTTCCAGTGGCGGCTACGATTCAAATCCCTCACCATCTCCCGGGACCCTAAATCCTCAGGAATTACTTGCTCAAAGCGTTCCTGCACAGGCGACTAGCTCCAGGACTCGAAGGCGACGCAGTTCTCCGACATCTCAAGCCTCGTCATCGGCGACCGCTCTTGACTCGTGAGTATAGTAGCACCCTGATTATTGGGTATCAATTTATGCTAACCAATGTGGTGCTACAGTCCTTCGTACCAAATAATCAACAAAAACGGGAGCAAGATTTATGTGTGTCTCTGTGGCTGTGGGCGGGAGTATGGTCGCCACAACGAGTGGCAGCGTGCTCACGATAACACAGAGGTACTCTGTCCATTGTGTGGGCGTACAATGAGTCGGCAAGATGCACTTCTGCGCCATATAAAGAAACAGCATAGTACTCCTTTTACCCGCTAATTTTTCGGATACATATTATTGATCAAATTTTCGACACCCCCCATATACCTGATTCTAATTGTTTCAATATCTGTCTGTATTTTAGAGAAGCTGTTTCCTCATCCATTTCTCATATTTGTTCTCTTTTGTTAAACCATATATACAAAGAAATACAGTCTCTTTTAATTACGATAGTCGATTGAAATGAATCAGGCTAGATACTCCGGATCTTGGTTGAGAAACTCAGTGCCTGAGCCGTCAAGATCCAGGCGTCGCTTCGATTTGATTAGTGATCAGGACTATTAGTGGCGGTGGTGGTTCGTGCATCATCAATTTGCAATCTTCTAACTGTGGGGACCTCTCTGACGCCTTCTGCCCTGTTGGGGATAAGGACGTCAACCATCCCTGAGATAGCTCGACCGTTTTCTCGTACGACCGTCCTGACTGGTTTGAGTTCGGACCTGGGTTTCGTGCTATAAAGCACTCGTCTGGACTGCTTCATTCCCCACCACTCCAAAGTCTCTTTCTTGTATCATACATTTAGATCTCCCATCATGGCCTTCGTTTCTCTCCGAGCTCGTCCTTCTGCACTCAAGCTCTCCGGCGCGCTCTCTGCGTCTCGTTTCGTTAGCTCATCGTCCATGGCAGGTAGAGCTGTGCCTGTCTACGCCGACTTTAATGCAGGCGCCTCCAACAATGATGGTGCTCTTAGGATGCTCATGTTCGGCAAGCCTGTATGCCACCTTTAATATTTGTTTGTTTTGTGACCAGTGCTGACTCGATGGCCATTCTAGGGAGCCGGAAAAGGAACTCTATCTTCGAGAGTCATGGACAAGTATCGAGTCCACTTTGTTAGCACCGGCGACCTCCTCCGCCAGCATATTGCTGAGAAGAGCTCAATCGGGAAGGAAGCCGAAGCCATCGTCGCCCAAGGAGGTACGTCCCGATACACTCTTGACTGTAACGCACTCTGATCATAACGTCTTGTACATCACAGGTCTTGTACCAGACCATTTGATTATGCAAATCATTTTGGAAAAATTGGAAAGCCTCCGCGGACAGCATTGGGTGCTCGACGGTTTCCCTCGTACTCTGACACAAGGAAAACTACTAGATGGACACCTCACAAAGCCTCTCTCACTCATTGTCAATCTAAATGTCCCAGATGAGGTTATTCTTGGCCGTATTGCAGGTGAGCATTCCCGACACTTCCGATAATTCCGTTACCATTCTCACATGATGTCTGTTTTTCAGACCGATGGGTGCATTTGCCTTCCGGAAGAGTATACAACACATCTTATAATCGCCCACGTATCGAAGGCCGTGATGACGTGACTGGAGAGGCACTTGTCAAACGCCCAGACGATAACGAGGTAAGATCATGCGCATATGACCGAGCCTATCTAATCTCGACATTGACCATTAAATTTAATTTCAGGCCACTTTCCGCCGTCGACTCGAACAGTTTGATGCTCACACGTCTCCTTTGCTCGATTACTACGCTTCTACTCTCAACCCATCCGCTACCAAGCTTGTGACCCTCTCTGGTCGGACTTCCGATGAGATTTGGCCTCAACTTGATGGAGTTATCAGCGCCTCGTTCCCTCGGCTCCCGCTGCGCCAGAAGGCCAAGATCCAACGACCAATATTACCATGATAGACGGACCTTCCCGAGCTCGCAAGGTTGCGCGCCTCGTGCTTCCATACTCGAAGCAACTGTACGAAGCGCCGAAGAAATAGAGAGGAGCGGGTGGGATTTCACTCGTACCAGCGCTCGTCGCGGACGTGGCGCTCTTCGCACACCTTTCTTTGCTTGAACAAATTAGAACGACTTTATGCTTCGGGGAGTGTGTGTTTTGATATTTCGGACGAATTGTGTTCTATTTCTGTTCTCTTTTATCTTACGATCACAGATGACTCTGATTCAGCCTACATGGTGTGTTGTATTTTACCTACAAAAAATCATGATGTTATTCAAGCTATCACTTGTTTGGGAATGTGTAATTGATACCGTTTGACTTGATAAAACGGAGGTGACCGCGGAAAGTTGTGCATGTGACCGGACTGCGGAATAATGAGGTGCTATCTATCTGTCATTTGCTGTTGGTGACGGAGCTGAGTCTGACATGAGAAATGAGACCAACGGCCAAGACAGTCACCGGAACGACAGGTAGCCAAGTCCCTTGGGTTGGGTGGACATATGGCACTATTCCGATACAGGGAATTGCGTTCGGTTCGCATTTTCATAGATATGGGTAGTTTATCCGATTTAAGTGAATTGTAAAAGTACAGAAGCCAAGCGCGCAGAAGAGTCGTTGATCTAGTATATAGTAAACTACAGGGCGGTGCCTCGTTCGAACGATGCACGGGTTTCGGCGGTATATTTGTCGTAAAATCGGGCAATCTGTACAATCGTTAGAACGAACATGTGCTTTGGCGGAGACGCACGCACCTTTTTGTTAAATACTCTGTTGCGTTCGTTGATATAAGTAATATCGCCTTCCTCCTCGTTGTTGCGTTTCCTAGAGAATTTGCTCCGTTTGTCGAGACTAAGTGCATATTGTTAATCGAGAGTCACCAAACCAGGAGCAGAAACATACTCATGATTAAGTTTACCAACTACACGGTCGATAGCCTCCTCCGAAGGCTTATTGTCACCATATAACAATGTATTGGCATCACGGTATAGTTGCTCCGAAGCTGTTACGGCGTTCGATGAGCTACCGCTCGAGAAATTCTGTAAGGCCGAGCCTTGGCTCATTGCAGCCTCTTTTTGGGCCTGATATGCAGCGAGGTCTGGCTTGATTAGGTCGAGATCCTTCTTGTACTTTCTCCGGGCAGCATGAGCGTCGTCTGTACAAAAAGTAAGTAACCATTTATTAAAATACAATATGAACATACCATGGAATTGAAAGTCAGCCCTTCTCTCCTTCCTCGCCTGGCGTTTCTCCCATTCGTCGTTCTCCTCAATGCTGTAATCCCAATTTTTTTTGCGTTCCATGTCCTCGCCACGCTCCTCAGCGTCCATAGACTCCCGCAAAGTCTCGGCGAGTCGTCGTTGCTTCTCCAGCCTTGCTGCTTCCTTGACACTAAACTTAGCCTTGTTGTGTTCTGCGATCAGGTCCTTGCGGTTGGCAGCTGTTGATTCACGCTGTGGCATAGACAAGACTGTTTTAGTTGGGGTAAGCAGTCAAGAAAAATCGGCTATTTTACACACCATCTTGGCCCGCAACGCCTCCATTCTAGCTGCTCTTTTTCTATGGTTGCTTTGCCTCCCGTACTGGACTCTGTCAGAGGCGTAGCACTACCCGATTTTCCTTCCGAGTCCACAGCGTCCTCTCCACCGCTATCCGAGCCGCCTGATTCAGCATGAACCTCCGGGGAAACATCCTTGTGGCCTGTTTCGGGTGTAGCAGCGGGCACTTGAGAGTTGTCAGACATCGTGGTGGAGTTGCAAGGTCGGTTGTGCTAACACAGCCACGCTGCCCGCTGCTCGTGCTAAGCGCTGAGTTGGACTTAAACCAGACCTCGTTTGTGGTGCTGGATTTGCTCATACTAAATTAACATGTCGACCATGCAGTTCTGGAAGCCGGGCACGACTGCTCCAGGGAGCACGTTAGATCGTGCCACTCAGGCCGAGGATAACATCATTCACTCAGCACCTGCCTCGTCCAACTTGGGTATTCAGGCGCAAAGGGAACGGCTGCCTATATTTAAGCATAGTCAGTAAAATTCGCGACCAAAATTAATCGGAAATTTACGAAAAAGTTTTGTACTAGGGGAAAAGATCCTTTACGCTGTCGAAAAGTATGGAGTGGTTATTATTGTCGGACAAACCGGGTGCGGAAAAACAACTCGTGAGTACTCTTCGAGACTCGTAAAATGAGCACAATGCCTATTGAATCGGTTACAGAACTACCGCAGTATTTGTACGAGGCTGGATGGGCCGCCAATGGAAATGTCATTGCATGCACACAACCACGGCGAGTCGCTGCTACATCTGTTGCGGCCCGTGTTGCCACAGAAGTTGGGACCGTTCTGGGCGACGAGGTAAGCTGCATCTTGCTCGAATACAGTGCTGTGATTAATATTCTATAGGTTGGATATACTATCCGGTTTGAAGACGTTAGTAGCAAAAGCCGAACACGCATCAAGTATATGACGGACGGAATGTTATTTCGAGAAACTATGCTTGACCCTTTGCTCAGCAAGTATAGCGTGATAATGGTACGTGCTCTATAACTTTGCCGGGATTTAATCTGACTCTCTATAGGTTGACGAGGCCCATGAGAGAAGCATCTATACAGACCTTTTGCTTGGAGTTCTAAAGAAGTAGGTGAGGCTCATACTGCTCTACCATAAAATTTGAAGCCTGGAACTGGTATCAATTTTAGGATCCGTCGCAAACGACCAAGCCTTCGCCTAATAGTTTCGTCTGCAACACTCGAGGCGAAGTACTTTTTGGAATATTTCAATTCTGGACCACCAGTGGCTGGCATTGGTGGTTCTATTGCCCCAACGGACAACCCTATTGATGAAGCGACTATTGTCAGCCTGGAAGGACGCATGTACCCGGTGGAGGTTGCTTACTTGAAGGAACCCACCGAGGATTACGTCTCAGAGGCAGTACGTGTCGTTTGGGGACTTCACATGCAGGTGGGCACGATTTGTTCCGTTTACCAACGTTAATCTAATAGAAGTGCTCTAGCCCGGTCAGGGTGATATTCTAGTCTTTTTGACCGGTCGCGAAGAGATTGACCGATGCCTTTCTGAGCTCTCTGAACTGGTGCCTAGGTGAGTGTTGTTCGCTATGTACCGTCAATAACTAATCTGTTCGATAGACTTCCACGTGGTGCTCCTGAGTTGGTTCCTCTACCATTACATGCTGGGCTTTCCACGGACGATCAGCTGGCGGTATTTCAGCCTGCTGAAAGAGGAACGCGCAAGGTCGTAGTTTCAACCAATATTGCTGAAGTGAGCAAGCTACATTCCACGGCTGTAGATCGTCCTCACCCTTTTGTTACCAGGCTAGTGTTACAATCGACGGTATTAGGTTTGTTGTGGATTGCGGCTTCGTAAAGGTTGGCCTATTTGAGATTATGGGGGTGTTTATTTGAGTCTGATTGGTACGACATTTAGATTCGGACTTTCAACCCTGCGAATTCACTCTCGTCGCTCTCCATTGTGCCTACATCCCAAGCATCAGCTACCCAACGCTCTGGCCGTGCGGGGCGCACTGCACCGGGTATATGCTACCGGCTGTACCCCGAATTCGCATTCAAGACCCTTTCTAAAGCTACTCCACCCGAAATCACTCGTACGGACTTGACGACTCCGCTATTGCAGTTGAAGAGCTTAGGTATAAATGATCTGATGAAGTTTGAATGGCTCAGCCCTCCACCATCGGAGAGTTTACTGAGGGCGCTTGAGGGGCTTATACGAGCTGGAATGATAGATCAAGACGGAGTATTAACAGAAGTCGGAGCCAAGGTGTCTGAATGCCCTGTGGAAGTAACGATTGCTGGCATGGTAAGAGCAGCAAAGCATGAGGGATTGTTCAATCCTTATAAAACGTTATCGTATCGTCGTAGCTTTTCAGTTCCAAGGAATATCGATGTGGTCAAGAAATCCTTACGATCGCTGCGATGACATCTGTACAAGATGCGTTTGTTATCCCTGACGGCGCAGCTGGAGCATTGGCAGAACTGGAGAGACGGAAATTTACGGCTGAGGAAGGGGTGAGTGTTCTTGACTCTGTCTCTATATGCGCCTTCTGATGATGGAATGTATAGGACCACCTTACGCTTCTTAACGGTATTTTGCTGATTGTATCCCTCACCTCATCTCACTAACACCCTTCACTTAGCATATAACGCGTTTGTTCGCTACGGCCAATCCGCTTCTTGGTGTCGTAACCACGCACTCAACTTCCGCGCTCTTTCTCGCGCCGTGTCCATTCGCACTCAACTCAAGAAGTACATGACTAGGTTTGGTTTGCCACTGGAGAGTTGCGAGGGGGACGCGATCCGTTTACGACGTTGCCTAGTCAGCGGATATTGGAGGAACGGAGCCAGGTGGTCTGCTGACGGGACGTACCGTTCTGTTCGAGGAGATACGGTAAGCATATGCTTGATTTCCCTGACTGGTTCTGACGAGTTTTTTTTTAGGTGTTACATGTGCATCCTAACTCCGTATGTTTACCGTAAGCCAAGGACAGGTTGGGTTGTCTATCATGAAATGGAAGAAACCAAGAAAACACAGTATGTAGTGGGTTGTTTCGAAGGATATGACACTAATAATTGGGACCTAGAATCCGAATTCTAACAGAGATCGAGCCCGACTGGTACGCTAATCCATTAGTATAAGAAAATATAACTGACTTCCATTCAGGCTCTTGGAGTACGGTCATAAGTACCTGGATAAACGAAGCATGTAGCTCACATCACTCGCCGCCCGTATATGCGCTCGCGACTACAATCCGTGGGAGTAATGGATTTGTTTGATACAGCATTATACAGTAATTTGCCACAAAAGCCCCAGATATTGATTAGTACTTCAGTGTCCACTATACCATCGACAATTCGCAACGCATCGGGAATATAGAATTTCTCGTATACCAATGGGACTGGCGTACTGTAATATAAATGTCAGCGAAACAATCTAATCACAGAGATCGACTATGAACTCACTCCCAGCCTGTAAACGCCGCGATAAATCAGCTTTAACTATAACCCAGCATACTTATGGACTCACCAGCTATCCTCTTCACAGGCGCATGGAGATTCAAGAAACATCTGTTGGTAATCTCGGCTGCTATCTCGGCCCCAGGGCCCATGGTCTTCCCAGCCTCATGGACAATTACAAGCCGCCCAGTCTTCTTCACACTCTCCATAACAGTATGAATGTCCCAAGGCAAAAGTGTTCTAAGGTCAATAGTTCAATGGAGACTCCCCGCACGGATTCTGGGATGAGATGTGCAATGGATGGCGGCGGGTTTCGAATGAGGCTTATAGCGTTCTCGCAAGTATAAACTGGGGAGCCGTAGGTTAATAGAGTGACATCGTTACCCTTAGTTAAGACCTCTGCTTTGCCAATTGGGAGTTCAAAATCGTCGATGGGAACTTGTTCAACTTTAGAGTACTGTCAGACAAAACCGTAAAAAAAGGCTTCCAAGCAAACCCTACCTGATGAACGGTACAAAATCTTTGGCTCCAAGAATATTACCGGGTTGGGATCTCGAATCGCGGAGAGCAACAATCCTTTGGCCTGATAGGACTTCTTGGGATCACCACCTGTGCCTATTAGTCGTCCGCATAACATCCAGAATAAGTTTTTCTTACTTTGAGTCCGGCAGCCCCATAAAAAAACCTTCTGGAGACTGTGAGTGGTACAGGCCACCATGCCCAACAGACTGGATAAAAACGAATAAATAAAGGTAGAGCATATATGCAGAGGCAGTTTACCATGCTGGGGGTTCTGACTGTGAGTTTCCCCACATCGTAGCGCCCCCCAGAGCGGTAGCGGAATTTTGCGGCTTCATTTACAAGCTGCAAGTAAGTTAGTAAAAGTAAACGGAGCGTATAGGATACCTACCTGATCAAACGCAGGATAGATGTAATCCGCAAACTGTATTTCTGCAATTGCAGTATGGCCCATAGATGCCATTCCAATAGCAAACCCGGCAATCCCTTGCTCCGTAAGTGGAGTGTTAAACACTCGTTGCCGACCTATACACATTGCATCAATATCAAGGACAACCAACAGTAGGTATTGTTACCAAATTCTTCGGCCAATCCCATTGTGCATCTGAATACACCTCCAAAGGCCACATCCTCCCCAAATACCACCGCAGTATCGTCTTTAGTCATTGCGACACTGGTCAAGAAAACTTGATTTATGTTATCTAAGCCAGGATTATCTGCTAACGCACCTCATGGCATCTCGAAGTGACTGATACATATTCATTTTGCGGGTTTCCCGTCCATTTTCGTTTGCTTCATCCTTCCAAGTTACACCAGAGGTTTTGAGCGCGGCTTCTCGTGTGGTCCGTAGGAGAAGAGACTGGGCCACACTTGTCGAATGACCGCCTGCTGGAGGTGGCTCTATTGATTCTGAGCGCAAAGGAGCGCTAGAGGATAGCAACCGTCCCCTGGTTGCGTTTGACTAGATGATCATATCTTCAAGCTGTAAAAATATTGACCCAGGAGTGATACTTACCAAGTAGCGTCCAGAACGGGAGTAAAGGTATCTAGTAATCATATTATCTTGGGGAAAAAACACGACTGTGTGCGTGGTAGTCCAACAACGAGGCCGATTTATCGGATAGCCTAAACCATTGACACAACCCTCGTGACCGTGTCTGCGGCGCGGATCTTGCGAGTGAGCGCGATTACTTATGTAAGGTTAACGATCGGCATGTGTTTATTTGTATTTATCAAAGACTATATATTATGATGCTGGGGTGCGCTAACATTACGATTCGGCTACGTCCATCCTATCAGGCGAGACACTCCTAGATCGCGAACGATAGGGTGAGGGAGAACGGGTGCGTGAGCGCTGTCTGGGAGAGGTCACTGACCGAGAACGAGAACGAGAACGAGAGCGAGAAGGACTTTTGGATACAAACCGCTCTTGCATATCAACGAAATTGGAAGAGGACTTTGCAGAGCGGGAAGAACGAGATAATGATCGACCCCTAGAAACTGAGCGATCCGAATGAATACTTTCTGATCGTTTCCGTGTCTTTTTGGCGCCGTCTTCGTCATCGCTCACGGACTTTCCTGCCATGGCATCCAGCAAGACACTTGTCCTGGGTGCGAGTCCTTCCGTTTCTTCGAGTACTTCTCGTTTAGCTAGACGGGGAAGTATGATATCACATACGCGCTCTTCTGTTAAAAGCTGGTCTACAAATTCATCCATAAAAGTCAGACTGTATCCCGCTGTTCAACCATCGTCAGGGCGTGAGTATACCAAATCAGAACAAACACCTACCCATATTTCTTAGCCTAAGCTTCCTGTAGTCTTTTAACAGAGGTTCGAGTAGTTCGTACACCTCAACGGGTGGAAAGGTCATACGAATATACATTGCAGCTAGTGCTCGTAAGTACCTGTGACGGTTGTAAGTACTGGGTCAAATATTACGGGCGAGAAATATTTTTACTTGAACTCATCTACCATCAAATATTCTATCAATATCTCTTTTTCTGGTTGAATCTGAAGAAGTTTCAAAAGCAGAGAGATAAAATCGGTTGGTCGTTGATTTCCGTAAACACCCCCTATACTATTCAGCTCTATTGCCTTGTCAATCAACGACTCGGCTGGGAGAATATATGATTAGAATGTAGGGGGCGCCTCAAGTACAGCGCCTACCAGTTAACGCAAAGCATTGCTCCTTCCAGTAAGCAGACTCCCAAATTCGCGTGCGAATGACTTTCTCAACAAGAAACTATATAGAAAATTAGTTTAGTGTCAATACAAAGGACACGAAAACATTTCTTACCTGTGGATTCTGCCCATGAATGTGGATTGCCCCCTTGACAGTAGTATTGGCCATGTTGGATCACTAAGTTCGCGCCACTTGGTCGCACAGAATCACGTGATTGTCACAAACAAATTATTCTCCATATTGCCATTGATTATGCTTTTGTCCTCACCAATGTGTAGTTTGATAAAGTTAATGACAATGTCTGGGACAACATGATCAATACAGCAAGCTGACTCATGCAACCCTGTCTCATGAGTAGTTTTCTTGATGTATTGCCAACAACTCTCCTCCTGTAAGTTAGTGCGAAGCACCCAGCAACTCTACGGGACCTCGAAAACCTCGGGAACGTTCCGGGACTCGCTATTGTCGGCGAGCGCTCCGGAGCGTTCGGTATGACGCTCGGAAGTGCTCGTGTAATGCTCCCTCTAACTTTCAGGATACAAGCTCAACCATTATTATTTTTGAGAGTTCTTAGCTGTTACGCTCAATGTAGATACAGAGCAATGGGAACGTTATTGATCATCAGAATACATAATACATACATCGCCACTTAAGCAACCGGAGGAGACATAAATGAGTAACCAACACAAGGAGAGACACCAGACAATCTCGGGATCCTCCCCGCCCCAACTGCCTTATGTTAATTGCCTGTAGTTTGCGATAGTTATATATATAGCTTACTATCCCCAATACGTTCCAAATATGGCACGGAAGATAAGTATGTTAATCCAGAATTCGATATATAGATTCATGTAGACTGAGCTATATACGTATACAGGTAGCTTGGTCGAGTTGATATATACAATTCGAACACACACAAATGAAACCCTTCTGACGCCAGTGAAATCAAGATCAGGTTTGTCGAAATCGCCCCAATTGGTCGAGATATATGCCAGGTAGTTAACATACAGCATTTACTCACCCAGTTTGATCAATGAAGAAGTTTCTGTAACGCCACCGTCGTCCCCGAAACGGACACATGTTACGCGGACCTCCTATTCACAGGTGCATGGAAAACCACCACTCACTCCCCCTTCATCGGATAAGAAGCCTACTGGAAAACAGGCCAGTAGTCCCTGATAAACCAATATCCTCTGAGGTCTATGATGGTAGGTTTTGCAACCAAAGTATAGATAGGTCAGATATCCTAAATTACAAATCCGACTGACCCCTTCAGAATTGATACCCCATTATTTAAGCCCTGAAACTCGCGAAAGGTTAATGAAAGCAATGACGGAAAAGTTAACGGGGCACAATAAAGAGGGCTTCATATACGCCAGTGTTCATAGTACATCGCTTGGCGCCAAGTACCGAACCAAGCTTGGTAGAACCACTCTTATATATAGACGGCGGTGGATCAAGTAACTTTCGCACCAAGATCGGATGTACAAAAACGTTGAATCGACGAATGGGTCAGTGGCGCCAATGTAATTTGGATGGAATTGTAGGCTGGTGGCCAGGAAGTATCGTAGACAGTAGACGGAGCGCAGATCTGCCGTACACACGGGCGGGCCTAGACCCAGGGGCACCGGGAAGGCACTACATAAGATTAGAGAGCAAGTTCTAGTTACTCCTCTTCGGACACTGGCTCACATTCCCAGTAGGACTAATACATATAGAATTGTCCGATGTTGCGCACAACTCGTTACACCTAACGCCCGTCTTTCTGGGAAAGTCCCAGAATACTGATGAAGACTTTTCAAGTACATTCACTGGTGGTTTGAGGCCCTCTAGCTAAAAACGAACCCCCTGCGATTCCTGTGAGTTGTCTCTTAACAGACCTCTATCCCATTTATAACCATTAGCACGGGTGGAAAAATTCACGTAGAAGTCTATGTAATTGTACGGGAGCGCAATAGGAGGTTCAGCGACCAGGAATGGGAACTTATTGTGAAACCCATCATTGAGAAATGGGGAAATTTCGTAACGGAATACTATCAATAATAGAAGCTCGACCTCACTCAAGGTTGAGCTCTATTGTAACCACGCCCAAATTGGAATTATGTAGATTCTATGCCACTCGAATTTTACTCCTGTCCAGTTCGATTTATGCGGTATGGGCTGGATTTGTGAATTTATGTCAGGGAAATTAACTTCCTCAAAGCTCAAGCGGCAGCTATAGTTTTCTCTCTCTTTCGAGCTATTTTCAGCCACTTTTTAGCAAGTTTCATCCGTCCGTTTTGCTTTTTGGTTCTTAGGGGGCCAAGCAAACCACTCCTTCCTGATGCACTCAAACTGTGAGCTCCTTTGTCTTCCCTATTTAGGATACTGGACCAGGGATGTGTGCAAGTGCACAGTTGAACCCGTGTGTACTAGCTTACGTTTGTGTCTGCATGTGAATGTATACATTCGTTGAAATTCGTAAGCAGTGCCGTAAGTATACTGATACCATTACTAACGCACAGCCACAACCGAACTAGCGAGGCTTCGGAGGGCTGCCATAAACTGTAACGAGCTACGAACGACTATGGGCTTGCCAGACCGCTACTATACGACTTAAATATTTCGTTGCTAGAAAAGACTTCAGTAGATAATAGTTACGCGCACCTGAAAATCAAGAATGAGCAATCCAGACCAAGCCCAGTATGAAGATGTTGCAGATGCCTTCAAAAGCTTGAAAGTATCTTCACGAGCCAAACTGGTAGCTGAAGATGGAAAAACGTAAGTAGTAGGTTAGATTTAAACACAGAAACAAGTAGCCCACTCGCCACTTATAGTAAAGAAAAAGAATTGCCTCCCATTCCTACCCCACCCCAAAGGACCCCCTACAAACCGAGGTACCCTGCCCACCGGCGATCGTCCGACGATACACTTCCAACATCTCTAAGGCCTAATATATTGTCATCAACAGTCTATCCGCCACCTATATCCATGCCCACCCCACATACCGGCTACTCCACTGGAGACCCACTTACCACTAACCCCCTTCCAAGACCACCGGTATTACACCATGTACTCGCCGGAAATGTACCACCTACCACGCCTCCGCGGCAGTCAAATTCATATGTACCTCCCCGCTACATGTCCATGCCCCGACCAGATGTACCTCCTTCGGATTTTTCAATGCCGGGGACTATTTTGGACCCGGTCTCGCCTCCTTCTAGAGTTCCTTGGCCACCGCCTCTGGCAACTCCCTATCGGCTCTCTAATGATCCTTACCTCAACGGGTTCTCCACGCCGCAACCCCCCAGGCCGCAGCCTATTTCTCCGCCTCCTAAGGGTAGTGGGAACAAACCAAGTCAGCCACGTGCGGCATCGGTACCTCCGGATGACAAAGTCCCTGATACTCAGTGTAGTGCTATAACTAAAGCGGGGAAAAGATGCACACGGCAGGTTAAATCTGGACCAGCGTTGGTATATCAATCGCCTGGAGTGCTCTTGGACCGCTTCTGTTTTCAACATACCAAAGACGTCCTGCAACCAACTGGATTTTACTCCCATGCAAAGGTCAACACCTGGGTTACGTTCATAGGTGAATGAAATAATCTGCTACATCGCGCCGGTCTAACAAGAATGCTTTCAAGATTGGATACCAAACTATTTGCAACAGGACACTCAAGCTGCACTCCGGGCGGAGATGGAGAAGCCTGCGTCCGCATCTGACAAGGATGGGTACATATATGCGTATGAGATCAGAAGTACGTGTCATTACACTATCATAGGCGATGACCAATTGGTTTTCATAGACCCCAATACTCCCGATGAAGTTCATATCAAAGTCGGGCGTGCGGTGAACCTCGTCAAACGTCTCGATGAATGGGGCAAACAGTGCGTATCAAGGGAAGTCATAATACGAGGATGGTGGCCTGGAACTATCGAAGAGAATGATCAAGATGACTCTAGTAATCCAGTGAGCTTGCTGAAAGGAAAGATCAACCCAGGAGAGAAGGGGAAATATTGTCATCGCCTTGAAAGTGCGTGTTATTTTACGCTTGCCGGTCAGACACCTGAAATACTGCGAACCAGGATTGATCCATCTCGAGCTGTCCGATGTTGCGCTGAATTCTACGCACCTCAAACCAGAATTTAGCAAGAAAAAGTCAACTAAAAAGGCAAAAGCTGAAGATGATTCAAGCTCAAGCAAGACGCCTTCGTCTTCGAAGTTGGTAAAGAAACCTTGTCCTGACTGTGAGTTAAGAACTACGGATAGGCTTGATCCAATTAGATGCAGCTTAGTAACTCCTACTGTAGGTGGGGCAGTGCACAAGGAGATATTCACCCTCGGACGAGTGACTTCTGGTAAGATGAAAGGACGTGAATGGGAGGATGTTGTGCAACCTATTATAGAAAAATGGGGCAAATTCGTAACCGAGTACGTTTAGTGAAGGACATAAAAACAAGGATTTGATATAATCCGCCTTATGTATCTACTTGCTATATATCCAACCTAATGCAGTATAGAATAGCTTAAACTCTCGATCGTTCCGAAACTAATCGATAGCCATTCGCTCCGCCTTCCGTCTCCTTCGCTCGGCTCCAGTTCCAATATGTCCGTTCTTGCGTAATTCTTTCCTACTCATTGGTCGTGCGTGAACTGGCAGCTGAGACGTAGATGTGGCGACGTTCATATCTAGGTCACCTTCACCATCACCAATTCGCGTACGTTTAGGAGAGGGTGGATCAGTTTCTATGGAGGGGAGAGAGGAGAAGGGATAAGCGGCCAGTGATATATCGATCCCGGACTTGCGCTTCATTGGGATGGATGGGGCCAGATCATCTGATTGCATTAAGTTGCTGTAGTCGATGTTTTTAGTTATACCGAAGCTCTATTTGATTGTGTCACTCGCCTATCTTCCTCCATTTCGTTATCTTCTTGATTTATTCTGGCCATATCTGTGTCGCCACTAAGAACTGCAGCGTCTGCATCACGAAAAAGTGCATCCAAGTCGAATGCATCGCCAAACCGGGAAACTATCTTAGCTTCTCCAACGTTCTCGGCCCCCGTTATTTGGTTTCCATCTGCAACAGAGGGTCGCGAGGAAGGATGTACAGTGGGAGGTGTTGAATGGTAAGGTATTTTACCGGTGTTCCAATCATGAAGGATTGATATCCCTGCGGCTTCCAAGTCGGCAGCTCCCCCCTATAGCTTTATGAAGAACGAGCCTGAGTACACGAATACGAGCGCACCTTCGTTAATCGCCCCCGAGACATAGCTACCATGGCTAAAAATTCGGTAACATTCTGAAAGGCAGGGATAGTATATAGCTGTTGTAGGGAATCCCAAGATACGCGTGAAATGATTGCTTCGACTGACGAGCGGTCAGTATTCGTAGCCATAGTAATTATTTTACTCACCCGCAGATACCGGATCGTTTACTGCCTCTACGCGTAGCACGTTCCGTAGGGTTCTTTGGGTCGGATCCGGTTGCACGTCATCCCAGACCACACCCGGCGAATCAAGAAGTTTAAGCCCTCGATCGAGTGCAACTTCTTGCAAGACCTTGGTGTGACCAGGTGTAGATGCAACACTGCACGCCCGAGCTCGTTTGAGACTGTTAATTAACGATGATTTTCCCACATTTGGTAACCCAACTACTCCGATCCTAATGGATGTACCAGGAGGTGCATTAGAAGCATAGGACTTTAGCAATTGCATTAAAGGCTGGGCACCAGACGAAGAGGAAGCTGAATAGGAGGAATGGGATAGGTTTGATCGCTGAAGTTGGGTGGATGATTTAAAGGGCAATACAGGGAAATCGTGACGTAGGTATTTCAGCCAGGCCTCTACATTCTCTTTGGGAACAAGGTCTACCTTTGTTTTTAGAACGAAACTAAATTATTTGGCCAATTTACTCACCAATCTTGTTCAGCACACCCACAAGCCTCTTTTCACTCCTTCTGACTTCATCCTCAACGCTGGGACTACGACATCCCATTGGATCTCTTGCATCAAGAACTTGAATAATGACGTCGGACATTTCAACCACCTTGTGGAACTCCCTCATATAGGCTTTCAGCGAAGAGTCGTGTGTTGCAATCGATGCCTCAACGTCACGTTGTACATTCTCTCGGCGCTCGAATGCTGCACTTTGCCCTTGAGCTTCCGTAGCCAAGGAGGCTATAGATATATCTGATTTCTTCAAATTCTGACATGCAAAGTGAATTGGAAGACTTGAATAAGATAAAGGAACGTACCTTGACATGATTGTGGACTTCATGTTTCTCGAAAGAGAATTTAGGAATATCCTGACCTTTCTTCGACTCTGTTTCACAATTAAAGTCAAAAGTCGTAGGATGATGAAGAATTTTAGACCCTACTGCCAGGGTGAGGCACAGTGGGCTTCGAGTGTCGAGCTGCAAGCTGTGACTTTATATTTTCTATTTTAGCTATTAGAGATTTGAATACACGGAGATTTTGTTACTGACTGTGACCGGCCATTATTGTACTTTAGTGGCGCCTGAACTCCTGGTGAGCCGTACTGGTAAAGGTGCTTGTGAGGAACCACTTAGAGAATTTCGCACATGGTCACGTGACTTGGCTCGTCCCATGGCCATTACGGAGTAACACTCCAGTTCCTTTTCAAGCATTCTTGGTTTCACCAACGTATCTCGCCTTATATTGTAAGAAGTACCTCACGTATAATGAAAAGGTATAACTCGATCAAAGAGGCTCAAATGTAATCAAAATAACGTGGCAATTACTAAGACTCAGAAGAGGTGGATTGTCACTCAGCCGTTTATACAAGGATTGCTGATAGATACAATGGAATCGCACAATCACCAATCGCCAGATGGAACTCTGAGATTGCTGTTTTTAGGCTACACATGGTGTGGCTACTATTGTCCTGAAGCCCGTACTCGTTGTGCTGACACCCGTCGGCATCACCGATTTGTCTCCACAGTATTCAAGTGCCTTATATGCATCTTTTATAGGTAATATAGAACGAAAAGTCCGCAGGAAGCCACCGTGTCAATTTTGTAACAACCCGAGGCTGCTGAGGGACGATCAGACGGTTGAAGCAACAAGATACCGTCAGACCTTTGTGTTTAGCAACACTGGGTTCTGCAATCGCGTTGAGTCACAAATCAACATGAGTAATACTCGCCATCCGCAGCTCAAACGATAAAAAATGAGATAGAAACACATGCCTCATAGCCGAAGTACGGAATATTTTTTAATTAATCTCACGAAAAAGCTTTCTTTGATTCGTTATAGCTAGAGAACCAAGTTCAATAAGCGGGCCTGAATTGAACAGCACCTAGCAGCTACGGTAATATTGCCTCTAATTTCTGCAGGGGCTGGTCATGAGCCTACTAATCTCGACCGTTCTGCAAAATCCGCCGGAGCTCGTGAGCCTGAAATTTTCGAGAGCCTTAAACGAGACGCTCATGGTAATCTCGTTTATGATTCTTAAGCATCGGCAGATTTTGCAGAGCGTGGGGTTATCCTCGCGGCCGTGTATAATTTCACGTTTATGTGATCATCGGATGTATATAATCCTGGCCGGATCTTCAACGTAACAACGATTCCATATAATCAAGCTGTGATGGCTCAAACAGCAGTTATTGCAGATAGCCCTATAGTTAAGATAGGTCATGGGCTGATGTCAGTATGTGAACAGTTTTTCCGAAAATATTCTCAGCTAGTACCTGCGTTGAAACCCACTTGTATGGCTTTGCAGATGAGTTGGGTTCCTGAGCCTCCGTCCGACGAACAGTCCTTCGCGTCTATAAAGGCCGGTATCGAAGCTGCCCCTCCTGGTGCAAAGGTTTTCCTGAATAGTGGTAGGTTTGGGACGCGGCAGGCAACAGAGGTGCGATCCATGCACTAACATACTCCACCAGGGGAATTCTATGGGAATTCACCACAGACAGCCAATCTAGAGCTTTTGAACAGGTTCTTTACCAAGTATCCTGAATATGCCGAGCGAACGTTCTTATCTGTTAAAGTGAGTCGATAGTAGGGCATATTGTGTTTGGGCGTCAACAAATCTCTTCTGAAGGGCGCAATTATTGTAGATGAACGCGGCTTTACACCTGATTGCTCGTAAGTCAAAATTTATTGAAAATAGTGTCCATCATCAGCGATTTGCACGATTTGTAATTGTAACTTGTTTTTAGCGAGGCTGGCATTGAGCGTAGTATCAACAACATCGTCGAGAAGCTCGGTCCAAACAAAAAGCTCGATTTGTTCGAACCGGCCCGGTCAGTGGGATGGATAGATGGATGGATCTGACTATGGCTTACAACGGTTCGGGTAAAAATAGTATCGATCCCAAGGTCCCTATAGAGCAGACCATGGCCACGCTCAATAGATATGGTTAGTTTCTAATGTGCCCCGGAACTGATTCGCGATGTTGACTTGTATGAACTTCTAGTTCAGTCTGGAAAGATAGGATCTATCGGTTTGTCTGAATGCTCAGAAGCCACTCTAACACGGGCAAGCAAGGTATTTATCTAACTCCGTCCTATTGTGAGTAACACGATAGTAAGCTCTTAACACAAGGTCGGGAAAGTTGCAGCCGTCGAGATAGAAGTTTCGTTGTGGACATATGAGGAAGAAACACGAAAAGGTGATCACAGATACGTAGTGCGTAAGCGCATATATCTAATACGTATCCAGTGATTACTACTGCCCGCGAACTCGGTATCACTGTAATCGCATACTCGCCTCTTGGGAGAGGATTTTTGACTGGCAAATTCAACCCAGAAGGACTATCTAAACAGGATCATAGGAGCCATATTCCACGGCTCCAGGGAGAGGTTAGTCTTCGCCCTCCCTCCAGATGGTTCATCTATTGACACGCGTTCCAATCAATAGGCTGTTAAAGCCAATATGAATCTGGTCAAAGAGCTGGGCTCAATTGCTAAGAGGAAGAAAGTGACATTAGCTCAGCTTTGCCTGGCATGGGTATGCTCAATTGGCCCACATGTCGTACCCATCCCCAGCTCTACGTAAGCCAATATTTTCCCTCTTTGGCTTACTGACAACAGGCCGTTTATTTACACCAGGCGTGCAGAGAGGACTTTGGAAAACTTTTCCGCTGCTTCAATAGCGCTTACCGAAGAAGATCACGCAGATATAAATCACGCTTTGAACCTTTACCCAGTGTCTGGGGCTCGCTACAGCGAGGGAGGCATGAAGCTTGTATGGGGATAAAGGTCAACTATTGTACTATCCACGAGTTTACGTAGACGACGATTCCTAGAACTAAGTACTTCCCAGTTGGGATAGGATGATCTATGAAAAGCGTAATAGTTGTGGCTGGGGTGGCTAAATATCGGTACCTAATCCGGGGACGCGTATTTGTCGGCCGAGCCTCTAGGTTGGCGGAGTGATATTTATTTTGAAATTGAATCAAGCTTTAATTCCATAACTCACTTCCCGAGTCATCACCTGCGTCGTCTGCCAGCACACACTCTGCCAGCTAGATAGTCTATAGCTCATCCCAATACCTCCCAAAGACCACGACGATCAACCACCAGGATGTGTGGCATATTTGCGATTCACGGAGTTGAAAGACCTGCTACATGGCGCACGAAAGCAATCGCATGCTCCAAGAAACTCAGGCATCGCGGCCCAGATTGGTCGGGGTGCTATGTAGGCAAGGAAGCTATTCTTGTGCATGAACGCTTAGCCATCGTTGGTGTTGGTAGGTTACTTCATCTGGCTTGATCAAGTTGATGTATGCTGAAGCCAAACGGCGCCGCATTTCAGACACGGGTGCCCAACCGTTGGTTAGCGAGGACGGAAAGCTGATTTGGCCGTTAACGGAGAGATTTACAACTATATCGCGCTCCGTAAGTCCTTTGCAGAAGGACAGAAATTCAAGACCCACTCGGATTGTGAAGTTATTCTGCATTTGGTGAGTCAGATTACATGCATAGCATCCAGTTCGGTCTAACCTAGACTTAGTATCGCCAAAAAGATAAAGAGCTATGTAATCTTCTAGACGGCATGTTCTCGTTTGTCCTCCTTGATGAATCCGTAACCCCTACTCGTATCATCGCGGCTCGGGATCCGATCGGCATTACAACTCTCTACCAGGGACGAAGTTCCAAAAATCCGGGAGCAGTCTATTTTGCGTCTGAGCTCAAAGCTCTGGTCGACGAATGTGACGATATCATCTCGTTCCCTCCTGGACACGTCTATGATAGCAAGACAGATACCATCGAACGCTATTTCAAGCCGACTTGGTGGGACGGTGACTCCGAGGCCGAAGGTTCGATTCCAACCAACAAGGTCGATTTGGACTTGGTCAGAACGAAGCTTGAGGAGGCGGTTCGAAAACGTCTCATGAGTGAGGTTCCATATGGAGTACTACTCAGTGGAGGACTAGATAGTAGTCTCATTGCTGCGATCGCGGCAAGAGAAACAGAAAAAGTAGCGCTTGCACAACTCGCCGTGAGGCAGAAGCGCATAGAGGCTATGAGCGGAACCGCAACTCCCAAGGATCTTTTAGTTGATGAAGCAGGTGAAAATAGGCGTTCATTTTTTAAGTTTAGTTTATTCACATGTTTTGTTACAGCAACGCTTGCCGCCTGGCCCCAGTTACACTCGTTCTCGATCGGACTTCCTAATTCGCCAGATCTCCTGGCTGCACGCAAGGCGGCTGCATTCCTTGGGACAGTTCACCACGAATATACATTCACAGTCCAAGAAGGCCTTGACGCGATCCCAGAAGTGATCTACCATTTGGAGACATATGATGTGACGACTGTACGTGCGAGTACTCCAATGTATTTGCTCAGCCGCAAGATCAAGGCTATGGGTGTCAAAATGGTTCTCAGTGGGGAGGGAAGTGATGAAATTTTTGGAGGCAAGTTCTGTGATTCAAGTTGATGAGAGCCGGACTGATATGTCATTGTAGGTTACTTGTACTTCCATGCGGCGCCAACGCCCGAGGCGTTCCACCAGGAATGTGTGAAGCGCGTCAAGAACCTACATACGGCTGACTGTCTACGAGCCAACAAGTAAGCTTTATTACGCTGTGGACAAAGCGTTCTAATAGCAATCTCGCATAGGTCAACCATGGCATGGGGCCTGGAAGCTCGTGTCCCTTTTCTAGACAAGGAGTTCCTCGAAGTAGCAATGAACATTGATCCCAAGTATAAAACCTTTACAAAGGGCTCAGAAACAGAGGTCGACGAAGACGGGAAGCCAAAGATGGAAAAGGCAAGTATGCTAGTTGTCATTGTATTAATCACAACTAATAAGTGTATAAATAGTACATCCTGAGGAAAGCCTTTGATTGTTCTCCAGATGGCAAGGTAAATACATGGTTACGTTGATTCTCCCATCTCCTCGAATTAAAACCGGGCTATTCCATAGCCGTATCTCCCAAGTCCATTCTCTGGCGACAAAAGGAACAATTCTCGGATGGCGTTGGATACTCTTGGATCGACGGGTAAGCTCCACCCATACCGTAGCTGCTGGTCTATGCTTATCCTCCTATAGGATAAAAGACCACGCAGCATCTGCGGTTACGGATGAAGCATTTGCCAACAGGCACAATGCATTCCCAGAAGACACGCCAGATACCAAAGAGGGGTACTTTATTCGCGAAGTCTTCCAGGGTACGTATTCGCTATTCCTAACCGGGTTAGTAACTAATAGAAAACAATGCTGCTTATACACACAGGCTTGTTCCCGACCAAGGCAGCCGCATCCACCGCTGTTCGCTGGATCCCGCGTGGAGACTGGGGATGCGCATCCGATCCGAGCGGACGGAGCGTGAGCATTCACAATGCCGCATACACCGACACCGACTAGATAGAGATCAGATAGAGTTTGACATTTACATTTTATCGACGCAATGAATACAACTATCGATCTGAATTCGCTCGACTTGCGTGTGTGATCCGTTGTCAACATCTACATATATTTCCAGGAATTGCAAGAAAAGAATACGGTATACCACACATACGATGAATGAAGACCTAAAGTAATTAAATATGTACGACCGGAGCTTTTTGCATAAACTGTTTTTCTGCTTTTTGTGGTGAGGATGATGATGCTGTAGAAGAGTAGGTGTATCATATAAAGCAGAACTGCAGGGTAAGGAACGAGCGAGCTACGGAGAGAACGAGAAAGAAAAGCGAGCGAGTGTGACAATAAGTAAAGAAATGCAACGGGTGGGAGAGGAAAAGAGAGGTATCGATTGTGGTAATTAGTGAGGGAAGAGCGAACCGGGCCGACAATCAGAGCAATCAAAAAAACAAGAAAACAATCAATCACAGAAAAAGAAAAGTAATTAGACACAGGGAAAACCCAAGTCAAGGCAAACGTTTGTTCAAGAGTAAGTAATTTGTGGTAACCGCAGAACCAGAGGGGGGGTGGGATCGTTAAGGCCGTAAGTCGACGGGAGAAAAGTTCACAGAACAAATGGAAAAGACAAACAAAAAAACACACAGCGCAAGGGGCAATAGATAACACAATGTCTTTTCCTTTTTTTTCTCCCCCGTCTGGCATCGAAGATAAAAGGGGTTGCAAAGAAGAGTTCAAGACCGGTCCTGAGCGAGGTAAACTGCGATTCCTGAATCGACGCTCGGTGCGGGCTAGGTGCTGGCTTGCGAGGTGTGGTTGAAGTCGACGCGACGGGGGGAGGGACGGGAGTAAGCGACGCCGATCCTCGACGCGAACCCGGGATCGGGCTCATCGTGCCCCATGCCGGTTTGGCGCTCTCCGAACGTCTCGCGCCCGCGCGACTCGCGGATCCTCCGGTCCTGCTCGAGGGCCGTTCGGGCGTAGCGGATTCCCTGAGTCGAGTCCCAAATTTTGCATTGGCGCTCGACTCGGTTCGGGCGTCTCGTAGGTACGAGCTGGGTGCGCCTGGTATTCTTCGTACTGGCACACGCGCGCCGTTGGGTCCGCGTGCGGTCGGCTGGACGGTGATTCGGTCTGCACCCCAGTAAGAGAACGACATTTTAGATTTTCGGTCCGATTCGTCCGATTCGGCCCCTTCGTCCTCGTCTTCCTCGTCCTCGCGTATGGGGGCTTTGTTCTTCAACGCAGAGTTGTCGATCGATGCGCCGGTGCGGGTTCTTGTTATACTATAATACCATTAATACGAGTAAGCCATGAGTATCAGAGGGACTCACTCCTCCATGGACACGATCCCCGCACGCGGCTTGGTGACATCCTCAATGGCCCAAGTCTCAATCTTGATGAACTTGTACAAGTTTCGAGGCTTGACCTGAGTCGCCCTCCTTCCCACCGTCGCACTTTTCGAGGAACCGTTGGCGGCCGGGAGCTTGTCCCTGCTCCCTCCAGACACGAGCGGCATGGTCGTCACGCCCGTACGCTGACACCGCAAAACCACATCGTTGAACGAGACAAGCCAGAAATCCTTCTTCCCGCCCAACCCGCTCGACCCCGGTTGAAGCACATCCGAAAGACGGCGGAACGAGTTTTTGCCTCGGACGTTTTTGTTGGGCGTGGTCGTTGGCGGGCCGGACACCGTGCGGTTCACGTCGGGCGCTGTCGGATCGGGGTGCAGTGGTCGCTCGTTGACCAGTAACCGAGAAGGTTTAGGCACGGCCAATTGCTAGATCACCCCCTCCTTTAGTCCGGTGCCGAATCCAAAACGACGGACAGACACGCACCTTGACCTTGTCCATCCCCTCGATTCTCGCAAACACATCCCACGTGCGATCCCTCTCCTCCTTTTGGGTCTTTTCATCCTCAATCGACCGCACAATGCGCTCAACCTCGGCAACCATCTCGAGCGTGGACTCATACTCGTAAGTCGACGGATCCGTCTGGAACAGCAAGTTTTGGAACAAGAGCGGGTACTTGAGCAGTCGTTGAAACGGTTTGGATAATGAAATGGCCAGTCCAGTTTCGCACTTGTCAGCAGCGACTTCTTCCAATCGCTACGTAAATAAAAGCAAAGAGTCAGTCCCCGATACGTAAGAGATAAAGCAAAGATCGGGAGAGGGCAGGGCAGATAGGAGAAAGTGACAAGCGTCGCCTGGCGGAATGGCCGCGAGCGCTATACAGGACCAACACGTGGCCGCGAAGCAAAAACACGACGCGGAGTGGGGCGATGAATGACGAACCCATGTGATGTTCAGCAAGGCGAGGCAAGTGTCCAAAAAGCGATTTAGACCAGAAAAAGCAATACGTGTGACGTACCTGGAGAGCCTTGCAGACCTGGGTCCATTGCGCCGCGTCTTGGTTCCGAGGTCGTTTGGTCACGTTGGCGGCGGCGAGCGCATTGTCGACTTGTTCGAGTGCGCGCTCGAGATGCAAAACGTATTTGGCGTAGCCTCGAAGGATGTGTGACTGCATGGGGATCAATCAGTGCCTGGGTCAAGAAAAAAGCAGAATTGAACTAGACTGACATGCGCAACAAAGATGTCGGCCAGGCTTCGGACCAGGGGATATTGCTCCTCGTATCGTTTCTGGAGGCCTTCACGTAGTGTGAGATGACCAGGGAGGATGACTTCCTCCAACACCTCGAGGCATATCCGCAAGTCTTCGGGAAGCTGCTGGGCGGTGATTCCAAGCCCGAGTACGCCCGCTGGTAGGTCGCGACTGCCGCCTCGGCGCTGGAAACGCTGCTTGAGTGCCGAGGTGGCACCCCTGCGGTCAAACTCGTGTTCGGCCAACGACTGTCGGCCCAACGAGTGTGATGATGCGGCCGCGGTATGACCGCGAGGTTGGGGTGGTAGCGATTGGTGCGAGCGAGCAGGGAACGGGACGGGAACCTTGCCCGAACCAGCCCGACGCTGAGCGGGAGTTCCGTAGGGGCTCTTGCCTGCCGAGGGTGTCTGGCGTCTACGGGAAGGAAGTTTGCCCTCGTCGTCCGAATCATAGCTGTCTGCACCGTCGTCTATAGTAGGTGCACGGTGTTTGGACCTAGGTGTTTCCGCGCGGGTCTGGTGGGTAGAAGTAGAAGCAGGACCAGGCGTGGGGGATAGGAACCGGGCGGCTATTGGGAGGTGATCAAGGGATTCAGCTGGAGAAGCCGCTCGTCGAAGCGATGCGCGCTCTTCGTCGAGGATGGTATTGGTGTCTGCAGGGTGGTAGAGTGATGGTGCAGGGGGGACAGCCGCGAAGGGGTGCAATAGAGAGTCGATGAACGTTTCTTTGAGCTTGATGAGCTCGCCCACGTATCTAAAAGGAATAAGGAATAATTCCAACGGAATGAATGGGCACTCACCGCTCTTCACTGGCAACAATCTCCCATAAAACCTCTTGTCGAGTGCGCTCTCTGGATCCCAGATTGGTGACAAGATCATTCTCGGCGGCCTCGGACCAGCTCGCCGCTGCCTGAATCGCGCTTGTGCCAGACATGTGTGAATAGGGGGTGCCGCTGCGGATTGTCATGCTGGCTGCCTCGTTGGGATATGTGCGTGTGGACTGGGTAGGAGAGTGTGCGACTCTTCCGGATGCAGCAGTGGTCCTTCCCGACGAGGTGCTGATCTTTGGAGGAGTATTGGTGCCTTCACGGAAGCGAGCAGCGCTGTTTGGCCGGATACGGTAGTATGTTGTTGTTGTCGTCTGGGGCTGTGGTGACTGGGAGTGTGATTGGCTGTGGGAAGGCTGGGGCGGGGGGATCTGGATCTGCTCAGACTCGGGCTCTGGCAGGGGGACGGGGATGGTGCCAGGTGTCGGAGGGGGAGACCTGAACGCTACTTTCCGCCGAGCTGCCGAGTCGGGGCCGTGTTCACTCTGCTGCGAGGGCCTGGACGATGCTGTTGAGTGTGTTTGGGTGTGTGTTGGCGGTGGTGATGCTGCTCGTTGTTGGGCAGGAGGCGGGGTCGGAGTCGGTATTGGGGTGACAGCAGGCGGTGTCGCAGTGGGTGTCGGGGTCGCGGTGGCAGGAAGGGGGATGCTGGGGGGTGTCGGGGGGAGCAATGGCGGCAGGGAGAGGGCCGGGGCGGACACATGCTTCAACCACGAGTCGTCTGGGCGGGTGGTCTTGGGGGGCGGAGGGGGAGGCAACTTCTCCTCGTCTTCTCCCCCTCCTGCTCCTGCTCGTTCACGGCTCCGTTCCCTGCGCAGTTTCCGGATAAATGCCTTCATCGTCGGGGTCCTGCGCACCAAAAACGACGACAGTTGACAGAGGGAGAGAAGAAGGGAAACCAACCGGGCACGTGCCACCAACATCTCGGCGCTTACTTGTTTGATCACCATGCGACACACTCTCTCCCTCTCATCCCCATGCTAGAACCCGCCCATACTACCAAACACCTCCCCTTTCTCCACATTCCCTTCCGCGAACATGTGTTTGTTCTTGCACAGGCCGATGATGGTGTGTCCAATGGTACCACACTCTGGTTGGGAGGCCAGCTCTTAGCGGCATACATCGCTTCGCTTCCGACACCGCCTAAACCACCGCTCGTGTCATCGAGCTGGGAAGTGGTATTGGTTTCACCGCGTATGTCCAGTCTTCCTCCTCGCTACTTTCCCCAACACCGCTTTTTTCCTCCTTTTTTTAGCCTTGTACTCGCAAGTTTGGGCTACCACGTCCTCGCAACAGACGGACACCCCTCAGTCCTCGCTCTCCTCACCCAAAACATCCAGCGAAACGCTCAGAACTTACCGGGCTCTGTTCAAGTCCGCGAGCTTGACTGGTGTGTTCCGCCCGAACGTTGGGACTGGTCCGATCCGAGCAGTATAACCTCACCACGCGCATATAGTGAGTTTATTCAATTAACCCGATTGGTGGTAATCCAAAAAATAGATAAAGAAAAGATAAAATGTAATTCTATTTCAACGCAGTAGGTGATCCTGAACTTCGAGTTGCTCCCCCGGTCTTTGATCTGATCGTCACGGCCGATACTCTCTATGTACCTCACCTCACCCCGCACCTCCTCCGCACACTCGACCATCTCCAGGCACTGACACCTGTCACTGGTTCATCATTATCCTCTCCCAGCTCGGACTCCAACCACCAGCCAAAGGTCACACCAATCGTGCCGACAACCGACGACGCTTGTTGCGTTCGAGCGTCGAGACCCTGCTCTTATCGACGCCGCTCTCGCACTCATCCCCGGCTCGCTCACTCGGATACCGCACAAAAAGCTTTCAAAGGCTTTACAAAGAGCGGGCTGGAAATGGGACGCAAGTGATTGGGACGGCGTGGAAATATGGAAAATCAAGTGGGGGAACTCAAAATGAGACGGATTCCCCTGGATCAAACTAACTCGAAACGGGGCCAAACAAAGGGGGGCTAAGTTTTTTTTGGGTTTAGAGTGGTGTGAAGGTTTGCTGCTCCTTGCGCTTGTACGCCTTCATCGAAAAATAATATGTATATGCTCGTGCGGTCATACAAAATCATAAACAAAGAATCTAACCCCCCAGCTAGTTGTTTATAAGAGCTTGTAAAATGCCCTCCATGGGCGCCAACGCAAGACGACCTCCAAACCCACAATCACTCGCCCGTATCCATATTAAAACCTGTGGCGTAGGAACAGGCGTCTCGACATCTTCTCGCCTAGTCGAAACAAGATTCAAATCCCTATCGAATCCATGTGCGCTCTTTATTCCCCCCGTCCAAGTCAGTTCCATCTCTCAACAAAAGACACAAAACGTACCAAGTCACGCCAAGTCTCAGCTTCATCGCTCTCCGCCTGAAGCTGATAAATCTGAACAAACCCTCTAAACGTCAACTCTCCTCGCTCGTTCACGTCCAACGTCGACTTGAATTCCTCTTTTGTATCCGCAGACCACGAGTGGCCCATCGTGTCGCGCGCCCAAGCGTCCAGTCCAGCCTCTGTCAACACGCCTGAAGTTTGCGAAGGCAGCTGGGGCCGGATCTTCGTCGGAGTCTTGTTCAAGTCGATTTTAGAGACCGAGTGGCTCATGTCGATCGTCGTCGAGGACGACTTGGCCGAGGTCGGTTTGCTGTACTTGTGGAAAATGTGCGCGAGTGCTGCTTCAAACTGCCTAACCCAATTTATTTTCTACGCTATTTAGGAAGAGGGGAGGACAAGGGGGGAAACGCACCTTCTTGGAGACGGTTCCGCTGCTGTCGAGCAACTGGACGGATTTCCCGGCGTTGCGGCGTCCTGATTGGGTGTTTGGTTCGGGTGTTTCGGCGCGGGCGGTTGGTGTGACTAGGTAGTGGGTTGAGTGTGGAGGGGTCGGGAGAGGTTGGAAGGAGACGTACATATTCCAGATGTATCGGCCTTGTGGTCAGTTTCTCTTCGTGTCGATACGAGAATCAGGTTTCGGTCGAATCCGTGAGCAGACTGGTACACGTCTCAGTCTCGTAGTTGAAGTGTGTCGTTGTAAAACGAACTCACAAGATCCCTCCACGTCTCTTCTTCATCGTTCTCAGTCTGCAACTGATATATCTGAATAAACCCATTAAACCTGGCTCTTCCATTAAACCCAACCCCGTTAAAACTGACTCGAATAAACAAACATACGTCAAGTTCCCCTGATCGTCCACATCCAAGGTGTCCTTCATCTCCTCCTTGGTCTCATCCGGAAAGGAGCGCCATTCGTATCCCGGGCCCAATCGTCCAGCCCACACTCCTCCATCCACGCGTTTTCCACGAGGGAGATCAACCGTTGTGGAGACGTATGTGGCGGAGGCCTCGGCGTACAGTATTTGGAGAATATCTGCGCCAGGGCCGTCATAAACTAAATAAAAATAAAAATAAAGAGTTAAAATCCGGCCCATAAAAATATCAAAATGGCAGGTCAAAATAAACAAACGCACCTTTTGAGAAACAGCACCGTCATCGTCCAGCAACTGCACCTCGTTCAGATTCCGTCGCCCTTGATGCGTGAATGGTTCGGGGTATCTGGCCTATACTCGGAATCGGAAAATACGTCTGCCATGGCGGGTAAGAGCAAGGAGCTCACTCGATCACGTGAACATTGGTGGATTGGACACGCTCGACGACCATGTCAAGAACGCCGCTCTCGATCGAATCGTTGGTGGAAAAGCAAAAGGCCGAGCAGGAGGCGGCGTCCAAGCCCAAGTTTTTGACGCGCGAAGAGAGGGCGAAGCTTGCGATCGAACGGAGGGCGGCGGAGATTAGGGTGAGCGGGAGAAGGAGCAGAGGGCAAAGGAGGAGAGGGAGCGTTTGGAACGGGATGCACAGACATTGAGTCGGCCAAAGGATGTCGAGATGCGCGATGGGAGGTATGACAGGGAAAAGGACCGAGATAGGATCGAGACCGGGACCGGGACAGAGGGGATAAGTATGGAGGTCGATGTAAGTATTAGCCACATGTATGCCGTTGTGTGTGAGCTTACGCGTTGCACCATAGACGATGAACGCAATCGAAAACGAGACGACCGCAGGCCAGCGTTCCAAAACGGCATTCCTACTGGCCCACGAGCAGAACGAGACAAGGACAAGGGCGCTCCACCTCCACCTCCCCCGAAATCAGGCACTCCCCCGCCCCCTCCACCTCCCAGCGACGCACCATTCGTTCCACCCATCTCGGACACGGATCTTTCAGCGATCCGGTCGCGGTACCTGGGGGTCGACAAGAAAAAGCGTAAAATACGCAAGATGAACGACCGCAAGTTTGTGTTTGACTGGGATGAACAGGAGGACACAGGCTCGACTCAGCAGTCCAGCGCTGTTATGTTTGGACGAGGTCATCTCGCCGGGATGGAGGATGGTGGAGGGGAGAGGATGGCGGACGCCAAGGAGCGAAGGGCTGCTGCTAGGCACGGGGCGGACGAGAGGCATTGGAGTGACAAGCCTCTGAACGAGATGAAGGAGCGAGATTGGCGAATCTTTAGGGAGGACTTTAGTATTGCTTGTCGAGGCAAGTCGTCACTCTATTCTTCCCCAGGCTCACTCTGATAACCTTGTTTAGGTGGAAATATTCCCTTCCCCTTGCGTTCCTGGACCGAGTCCGAGATTCCCCAAGCGATTCTCGATGTAATTTCTGCGATAGGGTACGAAGAGCCCTCACCTATTCAGCGTCAAGCTATCCCGATAGGTCTTCAAAACCGAGATGTAATCGGCATTGCAGAAACAGGTTCCGGTAAAACAGCATCGTTCGTCATTCCTATGCTAGTATACATTCAATCTCTCCCTGCTCTCGACGATGTCAACCGACACTTGGGTCCTTATGCACTCATCCTTGCACCAACGCGTGAATTGGCTCAACAGATTGAAGCAGAGACGAGAAAGTTTGCCACTCCCCTGGGTTACAAGTGCGTTTCGATTGTCGGTGGACGGGCAGTGGAGGAGCAACAGTTCAACCTCCGCGAGGGTGCGGAAATTATCATCGCTACGCCCGGTCGTTTAAAGGACGTTATCGACCGACACGTCCTTGTCCTCTCTCAATGCACATACGTGGTAATGGACGAAGCAGACCGAATGGTGCATCTTGGTTTCGAAGCGGACCTTACATTCATCTTGGATGCTCTGCCAGCTGAAAGCCTCAAAGTCGAGGACGAAATGGACTTGGACGGTAGACATGGAGTCGTACGAGACTCGAGCGGGCAAAAGGGCAAGACCCGAGTGACAACGCTCTTTTCGGCCACTATGCCCCCTGCTGTAGAACGCCTGGCGAGAAAGTACTTGAGGCGGCCAGCAGTTATTACCATCGGTGAGGCCGGAAGGGCTGTGGAGAGTGTGGAGCAGCGAGTCGAGTTTGTTATTGGAGACGATAAGAAAAAGTAAGTCTGGCTGTCCTACCGGTATGCGCCGGATTAACATAGTTCATAGAGCTCGGCTATTGGACATTCTCAACAACGGAGGGTTCCAACCTCCTATCATTGTGTTCGTCAATCAGAAGAAGACAGCGGATATGGTTGCAAAGGATTTGTCCCGCGCTGGCGTGCGTCCTATTCCTGCCCTCTCTCACGCATGTACTGACTTGTTGAATAGTGGAGCACGTCAACCCTGCACTCTGGAAAAAACCAAGAGCAGCGAGAAGCTGCGTTGCAAGCTCTGCGTACAGGCGAGGCCGACGTGCTTGTCGCAACAGACCTGGCAGGACGTGGTATTGATGTGCAAGACGTCTCGCTGGTCATCAACTACCAGATGGCGAACACAATTGAGGCTTATGTCCATCGTATTGGTACGTGATACCTTCTTAATTATTAGGTTTAACTAATGGGGAACTGCGGTGCAGGTCGTACTGGACGCTGGTAAAACGGTGTTGCGATCACATTCCTTACAAACGATGATGACGAGGTCATGTACGATCTCAAGCAGGAGATTTCCAAGAGTCCGATATCCAAGGTACCACCAGAGTTGGCGAGACACGAGGCTGCACAGCAAAAAGTGACAAAGGACATGAAGAGGAAACGAGACGGAGAGGATCAGGGATAGTTGTTTTTGTGTACTGTAGCCGCATATTGCCGAGGACAATATAAAAGCACACATGTCGATTTAAAATAATACACGCTTGCGCAGGGTCGGTTCCAGAGTCGGACGATCTTATCTCTAATCTTGTGCACGTGCGAGAAGCGCACGGCCTCGGATTGCATGACGCAGTTTGGGTCCGGGATACTCGTCAGAGCGAATTAGCGGGCTCCATTCTCTCTGTTGCTCTCCACCACGACACGATGGCTACACAGAGGAAATCAAGCGCTACCCCAAGACCGAGCCGAACGAAAGGCTGACGCGCTCGCAAAGTACAATGACACGGAAGGACACTTCTCACTCGTAGGTCAGAATCATATAGCTATTCGTTATTATACCGGCACTGATGCAAGGGGATATGGTACAGGAACTTCCGCCTGGCTGACCTGGTGACGATCATGAACGGCTTCTGCGGCTCGTTTTCGATCTTCTCGTCCGCACGTTTCCTCATCAGCCACGACGAATCCGAACTCTACGCCGCCCTCGCTTTCCCACTCGCGGCCTCATGTTCGATTTCTTTGACGGTAAAGTAGCCCGGTGGAGACAGAGCTCCAGTCTACTTGGCCAGGAGTTGGACAGTCTTGCGGATTTGGTACGGTCGACAGTTTACAAATAAACTTAAATTTGCTCATAATTAATATGCTTTATTTGGTTTTAGATATCATTCGGAGTGGCTCCTGCATTGTTGGCGTTTACGATCGGTTTCCGCACGCTATTGGATCAAATCGTTTTGACTGTCTTTATCTGCTGTGGTCTTGCGCGGCTAGCGCGCTTCAACGCCACCGTGGCCTCGGTCCCCAAAGACGCAACCGGAAAATCCAAGTACTTTGAAGGTTTACCCATCCCTTCGTCGCTCACTCTTGTCGGTCTCATGACCTATTGGGTGCGTCAGGGATGGACCGGACTCCAGGCGGGCAGGGTTTGCCCTTGGGCGTTATTCAGCTTTGGGGCAAGCCTGGTGGGAACGGCGAGGTCCACACGGCTGCCGTTGTATTCGGATGCTGGGCTGCGGCGATGGTGAGCAAGACGCTTCATGTACCTAAGCCTTGAAACTCTTTTGCTTGTGTCGATTCAATTTGGGATACACGAAAATATAGGGAAATCTTATATCTAGTAATAGTGTCGTAACTTATGTCACATAACACTCGCCGTGAATCACACACGATGTTTTGTATCCAATTCTGTAGTCACTATTGAACCTGCTCTACAACAACAAAATAAGTCCGATTATAACAATACTCAAGCTTCAGTCAGGGGGGAGGGGGTTTAAGAAACGGTTGCACTATCATTCGCAATCTCCATAGGCACATCCACATCTCTCGTGATGTTTTCATCCCAAGTATAAATATCCAGAGTTCTTGTGATTGTTTGACGTTCAACCACCGTCTTGCCCCCCTGCTCTTTGTCCTTGTATCTTCGCGTCTTGACAATCGTATCAACTTTGGTCTGTAATTCGGCAGCCCCGACTGTACCCTCCTGAACCAGTTTGTCCATTGCCTCTTCCTCCTGGATCGACGACGGATCGACAAAACATGTCGTTACCGCCGAGTCGCGTCGTACTTCAGTCCACTTGCGAGGGACAAAGTTCCTGAACATCACAGGAGACTCCATCTTCTCTTCTTCGGCCTGGACAGGTGCCGGTGCGGCATTAGGAGCAGAAGGTGCGGGGACAGGGACAGGGGCAGAGGTGGAGACAGAAGTAGAGGTGGAAGCAGGAATAGGTGTCTCCGTTCTTTTTCGTTTTGCCCCGGCCGTGGCCCCGTTGGTAGGAGGAACAGGTGACGAGGTACTGGGACCTTCGCTATCCGAGTCTATCCCCCTCGCATTCCGAACCCTCCATCTCAATTCTCTTGCAAGCGCACCTGGTTCGCGCACTCGATCACCAGGAATTTGTTCTTTTGCCTCTTTTTCCTTTTCCTTCCCCCCTCGTTCGATCATGCGTACTTCAGACACAACGAATGTGGCGAGTGATGCCAGGCCTTCTAGTATCCTTGGGCTGATTTCTTCTTTCGCTTTAAGGTCTCTCACATATTTATCGGTCGCATACCAGCACATCCTATTCCCTGATGGGTCAGCGATACTAGACTGAGGCATGTGGGGCTTACTTTGTGAAGAATGGGAACCGGAACTTTTTGGGTACTCGTGTATTTATTTCAATGTCACGAACTCTTAGTTCTGCACGAATGGATTAGTACTGGTAAAGAGTCTATAGTAACCACTCACGAGTAGCAATGTTGTATGAATGTAAAAAGTTTCCTCCAAATACCAGAGAATCTTGTGGGGTATACTATTTGGCTAATCAATTGACTAAAAGCGGACCTTCATCACAAAACTCACAACGCAGTGTATCCACCCTGTGGGTATTATCCTGTCCCGAAACTTAGCCAAGCCGCATACTAGCAAAAAGACGTACTTGCTCACATTGTATTCCCCGCAGCAAGTTCGACCTTGGTAACCTTATCTACAAGATCACCAAACCAGGTTGTGCTTTGGTTCTCGCTTCCCGACCACTTTTCGTACGCATTTAAATTGGCTGGTGTGGGTTCGACGAAATAAAAGACCTAGGGAGACAATAAATGATAAGATCTCCGGATCCTTCAGATATACCCATACCTTGGATCCCTTCAGGATATGATAATAGACCGAACTGCCTGCGAAATCGACGTGCCAGTCCTACCCAACACAGTTGAGCGACCCTATCAATGCCATCCAGATACACAAAAAAACTCACCGTCCAGCATTGCGCGACACTCATCAAGCAATACAGTTGCACTTTTGGATACTGGCCTTTTCCCTTTTTCCCAGCCGGCCAAACGTGCTCCACCCAATCGATCTCGCGCACCAGACGAGGCGGGCATATCTTTTCAGCGAGTTTCGTCCCGCTTACTTCGAGCGAGATCACATTGCGAATCTTGTCCCTCTTTGGTTCGGGGGTATTGTAATACTCCGCCCACGAGCCGAGCGTCCAACCGGGCGATGTGGCCTGAGTCGCCACGTCTGCAGCCCCAACCCGATTCAGTAAACTCGAGGAAAAGGGAAAGCGTATGCAACACACGCACACAACAGAGAACTTACCGATCACTTCAACGGGCACATCGGCACCGACCAGTTCCACCACATCGTTGATCCCAAACTCGGGCTCCGAGGGCATCATCATGCCCAGTCCGTCCGGCGAGTCGATCACAACCGGTTCGGTCATGGCCCATTCGTTCCTTTCGACCCACTCCTTGGACAGCTCATCCCCCCTAACGCGCTTGAACGAGTCCGGGTGGATGGGCTTGTCTTGAATGATCGTCATCCACCTGTTTGGGTCCGACTGGTCGTGTGGAACTCCTGCTTCGATATTGCATAGTCGAGCCTCGCTCGCTTTCGAGTCGACTTGCGAGTGGGCGGTAAGAGGGTGATTTGTAGTTCTGGGTAGCTCGCAAGGCATGTTTTGCAGTACCTGTGTTAAATAAAAATAAAAATCAATATTGCATTAGACCCGCACTGGACTCGGTCATTGATTGTAATTTCAGATCAAAGGGCGACCCACAACAAACCATTAACAGAAAAAAAAGGACAATAAAACACCATTTATCAACTAGATTGATATCCCCGCCTTCCCCAACACAGTCCCAATGAAACCACGTTCCGCACTTTTCGCATTCAGCCCAGACGGTTTTGGCCTTGGACGAGCTGGACCGAACTGCGTCGGGCTTACAGGCTGCACATCTGTCCCATGTTTCTTCAGATGTTTCACGCTTGGGGTCGGGTTTGGCTACGCTGCTTAGGCGGGAAGATCGGCGGGTCGCGGCCATTTAGAGAAGGGAGGGGGAGCCAGGTGTGTCGTAGTCGGGAGCCTTGCAAGTGTGTAATTACGAGCTCGGGGTGGATCATCACGTGATTATGTGACTGGGATTGTGACGGGCATTTTCAGGCTTTGCTTAGGCTTTTCAAGGATTTAATTTGGACAAGGCTATGGTACAATATATAGGCCAAGTGATACATTAGGCAGAATTAGAGTGTATAGTCTAGGCGTAATGCGTCAAATGTCGTCATTTCAACTGACTTGATAGTCGGCTTTCAGTAACAACAGGCACGTTGCGAAAAGGAGCATGGCGACAAGGACTACGACAATTTCGGTGAATCTAGAAGAAGTGACGTGAGTGGGAAATATGATGCTATTTAGAATAGAAACGGAATATATACTTGTAACCCCCGACAAAGGCTCTTTCCTCACGAAGACCTCGTAGATCAGACTCATAGCCCATCCAGCCCGATATAATAGCGAGGATAGACGCCACTAAGAATACTGATGCGAGGGGCAGAGCGGCCTCTCCGCCTGTTTCGTCATTGTTATCTTCGGGGCCCGGCAGACGGGCCTTGAGCAGCAGGGAAGCAGACAAGACGAATAAAACTAGACCAAGACGGGAGAAAGAGAGGAGCGTGCGTTCGATGGCTGAATATGTTGGTTATTGGTTGCGTTGGATGAGAAATAGGGAATGTATGCTTACTGCAATAATCACGAGCCGTGCTTCCCGTGTTTGGGACAAAAGAAGAGGAGCTACCCGAGCTCCTTGAGGAGGAACGATCAGGAGTTCGGGTATCTACCCGTGTCGTGCCAACGGATGATTGCATTGATGAACGTCTGAATAAATTGAGTGTGGTGGAGGGAGAAGAGAGTTGTGTTCTTGTGTTTGTGACGGACCGGTGTGACAGGGGACCGGATAAGGCTTGGTTCGTGCACACAGCAGGCGCCGGTTCTTTTGGAGTTCTTATTCCTAGCTAGGTTGATCCTGTTGGATTGTGGATTGCGATTACCCCTTGGATTTGCTCTATATTTTTTCTCTCTTCTCTTTTTACATTACTTGTGTAGAAGACTGCGCAAAGCATGGTGAATACTCCTCCTCCGCCTGCCTATGAACATGAAGAATACAACCACATCGTCGACTATTACGACCACACACGCGACGAGGATGGCCCCTCTGCCTCTGCCTCGTCCTCTGCGCCCGTTCCCTCCTCGAATGCAGCACCGCCAACACAGGCACCGACACTGCGAGAAGGGACAATGAACGGACAAGCGCCGCGTCAGACGAGTCTGCACGAAGGCGATATGCTGCCAGCACCAGGTAGGCCAGTGTATCCCACGGCGATAATTATACTATAATTACGATACCTGACAACAGGCAGACCATTTATGCAACTGGCTAACCGATCGACACCTTCCCTTCCCACCCACCCACGCGATCCTGGGTTCGAGCACCCGCCTCTGCCCAACAATAGGCACTTTCCCCCTCCATCGTCATATGACCCCAATGACCTTGCGTTCAACTCGATGCACATAAACGATCCAATCCAGCGAGCAGGCACATCTATGAGCTATCGTGCTGGCGACCCCCGAGCCGACCCTATCCCCCGATCCGGCACCTCCATGTCCCATCGCATGCCCCCGCCCCGTGGTGCCTCTGCCCACCCACCTGCCCACTACCACCCCCATCCATCATCCCCAGTGGCGTGGCCCTCCACCCCCTGGCCCTCCAGGCCCCCCAGGCCCCCCAGGTCCTCCACCCCCAGGCCAGGTATTCGACAGCGCATCCATCTACTCTGGCGGCTCCGGCGGCTACTCGGAATACGATCAATTCGATGACCGTGCGAGTATACGCTCTGGCCATCGTGGAGGCTATGGCGACACCATGCTTCCCTATGGCCATTACCCGAGGCATCCTCCTCCCCCTGGACCATACAATCGTATGCCTCCTCCCCCTCCACAGGACGATGGTATGTACGCAGCCGCCTCGTTTGCAGGTCTCGACTTGCCTCCAGGATCCGCACCTCCCTCGCTCTTCATCCCTCCCAACCCCGGTGCTCCGTACTATCCCCCTCCTGGTCCAGGTGGCCCTGGCCCTTCCGATGGCGGCGGCTACTTGTCGCCCAGTCAGTCATCCATCATGCGAGGTTCTTCCGCAGCGTCTATCCGTACCGACGATACAGGTGACGACTTCCAAATGAGGTCATCCCTGCAACGTACAGGCACAACCTCTCAGTTGCCCCCACTACCAAGAAGATCAAAGCCATCGATGCCAACCAGCTCCCGTACACCAAAGAATTCGTCGACCAGTATCGTGCCAGCATGAAAGAAGACCCCGATCCCGAGTCTCATTTCAAGTATGCAAAATATTTGATCGAGGCCGCCAAGCGCATCGGAGAGGACGCCCAGACCAGCGAGCCGTGCGCAAGTACCGCGACACCCTCATCGGGGAGAGCTTGAAAGTGATCCGCAAACTCGCCACCACGGGTGACACATTCCCCGACGCCCAGTTCTTCCTCGCCAACTGCTACGGAACAGGCATGCTCGGTCTCCAAGTCGACCACGAAAAGGCCTACCACCTGTACATGCAAGCCGCCAAACAAAACCACGCCGCAGCCTGCTACCGTGTCGCCGTCTGCAACGAAATCGGCGCGGGCACGCGAAAAGACCCCAAGCACGCGTTTGCGTTTTACAAAAAGGCCGCGTCCCTGGGCGACACGGCCGCGATGTACAAGCTCGGGATGATCTACCTCCAAGGCCAGCTCGGCCAGCAAAAGAGCCCGCGCGACGGTGTTCCCTGGCTGCGACGAGCCGCCGAACAGGCGGACGTGGAGAACCCGCACGCGTTGCATGAGCTTGGGCTCCTGCACGAGCAGCCCGGATCCCAGGTCGTGGTCCACGACGAGGCGTACGCCAAGGACCTGTTCACCCGTGCCGCCCAGCTCGGGTTTGTCCGGTCCCAGTTCAAGCTCGGGGCGCGTACGAGTACGGTCAATTGACGTGCCCCGTCGACCCGAAGCGGTCGATCGCGTGGTATACCAAGGCCGCGCAAAAGGGCGATGCGGAAGCCGAGCTGGCGCTGAGCGGGTGGTACTTGACCGGAAGCGAGGGTGTCTTGAAGCAGAGCGATTCCGAGGCGTATCTGTGGGCCCGGCGCGCCGCGAACAAGGGGCTGAGTAAAGCCGAGTATGCGGTTGGGTACTATGCAGAAGTAGGAATCGGTTTAAAGGTCGATGTTGAATTTGCGAAACGCTGGTACATGCGTGCGGCTGGTGAGTTCTTGACCCCCTCCTGGACTTGGTTCATGATCTAACCCCGTGCGTATTAGCTCAAGGAAACAAACGGGCCATGGCTCGTCTAACAGACCTCAAACGAGCTGGAAACCGCCGTGTCGCGCCCGGAGCTCGGCCGACGCGTGCTCAAGCCAACAACGAGGATTGCGTAATTGCGTGAAAGAAGAAAGAAAGAAAGAAACATTTCCATAATATTACACCTGTTATCGCTCTCTGTGTTATTTACCATTCCTGTCCGTTGAGGCATTAACTCCGTTCGTATTTGTACATCCATCCGCCCACACTCGCACATTCATTTTTTCTCTTGCTTTCCTATTCGATATCGCACCAGTTCCCCGATCGTCTGTGTCTACGAACATTCGCCACGGATTAATTAAATGCAGGTTACATTGTAGATTTGGTTTATTCAGTTGTAGATGATATAAGACAGAGGTTGAGTGATCAAGTACATTTATTGTTTACTTCTCACTGAGTTCAGCAACGCCGGGGAGAGTCTATGCCACAAGTCAGAACGATAGTCTGTGCAAACCACAAGCATACTCACCTTGCCCTCGAGAAGCTCCAAGCTGGCACCTCCACCAGTCGACACATGGCTGAGCTCGGATTCCTTTCCGGCTTGGGCGACAACAGTGGCTGTATCTCCACCGCCCACGATCACAGTCGCTCCCTTCTTTGCGGCCTCGATATTAGCCTCGAGAAGGGCGGAGGATCCTCCTGCGAATTTCTCAAACTCGAATACACCTGGGGGACTATCCGTCGTGTGAGTTTGAAAGCGATACGAGCGTGTGAGATTGCGTACCCGTTCCAGAGGATAGTCTTGGCCTCGAGGACTGTTTCCTTGAACAGCTGTCGGGATTTTTCACCGGCGTCCAGACCCATCCATTCGTCGGGAATACCTTCCTCGTCAGTAGCAGTGCCAGTCTGCTCAAACATGATCAGAATCCCATCCACGTTTATGTATGCGCTGTTCAAACCTGAGCCTCCTTGTCGAACTTGTCGGCGTGATATAGTCCACGGGGAAAACGACCTTGACGTTGTTTGCCTTGGCCTTTTCCAAGAGCGACGCGACCTTTTCAGATCCGGCCTGGTCAAAGAGAGACTTGCCAATCTTGACGCTGTTGAGCGTCTTCTTGAAAGTAAAGGCCATTCCACCGCAGATGATGAGCGAGTTGACCTGCGCATATAATCAGCCTCTGATCCTGGACTCTGTTCATTGACCGACCAACCTTGTCAAGCATATTCTCAATCAACTGGATCTTATCCGAAACTTTTGCACCACCAAGAATGGCCAAGAACGGACGCTCGGGGCTCTCCAAAGCCTTGGCGAAGAACTCCAATTCCTTCTTCATCAAGAATCCAGCGGCACGTTGGGGGAGCTTGACGCCGACCATCGACGAATGTGCGCGATGGGCGGTTCCAAACGCATCGTTGACATACACATCACCCAGCGCAGTAAGACCCTCACGGAACTTCTTAACATCCTCGGGATTGGCCTTGGTCTTGTTTCCGGCCTTGTCCTTGACGGATCCCTCCTCTTCGATGTGGAATCGGAGATTTTCGAGGAGGATAACCGAGCCAGAGGGTGCAGAGTTGACGGCTTGCTCGACTTCGGGACCGACGCAGTCGTTGAGGAACTTGACATCCTTTCCGCCGAGTTGATTGCTGAGTTCAGTGGCGACGACTTTGAGGAGTATTTTTCGACGACTTTGCCATCCGGACGTCCGAGATGGGACATCAGGACAACTGCCTTGGCCTCTGTAATATCTTGTTAACTACATTTCAAAGGGGCGTACCAATCGCTACTTGCCTTTCTCCAATGCATACTTGATCGTCGGTAGAGCAGCAACAATGCGCTACGCGAACCAAAATGCCAATCAAGCCGGGTTCATTTCGACGCGACCGATTTCAATACAACTTACCGCCGGGTTGGTGATCTTACCATCTTGGATTGGGACGTTAAAGTCAACACGAATAAGCACGCGCTTATCCTTGAGCGACCCAAGATCGGTAATAGAGAGCTTGTTGGACAAAGACATCTTGTTGGGTGATGGGGAGGTGTGGACACTGGCCAAGTTGAACCCTCTCAGCAGCTGGGATTTGAGCCGTTCTGGGGCGTTCCGGATCGTGAGAACATCGATTGTCCGTGTAATGCCGGAGGTGCGCAACCGTCCAAAGTACCCATGATGTAACGGGTTCATCAGTGGTGTAACCTCAGATCCCGAGACCACTATGATTCGGGTTTGTAATTTTAACACATTTGATTTGGTATTCATGTAAACGATATCGATATAAACATCACTCGGATCCAAGAACTACAACACAGCAAGGCGCATCGACACTTGGAAGAGCCAAAACTATCGTTGGCGTGTCAGCCCACGATAAAGTGTATGGACAGCATACATACTGTTTGATTTAGTGAGATCAACCATACCAAACCCCATTAGTTTCAGCAGTAATACTTTAAAGATGTATCATTTTAAGATCACTCCTTAGCGGCGACGGAAGGCAAGTCGGGGAACTACAGACGTGTTAGTCGGATTATCAAGGTCGTACTAGATTAGCCTACCTGGGTCTTATCATTCGGGTCTGCCGGAGTGGTTGCCTCTGGACTGGGAGCACCTTGCCGGCCTGGCCTCCCATCGTTGAATCCGCCACCCCGTCCGCCCCGTCCGCCACGCCCTCCGCCTCGGCCGCCTCGACCGCCTCGACCCCGACCCTCAAACCCGCCTCGACCACGGAGCGGCCTATCGTGATTCCAATCCGCCTCTTCCTTTTGAGCATCCCACTCTCTCCCCTGTAACTTCTGCATTTTGCGCTCCGCGTTCTTCTTTCGCTCGTCATCGATTGATGCCTGGACCTTTAGCTGTTCTTTCCTGCGAGCGGCAGCAGCTTCCCGTTGAGCCTTTTCAGCTTCACGGTTGGCAGCCATAGACCTTTCAAATTCCTCCGCGTCCGCGTCGGCTTCCTAAGTGAGATATGAATATTACAGCATATGTTAACCTAGTGTAAGACTTTACCTGACGCTTTCGCTTGATCTCTTCGTTCCGAATGCGCATTTGTTCCATCTTTTGAGCCAATTCTTCAGCTGTCATTTTTCCCTGTAATAATTTAAAAGGATTGTTCGATGCTTTTGAAAATAAACAGATGACTCACCCTCTCTCCGCCAGTCTTGTGCCGATCCTTGTTCACATAGCCGGGACCGTGGCCCTTTCTCCCTTTTTTCTCTTCGTCGGGCCCAGCGTCATTGGAGTTCTCATCACCCGCGCCAGGAGCTTCGGGTTTAGCTTCCTCTGCTGGCTTTGACTCGGGAGAATTCTCCTCTGTAGGTTTGGCTTGTGCAGGTTTATTCTCCTCCGGTTTCGCTTCTGCAGGCTTAACTTCAGGAGCTTTAGCAGGTTGCGGTGGTTTGGAAGATTTGGTTGCAGCAGGTTGCTTGGGTGACTTGGGGGACTTGGCAGCAGTTGGAGACCTAGGTGGATTAGGTGACTTGGGAGATTTGACCTCTTCTTCTTCCGACTCATCCTCAGATCCAGAAGGCGTTCCGGCAGTGCGCCGTACCGCTCGACCCTCAGGCTCGGATTCGCCGTCGTCCTTTTTCTGGGCGGGAGTGGCGGTGCCTTTCGGTTTGTTAGGACGTCGGCGAGGACGACTGTTCTTTGGCTTGCCGGGCTTCGCTCCGTCAGTAGCGGCGGGTGCAGGGCCTCGTTTGGATGCATCAGAACCCTTGGCCTCTGGCTTGGGTTGACTCTATGCGGAGGTGAAATGCGCGTTATAATAGTCTGACAACATAAGACTAGAAGACGAACCTGCTTAGGTGCTGGTTTCGCTGGCTCTGCTGGCGCGGACATTGCAAGTTCAAATTGTTTGGCCTGAGGTGCTGAGCAAGGTCGAAGAGAGTTGCCTCTGGACGAGTGGCGTCAACCGCGTGGCTGTTAACTTGAACACGACCTGGACAAGCAAGTCCAATCAACAACTTAGTCATCCATAAACAAACATATTCGACCACACTTGGTTGTATGTACCCGAGCATTTCAAAGCACATCATCATGCGAGAGCCAATATAGGCAGACGAGCGCGTACAGCCATTTCAATGCTCTTATTCTTCGACGATTCCAACTGTACTACATTATGCAATACACGCGCGACATTCAGTTCCTACGCATAATCACCAAAAAGGTCTCGTAGTTGTACTTGAATACACCCTCCTTCTCGTCTATCCAATCCTTTTCAGATGTTTCCAAAATCCTATCGATCTCCTGGTGCACTTTATCCGCCTCGGGCGTCTGAAGCACAGCTATGTAGGACTTGCTAAATGCACGATCATGAACTCCCTGTGCGGTAGTGGGAACCACATAGTCCCAGATCTTGGTTTCAGGGGATTGAAAGTTAGCCTTGTAAGAGGGTGTATCGAATACGGCCTTCCACAGCTATATGGGACATTCAGTTCAAGTCATAACACAATCATATTGGATACTGGCACTTACCCCCAAACGAAACTGTGGAGATCCTTGTTCGTAGGGCTCAATAAGGTCTCGAATCTTGGCAACCCAGGATGACCTCTCACTGTCAGGCGGGATAAGAGTCGTGAAATTCGGTACTTGAATACAAACCTACCGGTCTTCCAAGTTCCAGATGAATGCCACTATACCCTTTGGCTTCAAAATGCGCGCAAACTCGGCCTGAATATGGCAATGGACGAGTTGAAAGTTTGAATATGGGAATGCGAAAGCATAGAGGGTGACTTACCGCAGCTTTATCATAGTCAGGACACCAGTGGAATGCCTATGTATGCAACGTTCAAGGCTACATATCATTAGATGTGAGTAACACTAACCTGTGCGATTACAACTAGATCAGCCCATCCATCTTCTACACCTGTTTTGAGAAAATCTCCAGGTAGGCAGGTAACTCTCGAATCACTGGTTCGCTTGTTGAATGTTTCCCTCATTCCCTCTGACGGCTCAATCGCGCGGAGCTCCCCCACCGCTTGTCCAAAAGTCGGATGGTTAAGCAAGGCGCGAGTGAATAGACCTGTACCAGAGCCCAGTCTGAATGATACATATGGGTGATACTGTTGGGAGAAATCAAGGTTCTGGGACATACTCAGCGACCTTCAGAGACCCTTCCGTCTTGGGAATGCTGCTGTAAAGAGCTGAAAGTGCTTCTTCCGGATATGATGGACGAGCTTTGTCGTAGTGGTCATTGGTCCCAGATGCAAACCCAACTTTTGCAATGTCGTGGATCATTTTGAAGTTTGCGGATTGCCAAGTGTTAGTGCTGATACTACGAGAGATAGGTAATCGGCCACCGAGAGGAATAAAGCTCCTGGTAGTGGAGCACCCAGGCTTTATACCAAGTGACGTGCGAAATCGAACCACAGAGGAGGGGCGTGCAACAATGCCGAATATACGCGATACCGGCATTATCGCGCGATTCTCGAGTCGAGTCAGTTCTAAAGAAAGACCAAGCAGTTGGTTGGGGATACGGTATGTGTGGTACGAGACCAAATCATCCTATAAAGCCATTGAGAAAGAATGCAATTACACATCTCGAAGTTAAATAAGGAGCGGATTTGATGATAATGCCGTAGCACTGATAAGTTACGTCTGATGATGTTGTGTTATCTATACACAGCCACGGCTCGTGTGGCGCCCCCGTACTTGACTCCCGCCACCACGTTCGATCACCCGGCGAATTAGGTGTATATATCCATTGTCCTGTACCAGCCCCAACTGCAGTCTACCATCTTAGAATCTTCTGTATAATTTCGTAATGCTAGGTGGCTTGGCATCTTATGGCTCCGACAGCGAGGGAGAAGAGAGACTAAGCAAACTACGCCCCCTCCCAAAACTGGCGACTCCAAATCATCCAATGGTTCTCTGGGCTCTTCACTTGCTCTTCCCCCTCCAAAGAAAAGGCGAGATGGCCCCGTGCGGATTACTGTCGAGGCACCGAAATTCGATGACGCCGACGACAACGACTCGGAACGGGCGCAAAAGAAACCTCGTACACTAGGCCCTGGGACGAAAGGTGCTGGATCATCTTCTCTTTTCTCAGCTCTACCGGCTCCCAAGAACGCAACACCTATTCTTCCCGAACCAAAAAGAGTACTTGGTGGAGGTGGTGGGCCTGCATTGAATTTCTCAACAGCAAGCACTACATCTTCCGATACTCAGTCGACTTCAAATGGCCTATTCCTCCCTCCTGCTATGGCCAAGGCAAAAGCACAAGCCAAGCCTCCTCCGCCAGCCATTGAATCCGCACCGTCGGTGGATTTCTTCTCGTTAGGTTCGTTGGCTAGTATATCTACGCATTGACTTTGCTCATGGGTGCAACTTAGGCTCAACAAGTGCTGCGCCGTCCATACCAACCTCTGGTACAGCACCAAGCACAAGCTCTTCCATAACTTTAATGTCAGCACCGGAAGTCAAAGACTTTGAACCACCAGTACCCACCCTTTTCGATCCATACCCAGGATATTATCAACTACCTTCTGGCGAATGGGCCATGCACGATCCGAAGTATTATAAAAAGGTTATTGAACAACTTACGTCAGGTCCGGACTTGCAGACTGGGAACAAGAGTGAGGCTCGCGAATTTGCTGATAGGTCTAAGGAGGACATGGCTACTTTCGATCCCAGCGAAGAACTTCGTCAAGGGCAGATTGCAGAGTTAGAAAAGAGAAAAGCGGTCACAACGACCCCTTCAGACGCGCCTGCTGTACCTCGTATGAAGGCAAATTATTCGTGGTGTTCTATGTTTGACCACCAGACTGAACTTTTATATTTCATACAGGTACAAAAATCCACTGGACTGGCTCGTTCACGACACCAGTTGTCCACCTTGCTAACAGAAGCATATGCCAATCGCGAGGCCTTGGAAGAGAAGATTGCACAAGGCAAACGGAATCGCAAGGAAGCTGGTTCGAAATACGGTAAGTTGACAAAACAGTGGTCAATGCAGACACTCAATAACGATTATTCTAAGGATTTTAACGCAATTATTCTTGTCCACTTATGTCACACCGTATTTGTTATCTTGATAATATCATACTATATCTACGGACCACAAATCGTAAATGCCCACAGACAATCGTATTTTGATACAAACTAGGGAACAAGACACAACGATAAAGATAGCAAGTACAAGTAAACCAATCCCCCATATCCCTTACTTTCCACCAGCACCAGCCGAGAACTTGGTCACGGACTTGGTACCCTCAGAAATGGCGTGCTTAGAAAGTTCACCAGGAAGGATTAGTCGCACAGAGGTCTGAATCTCGCGCGACGAGATGGTCGACTTCTTCGAGTACGAAGCAAGGCCTATTAACCGCGATTAAATACTCTCATTCACGCAAGATTGAGAGATTGTGAACTTACGGGAAGCTTCCTCGGCAATACGCTCAAAGATATCGTTAACAAACGAGTTGAGAATGGCCATCGCCTTGTTGGAGATACCAGTATCGGGGTGCACCTGCTTGAGCACTGGGGCCGTGGGTTAACATCCAGTATAATCCATAAAACATCGAAATTAAGCTCACCCTTGTAGATGTAGGAAGAGTAAGTCTCCTTGCGGGACTTTTTGCGCTTCTTCTTCTCGCCATCAGCAGCTCCTCCAGAGGCCGATGCCTTTGCAGCAGTCTTTTTGGCCGAGTCAGGAGCCTTAGCTGGTGCCTTGCCGGCAGTAGAGGCGGGCTTCTTCTCAGCGGCAGTCGACTTGGGAGGCATTTTCAGCTAAAAACGCGAATTAGCATGGCAGTTTTCACAAATAACCATTTACTCACGAAACACGGGTTGGAGTGTAAGATTGGTCTGTACGACGCGATCGAAAATTAAATCAATCGAGTAATAATAATAATTAGTTACTTGATCTACAAGTTCTTAATATCGCACTTACAAGGCAAGAAGAGAGGAGGGTGGTAGTCGAGAGTAAGTGTGGTGGTGAACGGCGCTGATGACGGTGGCTTATAACTGTGACAGCAAGCGCTGTCGGCCAAATAGCAATGCGCACTCAAAACAAACATGTGTTTGGCCGTGCTTTCGTCACGTGAATAAGGGAGTGTGATACACGTGACCTTACTACTTTGTCACGCATTTTGGCTACTGAGAGCAAGATTATTATGCTACAGGCATGTAGGACCGTATAATAAATACAAAAATTTCGAAAACGAAAGCTGTTGGCGCGAACGGTTACTTTTGAGCCGTGCCTACTGTTTTCCCTTTGCCAAAGTCACCTGAATACCACGCTCCAGTCATGCTCAAGGTTGTACCAAGGCCTTTGAGGGTCTCAACGTGGAATTCGTGGCGGAGTCTGTACGCTTCTGCCTTGAAGTAATGTTGCTGCTACAGCGTCAGTGTACTTCCCGCGCAGAAAGCTAATTGGATAGATACCGTTGGAAGCCAAAAACTGATCTCCCTTTTCTCCACCAGAAATCATTTTTACCATTAAAGGTCTGGGTACCTAAGCACGGATTTTTAGTCGAACGACTAACGCTCGTTAACAGCACGTACCAACTCTTGAACCGTGATATCAATTAGTCCATCCGACGGAAGTGCCACCGGGAACGCCATAAGGTCTCTACCCACATAGGACATAGTCCCAGAGCTATGGATCGTCAACATACAGCCAGAGAGAGCCATTCATGACTCACTAGAGTATCAAGACCTCACCTCCTCTGAGGAAGCCTGCGATAAATCTAGTATCCCCCATCCACCTCTGTTTCTTTCAGACCATAATAGTGATATTAGCGCAATTAGTCGACGTACCATATTCTCAGTACCTAGATCAAGGTCTGCCATAAGCCCAATAGCTTGGGACAAGAATGATATACTCGTCTTTCCGTCTTGGGTGAATGAACAGAGATCATATGGCATCCGTTGGCCTAAGAACTAATCAATACCATTCACAGTCCTTTTAACGCTTCCATACCTTTAATGGCGTTCAGAGCCGCAAGAGCCACATCGAATCCATCCTACCAACGTATAAGTAACTAGCTAGAAGCTGTAAGCCAAATACCTTTGGTCCCAAAAGGCTAATGGAAAGAGCGTTTCCGCTTCCAGCTGGAATAGGACACACTGGAAGTGCAAACGCTTTGGCACGTCTGGGTCGCTCCCGAAACCCGTTCAAAACCTCAAAGACAAGGCCATCCCCCGATACAGTTAGTAGGGCATCAAAATCCAGGTCACACTCTCGAGCTAGTTCGACAGCGTGTTTGGAGTGGGTAGTCACTGTTACAATGTTAGTCTAGTATGTCAACCGAAGTGCATGTTTACCAACCAACAGCGTCCACTTCGCCATGGGCGGCCAATAAGATAGGTTTGACCTTTTTTTCGAATAATTGAACACCTTTCCCCTTCAAAATTTTATGTAAATGATCAAAGTCGTCACTAAGTTGGTCTGCATACCCGTCCACCAGCAGGATTCACGAAAACCTTGAACCGGCGACGGGGCGATACATCTGAAGCGTAGTGAATGGTCACTAGTCAAGCATCAGGGGCGACTCACCGCCATAAGCCAATCTCATCAATTCATCAACCCAAACTTGTGCTGTTTCGCCCGTGTCCGGCTCACGTATTTGTCCTTCAACTATCACAAGTCTATGTGATTTCTTCTGGCGAGCCAAGGTTGCGATTTTGAGAATGTTTCCAGATGCTATTTCTGCATACAACACGTTCTTTAGGCTTGTAGCAAGTTTTCGCGTTTTCGCGCCGTTGTCTGTTGATAGATCAATACAGGTGTGTTCGGATAGACACGGGCAACTTACCACCAGCATGATGGACCACCAATTCCTTGGCAGAAACTCCACTATACCGGGCTTTTTGGTGATTTGAATATGAAGTGGCTTGGTGCTCTCAGAATGGGACATGATTGAGGTGGAATTGTTGGCAAAGTTGAAGGAAAGGATCGACCCCGGCTTCCGAATATATTTGTCATATAACTCACCCTTACATTCTGCACGGTTCGCAGATCGGCCTCGGCCTTAGTTTGCCAAGAAGTTGGCGCTCAACTGCCGGTATTAAATCTGCAGGTGTTGTTGTGTAGCCCAGTGTAGGTGTGGTGGGCGTGGGCGTGGGTAGCTAAAGGATACAATAGCCGGGTGTACATATGATTGGTTGGTCATATCCGACTCAAGCTAAGCTCAGCTCAAGATCTTAAGCTCTCTTGGGTACAGATAGTCAAGGCACGCTTTATTTTACTAGATCAGTCGCTTAACAAAGATCATGAACCATGAGGATGATTATAATCTCACGGTCAGGATCAATGAGGAAAGAACCGAAGTTCTTACATGCATATATAGTAGTTCGCAAAATTAATTAGGAACAAGATTAATGTCGTTTAATGCCACGCACACGGCCGCTTTATGATGCCCATTATACTGTCGTACCGTTTCTCCGGAAGACAATTCCCATAACCGTGCAACATGGTCCGACGAAGCTGCCCAAATGTCAGTCGCAATCCCCAGCAATCGTCTACTGCTTACCCGTTACGAGATAAGCTGAGTCTGCACTGAATGCAGCATCCCATACCCAACGCTGGTGTCCGTGCAAGGTTTTGTCTAACTTGAATTCATAGTTTGGAACCAACAAGCCCTCTTGACGGTTGTGTCTGCCGAACACGTCGCAAGATACCTGACCACAGGAGTTAGTTCGTATTTGTGAATAAACCGCAGACCTACTTTACATCGGGACTTAAAAGACACCGTGTCAAGTATTTGTTGTGTGCTTGGAACTTCGTTATGGCTTGGTAGCGGGGGCCGTCGCGTGTGCTCTCATTGATCTTCCACACATAGACACGACCCTGGCAATACGATATTTCAAGTGATATCAAACCCGAAAGGGAAGGTATTCGTACCTTGTTATTTCCGGCTACCAAGCATGAACCGTCCGATGCTATGCTAATAGAACGAATCGGGATATCACCAGCAGGTGCCTCGCATCCTTGTTAGAAACATACAATACTGGAGTAAAACCAAACTTACCAGCTCAACAGTGCAAGCTTCCTCCTGAAGAGTAAGGTCCCACTGGCGAATCCTTCCTGCTTGGTCACAAGAAATTAATTCGCCCTGATTCGGATGTATACAAACGTCGTTTACTATAATACTCGTTATGAGTAACAGGACTAATCAAACAGGGAGAAAACTCACTAGGTACTTCATTTCATATACTCGATGGAGGTTTGATGTTCTCAAGTCCCATATACGAATGGTGCCATCCTCACTCCCAGTGACAACCCACTTTCCTTCGGAATGAAAAGATACTGACGTTACGTTTCCTTTGTGACCTTCGAAAACAGCTCGCTGTAGGGATTTTCGGTGAGTCTTCGAGGGACATAGGAGTGAAAAACCCACTGGGGTACTGGAATTACCAGCTATGTCATAAATATGTACTTTAGTGTAGATAGCGGCTGCTAGAAGTCGTTTGCTAGAGTAACCAATCAATTGAGTGAATATTGAATAGTTTTATATAAGCCGTACTCTGGAGAAATAGACAACCGGTTCACTTGCTTTCTAACGATCAGACTCATGCCAATACGACGCGGCTCATAAAAAAGCAATAACCTACCCCAGATTCTCCCGACCTCTGAATCGTTCTGGAGCAAAGGCCACTCCAAGCTTCCCAGAACCGAATCTCGTGATCGTATGATCCAGTCACTAGTACGACTTCTGGAGTAGGAATTAGACTGGGACAGGTGGCTGGGTGAAGTTGTTTACCTGGGTTATGAGGTGGTCAATTGCCAGCGATAAGATATTGATCCCTTGATTTGAAATGGATTTTCTAACCAGAAACAATACTGGTTTATTCAATAAAACGTACTCTACCACCATGGCTGTTACACAGATAACCTCTACCTCAACAAGCGACACATCTCACCTCTCGAGACTAGCTAGCATTAAATGCAGCTCATACCAAACGTCTACGAAGGGACAGTGCCAATGAGGATATCCAAAGTAACCATCATCATTTTCACATTCCGGGATAAAGCCTTCAGGCAACCTCCTTTTCAAACATAGCTCATCAATAAGGCGACGAGGTCTAGGCAGCTTTGATGTGCTATCAGATTCTTTAATACTGGGAATAATCGGGCTTTTAGATGCAAGAGATATTCTCTTACTGGGCTCCTGCTCCAAGGCGTTGTTCGCTTACTGCGCACATCAGCCAATATGGAAAGACCTCTATATACGAACAGCGAATGGGAGACTAGATGGATGGGCCGGGACGTGGAGAAAAACTTACCTACAAGCATTTACTTCTACTGGAACGCCGAGGAAAGGCGGGGATCGATGTATGCGACTTACGCCAACCATCGACTGCACCGGGTTTTCTCAGACGAGTTGTACCAACCTTACCTATGCGCCAACACGGACTTGAACCGATACTTCTATCCACGAAATAATCGTGACGACCTGTTTCGGCTTAATATGACCCGTATAGAGCAAATCAATAGCCAATGAATTCGCATCGTCATCCTCGAGCCATTCGTTGTCACCAACGCACTAGAGCACCTTGGCTGCCCGCTTTCTGCTCTGTAGCTCAGAGGGGAAACCGTTATGGGATACCTCAAATCTTCTTAAAAATACTCCGATATTTCGTTCCGTGCCGAGGCTTTCGACTGTACTCTGCGAACATACTGGACTTACGCCGAAAACTGTCCAGAGGATGGCCCCACTATACTTGTTTGATAGTCGATTTGTCGAAAAAACTGAAATGGGCGCAGATTATACACCAGCTCCTGAGTGAAGACCTATTTCAGCTCATGGGTGACAAGAGACCCGATTATCGATGGCTGGTGAGCCGCCTTGCATTACTAGCCAGTACCATGACCATTAATATAGCATAGATCGTAGGTCCAGCAAAATCAGGAAGCACCTTTCACAAAGACCCAAATGCAACCAGTGCTTGGAATGCTGTATGTCCGCAATTCATTATTGCATATAATGGTCACTCATTTATCGCAACGCAGGTGATCACAGGAAGCAAAGGTAACACATTTCAAAGCCTCATACCTCCTGTTATTCTAATACCTTCTTTTGTAAGGATGGGTAATGTTCCCACCAGACGTGTTGCCTCCAGGGGTATACGTTTCCTCAGATGAAGCAGAGGTCACATCTCCACTCTCACTCGCAGGTTAGTTTTCAAACTTTCTGGCACACATGAAAAATAATAGATCTGACTTTGAACTCTAAATAAGAATGGTTCATGTCTTATTTTGATAATGCCTGGTCTACGTACGGCCGTGGTACTGGCAAGATGCGAGTGGGAGTATGCAGAGCGGGGGAGATTGTTTACGTGTATGTTGCTTGGAATATGAGCGCATAGATGTATACTGATACCGTGTAGGCCAAGTGGATGGTGGCATCTTGTAGTGAACCTCGAGCCATCAGTTGCAGTTACTCAAAACTTTGCGTCTGAACACGAGGTGAGTAATAACGCATGCAGATATTCTGGGTTCGCTACTAACCTACTTCAACATATCATCCAACTAAACCAAACTTTCCACTCTTTCCGTTGGCGCACAAAATACAATCAGCTTGTAAACGTACTCCGCTTCATGCGCGACAAACCTGACCAAACGTCTGGGTGGGCAGAAGATATCGCTTGCGCGGATCTGTATGAAATCTTTTGTGACGTTCTCCGGAAGGAGAGACCAGAGAATCTAGAGAACGCCTTGGCTGTGCTAAACAAGGGATCTCGAAAGGGCAACGGAAACAACAGTCCGTGTGGGAGCAGTTGAAGAAACCCACCCTGCCGAGGGTGTGGTATGTGGTTTTCATTTGGATTCGAGGTGGAAGGGAGCAATGACGATGAGGAGTAAGAGTTGAATATGTTGACCTACGTGATACAGTGGGCATACCCCATGCACGGATGTTTTGGATTACCGTACTTGCTGACTCCGAAAAATAAACTTCAAGTAGTTTATTACGAATTGCACGACAAGCGAACAGCATATACACACTATCTAACCTATCTCCCAAGAGAATTCTACCAAAATCCTATCCAAGCGGCCAAGGCGCTCGAAAGTACGGCGGACATTATGTACGGGACTACTACTGCCCCTAACACCGTCAACAATTGTTCTGTTTGAAGGAAGCAAGTAAACTCACTAGTTCTTCGGTAGCCTTGGAGATTGACTCGCTTCTTGGTTGGTTGGCCGAAGAATTTGCCGGTCTGAGGCCGAGATATTCGGCAGTGAACACCCGAAGGACCATGTTCCAGTGTTTCATTGTGGGCAAGTGGGCGTTTGCATCATCCTGTATCCAGAGTTAGACTAGCAATAAGCGGAAAAGACGGAAATGCTACCCACAGCTAGTGTGTGCCAAACTCTCGGGAATGGAGAGGCGATGATATGCAAAATGCTCACTCCCCTTTCAAGGAATGGGATATGGTCATCCTCGATTCCACCCCACGACGACTGATATCCCGTACGAGGCATGAAGAACCCACTCTTATGAGGGTCCCACTTGAAGTCACTCTCATCCAGTGCACCCGCAGTGCCTAATCTAGTCTCTGCGCTAGCCATTTCATCGAATAGCCAAGCTGTGGAAGGGAAGTAGGATCGAATGAGGGGCGTTGGAGCACCAAGAAGGTCGAGTAGGACAAAATGCTCAATGGTGGAAAGAACTGTTTGGACTGGATATAGTTTGCGTTTTGAGCTTGGTTCCAAGTAGGTTGTAGCCCATTTCTCGGCCAGGTGTCTGGTCCCATATGCGGTTAGAAGGTTGTAGCTTGAGGGTGTTAAGTAATACTGACCGTGCACCGTACAACGAGTCGGTGTGAGTCCAATCCTTGAATGCTTCTTCACCGTCGAAGAATAAATCTGTAGTGTAGTGTTCACAGCCTCTTATCATCCTCATCTTCTTGTCCGGCGTCGATACGCTTCTGCCTCTCGTTCAGTAGTCCATCAAGTGTCTGCGCCAGATCGAGTAGCATCGCACAAGGTGCAGCAGAATCCGTTGCTCCTACAAACTACCTTTGTTTTAATATAAATCGGGAACTCAAAGCTATACGGGAGCTCACTTGGCTGTCAGGATACGTAGCAAAATATTTACTGTCGAAATGTGGGCCAATACGAGCCTCCTTGGGCCTCAGGATTCTTAGTAGCTATAACATTTGTGAACCGCTTCTCTCCATAGGGGGTGTTGGACGTGAACGAGTCTTCCTCGACATCCCAGTTAAGATCCTTCATAGTCTTTACAAGATAATTACGGACGGCCGTATTATTCGCGGTATCAGCTACAGTACACGTCAAAGATGTTCCCCCAATTTAGAGATAAACAAGAGACTCACGCGGCCTTGGTATTAGGATATGAGCTAAATGTGACTTGGGATTCGTATGGTCGACATTGTACGTGACATCCCTGAGTGTAGCAATGGACACCAAGTCCGGGGTAGATAATTTCTTGAATTCTCGCGGGACTTGACAGCCTGGCCCAATATCGATGCGAACAAGCAAGCTGCAGTTGCCAGTCGAGATAAGGTATACATGGTGAACCGCTGGCAGGAATCCCGCACGATTATGCGAGGAATAAACCCACAGCGTGCTTAGTCATATCAGCACGCACCCCCGTCCGGTAGGCGCCGTTCATTCGCACCTCGCGGCCGTCGTCCACCAACCCCCAACCCATTTTTTGAACCAGAAGCTGATTTCGTATCAGCGCTCAATTAGTCCAAGATGGTGCGTGTCTATGCAACGTAAATTACTGTAGCTCACTGACTCAATATTATGGTAGCCTCCAAGCAAAAGTAAAGGCGGCAAAATGCTGTCGCTCGTAAACTGGAGGCTCAAAATCACATTGAACGATGGCCGTGCCCTCACTGGACAGATGCTTGCATTTGACAAGCATATGAACCTCGTTCTTGCGGATTGCGAAGAGTTCCGGCGCGTCAAGTCCAAAAAGTCGGACCAGGGCGGCGTTGAGCAGGAATTGAAGCGGACCCTTGGGTTGATTATTCTTCGAGGAGTTGTCAGTATCAGTGTCGAAGGACCACCACCTGCTGGAGATGAGGACAAGAACAAGAGCACGGTATGTGACAATGGCAAGGAGATATTTTGTTTTATTCACGGGTTTTGTGCTTCAGCTGCCTGCTGGACCTGGACGCGGTATGCCCGCTGGTCGCGGAATTGGAATGATGCCACCAGGTGAGCAGTTTTAGTATCCTGACTATATACATATTAACCGCGTTATAGGTGGCATGCCCCCTCCAGCCATGGCCGGCCGTCCCATGCCTTTTGGCGCACCTCCCCCTGGTATGCCGCCTGGTATGCCTGGCTTTGGACGAGGTAAGCTACCAAATGGTAGATCAGTTCAATTAGACTAATCAATTTGTATACAGAATGCCCCCTCCAGGCTTCCCTCCCGGTATGCCATTCCCTCCACCCGGATTCCAAGGTGGCCCGCCGCCAGGGTACGTGGTTCACCTAACCTTGTACAGTGATACGAACTAAAGTCCAATTTCCTGACAGCTTCCAGCCTCCTCAGTAATTTTCTTGGTTATCTATCGGAATACTATTGCCAAAACTTGCGCTGTCACGCGTTGTTTATACAAACTCGTGCCAGTTGTCTAAATCGTAAACTCCACAAAGTAAAAATACACGATTGCAAGGAATAAACTAGATAGTCCGATTAGTGTTAATCGCTCCCAGCTTCATCATCAGACCCAATAGCTATCTTTGGTCCATCCTCTTTGTCACTATCACCAGCTGCCTCCTTGGCCGCCTGCTTGTCTTTCAACTTTTGATAACCTTATCGGCACGGTTGAATATACCGCCGGTGCTCCACATGCCATGCATTTCGGTGTTTTCGCAAACCGCTTGATGGCGCACGCTGAGCAAAAGTAGTGCCCACAGCGTGTCACAACGCTAAAACACTCGGATCAGTAAGTGATAACGCAATCGAACGGAGGAGATGCTCACGGGTCAGTATATTCTTTCTTGCAAATATAGCAAGCAAAGGGAATGTCTTCGTCTGAAGAATCCGAGTCGTCGTCACCACCACCGCCAGTCTGGTTCTGAGTATTTTCATACATTTTGTCGAGCTGCCAGCCTTGCATGTCTGTGGCGTTGTTAGTGACATTGCCAGTTGGTTGGCTTACAAACTCACAAGTTCCTCGGTCGTGCAAGAATTTACATGTGTCGCCAAAACCGCAGTATCCAGTCTCTGTAAGACGCGTTAGCAGGCCTCCTTCAGTACAGAAGCAAAGACTCACCCTTATAGTCCTTACACACGTCTGGCTGGTAGTCGACAAGTGTAACAGTCTTGATAGTGTTGCTTCCTCGTTGGGGTCCGACCCTCATAGCCTTTGGAGGCTCACCATCCGTTCGTTTCTTGATGTGAGTCTTGTACGAGGCCTGACCCCTATACATCCCATCGTCGGGCAGGTCCTCTTTGCCTGCATCTCTCGCTGCTTTTCGTAGGACCTCTGCAGCCTCCTCGCCGTCCATTATCTCGAGCTCGAGCTCGGCTTCCTCTCGCGAAATACCTCCACCAGCTTCCATTGTACGTCAGGGCCGTCATCGTTATCTGTACGAGCCCGTTTTGGTGCCTTGTACCAGTGGATTAACAATTTGTCGCTTTTGGGGAGAACCACTTGAGTTTTCGAAGGTCCAGCATTGGCATTGTTTGCCTCGCTTGAAGGCGAAGCTGAGCGTTGGCGAGCTGTGGTAGGACGCGCACGAGCTTTCTTCTTGAAGAAGGGAACATTAGGCTGCTCTGTCTCTGCCATGGTAAAGATAATTAAATGAGGTTTATTGGTATGTGGTGGCAATGTCGAAACCTAAGCAGGAACCTGATGACTGATCCAAATGACCTGATGCATAAGCGCCCGATCCAATTCCACGTGCATATGCATAATTCGAAGAGCTCTCGACTTTTGACCGTAGCACAGTTCGCCACTCGTCTTCGTTCATTTCTGTGTTATCAGTATCGTTACCTGATTTGCATTTGCGCTCTCGTCATCTGTACGACTTGCTCTCACTGTACTGTACTCGCACCTTGGTCGACGTCCCAATGATCCCTGCGGCAACTGTTAATTGCGGCGGCTCTGATCGCTCCAACTCAGCAAGACACAGCTGGACACCTCCCCGGCTCGGTCTGTTCACAACAAATCATTTGTACTTCCCTGATACGCCCCAACTTTTTCACGAGCCAGATAAGAGTCTAGGGAAAGTGGGGGAGGCCGTGTTTATAAGCACTATAAGAGGTAACTGAACCCCTACTGAATCCGAATAAGAGCGCCGCCTCAACCTTTGGCATCATTATATTCCTCTCCTCTTCGCCACGACAACAGACATGGCGACACCTCCAAGATCTCCGCAATCTCCAGTCAATAGTCCGTCGATGCAGACTACTCCTACGTCTCCTACGTTTCTACTACCTGAATCGACAGAGGACGTCCATGAGAAGCTGCGCTCTCTACATTGTGATGAGCTGGTTCAAATTTCTCCCCCTACTATTCTAGGCACCTTTTATAGCTGGGTCAAAGGCTACGTCAAGTTTCTGGATGATCTGGGGACAGGTGTTTAAGCTCGGTCGTACGTTTTTTTCATCGCGTTCAAGATCGGCGCTAAGGCACTGTAGTAGATGAGTGCACGGATTCATTTGAGTGGACACTTATTTTCGCTATCATGACAACAACTCTGCTCGTCCCCATGCTCTTCTTTTGCATGTTTCTTCTCTCTCCCTGGTATTCAGCCGTTGGCCTTTCGGCTATATGCATATGGTAAGCACCGTCGCGCCTTTTGGATTCAATATATTGACAGATTGGGAAGCGGTGACAACGCCCATGTACGAAGCATGGTGGAACGGCGACAAGCGTGCGCTCGCTGCTTCCCGAGCTGCACTTTGCAAGTCGGTCGAGTCGCGCAATTCGCGCTTCGGACCTGGGAACAATAACCGCAACTTCGACTTGGACATTGCTCGTATTTTGTAAGCCAGTCTTCCCCCCCCCCCCTTTCCTTTCTTTTCACTCCACTTGCGGCGTCGTGTTGTGGCATTTTTTCAATGATCATTATGATGGGATTTCCGTTGATCATCGGTTCTGGGAGGCATATATGATCTCACATTCGGAAGGGGGAGCACAACAGGGCTGACTTTCGCTCCCTCTTTTTTTTTTTGCATGTTAGGCTACAATTCGCAGGACTGGTATACGAACATGACTCGAGCGGAATTCGCAAAGCGCTCGCGATTGTCAAGAACGCGACACCGTTTGATGTTTTCGGCACGCTCCGAGGTCGGGGACGCGTTGGACTCGACAAGTTTATCGGAGCCGATCCCGCAGCATTGGCCCGCGCGGCGCTCACAGGTGAACGACTCGTCAGGCGGCCTACTTTTCTAGGAAAGGACGGACCGTTGGTCGAGTCCCCGCTCGCAGCTAAACCAGGCACGAGACTCGAACCGCAAGTGGAATCAACGAAGCCTGCTCCACATGGAAACACCAATGCGCACGTCGAGCCCGGTCCTGGGGATAGCACGATCCGCGCGCACCTTCAGTCGTCTGGAATCGAGCATGAGCCGGTTTCAGAGCTTAATGGTGTCGGGTCTGCGTTTGCTGCGTTGTTTTGGCACCCAAAGGAGCCGTGGATAGTTGTTGCGTTTAAGGGAACTAGTCCGACCGAGTTTGACGAGTGGGTGACCGATTTGACTTTTACTAGGAGAATATTGGACATTGGATTCCCGGATTCGGAAAAGGTAAGTGAGGAACGGGGAAAGCCAGAAAGTAGATCATTAACGTGGCGCAGTGCACTCTGGATTCAAGGCTCGCATGTTCCCCGACGAGGCTCGGATTCCCCATTCGTTGAGGGATCATTTCAGAGACACATGAATCAACTCCGAGACTGGTGGATTGGCGAAAAGTCCGCCAAGCAAGAATTACCCATCCGGACTCCATATGGTGAGCATCATTTCGTTTTATCACAGAACCACGGCCCAATTCGCACACCCCCTCCAGACACGATCCGCGATGGAATCCAAATCGTCGCAGACCACCTCACACGAAACACCGGCATCCACTCGATCAACGTCTACTTTACCGGCCACTCGCTCGGCTGCGCCACGGCGTCACTCGCCTACTCGCGGGCCGTCGCAAAGCAAAACAGCGACTTCAAGTCCAACGTGCGCATCCGGGACGCATACATGTTCGCCGCGCCGATTATCGGGGACGTCATGACCCGGGACGCGTTCAATAGTATGGGTTCGGGCCTGCCGAAGTCGATGTGGAGGGTCTCGAACGGGCCGGATGCGTCGCTGGGTTGTTGCCCGAGATGGGGGACCGAGTGCCCTTGAAAGTTGATCAGGAGAGTCCATTGGCGTTTGCGCATCTCGGTAAGTGCATGCGAAGTGGGGCAGGAGCGAAAAAAAGGGGAGAGAGGAAGACATGATATTGACTCAAGTGGGTAATATACAGGATTGGAGATCAAGATGATCCCGACGGGACCAGATGGACGTGGAAGAGCACGAGTCGATGCGGTGGTCGCACCCATCGGCCAACGCACGAACCGGTGTACATTGTCCAACGCGGACAATTTGGGCCAGAAGAGGAAGAACATGGACGTACGACGAACGATCGTGATTCTGGGGTGTTTACGGAAAGTATGAGCGAACAAAGTTATGATGGACGTATACGGATAGCCGATAGTGGAACCAGGGACTGTGTTTGATATACGGTGATGGACGATCTAACGGACGTATTTGTTTGTTGGCAGGACCAGCTACTGTACGTCGAGCCGGGCGAGTGTGAATGGGTTATCAATTAGGGGACACGGTTATTCTGGTTCAAACAGGAGATAGGGGGGAGCACGTCGTGTTGGTTGCGATAGAAGACCATCAAGCATGATGTGAATTTGTTCGAAAGGCAGTGTATGCCATGTGAGTAGTATATTCAAAGTGAATGTATGCGGTGTCGGTTCTCGGATGTTGCGCGGCGTCCAGCGTGGTCGGTTGCGCAAGTGTGGAGCTCGCTGGGCGACGATAGAATCCCGGGGAGCCGGGTGCAAGCGCGGATAGGAGCGGGCGTCGGTGATAGGTAAAGTCCGAATGGGTCGGCGATGAGCCTGTGAATTTGCAAATGTGAGAGTGCCGACTTTGGGCCAATAGCAGAGATTCATAAGGGGCGCATCAGAGTGTCTTGAGATCCCAACCATGTCCCGCCCGTTGTCCCCCCATACAAACGTGATCCCGAGGTAGGATGTACAGAAAGGGGCAGCTGCATACACCTCCTCTGACGCCAGGACGCAGGGGCAAATGCAGCTGAGCATGCCGCGAGAGCTGCCGGTGGTGAGTGTGATGCCGGTACAGGCTCATGCACTGGCGGCGATAGACCCCGAGCTGGGAAATATTCCTGTGCAATTTGTGCGACAACGAGTGTGTGCCATGTCGAAAGAGTGAGTGGATGTGATTGCAAGTAGCTGAATTTAGAGCTCATTTCCGACAGAATACTGGAGATGCTCACTGCATCGGTGCCTAGGACGCCGCTCGCCAAACCCCTCCCACGCACAGTCGAGTGCACTGTCCTTGACCCGAACCCAGAGCCCAGTATGCTCCCCACACACTATCTCGTGGTCTATAACCCGCGCAGTCCCGACCAGCCAGGCAAGCTGTTCCCCGCCCACTCGCTCGTCCTCGCAACACAATGCGCTGCTCTTCCCTCGTTTGGCTCCACCACACGCGAGCTCAGACACGACAATACGTTCACTGTTCCCCTGCTCGGTCTGCCCTCCCGGCTCCCAACCACTTTGAGCCCCTGTACCTGTTCTTGCACGACCACAGCGCCAATGCCCTGCTAGCCACACTCCTCCCGCTCCCCCACTCTGCATTTGGGAGGATATCTCTCGAAGTCCATGGCATTACCGAGCGCCTTTCCCAAGCGCTGTCCCATTGGCTCTCGCTCCCCGTGCTGCTCTCCACCCTCAAAACCGTACACGGCGTCTGGGCCAACGCCGCGGCTCTGCACGTCGACAACGACCGACTCTGGAAATACTCGCCTTTGCCTGGCGCGTCCTTGTCGCCGCCGTCGAGCGATCTGCCGGCCCTGATGCGCAATCCGTCCTCGATTCCATCTCCCAGGACGACCGGGACGCAGACGCGGTCGAACGTGAGCTCGGCGGTTCTCTTTACGAGGCGTAGATCGCTTTGTTTATCTGTTTTTGGGTTCTCTTTTTTCCTCTGATTATTTGTAGTTCTCATACTCACTTATTTTCTACAATCCGTGTTCGAGTATAAGTTTTATTGCTATGTATCAGTAGTACTATGCCCGTTCTCTACACTCCTTCAACTACTGAACCTTCTGCATTCGGAATAAATTTATCGTAATTCAACACCCACCCCACCACTGAACAAAAGGAATCACAAATCGGGCTATCTATGCACTCGATTTAACACCCATCCCTTAGCCTCCTCTTCCAATTCAGGCTACTCGGACCCCTGCCAACGGCGCATCATCGTTACCGACTCGTCCACAACAAACCGCACCACGCTCATCGTACCGGTCATTTCAAATCAGCCCCCACTTTGGCTCATGAACCGCCCTCAACTCTTGCGTGACTCGAGTTTCAACCTCCGAGCCCCCTCGCGTGTGGTCCAAGTTTCGAACGCCTCGGTCTTGCCTCTTTATACAAGGTGCGACGATCGTTTCCATATAACGTTACTATACAACTTCCGACTCGAAAATCCACTCTGCTTGGGCCTTTGAGTCCGGGGATGCATCGCCTACTCTGCCCATATGCATGTACATTACACAGTCCTCACATAAAATTTCTTTTAGGCTGTTCCCCGAGTCGGTTGCAATTGGTTACGATCGGCCTATTGTCTCATCTCTCTCCTCCCCCTCGTCATAGCTCACTCTAATTTACACTCGAAACGTGTGAGCACCAAGACCCAGGCATCATCCCGCCTTGGTCATCTCATTCCGGCTCGCTTCTCAACCAGGGAAAATTAACCTCGTCAACCCGACGACGACCAAGAGTTTGTAAACTTATATCCGAGACATTAATATCCCCCACCCCACCCCTTGCTTCCCCCACGACGATCGTAAAGTTAAGCGCCGCTGGTACTTGGACCCAGCTGTTGCGCGCCACCGCCGCCGGTACAATCCGTGCTTCTTTTCGATCCCGTGCTTGGACTGGACGACCAACGACGGCTCTGACCATTAACTCGTCGGGTATACGGACCATGGCTTACTCCGCCGATGTAAACTCCACCGTATCCACTGCTGCTGGTGCTAGTGCTAGTACTAGTACTACGGCTGCGGGCACTCCTACTATGAATATACCCGACGGCTTCACGATTCATTCCGAAAACACGGCCAAGATTCTGTTGCCCTCGGAGGCAACCGCATTTCTGAACCCGATCCAGGAATTCAATCGGGACTTGAGCGTTGCCTGTATTACTGCGTGGTCTAGACGATGGGACCAAGCCAAGCGGGCGAGGTGGGAACAGGCGGGTGCGAAGAGGGAGCGCAGCAAGAAGAGAAAAAGAGTGAGTCACTGTGTGTGTTGGTTCGTTTTCGAGGGGTTGGACTCATTCTGTGTAGATGCGGGTGAAGTTGAGAAGAAGGACGGGGCCAAGGATGAGCAAGGTATGGATGTGGACCCTGCTCCTAAACATCCAGAGGCCAAGTCGGAAGAAGAGCAAAACTGGCCGTGGATCCCGTACGGCCCACCGCTGGACCCACCGACGAGAAGCTTGAGCCTGAGCCCGAACCCGAACCTGAACCCGAACCCGAACCCCAGACGACCAACGGGAACGGCGAGGAGAAACGAAAAGAGGTTAGTTTCGCCCCGATAATCTATTTCCATGATCCTAATTAATGAAATCCTCGTGCGATCATGATTGCCGTACTGTTCCGTCTCCTATCGGAACATACGACTCACAATTCTCATACGGTCGAATTTCACCCCCGGATTGACTCGCTACACCCAGTACGTCGCACCCAAGTTTGTGATCCTCGAAGCACTCTCTGCAACAGGGTTGCGCGCGATTCGGTATGCGCATGAGATCCCGCTCGTCAAGTACGTATGCAAATCTTCTATTCTTTGTCCCTAGACGCATTTTTTTGGGGGGTTTCACCCGTAAAGTGATGAGCACGTTCCGGCCTCTGACCGGAGCTCATTTAACCTTTCCACACCCCCCTCGTTTTCCTCTTGGGGAGAGGAGGGGATAATTATAATTACACTTGAAGCGCATAATCAATTTTATGTGTTTTGTTTGTCCTATTGTTCTCGTCTCTGGGACCCAGGGACTCATCTAATTTTTTTCTCTTACGTATGACAGATATGTGATTGCGAATGACATTTTGCCCGCGGCGACTGAAGCTATGCGACGGAACGTTGAGCTCAACGGGCTAGGCCCTGCCTCTGCAAGCGAGGAATCCGGTCCGGTCAAGACCGGTAAGAAAGCCGGTCTGGGAAAGGTGCGGGTCAGCGAGATGGATGCCATGTGAGTCCGAGTTTATGTCTCGAGTTCTAGACTGGACGAGAGAGAAGGCGGGGCAGGGGGAGAGAGAGGGAAGAAGAAACTGGCTAAACGGGCAATAAACAGTGCGCTATTGTACAATCATCGTGCCGACCATTCTCGGGTGGAAGTTGTCGACCTGGACCCGTACGGAACCGCCGCACCGTTTATTGATGGCGCGGTGCAAGCTGTTGCAGACGGAGGTTAGTCTTGTTCAGTCTGAATCTTCTGATCAGTGTCTCATGCAGGTGTTTTAGGTTTGCTGTGCGTAACGTGCACCGATATGGCGGTGCTGGCGAGCAACAATTATCCTGAGAAATGGTAACTATTTTGTGTTTTATGCTTTTGTTATTCTGAAATTTAGGGATTTAGCTATGCGAACTATGGTGGTGTCCCGGTCAAGGCGGAGTTCAGCCATGAGGCGGCAAGTCCCTGGTATATTGTCCGATTTACGAGCGGATTAATTTATTTGACATGTAGGCACTTCGTTTGGTTCTACATACACTTGCAACATCGGCCGCACGGTATGGGCGATACATTACTCCGCTCGTCTCCCTGTCTATCGATTTTTACGTGCGCGTGTTTGTACAAGTCCGAAGCGCACCTATCGAAGTCAAAAAGGCATTTAGGTACATTTCTCCTGAAATACCCCACATGCCTTATCTCACACACGACACAGCCAATCCGCCACTTACTACGTGTGCTCCGGTGCCAATCCCCCACGAACAAACCCTTGGCCGGATCGTCGAAAAGCCCGGAACGAACAATCTCACGTACAAGGCTCAGTCGGGTCCACCCATCGGCCCAGAATGTGACGAATGTGGCTTCAAGTTCCATGTGAGCTCGAAAACCCAAATCATCGATCCGATTGGATTTCTGCTGCGATCGATGCTAATCCCGATTTGTCCCCAGGTCGCTGGTCCGATGTGGAGTGGACCAATACATGACAAGACGTTTGTGAACGAAGTGCTCAAGCATATTGAGGAGAATCCTGGAAAATATGGGACGGAACAGAGGATGAAGGGGATGTTGACTGTGGCTAGCGAGTGGGTTGTGCACCTTGTTTGATTAGTGCAATGGCCAACTTTGGGATAGGAATTGGACGTACCGTTCTATTTCACTCCTTCAAGACTGTCGGGTTTCTTCCATTGCAATTCGCCCCCTCTGGAACATGTTGCGTGAGCGATATACTCGGATCTGCCCTATTGAACGTGTGGCTGACAGCTCATCATCTAGGTCGGCCCTGTTGCATAAAGGATACGAGATATCCAGGTCTCATGCGTGTGCCGGGTCCCTCAAAACCACTGCCACCCGCGCTCAGGTCTACGATATTATTCGGTCATGGGTCAAATTGAACCCGGTCAAAATGGAGAACGTCAAGGATGGTTCTCCCACTAAAAAGCTGCTATCAAAAGAGCCCACGTGAGTCGCGTTGACCTTTTTGTCTGGTTATACGGCTGAAACCAAACGGGTCATAGTGAAGAGGCCAATTTCTCCAGGCACCCACAAGCAATTTCACGAGCCTCACAAATCAAGCTCGTACGATACCAGCAAAATCCTGCACCCAATTGGGGTCCTGGTTCGCGTCCCAATGCGAGCAAACGAAAACGGGAAGACGGCGCGGAAGCATAACTGAAATATCGATAACTGTTGTCTTGTACATACACAGCATATACGCACACCCAATACATATTCAAACAAAAGAGGCATACTGCCCAAAACGAAATTCGAATCAGTCTCAGAAGGATAATTTTCAAGAAATTATTATGAAGGGGTAATCATGATGGCAGGAGAAGGCTCGTCTGGTTGTTGTGCGCTCGCGCCAGTTTCCGCGGCTTCAATTCGGACCCAAGGGTGGTTCAAGAGCTCGGCAGCCGTCGGACGAATAGTGTAGTCAAGCTCAAAGGTTTTGTTCAAAAAGTCTTCAGCTTCGGGCGAGATATCGGGCGGTATTGTTGGTCTAGCTAGCGAACCGATCTAAAAGGATAGACATGAGGAAATATTCGATTTAGAGAAAATAAACCCGGCGCACCTTGAAGATGGCTTGCATCTGACTCAGTTGAGCCCATGGATGCTGCCCGGTCAACATCTCGACAACAAGGCATCCCACGCTCCAGATGTCTGCCTTGTAGGTGTACGAAGTTTGTTTAACGACTTCGGGGGCCATCCAAAATACGGAGCCCTGCAAGGATGGGCGATGTATACGCGAACCGCCCAATAAATCTGAAAACAGAAATGAGAAGTGAATTATAATAAACGATTAAAATCACTCACTATCTTCGACTTTCTTCGAAATACCAAAGTCCGAAATCTTGATACCGCCCTTGTTGTCAACCAAAATGTTACCACCCTTGATATCTCGGTGGATGATCTCTCGTTCGTGGAGGTAATTAAGGCCCTGTAGAATCTGCCGAACCCAGTTTCGCGCCAACGGCTCTTCAAATGCGCCGTAATTCCTCAGCAAGGTAGCAACGGATCCTCCGGGCACATATTCAAGGAAAATATTCAGATGGTGAGTGTCGATCGAAGAATCTAGTAGTATCCCTTAGTCTCGATTACCATCCCGTTGCTGATAGCACGCACCAAGATATTGTACGATGTTCTCGTGTTGAAGTTGCTTCAGTAGCTCGATCTCGCGCTCCAGTGCTGTAAGCATGCTCTTCTTACGCTCCTCGTTTTGCGATGACCCAGTCGGAAGTTCAACTTGCTTGACGGCCATAAGTAGGCCTTGCACGGCATCCATTCCAAGGTACACGCTACCGAAAGAGCCTGATCCAATCAAAGCCCCCTTGATCCATTTGATTGAACGCTTGCCTGTGGTAATTGTTTGAGCAATTTAATGCGAAATGGATGCCCGCCAAACGAACCTCCTGAAGACATCATTGTCCTGCCTGTATCAGTGGTATGCTCGGCGCCTCCTTCTTCTTCTTCTCCTTCATCCTCGTCTTCTTCGTCTTCGTCTTCGTCTTCGTCTTCATCTTCATCTTCATCTTCATCTTCTTCGTCGTAATCCTCATCTTCCTCATCGTAATCTTCTTCTTCCTCATCCTCGCCCTCGTCCTCGTCACCATCTCCTTGCATCGATGACACCATGCTCACGCGCTTACTCGGCCGCCGCACGACTACATTGCCGTCTTCGTCTTCTTCGTCGTCCTCATACATGCTATATCGGCTCTGGCGGCGGCTCTCAACCTCGGCAGTAATCTCATCAACCGTCAGGAGACTGGCAGTATCCGATTTGTCGCGTCCACGAGTAGACATCAGGCTCATGCGCTTAGCGGCATTTGACTCGCGTGCCAGCCATGTGACACTTAGTCCGGTATTTAACGAGTCTGCGAGGGAATCGCCCATGATGGATAGGGGAGGCAGTGTATGGTCCAGCGACTTCTTTGTTGATTCCGTATCGTCTGTAGTTGCCCCATCGTCCGTACTCATGTCAATAGATTGCCCATCGTCTGTAGACGTCGACATCCGCGGAGGTACATTGTCCTTGTCTTCTTTGATCGCCATTGTCGATGCGTTGTCGTTGATCGATGGCACGGAACTCATTGAAGAGCGCGGTGGGGGAGAGGATTTCCTGTGGTTGTATGAACTCCGGGAGCTGGTGCTGAATCGCGATTTTGGAGGCCCCTGAATCGACATACGGACATTCGCACCTGGGCCAATCATAACCGAAAGGTGGCTATCGCGTTTAGAGCCAGCACGAAGCATGCTATTACGAGCCGTTCGTTGCAGGACCTTCTTGGATGTCGACGGAAGAACTCGGGCAGATGAGACGCGATGAGTTCGCTGGGCGGACGTTGGCCGAAAAAGTTGCGCAATTTCTTCTGACCTCCCGAAAGGAAAGAATTATTTGAAGGGCTACGTGCGGCTGGGGTACCGCCAGGGCTGGGAGGGGGATCCACACCCAAGCCCGACATGATACTAATGGTACTCGCACGATCCATCCTTCTGTTGCTGGTAACGGGGGTGCCAGTGGTTGGGAACTTGAGCGAGGACGGGGTATTCTGTAGGCCCTCTTCATCCTGGGTCGTATAGATTCTGGGCCCAATCGTGTATGTAGGCGAGGTAGGTGACATCTGTACACCAGCTCCAGGTGGTGTCGCGCCGAAGAAATTTGCCAATTTTTGCTGCTGCCTCTGTCGGACGTTTCTAAGTGTCATTCCCTGTTCGCGTGTAGTGTTCTTCGGGTCTGCGTGGCATATTGATAAAATTTCTGACTCAGACAGAGGACCACCTAGATTGCCCGTAAGAATCAATTTTCCTTGAGCTGTGATGATAACTTACTCGAAAGTTCGTTCTGGGGTCCACCAGGGAACAGTCCCCATCCGTCAACCAACAGCCCGCCCTGTTCGGTCTCGCTCGTTCTATCTTCGTCAAGACTGGTCTTCCCGGAGTTTTGTTTGTTGAACTTCTTGAGCGCGCGTTCGATAATCTCTACACCGCTATGGCAAGAGCCGATGTTCACTACAGATGAGTTGACAGCAGTTGTAGGTTGACCGCTATCATCCAAGTGAATCTTGATCAGTGCCCGCATCAAGTCATTGGCAGATTGAGTATGCTTGATAGGGAACGGACTACGCTTGCCAGCAAACCCAGCGTTGGAATTTCCAGTATTCGGCCCAGACCCAGATGCAAATGAAGGACCTGTTGGAGTGGTCTCGATAATAGAGTGCGATTCGGAAATAGGTGAAAGATCCCGACCACGAACGCCTGCGTCTACTCGAAGGTTATTGTTAGGGATAGTTGGGAAGGGGACGGCAGGTGCGCCGCTGCTCGTGGGTATAGCCGCAGCCGTCACATATGGATGTAACGAAGGCTGTGATATACTTCCAGAGGTAGATGGTCTCCCAGGTGTAGACGGCCCAGCGGTATTTTTACTGGATCCTCCTCTCTCTTGACCGATGAGACCTACGGAGCCGCTTTTAGCGTGTCCAGTCTGAGCTCGGTCTACAGTTTGAATTGGTATTTTGGAGGTTGCTGATCTCACGGGCACTGGAGGGAGCGGCGAGCCCGCTCGACGGGCGACAGCTTCACTAGGTGTTTCATGGGCGCTTGCTCCGAGGTTGGTGGTCTTTGGAGCACGTGGTAGACCATATTCGCCTTGCCACTGAGCGAAATTGGTCGCGCTCGGAGGAGAGCCGTTGGACGAGCTCTGGCCAGACGATCCTGGAGCAGGGGGTAAAGGATCATTCGTGTAAGGCGGGGGCGGGAACGTTTGTGAAGACGGGGTGAAACCATCAGCTTGAGTAGGTGTACGCCGCTCCTGTCCAATTGGAAGAGAAGCGCCATAATTACGAGTGGGTGGCGTATATCTAGGGAGGGATATGGTTGATATGGGAGTCGATGAAGGACTATCGACCAGTGTGCGACCTGAGTCCCGAGCTCCAGGACCTTGCGAGCTCTGCAGTTGAGATTGGGGTTGAGTAATGGGACGAGGGGTGGTAGCGCCGATGGAGGGACCGGGTGAGGTGGCGATATTTGCGCTCAGCTGTGGGAGGTCTCGAGTAGTCGATTGAGTAATGTTCAGTGGAGGAGGACGCCCGCCATCTAGTCTCCTACCACCGCTGGACCTACGAGCAGCTGTAATGCTATCGTCACGACTACTGTCAGAGCCATTAGCACTATGTCGGAACGAAGTACTCCTCTGAACACCGTTTGTATTTGTGATATCGTACTGGGATGTTGCCCGAGATGTAGATCCACCATTAAGAAGAACACGCGGAGTAGGGCCAGCACCCTTGGAACACTGTTGGCGCAAGCTCTTGATTGCGTTCAGAATCTTTATCCGGTCGCCAACGCTCGTTATTTCCATCTCCTTCAAGCATGTTGATCCAGGTCCAGTATTACGTTTCCACGAATATCGTTTTCGTTAAATGTCGATATCTGGTGCTCACACCCCAGGCTAGCGAGCCAAAGTGCAACCTGTTCATCGTTCCAGCCCCGCACAAAGTCGGCATAAGACACGCCAGGTGGCGGTTCAAGAGTCGTTGTTACAGACATGGCAGCCACACTCAAGACCATGCACCCGTCAGGAGCGGACTAGCCCAACAATTACTAGAAAGTATAGTTCGGGCGGTATGAATAATAATTCGCTAGGTCAAAAGTTATTCAGCAACGGGGCCGAGCACCCGACTGTCGTCACTTACTGATAGCTTATGAACACGTGTCTTAACGATATATCCAAACTGTTAGCAACTTCAGTCGTGGGGGGCGTGGAGTATCGTGTGCGGTCAATAACGTCCCCAGACTTATAGGAGGCAAGATACAAAAGTCGGAGACGTCTCAGACAATGAATTGGCACTGCTCAGGAGGAAATTCAAAATGATCGGATCACTTATTACATTTCAGGGACGACAACCGTTACGGTAACTGTGTACACATGATATATGGATTATGTTAAGTGGATGAGATAGGCTCTTCTTGGGCGACTTGGACCAAGTATTGCGAGGCTTCCTTCGCAAATTCTAGCCTGTCTTTCTAGTAGATCAGAGCCTATAATTAATGTGTCGAGTTAGCTGGATTCAACCGTGTTCGTTGGAAGGCTGAAACCCCGTCTCGTGCTCAGCCCTGCATACTCAAAGGCAAAAGAACATCCTGGCGTTCTGGCACCCCTAGTTGGATACCCGAATACCCTCCAGATACTCTAAATCTGTTATCGAAACTCTGAAGTAAACTTGGTCTGTGATTTATCAACCTGGCATATCCTGTTAGAGTCCATATTTCACATCGGTATGTTCGGCTTCTTGGGGCTTCGACTACCATGCAGTTGCAAATATGGTCTGCTCCAGCCAAGAACTGTAAACCCACAGTGGGTGCCAATAAGATGGCGACTAGCTTTGGTAGTCACAATCAGTCACCCCTCAGTTGATAACCTTTCTCGTGTCCGGGCTTGGGCTCATGCCGTCTCTGGATCCATTTCTGCGAATCCTGTAACATACCTTGCGGTTGAGTTCTTGCAAAGCACTGAGAGCTCCTCTTTCGTTTTCCTTCCAACACTTTTCTTGCGGCACACACGCTCAACCACTTGCATAAGGGATCGCAGTACAGTTGGGTTGTAATCTTAATGTTACACGGGTAGCACTGTACAAGGTTATAATGCTGGAAATCAGTGCGTGTGTTTAAGTGAGAATTGAGCTGAAATCAAGATCAATACACACTGATTTTAGGTATCAATTCTTCCATAGTCTGATTCATGCTGAGGGAGGCATACTAACATTGTAATTTTCAGACCATATCCTACTGAAAAAAGGAATCTTTTACTGATGTACTGATTTTCAGGATCTTATCACACCACAGTGTAGGATATTCTCTGCCAGATTATCGCGGATATCATAGTTACCCGCCGAATGTTCCGCAACCTTTCTTTCACAGATGGTTTGTGCTAATCTCCTATACAATACTCTCCGATACTCCACTTTTGTCATTGAATTTGCTGCGCATTCTAATTATCAGTTTCAGCAAAGCCATTCTTGAATCTCAAGTATTTATCGGCTAACACGGTGGACCCAGAAGCCCGGATTTCCTGAACACAAAAGGCCGTCTCATGTATGCGAGGTGCTGGTTAAATCCGATCACTACCTCTATGAATTCATATTCCTATTTATCCTTGTATGGTCCAGCTGGAGATTCTACTTCTCTGGGTGCGAGCACCTGGCAAAATTCGGACATGATCCAGACTTCCTGTAATTTCGTAGTACATCGTGCAAACACTCATTGGTCCCCGCATACAGAGAAATACTAGGATTAGCAACTACCCAGTCGCTCATAGGAGGATGTTGGTACGAACGCTAACCTGATAGTGTATGCTACGAACTCGGGGTATCACACGTGCAAGTTGGTTATTTTGTTCCTGGTGCGAAGCACCTTCGGGTAGGCTTTGATGCGAGTAACTGCCTTCATGTCGATCGTTTTGTGCGAAATACCATGTACGCTTGTTTATCGCAACGTTGTCCACAAGTTAAAATTTACCCCTGGGCAACCTGTACTTGGCCTGAGGAACATCACGAACTCCTTCGTCAGCACCCAGGAATTATTGTATATTATATGCAAATAGATCATATGATGATAATAGAGATACAACAAATGTTAATCAACGCATTCAAGGTTTGTAGCAAGAATGGATTGGGTACGCAATTCATTGGACAAGGAAAAAAGGGAGCTGGACAGAACACCTACGCAGCTGGGCAACCTGGAGATATACATGGTTAGGACATATGTGGAGATTTGCACCTCGTCCACGAACTTCAAGATGTGAGTTTTACCCAAAAACGTACCCAAAAAGGACGTTCCTTCGTAAACAATCAAGTGTGTACCTTATCCTGTGAGCATTAGGACACATGGGTGGCCCAGGAGAGCTCATTTACATAACCAGAGCGACTGCTCTGCAAACCCCGCCGGAGCTCGTGAGCCCGAAATGCTCAAGAATCATAAACGAGATTACCATGAGCGTCTCGTTTAAGGCTCTCGAAAATTTTGTGCTCACGAGCTCCGGCGAATTTTGCAGAATGGTTGGTAGGTGAACGGCTCCTTAGTAAAAAGAAAATAATATTTCAGAGACCAATGGTGGCCCGAGAAGCTGAAGACTCATTGCCTAGTCCCCCAATCGTTCGGTAAGTACTTGAAGTAAGAATACCCCACTGTAGCCCGAGGTTTACCACCAAATGAAGAACGTAGTTGGAATCAATCCGGGGTTCTATGAGTATATTTTCATGGTGGATGCCGACACGGTACGTACCATCACTCCGAGCAAAATAAGCCCTTTGGGGTTTTGAGATTCTACGTAGCTTGAGGGGTTCTCAATTGACGGTTAAAATTAGTAACTGTTGGGAGAGGCATTTGACTATTATGGAATGTATTGATGAATTGATGAATTAACGGGATGATGCATATGCATATGGGGACTGCGTCGGGTGGGTTTTGGCTTGTCAATCCGGATGTCCCGTTTAATTTCCAATATGACGCAACAAACCTCTTACAAACCCCAAACCATATATATACGGCCAGTGTATCTCACCAACCTTGCGTATTTCCAATTTCGACTTCAACTATTGCGGCGAGCATTATGGCAACAGCACGAATAAACAAAACGCGCGTGCTTGATAGATTCAGTGCATGTCTAGTTTGTCGGAAACGTAAACTAGTAAGCAGCTATTCCTAGATTCAGTACACTTGTCCTAGGACTCAACAAGTTCACTTGTCTACCAGCGCTGTGATGGAGTCCAACCTCAATGTAGTAGATGCCATCTATTAGGTTATACGTGTCAGTACCAAGACCTAACACACAGAAGTAGAACGAAAGTACTTCAGGTAGGCATCCGAGTGGTTGGGTTGTTTGATATGAAGAGGCCTGCCTGCTCATGTCATACTAATAGGATCAGATGAAAGAACTTGAAAGGAAAATACAGGAGATCGAATTACGACGTGGACACTCATTTATCGCTTCCAAAGCTTTTAATCCTCCTAAGCCTCGTAGGGCAATTGCTAACACCGGAGCGTTTTCGTTTCAGCCAGCGCGAAGTCTGTTTGCTGCTTGCTGCAGCTCTGTATCTCAAGCCCCGGATCCATTAAGTCACTTAGCTGAAAACGCTCCCGGCTTTGGACCAACTTCTCTATTGCACAGAGGGCCTTCAAACTTGAGCTTACCCGGAGGGGTGTCAAAGAAATTGTACGTTGCACATTATTTGAAACGCAGCCTTGTTCGGCTTAAATCTACTGAATAGCCTGAATATGTTCATGCAGCGAAGGTTAATCAGTGGATTCGAGCTTCACATAGGTAGAGTTGTAAGAAGTTTTCAGCCTGGTTCATCAGAGGCTATGGTACCTGCTCTGTTTTATGCAATGCTGTTACTTGTAGGTATTCGCTTTCAGTTACCCAGGTGTAAACTCAGGTCTTTTGAAGGGATGTCATTTTATTCCAGAGCCTGGATTAAAAATTTGGGAAAACATGCTTTTTGAGCGTACAAAGTTGGAAGTCGAGGCAAATATTGCGCGGGCCTATGAAGGTGATAGGGGTACATACAACCCACTATACCATTTACAGTGAGTGTGAATAGTAATTAACGCAAGGGCTGAAACTCAGAAATAATTTGGTAGGGCAATGATCATGCTGGGGCAATGGTTCTACCTTAAGGGCCGGCTGCTTGAAGGCTACGTGTATGTCACCCGTGCTACACGGTATGCTGTTGTGCTGGGTCTTCATGAATTAGAATCTCGTATTTATGGTCACTACATAGCTATAAATACTAGGTTATTGGGAAGAAGGGTCAAACGGTGGACCCCAAAAGATTCAGTCGAGATAGGAGAGGCGATCAATCTATGGTGGTAAATTCATCTACAGCCATCACCGTTTCGTACGATCGTGACCTTACTTGTGGCTTGCTACTAGGGCTTGTTTCATACGGGACTTCTGTGGAAGCGCCATGAATGGCCTGCCAACCTCCTTATCTTTAGGAGAGATAAAGACAGTTTGGCCTGTTGCACTCTCGGAATTCGAAAATAGCCATGTGAGCATTCATGGGATTGTTCAACGTCGTATCATCGATTTGACGTTCGTACAGGAATCCGGGCTACCTAATGACAGTCATTCAGTCGCATCCCTGTTCGATTCAAGATATTGTCATATTGTTGCGGATGTCTCTCAAGCTTCAGCCAGCTGCATACTGGCCAAGTGTACTGTATTAACTTACTGTGCAGGAGTAATAGACACTGAACGAATCTCAGGTAGGTTACTCAGCTAATTAACTACGTGGTTGTATTGATCAGTCGCATTTAGGGTCAGAAGTCTCTGACGAATGGCAACGGCGTTTTAAAGAGTGTGATCGGGGAATTGAATACTTTACTCAGTCTATCCAGACGGTGTACGTTGGGCGTGATGACCAGGAGGTTGCGGCTGTGGTCGTAAGTCAAGGTAATTAGTTACAATGGTTGCGAGTATTCGTTCCACTGAATGGTTTACGTGTGTAGCTGCAGTTGATTGTGCAATTATTCAGCTTCACGAGCCTCTAGTTGACCGCGAGCTGAATAGGGATGGACAAGGCGTCCGATCCAGTTCCTTGGGAGGGTCTAGCTATAGTCGATGTATCGAAGCATGTCGACGTATAGCATTGGCGGCCGCGTGTGTTGAAAAGATTGAAGCTAACCACATGCAAATGTTCTTTGGTATCTCTTTGTCATTTGCTGCGCGGGTATTAGCCAAAGAAATCCCAAGGTTGCGGCACGGTGGGTACGTGGAGCAAGCACTGAGGATGGAACAACAGATGGCCGCAATCGCGAAAGGTATGGAACGGATGTTTGCAGTTTATCCTGTACTCGGTGAGTAGTTCAAATTACAGGAGCTTATGCGGACAGTTCTGAAGGATTTCCAAAAAGTTCTCTTTGTGGAGCATCTCAGATCTCTATGATGGCGTGGTCTACTTGGGACTGAATGACATTGGAACCATATCTCACTTAATGTTTATTATACTCAATTAGATCAATACTATCCGTACATCCAATCTGAATGGCAGGTATAGCCAAGGCTGGGCTCACGATAAAGCTGGGCTCTCTCACTGCTACGAGATAGTACGATATACTTGATTTCAATATATTACATTGTTGTTATTTTTTTTACCGAATTTTTTCAAGTGCGTATATGTGCGTATACTCAAGTCGAGGAAACAGACTTTCCCTGCATGGCTTGGGTAAAGTAAACCAAAGCAGCCTGTCCGACCGCAAGTTTTCCGTTCCCATATGCAGGAACCTAAACCAAAAATGTGAAAATTTAATTATGCCTCCAAGCGCGTAGTACTCACCTCGTGTCCAGCTGATATACGCGGAGGTATGAGAAAGTTCCAGCATTTTTGTACTGTCCAGCAGAATTGCCGGCAACAGTCCAGTTGGTCCATTTCTGTTGCTTGTATTCGCTCGTAAACTTGGTTTGAAGTGCATCGACCTAGAAAGGTTCAAGCAAACAATACATATACAGACCGGGCTCAAACCTACCATTAACTCGAAACCAATATAATTGCAGATGTAATCAGCATCGCCAGCAAGGATCAAGGTGCGCACCTGCCTGTTGATCAGTCAAGGCCCTTGAGATATATACGACTGTACTCACCCCAGCATTAATAACCTTCTCAAGATCAGGCCGCGAGTTCCTCATCCAGTCACCCGTAGTCGCGAAGTTACTGTACACCTGAGTGTTGGTAGTCGTCCATGACTTCAGAGCACCGATTTTGGACCTATTGAAGTAGGACAATGAGCTAAGGTCCATACGTATTGGGATGACTCACCTGAAGCTGGAGCTCGAGAGAAGACTGGTTGGGTCATAAGGATATGGGTCTGGGTTTTTTACACGGACATCATAGACATCGTAGTTTCCACCAAGGGGACTCAGGACGCGAGAATTGCAGTAACTCTGTGCAGAGCTGCACACGGAGTTGGAATTGGTACTTGCGCAGTTTGCAATCTAGTTGAGCAGAGATTAAGTATGGGAATACGTATATATGTCTAAAATAGATACCTGGGACAAACAGCCTCCCGATTGGTATAGAGAGTTGTTGGCAGAAGTAATAGTAGACGTAGAAACGAGTGGCTGGTATGGGTTAGACATGGCGTACTTGACATAGCCGGGGTATTGCGAGTACGGGTCCGTCAGCCCATTTCCGACACTCAACACTTTTAGGTTGATCTTGATACCAGTAATTGTGCCGGCAGCAATGGCAGCGTTCTGGTCCAGGAAATATGAGGCAATTGTGGGTCCGTAATGGCCACCATATGATTCAGTCCAGATGGCAAAGTCGCGGGTCGCGTACTTGCTAAACTTGGAGTCGGCAAACCAGATCTGAAGCATTTTCCATAGCGCAATAGCCGCATCCTTGGTAACAACAAGTGATTAGCTTGGCCCCTAAACGGTAGGCTTCTAACATACCTTTGAGGTACCGACTACTGTCTCACCATATGAATAACCCACCCCAACAGGCTGGTCGATGTAGAGCCTTTGGTGGATTTGTTAACACTGTGGACTACGAGTTATCATGTATGAAACCTTACATATTTGAATACTCATTCCACGCGTAAGGATTCAGGCTAACCGTCGACTCATCACTATTCATCCGGCAAGGTCCCATTTCCTGGAATAGACCGATCATACTCGAGCTACCAGGTCCACCTAACGTTGTTTTTATAAGCCAAATTATCCTTTCATAATGCCACTCGACGAACCATTCAGCCAAATTGACAGTGGTGCAGTGTCGGGGTTTTTGCGCGCTGCGAAGAACCAAAACCTGCGCCGATTTAATCTTGTGTTTAAGACTCGGTGTTGGCTCTAACTGCTTACCAGATGCTTTGTTTCGAGGTGAGATCGGCGTATCCTGAAGCTTGGTAAACTCCTGGCGTGGTTTCTGCGGACAGTGCCGGTGTCAGTCTCGATCAATTAGTACTTCGGATAAATAGATTCGTACCGCAAACACCAGAGTTTTCCACATAGCGCAGTTTTCCCGGTGTAATTGTGGTAGGAATTGCTGCTGCGACTTTGGATTCTGGCTCGACCGCTGCGAACGCAGTGGTCTTTGTGGCCGGACCTTTTGGTACACCACCAATGACGCCATCAAATTCAGGGAACTGCCCGGCTAAAGCGAACGAGATGAAGGGAACAAGCCCTACTAAGGAAAATGGTCGCATATTGCACGATGACTGTGGTATCTAGTCAAGTATGTTACAAAAGGGGAGGACGGCTAGGAGACAATACCCAAGCCCAAGTTTATACTCCTGAGGTCGGAAGCAAAATAGGAGCACGCTGCTCGGTCAGAAGAACTCTCAAACGCATAGAATGGCACGGAGCTATGGCTTCTCTGGGCTCCATCGGTAATTGACTATTCAGAACACTATCGTGCAGATGGATACTTGTCAAATACCACGCGGCGTGGTCTAGAAATAGCTGGCAAGCGGTTACAGAAGGAGAATCGAAGGGCAAATAACATATGTCCGGTCACTGGTAGGGTGAAAGGAGCTCCCCCGACCGCGTGGGATCAATGGCATCGATACGGCCCCCGGAGGTTCGTTGTGGGATAAGGTATCCAACTTCTTTACGTTACTATTTGGCGACGGAATATTATTACCGATATCGGAACAGGAAACAACGTGCCATTTTCTATGGCTAAGCCAGAGTGGAGGTGGTGGCCCAGGCTTGTCCGTCAAATTGTGCCTGACGCGCTAACACTACGTGCCACCACTGCCTTTTCTGACATCTCAGCGCTTAGGATTACATTCCCTGCATTCTTATAGCCCGGGTGCTCGCCAGAATCGAGTCGCTTGAACCCACCTCTCCCAGTGAGAAAGCTCAGGAAACTAAACTTGATTGTTTTTACCTTCAAACCGTTGGTTCATAACACTTTGACCTCGGCCCATATTTCGTACAAGTATCGACTCAATTGATCCTATATAACTCCAAGGTACCATGCCTCCACAAGGATATAAGTGAGTTCAGCAGTAGCCTCTTGACACGCATACTGAATAGATAATATCTAGTGTTTGCGGTTATGAATCGTAGGTGATTGTGTGGCAGCCACAGGGCTCGTACTGACCGAAATTAGGCGGACGCACCAGCGTGAACAAGGTCGAGGCGGAAAACCAGAACAACCAGTTACCCAGCCTGACCATCGCCCCTTTGCTCCTCTATTGGCTGTCCCCCCCACCAGACCCGTCGGCAATAGGTCACAAGATTCTCACAAGCGAAATTCCTAAGTACGTCACTTAACTTCGTAGTATAAACAAATTGAGTCCTTAGTAGTGTAGTATCATCCGCTGAACGCGAATTTGAAGATTGTGCGAGCGAATCCGATAGTTACTGGGTTTCACGAAGGTTTTATATTGCATCAAGTTTTTCTCTTGGGGTTTTACTTGGTTGAATTCAGCGGTACATATACATCAGACGCTAAAGGAAAAACGAAAAAAAAAACGAAAAAAAGGTTTCTGTCACTTTACGAACTATATCTATAATCACGTAAACGAGAAGGACCAGAAAGCACCTCGATCAAATACTCATGAGTCTTTGGAAGTTCTTGATGAAGTTCGCAGCGTCGGTAATCAGCTGGACACGTTACCGTCAGCCACGTAAAACGAGGTTCCATCCAACGAACCTTTTGCTCTTCTATACCTTGCTCCAAAATTTGGTACCCGTGGCGAACTGTTTGGCGTCGGAGCTTTTCGCGGCGCTTGGCGCGCTTTTGGACTGCACGGGAAAATAACAAAGCTCAAGACTGGGATGCCCGAAAATGGCACCGCAACTTGCCTTCGTCTTCCGCATCTCGAAATACTTTCTCGTAGTCAACTTTCAGCTCTTCAAGTGAGAGTTTGCTTGTTTCGAACAACTCTCGGCTGAAGGCCTGTTGGAGAATAAGGACAACCATGTCCGAGGAGAAATAAATATTCATACTCACTGAACGATTTCCAACGAGATCCGCGAATTTCGAGATGTCATCGTTTGCAGAAGGTTGGGAAATAGTCTCAAATCCCCGCATCAATTGCTCGCTGGAGTGTTGGACAAAGATAATTAGTGGCATTCATCCAACGTTCATGGATATCCTACATATGAGCTAAACCGGCAAGTTCCATAGCCTCGGCCTGCTTGCGAGCCTCGTCGACAAGTGCTTGATTTTTCTTTAGAAACTCGTCATTTTTCTTCTTAGTGTTTTTCGATTTGACCGCTATAATTCACATTACGACCTAGTGCAAGGGAAAGATGGACACTCTCACATGCGAATGCCGCACGAAATAGTTCTAGATCCCCTTCATTCCTTTACCAACTAGTTAGCTCTGTTCATTGCGAACACGGATGAAACAAACATGTCGCTACTGGCGGAAACCTCTTCTTCCGACCCAGCCTGATCAGTACAATCATATTGATCTTCTGAAGGCCTTGTCTTCAATTTTGATGATCTTGCGTTTGCTCTGGTTGTATTTTTGCCTCTGGTGCGTTTTGTGGCTAGCAAAGTGGTTCAACAGCGCATACATCCAATATTATTGACGAGATCTCACTCTTCTTGGCAGCTGGCATGCTTGTAGAAACCTTTGCGAGCAAATGAAGCCGCGTGGATATATCGTGTTCAATGATGTTGGTCAAGGGAAAGAGGGAGTTGCTCTCTGCTCAACCAGCTCGGCGGATGCTTTTTGTTCCGCTGCCAAAGTGATCCGTACATAAATCAATACAACATGTTATAGACTAAGGAATGCTCATGGCTGGATCCGGGGTGAATTCTCTTTATATATCATCTATGTTTATATGCGGATGGCTACGTGCGATTATAGGAATCCAACCCCCTGCGATTATAATACTTACAGACTTCCCACTGGTGTGTACAAGACCACACGATCGGGCGGGTCTGAAGCACTTGTTGGCTCAAAATAGCTGCATGCTATTTGAGATTAAAATAAGAAGAATAATATTCATCCAATTACAAAGTTAACAAAATTCCTCAAACCCATCGCCTTCCTTGCGGAGTATCGATTAGACAAACCCAGCCTAGTAATTTATTGATCTACAATCTACTAGATGTACCGTTAATTGAATGCGATCATTGCTAGACGGAGAATCAACTCACGCTTTATCGGGAACAAGGCCAGAAAAACCTGGATCTTCTTTCTGAACCACTCCTGGATCCCCAATAACCTCACCATGCTTGATGATAGCGTCTTCGAACCCCCAGTCCCTCTCTACACCCCCCGGTAAAAAGTCTGCCCCAGCAAGGGTTCCTTGAGGAATCCACTTGGGCCCATCGCTAGAATTATTGTTTCGCTCTAGGATCGAAAGTGTGCAAGTTCCCACTCGGATCGGAAGTTCGCGGTCATTCACAAGGTGGCGGACGAGTGCGGCACAAGTAGCGGCGTGGGATACGAGTAATATACTCTTGTGTTTGCTAAGAGTAGGATGCTGTTCAATCCGAGCGACAAGGGCGTCAAGAAACTCGGCGCAGCGGTCATGTACACCCTTGACGGTTTCTCCATGTCGATCGGGATAGTAAATGCTTTCCCATGAAGCATCAATTGATGGGAAATATTGCTTCAAGGTAGTGGCATCGTGGGGTCGGGGATGTAATCCTGACCATTCGCGAATGGTTGAAGATCATTCTAGGTAGCTGACTTAAATTGTAGCTTACCTGTTCCAGGGATAACCGGACTGTACCATTCGCTGAGACCTAGGGCCATCTATCAGCTCAACTTAGAAACGCAGCTAATATCTGGGTGCTACCATGTTCGACATAGATAGGGAGGTCGAGGATTTCAGAGGAGGGGTTCGAAGTTTGCAAACACCGATCTTCTCATAAGTTATTTGAGTTTGAGGTGTGGGGAGGGGGGTAGCGGGAGGCTTACAATAAGGAGAGCTAAATAATAAAGAAGGTCTTTGCTCTTCTGGAAGACTTTTTATATACTTCGCTAGATCAGCCGCTAGGCAGAAGTTAGATTTGGGCCACCCAATACCAGCGTGGGAACTTACCCTGCGCCTATGCGTATGTATACCCAACAGGAGATTATTATCGATTCATACATTAACAAGATGCGGCTTACAACCCCGTAGGCAGCCAGTGGTGGGTCCTTCTTGGTGCTCGTAGGGCTGGTCCTAAGAAATGTGATCGAATAATAAAACCATAGTGATATCTTCACTAAGCGTTTGAAAAGCTAACCAGTTGCTGGTAACCCAACTCAGTCGAAATCCTAAAAACGTTTAGTCCTTCGAATATACGTAGATTTTTCTGCCTACCATGGCGTGCGATCAATATGGTTTGGACCATGGTTTTCTTAGGGTCGCAGTCAAGTTGGTGACAGGCGTCTCACACACGTAGGCTTATACCACCGGGAAGAGCGGTGGCTGTTGCCGTCAAGGGGCTTACATACACAGCAATTGGGCGAGTCATGACGTCAAATTACTTGGCTACAAAAGGTACAAAGTGGGGTATCGGTGACATTAGGCATAACTGAAAGATTGAAGTCCATCACACTCAGAGCACAGCACAAAAGCATGCTTAGTACTTGAGAATGATGTAGAGTGCTGTATAGACAAGAGGTTAGCTGAGCCCAGACAACTTGACTCGATTTGAGCATACCGTGAATGATGCCGGGACTAGAGGAATAAAGCATCAGTATCGTGCGAGACAACTCGTGAGCAAGGCACGCACATGTAACCAAGGATTGTGAGCAAGATATTGATCAATAGATCAGCACCGCATCCTCGCTCAAAAAAGACACCCAGAGGTGGGAGGATGATAGCAAGAATGATCTTCAAGATGTCGCTAGCGGTAAACTACAGGGAACAACCATCAGCGATCATATGGAATGCTAGGCGTAGAACTACATACGGCCATTGTAGGGAGTAAAAACTAATAAGTGGTCAGAGGTTGGTTGCGTGAGAGATAAGGTCGGAAGTGAGAGTCCAGAACAGGGCGGCCGCCGTTTATATAGTGTCTCATTCCACAGTCCACGTAACGTCATCGATGTACTGCTTCCATAACTGGCCCCTGACAAAACGTCATATGCGGTGTCACCCGGTACTAGCCAAGTTCCTTCATTCTTGTCATTGGTCCGTAATCCTCAAACTACTGCGCTTGCCGGCTCCACCAGTGCCATTATTACCTGTTCGTACGTTGTTCAACTTTTGGCACTGCCGGAATTGGTGCTGCGGTATGACCACATATACACAACTACGAGAATTCAAAGAACATCCACGTGACCTTATCCTTCTCACGGCCGATGTTATTTTGGTATTGGGCCTGGCTCACTTGCTGGTTTATCCTCACTTTGGCAGACGATCAGTTAATCCTAAATCCATTGCTCACGAACAAATTCAATATGACTGAAGTCAAGATCCTTGAAGATGTGGAGTATGGGAAAGATCATCCGGCTCAGAAGCTGGACGTATACCTCCCACCAGCCGACGTCGCGCTTGGACCAGTAACTGTTGTATGGATACACGGCGGAGCATGGAGAAGGTGAGCCTTTATGATGTATGATCTGACTATTTGACGACTGAAGATCATATCTCAGCGAAGACAAGGCCGATTACAAGGCCCTTGCCTTGAAGATAGTGGAGAAATCGAATTGTCCTGTTGTGGCCGTAAACTATCGGTTATCACCACGAAAGGAGGCCGACGGTCTTGCTGTACGCCATCCTAGGCATACCCTAGACGTTCTCGACGCACTAATCTTTATTCAAGAACATGGATCGTCTCAGCTTGGTATTCCTCAATCGGTCTTGGACAACATTTATCTGGTTGGCCACTCTTGTGGCGCGCATATTATCGCATCCATCATCCTCGACACAGAGTCTGAGCTTTACAGCATCCCGACCCCCTCTTCACTGATCACTAGTGTCAAAGGAGTATTTATATCAGAGGGCATATACGACATTGACCTTCTCCTAACCAAGTTTCCCCAGTATTCCGACTTCATTGAAAATGCCTTTGGGAAGCTTTCATCGTATAAGGATGTCTCTCCAGCGCACTACAAGGCTCGGGGGGGATGCCCGATTTATTGGCTCGTGGTGCATTCCAAGGGGGATCGATTAGTCAATGAACAACAGGCTGAGGAAATGTGGGATCACCTCTGGGAGCTCTACGACGACAAATCGGCACACCAATACATTGAAGCGGACTGGGAACGCCTGAAGTTAGACCACAATGAGATGCTTGGAGATGATGAGTATCCTTCAATGGTAGCTCAGTTTATCCGCGAGACGGTAGCAAAACGGGCAGTATATTCATAATATATCATGTAGGACTTCATCAGAAAGTAATATACATAAAACTATGCAGCTTTTAAAGCATCCTCGAGAATTAAAGTTGCCTGGAGGCAATCTTCATAGCTAACATAGAGTGGCACCGGCGCCAGCCTAATCACATCAGGCTGGCGCTCATCTCCGATCACACCTCGGCGCTGCATTTCTTCGAATACCTTGGGCATGATTCCAAGCGGCCTCAATGCCAAAGAGAGTTGAGTACCCCTGTGTTGGGGATCAGTGGGCGTGAGGATCGTAAAGTGAACAGGGGATTTGGGATCATTATCTAAGTGGTCTCGGTAGAAAGATGAACGTTTGAGTAAAGACTCCAGATATCCGGTGATCTTTACAGCTTTTTCGCGTAATGCATCAATTCCGCCAGCTTCCTCAAATAGCTCAAGACTACCAAGAAGGGTAGCCAAATTAAGAGCGGATGGGTTTGATTGTTGGAATCCATGGGCGCCAGGAATGGGGTCGAACACGGGGCCCATCTGGAATCTTGTTTCGTTATTATGGCCGTACCAACCCGCGTAACTTACAAATAGAAAATCAGGTAATTTCCAGACTTGGGTGATGATTGTACCCACCTGGTTTGGAGCTTCTCTGTCCATTTGTCATGGAGAAACAAGCCCGCGATTCCCCCAGGTCCTGAGTTCAAGTACTTGTATGTGCACCAAACTGCAAAGTCGGCGCCCCAGTCGTGTAGCTTCATCGGGACGTTTCCGATTGCATGTGCAAGGTCCCATCCGCATATGGCTCCCTGTATAAAATGAAGTGAAATGAGAACAGTAAAGATTCGTATCAGATATAACATACGTACAATATCATGTGCGGCCTTGGTAACCTTCTCCATAGGGAACCATTGGCCGGTATAATATTGAATACCCGAGAATAGTACCAATGCAATACTCGACCCGTCTTTTTGAATTGCAGCAAGTATGTCTTCTTCACGAAGATAAACTTCGCCTTCACGAGGCGTAAGTTCAATCACGGCATCTTTGGGATCATAGCCGTGAGCGCGGGTTTGAGAGGCAAAGGCATACTAGAAAAAGATTGGTTTATGTAAATGTGGCTATTGACATAACTTACTTGGTCCGAAGGAAATGCTTTGGCTTCGCAGAGTATCTTGTACCGGTTACCCACAGGCTTGTAGAATGTCGAAATCATAAGGTGCAGGTTTGCTGTAAGGGTCCCCATAGTTATGACTTCCGATTCCTTGGCACCTGCAAACCAATACTTAGTTTATGGCTCCATGTAGAAGCATTGGGGTGGCATACCGGTCAACATGGCAAGGGCTCTGCCAGCTTTATATGTCATATCTTTCCAGTTCCTGCCATGGCGGTGTCTAAAATGACCCTCCACTCCTCTTGAAGCAGCATTAGTTTTGTGCGTTCAACTCAAGGCAACACCTACGTCATCGCCCAAACTTCGATTTCCTCGTCCAAGAATTTCTGAGATCGCTTTGGCAAGGGACCTAGTGAGTTACCAACAAAATATCGGCATGGCGAATCCGCTGAAACATAATCATATGAGTGGTGTCCCAGCGCCTGTATACACAATATTTACCAAGCTCTGCAGGAACTAGGTCTGCCTTGATTCCCTTGTTAGTTGGCAGGCGGAATTCGTCGCGGAACCGACAAATGGGATCTTGAGCATCAAGCTGCTGGGCGTATTCAGCGGTGGCAATATCAGTCATGCTTATGTCGAGGGCGATTTGAGTCACGAAAACAACTAAAGGGCCCCCAAAAACTCATTTAACCATCTCTCGGAAGGATCTTGAATCGCAAAATGCATTTCCGGACACTTGCTGTTTGCAATCTGACCTCCAAAAAGTAGTGACCGGCACGACAATCGGCCGATCGGACCGTGGGTACACAGCCACCGTACTAGTCTGTCCTGATCGTCCCCACCACATTTCAAATTTTGGATTTTTACCAGCGGGAGTTTGAGCTTGTTGCTTGATGTTTGCTCTGGCCTGCTCAGTCTGCTCAGTCATCACTCTTTTACCTTACTCACAACTTGATTCTGTCCATGGCCGATAAGCAGGGAGAATTTTTGCGGGCTCGCAAGGTAGTGGTGGTGGGGGCGGGTCCTGTGGGATGTTTGTCGGCGCTCTCATTCGCAAAACAAGGGTGGGAAGTCGAAGTCTTTGAGGCTCGGCCGGGTAAGTCTACATTCCATTGCCCTTTTCGATAACGAACATGGTGGCTCACCACACATTCCGCTATATGCACGCCGGTAGATATGCGAGAACTAGAGGCCAAGGCCAACCTCTCTTTGCGATCAATAAATCTCGCCATTTCATCACGCGGCATCTCTGCCTTATGCGTAGTCGACCCCGCCATTGCCGAGCGATTTATGAAAAATGTGATTCCTATGCATGGGCGCATGATCCATGACAATCTTGGCCAGTGTCATAGTCAACTATATGATCGTGATGGCCAGGTAAGTCATTTTGACGCACGCGGGCTCCCAGCTGGGACATTAATCAAGTCGCTATTTAGGCCATCAATTCTATCGACCGCGGGCTCTTGAACATAGGACTCTTGGATGAACTTTCCAGCTATCAAAATATCCGTCTTCATTTCCGAACCAAGCTCTCGACGGTAGACTTCAACTCACGGATTGCCACTTTTTCTGCCGGCAAAAATCCCTTCGATGTTCAGTTTGACCTTTGCATTGGTGCAGACGGGAGCTACTCGAACGTGCGTCGACAAATGATGCGGGTAGTCAGGTAAGTGAATTTCAGGTCGCGTGATAACTCTAACTGAAAGTTACAACGCATAGAATGGATTATCAACAGGAGTATCTCCCGCATGATTATATTGAATTATCAATACCTCCTGGTCGTGGGACTAACGGTAAACCTACGTTTCTCTTGGACCCCAACCATCTTCACATATGGCCTCGGCATTCGTTCATGTTGATTGCATTACCCAACAAAGTGAGGAAGGGACCTTGTAGTTCATCGCGCTCCTTACTGAATACTGGCCTCAGGATCGAAGTTTCACATGCACCCTGTTTGCGCCCACAAAAGATCTCGATACGCTGGATACAACCGATAAATTTGTTGCATGGTTTGAGGTTCATTTTAGAGATGCCCTGGCTCACATCGGGCGCGATCGCCTCGTAGCCAGCTTCGAAAGGAACCCCCGTAACTCTCTTATATGCGTCAAAGTAAGTACAAGCGACTGGGCCGACTGTTCCCCGGGGATTGATCCTAGTGCTTCAAACAGGCAAACCCTTACCATTACAAGGACAGAGCGATTATCATTGGAGACGCTGCCCATGCCATGACACCATTCTATGGGCAAGGGCTTAATTGCGGCCTAGAGGATGTCCGCGTTCTTATGAATACACTGTTATCTTTCGGGGTATCTTCGACTGTATCGGCGACGGAAGCGCCAAGCGAAGATAAACAACTTTCACAGGCACTCGCATACTATTCCGAGCACAGACACCAAGATTTGGTCGCCATATGCGACCTTGCGATGGGCAACTAGTAAGTAACATTCGCTTTTTGATGTGGCGTTGGCCAAATTGACCTGACCTCTGACTGGGTTCAGTGTCGAAATGAGGCACTCGGTCACTACACCGATCTATCGGCTTCGAAAATGGATTGATGGGGTCTTGGCTGGTTTTACGCCGTCTGTGCCATGGCAGGGCTTGATTCCGGCCTTGGCCCAGACAACCTTTCCTGTAGGCGCCGCAAGGGGGTGGATATCCCTATATACCATGGTGACCTTCCGACCGGATATCAGCTATGCGACTGCGCAGCGGAAGGCCCGGGAACAGGCTGAAATGGTGACTCGAATTGGGATTTTCATAATTGCTTTATTGGTTCTTTTCCTTGCTTTCTTAGCTAAATACTTGCTGGATTTGTAGATGTGCTATCTTGTATATTTGTAGACTTAGACTATCACCAGAACGATCGGAATTCTCTGGTAAAACGGCTGCCTGTATGCGCCCGTCCGAATTTCCGACCCACAAAAATACGAAAAATAATTTGAACGTGTGATTATCTGATTATCGTGTGGTACGTATCAGATAAGATCTTCTCAGAACCAATACGCTCCACGCTGTACTCCTCTGCCGGGATATAAAGCGCTTCGGAATACGTTGGCGAGAACTAAAATTCTTCGCTCAACAATAACCATGACTCTCAAGGCAACAACGCGGACAGTGGTAGTGCTTGGAGCCTCTTATGCGGGTCTGGTGATATCGCAATGCCAGATTTGATCAAATGATCTGATAATTCGATTCAGGTCATCGAGCGGTGCAGATACTATTGCAGGTTTTACCTGCTGATTGGAAAATAATAGTTATTGACAGGAATACGTGAGCAATTAATATCGGGATCTTGTTTAAGTTACTGACTGCCTTCCAGGCATTTCAATCGTCAGTAGCAAACCCAATGGCAGAATTTGATATTAATCTTTTATTAGACCTATATGCTTTCCCTCGAATGGCTGTCATCGAGGGCCATGAATACAAAGCCTGTAGGCCAAGACCGCGGTGGCATCTTCTTTCGCTAACTTACTCGCAGTCATTCCCTACACCAACATCTTCAAAATCCTGAACCTTGAAGCCCGTCGTCTCGATGAGCCTCGTTCATCCGGGCACCAACTTATCCACGCACACGTAACACGCATTGACGCTCACAAAGTGTACTACTCTCCCATTCCTACTTCAAGCGCTGGGGAGCAGAGCGTTGATTTTGACTATATGGTGTATGCGCTCGGGTCGCATCTTCCATCGCCGATAAACGTATGGGCCGACCCGGTGCCTATTCATGGACAGGTGAGTTACATTTGCGAATCCGGGATTAAACGGAATAGAGACTAACCTACTGTACAGCCCGAGTCAGATCTACCTAAATCAAATCGACACGGCAATAAACCTGAAGGCACGAATTGGCTCTGTGCAGCTCAAGCTAGGCTTAAAGAAGCCAACAGTGTGTTGGTCATAGGAGGAGGCGCACTAGGAGTTCGTAAGTGCGAATCAATAACTTAATCTAAGTTTGTCTTTTATCCTCAAGTTGTGCGTTTTTTTAGAGTTTGCTTCAGACGCGGCATCACTCTATCCGCGTAAAAACATTACCCTTGTTCATTCGGGAGCCCAATTGCTTCCCCGGTTCAATGTCTGGATGCATAATGCCGGTCCGTACCCTTGTCTGAAGCTCGCTGCGAGCAAATGTACTGATTTGTATTCCTGTGATAGCGATGGAAGGGCTCAAGGAACTTGGTGTTTCGGTTTTACTTTCGTCCCGTGTTGATCTGAACTCGGCGGAAGACCATGACGGGAAACGAACGCTCAAGACTGTGGATGGAAGACGGATTGGAGCTGAACTTGTGGTACGCAGCACTAATTATTATTATCCCCTATATTGGTCATTTAACCCCGTTTCAGCTAATGTGTACGGGACAACGGCCCAATACGTCCTTGTTAAGCAACGTCTCTTCTTCTTCTGTTGATCCTCGCACAGGGCTCGTCAGCGTGCTGCGAAGCTTACAACTCGGACCCGGCTCTGGCTCCACCTCCGCCCAATCACCTCTACCGCATATATTCGTCATAGGCGATGCAGCAGACGCATTTGGAGCTCTCAATGCAGGGCACACAGCCTGGACACAAGTAAGTAAAAATAACTCCACATAGTGACGCCCGAACTAATGATAGCGCGCTCTCTCTCTCAAGGCCGAAATCGCAAGTCGCAATATCGGTCGCCTGATAACCGGCTCCGGGGAAGAGCTGGAAAGATACGAAGCCCCTCCCCATTCGATCAAGGTTACTCTCGGTCTTGTACGTCTCCCCCTTTTACTGAGCTCTTACACGTCCGATGATTCACTCTGTCTTAGGACCAAGCAATTTTCCAGTCCAAAGGCCAGTTTGGGAAGAAACAAGGCCCGGAGGAATGTGCCCTAGATCTGAACACACCATCCATGTGGCTTCGCCGCGGGCTGAGCACGGCGAATATGCGGATTTGAGCCAGGGACATGTGGGTTGGCTCGACCGCGCCACTCGGTGACGACCCATGACGAGAGGTTCGGGAGTCAATCATGTTGTTTGGGTGTCGATACCATTGGAGTCGACAGGAATTGGAGTAGTGTTTGGTTTATACCTATGTCTCTATTTATCTTGTTCTGTGATTTACTAAGTCTGATTGGACAAACGTGTGACGAATATGATGCCAAGTGTGCGTATGTGATTACATGCTCGCGACCAACCAAATCGCTCTCGGCTTGGTCGGTTGGTCCTCGGCCGAGTGCAGAGGTCTGGATTTTCATATACTAGTGGGCAATTGGCTGCTTGGGTATCGGACCGGGTTGGAGGATTTCGGGATTTTGGTTCTCGCTAAGCCAGATAAAGTCCGTACCGTTCGTTTCCAGGCTTGGGTTCGAATGATGGAATGACGTCGAGATGGTGCATGAGCTATGTAAGTAGCCGAACCAATGTCGAAATCCGTATCAATCGGAGGTGGATACTGCACCGACTGGTCGTCGCACGCATACAAACAATTGCGCTTGGGGGAACGAAGGAAAATCATCAACGTGCTGGCAATATCATTCCAAGGGGAAATAGTATATTAAATTAACCGGGCGTGGAAGGATCAAGTGATCTTTTGACTTGGATGATTGAATGGGGAATAGGCGTATCAGGTGTTTGAAATGCCGCGTGGGGGTGCATGGCCCAGATAGATTAGCAAGGGGAGGGGAGAACATTCGAACGACAGTGCGGGGGTAAAGTAAAATTTGCTTGGGGGTGGAGAGAAGGTACATTATGGAATTATGGCGCGTGCTGAGTTTAATTTTGTTCTTTAGACAGAGGAAATATTGTGGTGCATTGACAGGCACGCGTTGATCCAAGCCCAACATTACTGAAATTCATTGAATGAATGTGTGTGGTGCTCCGCTTGGATTCCCGGAGGATGCGCACCGTGAGAGGGAGGGGGAAGAGATACTGTATACTTCAGGTAAAATTGAAACACGCGAAGGATCGAGGAGGGAGAGTTCGCGATTCGCGAGGGAGAAATGACAGGATAGGCTGACGCGCTACCTCAGTCACGATTGCCCGCCAGGAGTCCGTCTAGACGCCGAAGCAGGGACAAAGATAGGAATCGCGCGTCCCGGGAAGTGAGGAAGTGTCGCATATAATCCACCTAATCTGACCTAATCATTAGCCGTCTATCCACCGAGAACGACAAGATACTTGGCACTGTCGCCACGGAAGAAATCGGAGAGGATCGAAGCGCATACAGAAGGGGGTGTGAGCGTAACGTGTACGCCGTCGAACGGAGCGTGGCCGCCGTTGGATACTATTTTTAGTAGGTACACGGGGATCAGCCCTGAGCTAGCGCTCAAGGATTTTTGGACGAGATAAAATCTAGTGGCGGTGTGGCAGTGCGGTGGGGGATTTCAGCGAGATTGAAAAACAACCGGAGGGCTATCGGGATCGGGGTTGGCTGGACGTCAACGGCTCACCTCAGATAGATTCTCCCATCTGCCACTCGTCTTATAGCGCAGCGAGGAGACTTGAATCTACACCCCTGCCCCCTGCCCCCACGATGCTGTCGTACAAACCTATGGAGCCTGTTCAGTTCCGGCTGGGGGAACAGGATGCTGAACACGACCTCCATATCATTACGTCCTCTGGACGACGCATACTGGCACCCGCGAGCCGGCTCCCTCACCCCGACGAGCTGACTCCGGAGCTGACCCAATCGCGACGCCGTCCGAGCCAGAGCACGAAGACGACCCATTGAAGCGCGCTGAGGCGATACGGCTGGCCGTTACCCAGCGTAACGAGCTCGTTGAGAATGACGTCGATCAAACTAGCGCCGATGTCAAAAGTGACGGGGAAACATCAGCATCCGCACCCGTACCCACACCCGCAGCTGTCGCAGTGCCTGCCTCTGTTCCCGACCCGACCACCGCTGGTTCGGTAAGCACGTGTCTGCCGAGTTGATGACGATCCATGTGCTTATGCTTGTGTCTCGCTTACCCAATTCAAATGCCGTATCTCTCTATCTATATCTACTTTTTTACAGATGACTGAAACTTCCGCCCCTCCCCCCTCAGACGCCCCAGTCATCCAGACGAAGCTCGCTGCACCAGAGATCACCACTACAGAGCCAACTCCGGTCACAGCCGAGCCGGGCTCGGACGCCCACAGCACGAGCACGCCTACCGCATCGGCCCCTCAGTCAGCAGCCAACACCCCACCTCTCCCCGCCTCTCGTACATCATCCTTTTTCCGACCTCTCGGCACTAAGCGCCGTTCCTCCTATAACCTGCTTGGCTCACCGCTTGCTGGCAATTCTCCTGCTGCTTCCCCTCCTGACTCGGGCTCCCAAACACCTGCCATGGCCGCCGCAACTGCTATGAAACACACGCCCCGAAAGCAGCCCTCGATAGGGCCGCTTAATGACCTCAAACGATTCCTCAACCACCATATTCCCCACAGCAGTCACCACCATCACCAACACGGCCATCTTCATCCCAAAGAAGCTCTCAAACCCGCACATGGTGCTAGTGCACTCGCCAGTGCTGTCAGCACCGCGTTTGCAACTCCTCCGGACCCACACGAAACTCCGGCCACCCAACAGCGAGGTTCGGACTTTGGGGCAACCCCCGCAGGTGCAACCAGTGCCATTCCGAGCGGTACAAACACTCCCCGACATGCTGGCCCGAAGCACACTCTCGGCAGCTTGCTCAAACCCCACAAGGACAAGGATCCCAACCGTTCGCCGCCTTCATCCAACGCAAGTCTCCTGAAACCCGACGATGCGAGCGCAAAGTCCGGCACAGCCACGCCCGCGAACGGAAAGCTCGGAAACGCCCAGTCTCATGGCCATCATCCCGTCACGAGTCTGTCAGAGGCTACCCATGCCCATCTGTCGAAAAAGTATGGCAAGTGGGGTAAAGTCTTAGGATCGGGTGCCGGCGGAACAGTGCGACTTATCAAGGCTAGCGCAAAGAACGGAGGTGCCGTCTACGCTGTCAAGGAGTTCAGACCGCGCAGGCAGGGTGAGACTGAGAAGGAATACCAGAAAAAGGTCACCGCCGAGTTCTGCGTTGGCAGCACCCTCAAGCACAAGAACATCATCCACACTGTTGATATTGTTTCTGATCATGGCCATTACTACGAGGTATGTAGCCCCCGTAGGCCGTCTTTGGTCTCCTTGGGCTGAGCTTCGTCATAGGTTATGGAATACGCGCCCTATGATCTCTTCAGTGTGGTCATGTCCGGTCGCATGCAACGTCCCGAGATCTATTGTGTGTTCCGACAAATCTGTGACGCAGTCGACTATCTTCATGGCATGGGTCTCGCTCACCGTGATCTCAAGTTGGATAATTGCGTAATGACTACGGATAACATTGTCAAGCTAATTGACTTTGGAACCGCAACTGTCTTCCACTATCCAGGGCAGTCTCTCACACTTGCTTCGGGCGTAGTCGGGTCAGACCCATACCTTGCTCCGGAAGTTTTGCATGCACCACAATACGACCCTCGCAAGACCGATGTGTGGAGCATTGCTATTATCTTCATGTGTATGGTCCTTCGTCGCTTCCCGTGGAAGATCCCGGATCCAAAAGTAGACCCGAGCTACAAGTCCTTCGTGCAGAGCCATCCTGATCTGTGCGTCAAGCCGACCACTGCGCCGACGGCACCGGTTTCCGGCACGGCCACTCCTTCACTCGGTCTCACTCCTCACGGCAACGTAGGGCCGCTCCGCGCGGCGAGCGCGGATCTTGCTAGGCCTGACGTCAACGCTCCTCCCACGCACACTAGCGCTGAGAACGGTGTTTCACGCGCAACAACTGGGACTGGGACTGCCACTTCTGGGTCGCTAAGCGAGTGTTCATTTGATGCTTCGGATGAATCAGTGAGCACGCCACCCGACGCAGACGAGGGCAATGCACCCATCGACGACGAAAAACGAAGGCGAACCAAGGCGCAATTACAGCTGACTGCGGTTGCACCCGAGCCACCCAAGGTCGAATCGCCAAGCCAGGAGGAAACCCCCAGATTGCCACCCCAGGCGGCTGCTTCCACCACCTCGGTCGACCGATCAACGCCAACCCCTAGGGAGACGATTAATGCTGACGATGGCAGTGTTCTGGCCGAGTCGATCATTGTTCCTCAGACCGGTAGCCCACAACAAGCGAGCCCAACGACATTCAAATACGATCCTCCCAGTCCCCAAGCGGACCAGCACATGCCCCTCCCTACCCTTCCTGCACCCCGACCTCCAATGGGCGGCCGGGCACGATCAGCAACGTCACCCCATCCACCCACGAACACGAGCCAAACGAGTTTGCCGGCATTCTCTACGCCCAAGGCTCAGCCCACGAACCTTGACGTTCCTAATCACGGACGCCCTCGAAGACAGCGTAGCGACTTTCAACGCTGGCGGGCCCGACTCGATCTTCCGCCTCTTGCCCCGTGAGACCCGAAACGCTATACGACGAATGATGTTTATCGAGCCCTCTTCTCGGTGCACGATAGGGTCTGTCTTGCACGGCAAGAAGGCTGGGCTTGTCTGCGGATGTGGGGGTAAGGAGTGTGGAGATGCCATGAACGTACACCCTAACCAGGAAGAGGGAGAGGATGAGGGCGAGGGCATGGACGAGTGGCTTAGCTCCATTGTACCTTGCTCATGCGTACCTGCTGGGCAGCAACCTGACCATTCGCACGTCAAGATTGCGGTCGACGACAAGGCGCCAAAGAGACGATTTTTCTGAGAGGATCAGGTGTAGTGTTGTGGAGTGAGATCCAGGGCAACATGGTTTGGTTTCTTTGGCTCAGAGTTGCCGGGATCGAAGAGTCCGGACCTGACTGACAGGCACAACCCTACTTGCCCTGTTTGCTTGTGCCACGGATATGCTTTTTCTGTTCTCCTCGGCCTCGACTCTCTATCGTCTTTACTTTGTACTTAATTACATTTGTCGTCTGTTATTCTTCTTGTCTTTGTGTGCCATATGAAACTCGCCCAATCACAGGGTCGTATTCCACATTCTAACTCGCCGGAGGTTCATTTCACCGTTGATCCAGGACACCTATGCTTGTAGCAGACATTCATGATTTCTTGCCTATACTTCCTTTTCATTTCTTTTTTCTTACGATTTTCACTTATGACTGTCTACATTGTAAATCGATACCTAACAGAATATATGTGAATGCGCTGGATTTATGCGTGTGATACAGTAAAGATGAAGGACGATAACAGGCTGCGTGCATGCATTCCAACGTGGGTTCAAGTCACAGTTCTTGATGGTTGACTTCCTCGCGTTTACGATCCTCCTTGCTCTTCTTGTCACTCTTGCCCTTGCCACCCTTGCGAGGCTCCTCGGGCCATCCGTCGGCCTGAAGATCGTACCCAGCTGCTCGAAGAGCCTTGGCCAGACGCTCTTGCAATGTGTTCATGTCAGGTACGTCGCCCGTCGCGACCGAGTCCAACCCAACCTCGGTGAAGTCGAGCTCATGCACATCCCCATCGACATCGACTCGAACCTTCTTCCCAGCGAGTGCACGATCCTGAGTGTGCGCATTGAACAATGCCCCGAGGGCAACCTTGACAAACTCGGCTTGCTTCTCATCTTCCCCAAGTGTCGAGCTCTTTTTGCCTCCCCCGGGCCCAGCCTTCTTATCTCCGCTGTTTCCATGTGTTTCTTTTTGAATAGGCGGCGCAGGAGGGAGAATCGGAAGGACAGGAGGAACCGAGCGAGGGACGGGGCTTTCAAGCAGTGTACGATCGAATTCGACAGTGCTTTCCGGCACGACTTGACGGCATCGAATAGGTGCGGCCTTGACGCTGTCGCGCTGCGACTTGAACCCAGGTTCGCTGCAGATCCGCGGGGTATGGATGACAATCAAGTAACTGTGGGGAAGAAGACGATGATGGACCATAAGAAACGAGGTGAGACCGAGTGTGTATGCACAGGACGTACTTGCACACGCTAACTTCCTTGACAAACATGATCTGATCGACCGAGCTCATCGAACAATGGAACTAGCCGGGGGTTCGCGCAATCCCGGGATGGGCGGTATGTTAGTTTTGGGGCGCGCGGGTCGATCATGTCGGGGTAATGCTCAGTTGTGGCTCACCTGAATCTCAATTTGGCGTTTGCGCCCTGTCTTGTCGCACTGCGTGCCGTCTCCCCAGCGCTGGACAAGGTACCGTTGATCGGCAGCGCGTTGTAATTCTAAATTAGCGGCAGCAGATTCGGCTTGTCGACTGACATCGCTGCCACCCTTTAACTTTGCCGCGGGCGAGACACCGAGATTGTATGCTTCCCACTTGTCAACAAACAGAGTCAATTTCAGCCCTCGAGGTAGAATGTGATAATTAATGTGAATTGAAATGTACCTCGGGATCCTCTTGTGGGATACGACCCTCTGGAGAATAACGAACGAACCGGACGGATAAGAATAAGAAGGTAAAGTTGATGAAATAATGCTCACGAATCGGATGCGGGTGCCCATGGCTCATTTCGCGAAACTGACGAACGTGATCGTTGTGACAATACGAATATGTAAACCATCCTTTGTGCATAGGGACAGGGGCGTCAGGTCATCCATTGGGGCGGGGTTCTCAAATACTAAATTAGGTCACCTTGTCGATGCTGTATAGGCAGATGGGGTGCGTATGGTCAGTATATCATCGATCCGCACGTCGCGAGGGGTAAATTGTCACCCACGTAAAGGCATTTGCCAGTTAGGGGCTGTAATAAACTCCACATCTTACTGGGATGTGAAGGCGGCGGTGTCGCATCTTCGAATGACGGGCTGCCTTGGTCCGGAGGAGGTATGAGGCAGAGATATTCTTTCCCGGGGCCTAGACGCATACGTTCTAGGCGATGTGATGCTGGATGCGAGTTCGCGGGTCCCTGTGGTTTTAGGAGAAATAATGCGTCAATCCGCCACATTCAAGGTGCGGCCTGCATTAGATATTCGAGGGTGGTTCTCTCACATCCGAGTTTATCGTCTCTCCACCCGTAATCTGGGGCCGGCTTGTCCCATGAGAGTTTTGGTCCCAAGGCTGCTCCAGAAATTCCTTTTCTCCTCCTTTTAACCCATACGCGAGCCATTGCTGAGCAGTCACATTAGGAAGCGGCAATCCGTTCAAGAACCCGATAGTATATTTCGGATACGCATAGATATCTTCAGGTAAAGAATTATAAGCTTGGACTCGGTGTATCCAAAAAGACCAGGCTACAGCTAGAGAGACCAGTGGACGAGACAGTGTCATGGTGGGTGCAGGATATGTATTTACATCACTGACGTGTCATACTGGGGTACTGCACGGTGCCAGAAGTCCCGCCCAGGGATGGGGACACTCGCTAGGGCCGAACCTAGCTCTTCTGTGCCTTCCTCCATCGCTACGGTCACCTGTTGGCCATCGATACATACACTTTTACTCGCTCTGAAAAATCCAGAAAAGATACTACCGAGACTTTCATTTGATCAGTCTACGCCGTAATAAGGAATTCAGTAAAGACCTCTCTAATCCAGGACCATCACATGGGGCCGTACACTCTGGCTTCTTGACAGAGTGTGGGCATTGCCATACAAGTTCACCCCACATAACTGGTGGCGATTGGGTAACAAATGAGCTCAAAATGAAGGGTGGTCCCGAGGGAAAAGGGGTGGTTGAGCCTAGACGTCAACATTCCCCGGGATAAGCAAGTATCCACACGACCCAGTGCCCATTTACGAGATGGTGTTATCCATCCGAATATCACACCGGCTGGGGAATATACACTTGACTACACATGATAACAACTCGAGTGTGGCATTCGGTTCAAATGAATGAGCGCATGTATTCACCTATCACCGCCCTGAAAACATGCGATTTCTTACTGTAATAACAAGGACAACCCGAAAATGCATTGAATTATAAGCAAAGTTATTGGAAGGAGGTAGCATAGACCCTTTTAGGCGACAGCGCTAGAGAAAGAAAGTCTTGACCAGAATATTGGACTAGAGAATCAATTCACTCGCCCGAGCGCCGCCGCCGCACGCTATCAAGCCCAGAGATCGTCGGAGTTCTTTTTGTGAGTTTGTCTGCTCGCCAGCTACAGCGGGCGAGCGGTAGTATGAAGAAAGGAACACAAAAGACAATATATTCTAAGCAGCCATCAACAGCCGGGCAACCTGCTGTCCCGGACTTGACCCTGAACATCATGCGTAATCAAGGGATCTGGGATGATGTGCAGGAGGTCCTCGAACTGACGGGCAGAAAATCGCAGGAAAATAGAAGAATCGATCTCAGGACAAACTGAAATATAAACATTACACTGTCCTTTAATTTCTCGGCATCCTGACCACCCCCAGCAACCAGACGCCTAGGCTTGCCTCGCGGGAACCCGAACTTGTTTTGAGAGGTGTTTATATTTCCCCCATCTGAATCCGCTCCCGCCCAACATCACGTCCGGTGTACCTTCTTCCCCCTCCACCACCATGACCAAGCGAAAGGTCGATGAGCTAGACGCAGCCGAGGCCTCAGATGAAGACCCTCAGCCGACATCTGAGCAGGAGCACGGGGAATCTGAGCAAGGTAGGGTGCTCTGTTTGAGCATGAGGTCATCTGTCTTTGTTGCATTTCGCTCAATCTATGCCTTTGTTCACCTCCTACAGACGAAATTCCTGACGAAGTCACACCTCCCCCTCAACAGAAGAAGAGACGGGGCCGACCACCGGGATCGAAGAATAAGCCCAAGGCCTCTACTGGCGCTGGCACCTCGGCCGCTGCTGACGCACCCCCGCCGCCCAAGAAGAAGCGAGGTCGTCCGCCCAAGGTCAGATTATATTTAGTCATTTTATTCACTTATCCTTTATTGACACTAGTCTGACACTCAGGTCCGCACTCCAGAGGAGCTTGCCGCTATCGAGGAGAAGAAGAACCGTCCCAAGGGCAAGCGGGGAAGGCCTCCCAAGAAGCTGAAAGCTGAACAGGCCGCTGCCGCTGCTGCCGCCGCCGCTGCCAAAGCCGAGGCATCCGGTGCCACCAATCCGACCACTGCTCCCACCTCTACAGGCGCCAGCACCTCTGCCCCGGCACCGGTAACTTCAGAGACGACCGAGGCACCTGCTGCGCCTGAAACAGCAGCCACTGAAGCATCCACCGCTTCTCCTACCACCAAAGATTAACGATCAGTTGTACACCGGCTTTTGATTATGGACTCACCACGCCTTTCCTTCAGGTTCCCCTTATGATTGGTCTCTGACAGTATGTATCGGACAATACCGCTCCTTTCCTGTACAGCCATGTGCTTGATTTTATTTTTTCAGATTTTTTCCAGATTTCAGAAATGTTATTCACAAATGCTTTTGCGTTTGTTTTTTCTCCAGCTTTTTCCATGTTTTTCCATTTCACATGCCTGTGATCCATTCCGTGTATAGTCTCTCTGTAGCTAAACTGATACCTAGGGTCACTGTATTGGCGGGACGTGTAGCCGTGGGAGGATTAGTCGTCACAAGGTTTGGCACCGCAGCCGTCCCCAATAAACTCATTGCTTATCACCGGCTGGCGTCACTCGCCAACATCAGTAACACGGCTCGCACCCGGCGGCAAGCAGTCCTGACGACACGCGATGGTGATCGTTGATCGCATCTCATCCGGTCCTCGTGGCCAATTGCAAGGGCTAGAACAAAGTTTTGGTTCATCATTCCGCATAAGACCCTCCTATGTACTAGTAAATCATATGCTATACTTGGGTTCCTTAGACCTCTTACTCTTTACCAGGCAGCGCCGTCCTTAGAGCGAGTCCTGCGACCGGACTTAACGCTCTTTCACCTTGTTTAGTGTGGCGTTATACCCGGATGACGTATCGCTCTCCCCGCCACCGCTCGGCACCCATCCCCTCTGTCTCGATCTCTTTCCGCCCGAATTCAGGCTAAGCGCTGAATATCAATGCGTGCTCCATGAGTCTGTGATGGCGTCTCTTGTCGGATGACCGCTGGCGTACGCCGTTCTGCCCCGCCGAAGGAGCAACCAATGATTCTCTAGACAAAATAATGACAAACTCTACGTGCCTGCGTCACCATTGACGCAATTTTCATGTCACTTGACCTACAACGGGGAAAAACAACGAAAATAAATTAATACGTCACGTGGGAATGACGTTAACCGAGGGCTTGCTACAATGAAAACAAGTAGGGACAGATTGTATATTGACAAACACCTTCGAAAATACAATTAATACGAAACACTTTTTTCTACCGGGCTTGCTGCGCCTCTGCTGCAGCCCGCTCTCCAATCGGCTGGTTGCTCGTTCCCACAGTCGCCTCTGCGGTAACTTCCCCTGCAACGTTCTTTCCATCCACAGCATTGTGGGTATCACCGAGGAAGAAGTTTGGCATTAAGAACGCAAGCAAAAGGGAAATAAAGGCTGCGATTTGGAGCTTTGAGTCAGGGCCCTCGATGAAAACGGTATTGGGACTTACAGAGCCCAAGCGCGCCGATGAACATGGGGCGAGTCGTAACGCTGTATGCTATATTTGTATATGACAATAAGTTTCAGAAAAGAGTGGATTTACATAGACTTACCCTTGATCACTCCCTCACGAATGGCGGGGGCTGCAGTCCTAGCCGACCTGATAGAACCGTACAACTTCTTGATGGTTGCCTCGGGCACACCTGGAAGATACTTGACGAGGTTGTCTGGCATATCGGAACTAGGCGGAATAATGAATTGATGAGAAGTACTGTGTTGCATCGACTCACGTCCAGATAGCCGTCGCAGTGGCGGACCCGACCGAAGATCCTAGTGATGACCACAGGGAGAGCAGTGCGATCACCGATGCCAAGTCTTCATGAGGTACGGATGCTTGCGAGCCAACACGAGAGCCGACCACGCTAAATGCACCACCAATACCAATCAAAATTTGGGTCCAGACCTGTGTTTAGTGTTAGTTGGCTCATGGTACCTCATAATCTATTGAGGTTTACCAATTGGACAGTCGGCGCGATGGCGCCGTTGGCGGCTACCATAAGTCCGAGACCCCTATATTTAGTAACGATTAAGGAATAGAACCACCTGATAAATAAGAACGCATACAGGCTACGAATGCATAATCCAGCAATTTGAAGGAACTGTGTGAATGTTTGTTAGCTAGTGCCCTAAATTTACCAAGAGTACTAAATACCTTATAGCGTCCAGTATAACGAAGAATCAAGCCAGCAACCAGACCAAACACACAGAGGGTGATAGTCATGGTGTTGTTAAAGTACACCCACTCGCGAGTGTTCCTAGGACTATTCAGTACGACCTAACTAGCGCAAACGGGGTGATCTTACCAATCTTTGACGACCCATACGAAGCTGGATAGGTAAAGCGAACGCAAGAATCCAGAAAAATTGTAGAAAAAGTCAATGCCAACGGCGACAAGGAAGGCCCTGTTGGTGATGATACGTTTGGGCATGATGGCGACCGGGGCGAAGAAGCGCTCGTAGACAATGAATACAGGGATAAGCACCACGCCTACTACAATCATTGCAATGATGCTTGCTGTGATCCGGTTTCAGTCAGACACATCTGATAAGGCCAGTACTCAATACTATACTTACGATTCGACCATCCTCCGCGAACAGTCTTGGCCAAGCTGATCGGGAAAAGAATCAACCCAAAGATGAAACCAATCAATACAAGTCCGAAGAGATCCATCTTGATAGCGACGTCTTTGAACTGAAGCCACAAAGGTTGACGAGGGACAGCAGCTTCATCAGTTTTTTCAATGCGACGGCGTTCGTTTGGACTAGCACCGAATGCGAGCTCCCCATTTTTCTTAGCGCGGCGATCAGCAGTAAAGAGAGTGATAATGGCCGGTACCATAACTGCCGGGACAATGATGGCAAACCTGTGAATCAATTTAGAAGCGTTGAAGAAAAGCTTGCTCCACGAAGGCAAAACTCACATTCCATCTGAGAATGTGAATTCTATTAGCGATTGTATTCTATCGTAGTAGAGCAGTCACTTACATCCCCAACGCCAGCCAGGACCATTAGTCACGCCGGTGACAATTTCAGCAGAAATGAATGCATTGAGAATGAAGGGAGCTGAAGGGAGCGCTGTCGCAAACCCACGCCATTTGAGCGGTGTGATATCAGCGATGATGATATCGGTGACCAAATCAAGGCCAGTATGCCCACTAAGCAAAAAGTAAGTTGACCTCGTACCTCGTCTCTTTTGTTTGCATAAGCTTACACTGTGTACAAGACCATTCCTCCGGCAATCGCGTAGACAGTCTGCGCAGAAGCAACAAGAATGTAGCCTGGGAAGTATATTAGCAGCAATCGAGTTTCTAAACGCGAATGACGTACCCACTACATAGAAGATAACTATGAAAATCACCCTGTTAGTTCGATGTTGTCCAAATTACTATTCAGCTTGTACTCACGAACGACGATATATGCAGTTGGACGAGAAAACAAATCTGCAATCTTAGCAATGCATGGTTTTCCTACCGCGGCTGAAATACGTGTAAGTCGCAATTAGAGACCATAAAAGGGTCAAAACTTACTTATAATGCCTTCGGCTGTGCCAATGGTACCAATGAACGCGTGTTGACCAAATGAGCTCGTAGCCAGAGGAAGATAGTTTGAGGTTGTGTTTTGGTCAAGCGAGTAGATGTAAGCGAGCGCTCCGATACTGATATAGAGCGTCCATCGCCAGAGACCACCCAAGTGGCGATGCAGTGCTTCAACGCGAGCCACACCTGGATTGCGTTCAACATCAGGAACAACCGCAGGCACATGGTGGGGCTCGTCGCGAAGCTGGGGGGTCGCGGGACCAGCGTCCACCTTTTGATCATTATCTGACGAAACGGACGAACGATCGTGTGGATTCATGGCGACAAACGATGGGGGGTTCACTCCTCAGCAAGTCCACCCCATCCCGCTGCGGAATAAATGGAAGCTGGGCATGTGCTGAAGAAATGGAAGATTTCGCCTCCAACTCTGTGGATATGAAGATGCCGAAATCTATCTGATTAGATATGGGGAATCGGAGTGGATACCAGTGTGGGACGGGCCGCGCATCGCAGCGATTATCGTAACCTGATTTACATTATCTACTACACGGACCCCAGACACCACCCGCCCCACACAATCAGATAAGATTAGCCGCGAGAACCCATGAAATCATTCGCATGCGTCCCTTGCTTGCATAGAAAATTTACCCATATATCATGCTAACAATTCCCTGGTACCTTAGTTCATCAATTCCCCTGTCATGTTTGACTCTATCCCTCCCAAGCCTGAGCACGAGGAACAAATCCCGGCCGAACAGACGTTCGTTTTGGCCGATGGAGTTTCAACCCACGTAGCGCAATCCGATGACGGCTCTGTTACCGTTGCACTGTCTGGATCACCTCTCGTTTTTTTTGAGAGACAAGACCGCAAGATTCGTACCAGCCTTTTTGGTGTCGTTAATGACGATCGTGCTGTCCACGCGCCTGTACTTCTCCTCAAATCCACCGCTAGCGACCTACCAGCAGCCGTTTCGATTGAAGATCTCTGGGCGGCACTCTATGCGTTATGGATTCGCTATAAGGATGAAGAGGTCCTCCCTTTTTCTCTTGACACAAACTCACTCAAGAATGCCGACGAGATCAGGTGCTACTTGATCCATACTGGCCTTGCGTTCGAGGCTCCGGAAAGCGACAACAAGGAAGATCTCCTTCTCGTACGTGCATCCTTATGGCAAGGCGTGGCGCCCCTCTATCACGTCATTGGCTTCGTACGCCGGTACCCCATCCAGCAATCTCGACATTCCCATTCCCGTTCTATACATCGTTCACTCGGGGCCCCAATGTCTTGACCACTCACCCTCGTCGTCCGCCAAAACCTGCTCCTGGAGAATCTTTGTATTTCCGTTATATATTTTCTGTAGGAGAGACTCTCGAGTTTGTGCACATCGATGCAAACAACAAGGAGCATTTTGAGGCATATTCTCGGTGGCAGAACTCGGATCGGTAAGTTTTATGAATATTATTGGTAGTGCCTGACTGAATGCGCCATATTTAGGGTTAATGTGGGCTGGAAGGAACGTGGTCCTGACGAGAAGCATAGGGCGTATCTTGCAGATCGCCTCGCAGACCCTCATATCATGGGCTTTGTGGTCAAGTGGAACGGCCAGTTAGCTGGCTACGGAGAGATGGCATGGGTTAAGGAAGACCCTATGGGAACATACGTTGGTGGACTTGGTGACTACGACCAAGGTATTTAGCTTAATTCGTTCATGAGCGCATTCTCTAAAGCATCATGCCTGGAATAAACAGGAACCCATTTGTTAATCGGAGAGGAACGGTTCCGTGGGAGGCATCGATGTGAGTTCTTGTGAGCTTTGAATATAACCTATATTAATCCAATTTTATAGTCACTGCTGTAATGACATCTATGAAGCATATGTGTTTCTTGCGAGACCCTCGTACAGAGATCGTTGTTGGAGAGCCTCGGGCTGATTTGCCTATTGTTCCTCGGCTCAAAGCTTTCCTGCCTCAGGAGTTCAATAGGGTAATGCACTCATCTTTTTTATATATATTAAGATACCAGAAGTACTAATTTTTTTTCAGGAATTTGAGTTCCCTCACAAGCGTTCCGTATATTTCGTTCTTAGGAGGGAGCGTTTCTTCCAGGCTGCAATTCTGTATTAGGCGCCTAATTAGATGATTGAAAAGGTTTTCAAAAAAATAAAACAACTTCATTCGCGTGAATATCCGATCATGCTGTATACTTCCATCTGGAAGGGTTTGTTCTTTGATATTATCTTCTAAAAACACACTCGGTTATATTCCATATGAAACCCAATAAAACAACCAAAATTCAACCAAAACATGATCAGATCCTTAGAGTATCCAAGGTTGAATCAATATCTCGTTCAAAGACCCATGCGTCCTTGATGGTCGTGTCTTCTGGTCCCTTCCGACGATAAAAGTTCTCGAGACGCTTGCGTTCCGTAAAGCCATATCGCTCATACAAACGACGAGCTCCCGTATTCAGAACATGAACATGCATAAAAATCGAGGTGATCGGAAGTGTCGAGAGTACGCGAAGAGGATTTCGGGCTGGCCTTCGGGTAGTATGGGAGGGGTAATCGGTCCGACCGTTTGCAATGCCCTCACATAGCTGTTGTGCGCGGCGATAGCATCCAGTAGATGCTGCCCGGCATATGAACCTATCCCAAGAGAGCGATACGGCTAAGATTTGTTACTATTTGTTTGAAGGGAGTAAGTAATATGGGGATACATACGGGTAGAACGCCCATAAGCATTCCGTAGATACGTGCCTCCCCTTCCCGCTCCGAGGGTTTCAGACTACATGTAGCCTGACCTACTGGGTTTCCATCCAGATAAACTGAGGATAATCTTAGTGGAGGTATGAGAATAGTACAATGAGATAACTGACTTAATTTGCAGAAACGAGCTAACTCGGGCTTGACAACGGCAGCATAGTAAGCGTCGGGATAAGGAACCGGAAATATTTCAGTATTAAGCGACTTGAGAATATCGATATTATCGACAGTTAGAGAGACAAACGAGAGCCTTTCACCGAGAGTCATAGCCGGTGAGACCACGGCAGCTGGAATAGCGGCTGTAACCGTGACATCGACAACAGCGGCAGACGACATGGATAAAAGAATACAATAAACGTCGGTTCTTCGTGAAGCTTTGCCCAAACGTCCGACTATTTCTCTCTCTTTTAAATAGCATACTAGTGCTGTAAAGTGCCTCTGCAATGCACATGTGTGGTTAGGAAATTTTCTCACTGATATCAGTTTCCATGAGGGTTTCGCTGCGTCCACATGAGAGCAGGCATCCGGTTGATTTCAGTGGACCTAGGCCTGATAGCAGATCATATCAGATATCAGGCCAGGGCGTATACTTAGTCTTGGCAAGGGTGGATCCACGCCAACTATCTTGGGGGATCCGAGTTTGTGGTGGACCAGAAGCGGAGTTGCAGCATACGGGTGTGAAGTTCGCATTACTTTCGAGTCCCAGGCACGGCTTACTAAGGAAATACGTTGCTGGCTGAAAGGAAGAATAATAGATCCAACTATTGCAAGTTCCACAAGATTCAATGGGGTTTCGTTCATGGTTTGTGTATAACTACGTGTAGGTGATTTGGAATGAGCAAAAGATAATCGTATAATTTAGTATCACATGGGTCGCCAAATAGAAATACACAAATGCCATTATTGGATAGCTCAATACAATTTGATTTTAAACCAACAGGATATCTTCAAGTAGATAAATTGAGTTCAAACAACCATGCGTCTGTTGTATTCTTATCATCAGGACCTCGCTTCCTATAGAAGTCCCCAAGCCTTTTGCGCTCAGTGAAGCCATGGCTCTCGTAGAGTCTTCGAGCCGTGGTGTTCAGTACGTGAACATGCATAAAGACGGACGCGATTGGCAACACAGAGCACTGAGCAATTGTATCTCCAGGTAGACTTGAAGAGGTAGCGGATTCGGATATCCTTCTAGATGTTACAGAGGACCTAGTCCGGCGATTGTGTGCATCTGCGACTTTGAGGACTACTTGACATACTTGTCCCCCCAGGCCTAGAGAGCGGTATGGCTAATGTACATAAAAGTAAGTAAGTATAATCTGTAACTATCAGAAGACATTTACCGCTAAACTCCCATAAGCATGACGTATAGCCTCGTCTCCCCATCGTTTACCGATGGCTTGAAAGTACATGTAATTTGCCCAACCGGGATGTCATCGAGGTATACTTGGTTGGTGGGCGAGATACAGTGGGGGGTATGAGCACCAAAGCATTCCGAAAGAAACTGTTACATACTCAGTTTACAAAAATCGGCCAGCTCAGTTCGTACGGTAGCCGCGTAGTAAGCATCAGGATAAGCGACCGAAAAGAGCTCTCGGTTGATAGACTTGAGTATTTCGACATTGTCAAGAGTAATTGAAGCATATGTTATAGTTCCATTAAAGCAGAAGTGGTAATCAGAATAGTTCGTATGGGGCCGAGGAAGGGCTGAGATGATGGCTGTCATAGTGTGTAATAGGGAGAGGAAACAATGACCTGTGTGACCCATTAAATAAACTTGTTTACTGTAAGCTTGGTTGGAGTGAAGGTGAGGAATCAGATAATAATACCAGCCTTTGGTGCTATAATACCTTGACTCCAGCAACCCACCACACACAGGAAACTCCAACTGCATTTTCAGTGTCTAGAAGCAGATCGGGAATAGCTTGAATCAAACAAAAACTACACGGATAGAAAAGTAAGCAACCCTAGCACGTGTGGAGCATGATAGGGCCGGACGAGTCCCCTATCTCGCCAACCGTTCTGCTATACGCCTAACGTGGGAGCTCGGCCGAACTTCCAGCATAAATGGAATGGCCGAGACCTACCTCATGATCAATTAGTTAGCTCCGCTCTGACCCATTATGTCAGGGTTTTACATCTGACGACGCCAAGCACACCCAATAATCCCATTAGTGCAATCAAAAATTGAGCTACTCCCTGTGATATTGTGTATATGTGGCCAAAAAGGGCGCCCACGTAGAAGTTATTGTAATTGATGGATCGAATTTATACGTTCCATCTCTAATGGATTAAGTAGATTCCAGTAAAAAAAAAACAAATAGCTTGATTCATGACCGGAAACAAGAGCAAAGCTGTTCCTTCCATCCCCGGTTCAAGCGCATATTGTATTAGCGAGTCGCGTTTTTGATATCTTCGGACGTAATTCCCGAGCTTTTGCACATTCCGTAAAAAATGCTATCCTTGTTCTCGAACAGTCTGGTCGGAGAGTCAAACTCGGCCACCCTTCCACCATCGACAACGCATATTTATCATAGCCAATGATTGTTTGTAGGCGATGAGCAATGCAAAGAAGAGTTTTGTTTCTGAATTCTTCCTGGATGGTCAACTGGATGTTCCTGTCCGTCTTGTAGTCAACAGACGCTGACAGAGACATAAGCATATAGATCCTCAAGCTACTATTTCAAACGCTCACCCGTGGCTTCATCCATGAGAACAATCTAGTATCCCTGACGAGGGCACGAGCCAGGCTAACCAAAGATCGCTGGAATAGCGAACTTAACATTTGAAGATGTGGTGTGGCAGTCTCTCTTACCTCGCCCACCGATAGATTTGATCCTTCATCCTGAATCTCCATATCAAGAGTAAACCGGCCAGAATACAAGTCATTTTCGGATGTCTTTTCGATGCTGGAGTTCGATTTCGACGGTTCCACAAGGTGTGCGCGCTTCAGAGCGTCCCAGAGACGAGCATCATCATACGTCGAAACTACAAGCTTAGTTAGAAGTGGTAGACTGAAACGCTAGTAAGCGACAAACAAGGATCAAGGTTGTACCGTAACGTGCCACTAAAAAGAAGAGGATCCTGAGGTATAACTGTGGATTTTCAGAAATTAAAAACGCCGAGCTGGATTCCAACGTAAACCTACTAGTGAGGGCGCTTCGTAACTTCCGCAATCCAAGTTTACTAATGTCAACACCATCAATCAATATGGCTCCGGAGCTTAGCTCCATCATCCGAAATAGTGCTTGGGTGACTAGGAAGGCTTTAAGCACGAAAAATAAACCAACATAACGACTGTGTCTTACCCGTGCTTTTCCCGGCTCCGGTTCGGCCAACAATTCCCACATGCTCGCCGCCTCGTACGCTGAGAGACAACCCATTTAGAACAGGTGGGAGCTCTGGACGATAGCGAACAATCGCATCTCGTAATTCAATTTGCCCGGTTATGGGCCATGCGGAGGAGCCTGGTTCGCTGGGGTTAGAGTCATGGGATGCTTCTTGCTCCACTTCTCTGGCATAATAAACAATCCTTTCCACGCCATTCATATTGTTTTCCACTTCAGCCGACTGGCGTACTGCCCAACCAAAACTCTGTAAAAGCGTGAGGAACGAACTGTTCGGAACTTAAGTGGTGTACTTACAGCCTGGATAGTAAGCATGTATGAGACAACTACACCGGTCTGTGCAGGCGAGATAGTGAATCTGGCACCAACGCACAATAATGACACGGCCAGTAACAGAAGCGATCCGAGGAAATCGAGTCTCAGTGACAACCATCTTTGATTGACGGTAGTGATCCAATACGCTCTAATACCTATCTATTAAGTCTATATAAGTTTACGGAATGAACAAAGCGCACCTATTCTCCAAGTCCATCCTGCGTTCATTCTCGAGCTTGAACTGACTGGAGACTTGGTATGCATGAATCGTTGAGATTCCGCCAATTGCTTCGCCAAAATGAGCATACAAAGAGGACCTTAGGACCGCATCAAGGCGCTATGCCCATTATTAACACCAGAAACGGATATAAAATCAAGAGCCATACCTTAACTTCTCGTGCACTAGCACGATAGTACAGTGCTATCCAGTAGTAAGCCAGTAGGACAATAGCCACAGCCAATAAGAACCAGGGCTGTACTACCGAGATAAGAACGACTGCGCCAATAATCTGTACAAGTGTTCCTATGAACATGCGACAGGCGTCACCGATGACATTATCAATGGTGTCGACATCTTCACAGAGTGTTGAGCAGTGTCACAACGGCCAATTTAACTTTGACTGGTACCTTTACTAAACCGGTTCATAATTCGGCCGAGGGGAGTTGTACTGGGCAAAAGTTACGTGGTAGTTTAGAACAAGCAACGCCACACGTACTCAAAGAATGAGATTGGTGCATGTAAAATACGGTCGAGCGCGTCCTGATCATTTGTTCAGAACTCATTTTGAACACCATCGGTTCATACTTACTCTATGCAGTGATTGAGAAGCGTAGAATGTAAGAATCGCAAAGACGCCACCCATACAAAATAACCCAAAAGCCTGATCATTTGTTAGAGTAGCGATTTTAAATACTTTGCAGAAAACTGACCTGCGCGAAGCCTAGTATCGCATATATTGCCATCTTTGAAATGAAGTGATGGGTTAAAGAACTTGTGATGGAATAAAACAATAAATCCTTACATAGACACCTTGTTTGATTGGGAATCGGCTATATGGCCCTTCAGAGTACGATACTCAAATAGAGGTGGACTACTTACTTTTCTTGCCAAAAAACAAGCCTATTGATCGATTTTAAGGTTAATAAACATCAATTTCGATCTGCATATACATACCAATATGGACTCAATACACTTGCACCTTGGAATAATAATATGGCTAGGAACAGCAGCGGGAATACAGCCTGGATGTTTGCGGCAGCAAAATAGGCTTTGTAAACTGTACAAACGATTAGAAATAGTAACCAAAGCAGCACGAATGACTTGCCTTTCCAGCTGACCGAGCCAGTTGCACGTTCTTCGTTCTGCATCATAGCAGCTTTCCCGCCTGGGCTCGCTTTGGTTTTCTTAGTGGTTTTTTTCTGCTCGTTCTGGTGTTCCAAAGAGCCATTCGTTTCTTCGGCAGAATTATGACTGAACTCGGAAATGAACTTTGCAAAGAACCCGTCCGCGCCATAAGTTCTGGTAAGTCCCTTGCTCGGTTATTTTCCCTTCGCTGAGTGTGATGATATAATCCACGTGCGGCAAAAAGTCCAGTTTATGGGTCACTAACACCCGGGTACGGCCATCTAGACGCCGCCTGCTCGAACGACATTGTCGAAGACAGCCTTTCCGACATGCGCATCCAGAGCGGAAAAAGAATCGTCAAATAAGGTGATATCGCAACCAAAATAAAGTGCGCGTGCGATATTAATGCGCTGTTTTTGGCCACCGGACAAGGAGATACCCTTCTCGCCAACTTCCGTTAGGTCGCCGTGTCTGAAAAAATCTCTTAAATATCTAGAACGAAGCGAATCTGCAGCCTGCTTACGGTAACATATCAAAATCGGGTTGCAAACAAACTCGTTGAACTATATCTTGGTACTTTTTCTCGTCGTAGGGTTGACCGAATGTAATGTTGTCTCTAATGGAAATACTCTTTGGAATAGTCAATTAAGAGGTCGTACTGTATACCAAGATATATACCTGAATCCACGCAGTCTGGGGGCAGTATCCAACGGTACCGCCAAATCGGATTTCACCACCAGTCTTGCGCATTTCTGATCGTGTCGTTAGTATCGGTCATTCCCCAATACGATTATATTTACCTCCAATGAGCCCTTGCAGCATACTCGACTTTCCAGAGCCCACGGGCCCAACGATAGCGCACAACTGTCCCCTTGGTATCTCCAGATTGATATTATTCATTTTGAAAGGCTCCTTGACTGGGGTGGTGTTGGGCTTCTCACTGGTCGACACAGGAGCTGCCGTTGGTTTCGCGCCGAACCGCCCCCTCAGTCTTCCTAAAAGATTCCTCTGAGGGGTTCCGGCCGCTTCTTGGGTGCGCTCGTGGGCGGTGGTAAATCCCAAGTAAGATCGAGCGCTTGTACCTTGATAGCAACTGGTAAGTCTGGTTCAACTGGCAAGCTCTCGGATCGAGTCTCAGCCATAAAAATCGGCTGAAGCCTCTGAACCGCTGCAGAAGCATCCGTAATGGCATTGAGAGCGACGGCTGGAAACAAAGATGTATTAGCACCCGTAGCCGGATGTACATGATTTTACTTACGTAGGAAGGTCATAGGGGTTCTTAGGAGCACAAATAGGGACAATGAGGAGAAGATAATGCCAGGCTCAAGTGTATGGCCGCTTGCTGAATAGATAACGAATGAAACGACACTTGCAAGGGTCGGCAAGGAGAAGGCAAACGCATTGTTAAATGAGCGTAAGGTAAGTCGAGAGCGAAGATAGCTGTGTGTTTTGTCAGTAGATAATGCTATTAATATGATTGAAGTACATACGACATCTCAGACCTGCGATACTCTCCGATACGATCCATAAATGGCAATTCCCAAGCGAATAATTTGATGATACGCATAGCTCCTAAGATCTCGTGTAGCGCTTTGATACGTTTTTCTGTCCATACCATACTTCGTTTTCTGGAGGAGAACATTGTTAAGACTCGATAAAGAGCGAAGGAAAGTGGAGTACGTACCGTAGTAAGAATAGACGTTGGGTCACCTTGCCCTGAAGCGGGCTAGAATGACAAAGAACGCCAAGCCAGGTATGCACTCCATCCCAGGTTAATGCATAAAATAATCAAGCATATTGCCATCTGCAACGGAGCGGTCCAGGCCATGTGGAAATAGCCAGCGCAATAGTCAATTCGCGAGACGTCCGTACTTATGAGGCCAACAAATTTGCCCGCCGTCATTCCACCCATCGTTCGAGCACGAGATGTCAATGAAAGCGCCCTAGAGAACACTGAAGTTATCAAGGCAGTGCGTAGGAGGACTCCTGTAGTGAAGGAACGATGGAAAGCGTGAACATTGAGGAGCATGATCAACCACTGGAGTGCGAGAAGTCCAAACGCGAGCCCAAGCCCTTTCCCAATAGAGGGGGCAGCTGTTCCTTCCGAGTGTGCGGCGTAGGATTGCGATGCGAAATTAATTAAGGCCTAAAACACTCAAGTTAGTCTGGTCGATCTCTCATATATATACCTTACCTTCACTAGTAATGGGCTACATATTGTTCCCGCATCTGCTAATCCTTTGTACAGACCACCTATCCAGAACCACCAAAATATAGTATCATTAAGAGCACCTGCCAGGCTGGGTTGACGTTTTGCCATAAGTTTCCGCCATTGTTCTTCTTTGACGGTTTGCGACCCGGAAAGTCTCCATATGAACGACGCCATGAGGATGGACGGGCTTGGCGATTTTCTATTCGAGCCTTGAAGTCCTCTAGTGCTGTTCGGCGCCGCTCAAATGCATCTTGTAACCGAGAAGAATAGACGTGGGCCCCTCGTTTGTCGCCAAGTTGATACATATCAGTTGCTTGTAAAGGACGGCTATAACCCTGGGACAAGAGTGGGTTGAGCCACCAGAATGTAAGTCTCGATAACCAAGGAGCATGGTCTTCAGGTAGCGTCGTGCAGTCTCGAGGGAGTCGGGTGGAGCCTTGGGCTTTAGGGAGACAAAGGGTACGCGACACCACCAAGGATAAGGCTCTTCGTATCCTGGAACAGATTTCTCGTCCACTGCAAGAGCACCACTGGGTGCGTGCTGTGCCATGACTGAGATGGGTACGGACAGGAGCAGGAAAGGCAAGGTAGAGGCGCAATCGGGAGACTATTCCGAGCAAATATTCATGCCGAGAAGAATATCAACAGAAAACATATTCATCGCTTGTAGGAAACAGAGAGCCCCTTGCGTCCACGAGTGCACGAAGTTTCGACGTGATTTTGTCAGATAATCCGGCCGATTGGAGCTGAGAATCTGATAAGATGCCCCACCTGATATGATTAGATTGCAATTGATCCAATCTGATTGCATATTGGAGTCGCGACGTCAACGTGCGCCGCACCGACCAACCGCTGCGAGCACCAAATTACGCGTGGAAATCTCGGGGAACGTTTGGGTGGGGTATGCCCTGCTGCCGAATATAACCGAATAAACACATGCGAACGAAACCTGACGCAAGACCGAAATTCACGGTGCCATTGGGAAGTATTGGAGTTTGTTTGCCCGCAGATAATTCTTGTGCAAAGGAAATATCCAAACGATTTCCGCTAGAGGAGAATATGGGTAGAGAAGTGCCTAAAGTACTATGTCACTCGTACTTTGGTTGCTTTCCATTCAATCCCCTCACTGCTGACATCCCCAATGGTTGTACGTCCCCCTTCGCCGCCGCCATCATGCTGCTACTTGGACAAGTAGTAGGCCTCAGCGGCGTCTACAGCATTGTACTTAATCGCCCGAGGGCTCGAAATGCACTCTCTATCCAAATGGTCAATGAATTGGCTGATGCATTGGACCAAGTTATGCATGATCGCCTGTAGGTTTTGCAGCTGACTTAAAGCTCATTTACATAGTTTTGTCCTAGTATACAAGTGCTTATCATCCGTTCATCGAGTCACACCGCGTTCTGTGCAGGTGCTGATCTTATTGAAAGGCGAACTATGTCAGAAGAGCAGGTTGAAGCGTTCCTAATGAACCTCAATCGGCTGCTGTCGAGATTGGACTCTTTCCCGATCCCTACCATCGCCGCGATAGATGGCCCTGCCTTGGGTGGTGGACTTGAGCTCGCGCTTACTTGCGACTTCAGGATCGCCGGTTAGTATGCACGCATTTGCCAGACATTATTATTAATGAGATTTCAGGAAGCAATGTTACAAAGATCGGATTCCCAGAGGTTCGTACTATATATATGCATAAATATTATTCCAAACTGAGCCACTATTCGTAGGTCAAACTTGGTATCATACCAGGAGCGGGCGGAACCCAGAGAGCACCTAGGGTGATCGGACTTACTCGAGCCAAGGAAGCTGTGTTTACGGGACGTATGCTCAGCGCACAAGTTGCCAAAGAATGGGGTGGGTACCAAGCATCCTGCATCCAAGTATGAGCCTAATCGTCATCATAGGGCTGGTGGATTACGTCTCGGAGCATCCAAGTACGGCCTATGACAGGGCACTGGAGCTGGCAGCTGAGATGGCTGGTAGTGGTATGTACTCTTCCGGAAGTTTACATCCTTATCGCTTAATGTGTATCGCTAGCCCCACTCGCTCTTCGTGCTGCTAAAGCGTCAATCTCACTTGCACTTGAAGTCCCGCTAGATGCCGGTCTGGAGCACGAGAGAGCATGCTACGAACCACTTCTTTCCACGCGGGACAGGACGGAAGCTCTAGATGCATTCCGAGAGAAGAGACAACCCGTGTTCCGGGGGGAGTGAATGCTTTGGAGTTAGCCCCATATCCGTGAATAGAGAAAAAAAAATCAGAACTAATATCCGAGATACGCCGCAAAATAAATTCAAAAGATGGTGTAATTCCAGTATTAGCCGTGTGGAACGATCGCGAGTCGACCGGTTGGAGATGGCTGAAACTGAAAGCAAGCGTGCACATCTAATCTAAGAAGATGGAAAATTTTATCTGATACCCGCAGATCTGCTTCGAAAGTCCCCCAGACACTCCGATCGCGATGCAACGTACCATTTTGAATTTCCTCTGGAGCCACCATCATGTCCCTCTCGCAAACCGCCTGGTTACTTTGCGGGGATCCGTCGGCCGGTTATGTCATGTGTACTCATACGGAATGGATAGCAATATGAGGGATAATATGAAGTAGCTGTGATTTTCGCTTCACCCAAAACACCGCAAACCTTTCCTGCCTGCGCACTGTGTCGACGCAGCAACGATGAGCCCTGTCGAAATGCTTTCGGGGTATCGCTATCACTCTCTGCCAGAACTATCAGGTAAACGGGATCCTGTACACTCAAGATTGTCTATTACTCGAACCGTACGAGTTCAGCTCCACGAAGAATTTTGTCGCTTGGATATCGACCTGCAATCCGTTATTCGAGCTGCCTTCGCCAAAGTCCTTTTGGGTTACATTGATTCTACAGAGTTTTTATTCGGAGAGCAGCGAAGCACTCCCAACGATGGAACTTCCTCACTTGGTCTTTTGCGCCTCAGTCTTTCAGGCTGCGATAATTGGGTTGCTTTTGCGCAACATGTCAAACAACAAGCTAGCGCCTATGAAGATGTCTCCCTGGAGCATGTTCGATCGAACCTCGGGCTCCCGCCTGAAACCAATCCGCTCCCAGCTCGTTTCATTCAAGGAGCATTTGACAGCGCCACACCGGCCTACTTTGATGGCTTGCTTGCACTTGGTATCCCAAGGACACGAACGGACGGAGAGCCCTATTTATCTTCTGAAGGGAGCGAACGTGTCGAATTGTCAGTAGTTTGTGACAGCGCTATTATGTCCGAGCCTGCACTTCAAAATTATGTCGAGCAAGTTTGCGCAACAGTTCATTTTATCTGTACCAACCCGGCAGTATCACCAGCATCTGTTATCCCACTTCCGAGTAATCTTATGTCTGCCTATGAGGAGGACTATGATTCCTCCCGGGCCCATGTCGCTGTCGATTGGTTGATGCATAATGCAGCTACTCGTCCAGATGCGATCGCACACGAAATATACAGCACGTTGGAAGAACCCCCTGTCCTTCTCTCGTATGCGGAATTGAACTCTCGGAGCAACGCACTCGCCAATTGGTTTACAAAGCATGGAGTTCAGCTCGAAGACAAAGTGGCTGTTTGTCGTGCCCGAGACGAACATTTTTACGTCGCAAATGCGGCTCTATTCAAATGCGGGGCGTGCTACGTATCGGTGAGTATAACGATCATAGTTATAGCGGCGACGTTAATATTTTACCAGATCGACCCCGAATTGCCGTCGGAAAGACGTCAGTTCATTGTTCGCGATAGCGGTGCAAAGTTTGTTGTCACCACAGCGTCGTTGGCGCCTGATTTCGGCGACGTTGCATTGGTACCTGAAAATGCAAAGGTGGCAAGAGATATCTCAGAACAGCCGTCGGATGATATATGCCTGGCACAGCTAGACTCGCTTGCTTACTTGCTGTACACTTCCGGTGGGTTATTATCGACTATTATAGCCCAATTCTCTTCTGAATAAAAAATTAGGAACGACCGGGACACCCAAAGGCTGTTTGCTGAACCACAGGGGACTCTACTGGGCTATCGAAGCCATGTGCGCTTATCCAAGGCCAGTAACTAATCCGAATACAGACAAACGGTTGGCTTTAGCTTGTGAGCCCTTTCATCTTTTTATCATATGAATGTATATTCAAATATGTTTAGCCATTGCTTTCGACGTGCATATTTCTGAGATCTGTCAGACGTGGTGCCTGGGGATTCGTCTCGTTAGCGCACCTCGTTACGAGATTTTGGCAGACCTACAGGAAAATCTGATCAATCTTGGTATCACACACGCCGGGATGGTCCCTAGCATGATTGAAGCTACTCTTAGTGGCCCAGATGATCTTCCATTGAAATACTTGGTTTCTGGAGGAGAAAAAATATCAGATTCTGTGAGTGGAGTGGCTTGGTTGCGTAGCTGAGGCTTACTTTTTGTTGTAGTTGCTTCGCAAATGGGCTAACCACCCTTCGCTTATATTGGCCAATTTCTACGGGTGCGCTTTCTTTTATCTCTTGCTGCTATTTTCTAAAGGAATACCATTCCAGTCCAACTGAAGCCACCATTGGTTGCACTTCGCGGTTAATTAGACAAAGTGATCGCAAGGAGAACATTGGGCATCCATTCCCGTCGTGTCGGGCCTACGTAGTAGATGCGAACATGAACATAGTACCTCGTGGCAATCCAGGTGAACTCGTTGTTGAGGGCCCACTAGTCGGCCGTGGATACCATAATCTTCCCGAGGTCACCGCTAAGGCCTTCAAAAAGTGGCCTACCCTTGAGTCTAATACCTACTGTACGGGAGACCTCGGTATGTCCATAATAAGGCCTAAAGATTTGTGGTTAATCTCTGATACAGTGCGTATGATGCCGGATGACACAATCGAAATTATGGGACGGATCGACACTCAGATCAAGTTGCGGGGAGTCCGTATCGAGAGCGAAGGTGTTTCAAATGTGCTTCGCAAAGCATCAGAACAGCCTTTGGATATCGCAACCTTGATCGCCAAGCACCCCGAGTCGGGCTCCGATCTGCTAGTTAGCTTCGTCGCTTTCGGGGACCGCCAGATATCCGTCGCTGAAAGACGCTCTGGGCACGTTGAATTGGCTCATGACTTCCCTCCGACACTGATGAGGCACTAAAATCAGTGGCAGCACGAGAGCTCGCAGTATATATGCGCCCATCTCATGTCATTCCAGTTATCTTCCTTCCTTTAAGCCTGAACATGAAAACCGACACCAAACTTCTTGCCGAATTTTTCCGGGCCACCCCCATCTCAACTTTGCTCGCAGTACAACGTGAACAGAAATCGATCGAATTTCCTCTCTCTCCCCAAAAAACTGGATCTCTAGACACCGACCAGTGTTCTGTTGCTGAGATCATTTCTCGCCTTTCCAATACACCTCTCGCGCAGATAAGGGTGGACTCGAACTTACTCGAATGCGGAATGGATTCACTCAAAATCAGTGCACTCGCTCGAGAGCTTCGCAAGCTATGGCCCAACAGTCATGTTGCAGTGAGCGATATTCTTGCCGATCCTGTGCTCTCAAGTGTCGCCGCGCTGAAACAAACTTCGAGTCGGGAGGACGAGGAGTCTGGTAATTTACTTCACGAATTTGATCGAATATGGCGTCCTACAGCCGAGGGCATATTTCGACCTGAAGATATCGAAGCCGTACTTCCCACTTTTCCGGTTCAGCAAGGTGTCCTTTTCCAGGCCTTGGTGTCTCCTACGCAATATGTTCAACATTTCGTCTATCGTATCAAGGAACATGTTGAGATATCTGAATTGAATCGAGCATGGTCTGAAGTGGTTCGACATCATCCAATCCTTCGGTACGTATAATCTTTCATACGGGCAAGCTACTTACATTCTCGACGTAGAACTGTGTTTCTGGTGGAAAATACTCCAATGCAGGTACTACTTTACCCAGAAGCTATACAAGTACCGCTGGTCACACGCCGTCAACCGCTTGAATTAGAAACTGCGAATTTTCCCTCCTGGTTCCTTGGGGTCGAAAAAAATCGTATCTCATCAGAGATTAATAGCGATTTGACGACCCCCACCTTCCGGATTAACATCTATGAAACACAAGGTCGTTTCATGGTCGTCTCACTGAGCCATACGATATATGATGGAGTTGCTTTCCCAAGTCTCATGAAAAGCTTAGACTCTGCCATTGTGGGAGATCATATGAGCAAGGCAGTCCCGCTCCAACCCCTACTCGAATCCGTCTACGGCTCACAAGAATCTGCTCAACAATTCTGGATTGGAAAACTCGGTCACTTGGATCACAAACTCCTGTCGGGTCGCAAACCCGTCAGGCCCCAAGCTCGATTTATTCGTCGGGTATTCTCGTCAGTTTCTTTCGAAGCAATGCAATCTGCCTGTCGTATGCAACAAACAACTCTACAGGCTCTTGGATGTGCGTCTTATGCGTTGGCTGGCCGCGACGCCTTTGGATGGCAGGATAACGCTATATTCGGTGTAGGTTAATCTATTGTTCACCCGTAGACTCGTTGACATTCTGGTCTCAGATTATTCGGTCCGGGCGTTCTTTACCTGTGGAAGGGGTAGAAAATGCCGTTGTTCCCCTTGTATCTCTCGTCCCATTCGTTCTCTCCGAGTCCAGCATGTCTTCACCAGATGTGCTCGGCAAATCACAGGCCGAATTGACATCAACTCTAGCTTTTGAGCACACTCCTTTGGGAAATATCCAACGCTGGCTCGGCGTTCAGTCATTTTTTGAAACTCTTTTCTCCTGCCGAATAGAGGGAGGCCACGAGCCCTATAGATCATTTAAGCACTGCGAAACCAAGGCTCCATTAACAGAGGTAAGAACTATGTTTGCTATACTGATCAGGTACTGATCATCCCTTAGTTCATTCTTTCTGTCGAGATATTGGCGACCCCAACTAATACTATCGAGGTCAGAGCTGGATTTACCGAGGAGCTCCAAAGCAGGGAGATTGAGCGCCTCCTCTCCAGCGTTGAATATCACTTCCAGTTGCTTTCCAGAGGCGAATCGATACCTTCGCCTGATGTCGAAGCCGCCAAGATTTCTCGACAAGAACTACTTGCCGTTAAGTCCGAAGATCCCATAGAGTCTTCGGGAAAGAACGACAAACTGATCCAGACCTTGATTATTTCTGTGGCTTCATTCTTAAGCACCGAGCTCGATTTGGTTACACATGACACATCTTTGATTTCTTTGGGCTTGACTTCGCTCAAGGCTGTCACACTATCGCGAAAGCTCAAAGACGTTGGTATATTCGTCTCTCCCATCGATATAATCCAGGCCGATTCAATTGATCGACTTGCCACCAAATGCAAAGTATTAGAAGACCAGACCTCTCAGCTGGGTAGTGCTGAGCAGACTCAATGGTTCGACGCTCTTCTTCAAGAGTTAGCTGAGGGTTTGGATATGACACAACTGAAGCTCGCGGAGGATGACAAGCTACAGTTTACTGGTGCCACAGCATTGCAATCTGGAATGCTTTCTCAGGTAAGCACTGTGAGTTCGCAATCATGTAGCCAAAACTGACTTCTTGCAGACTGTCAGTTCGGATGATCGGCTCTATATTCATGGGTTCACATTCAAACTCAAACCCGAGTGCTCTGTCGAAAAACTGCAATCAGCATGGCTCCAAACTATCAGAGATGTCAGTATTCTGCGTACCTCTTTCGTATTTTGCGAGAGTGCTGGGCGCTGGGGACAAGTTTTGCACTCAGAACTCAAACTTCCATGGAGCGAAAGAGAGTTCAAGGAGCCGTCCAGCGCACTTTCACAGTTTATTTCGGACCTCCCTCTCACCGAGGTTCATGATTTAAAGACACCTCCTCTATATCTCTGCCATTTCAATGTCGATAATTGCGACTATCTTCTGGTCGTTCTGCATCACGCCTTATACGATGGCATCTCTCTTCCCTTACTTTTCCACATGGTTCGATCTATCTACCACGGGGTAGCCACGCCAAACCCGGTTTCATTTCATGAGCTAGTTCCTCGGATTCTCATCCAAGAACACTTCGGGACCTCATATTGGGCTAAGAAGCTAACTGGAGCGAGCGTTTTTACTTTCCCTCGCACCCAATACGTCAGCGAATGCATGGCGAAGCTCAACGGAATGCAAGATTGAGCTAGCTAATATCCAACGTACATGTAGGCGCTATGAGGTTAACGTTCAATGCCTCGGGCAGGCAGCTATGGCCAGGGTTTTGTCGCATCTATCGGAGCAGAACGATGTGATTTTTGGTCAAGTAGTTTCTGGGAGAACCCTTCCTGGCGCAGAGGAAGTGATTGGACCAGTATTTGTAAGTGGCAGAGTTACTATATCGAGACTTAGAACCTATCGTTATATATCAGAACACGATCCCTTGTCATATTGATCTGTCGCTATATCGGACTTATGGAGACTTATTGCGTGGAATCCAAGGCGCCAACAACGAAGCCTCTCATACCAGCATGCGTCGCTACGGTCAATCCAACGAGAGCTGGGAGTCAGGACGCTGATAGATGCTCTATTCTTATTCCAGCCGGACACAGCTCACAACCCCACCAGCCTACCGCCCATATGGGATCCACTTGATCACAATGAAAGGAAGAGACAAAGACCCAGGTATGCGAACCAGTTTTCTGATATATGGATGAGACTAAGCTAAGGCTCCAATTTGAAGTATGGACTCAACATCGAGCTTCACCAAAGCTCTTCTGGCTTCACGATCCGTGCCTCTTGTTCTGCGGCTGTCATGAACCAGGCGAAGCTTGGGGAACTACTTTCCGAATTCAAATATGTCCTTCATCAAATAACTATGAATCCATCTAGCCTCATCCACATCCGACACAACTCTCGTCCAGACTCGATAAAGCCTAGTGGTGATCCAAAATTCCAACCCCTCCCTCAACCCAAGCAACCCATATCACTGCATATAGTTCCGATTTTGACGGTTGGACGGCCGCTCAGATTAAATTTAGGGACCTGCTCGTTACATTCACTAAAATCCCTGCTTCTAACATCCGGCCATGCTCCCAACTCGCCACGCTAGGGCTGGATTCAATATCTTCCATTCAACTTACGAGTATGGCCAAGCGTGCCGGAATCAAACTGTCTGCCGCGGACGTTGCTCGGAGCACCACCCTCGCAGATGTCGCTACGATCATCGCCAAAAATTCCGAGATGCCGGAACCCGCTAACAAGAAATCTGCACCGCTCCTGTCTCCTCCGCTTCTTGAGGGCCACGTTATTGCTCAGGTCCGTCAAACTCTACCCCTAGCCTACAAGATGCTGTCGAATTGTTCGCGCCGGTCACACCTGGCATGGACTTCATACTATCTTCTTGGGTCCGAAGTGGAGGATGGCGATTCCAGCATGCGTTTACTTTCAAGGTTGCACCGTTTGTAGATTCTCCCAGGCTACATCAATCATGGAACAAACTTGTTGAACGACATGCCATCTTGCGCACGGTCTTTACCGTTCTTGGCGATCAAAATATTCTATGCGTTCTTAAGCCCGGATCAATCTCAGCACCCTGGAACGAAGTAATTGTTGACGGGGCCATAGGCGATCTTGAAGAGGTTGGGAAAATCGCAAGAAGAACTGTTAGCGATCCTCCGTCACTTCGTAATGGGCCGGCCGCGAGGTTAACTTATATGCGCGGAAAGGAAGGTGACTATTTGATTCTCGAGATGCACCATGTGTTATATGGTAAGTAATAGGCTTGGATTATGGATCGGACCTGATGATATTCTTCGTTTTACAGATGCATGGAGTTTTAACATGATTCTGCGGGATCTAGAAGATATTTACCTTGGGAAAGCCCTCCCTGAGAGAAACGACATAGGTCGACTAGTGAATTCAATTGCCTCCCGAGAAAACATACAGGAGCAGAGGACCTATTGGGAAACTGCACTTCAGGGTTTCGAGCCGTCGATGGCGGAACCACCGACCAATGCTCCGTCTGGTGCATACTCCTCCTTCAGTTTGATGGCCATCGGAAAGTTTGTCAAGCGTACCCCTACACCACTGCTGCTTTCATTGGGAGCACTTCAAGGGGCCGCTGCCATTCGGCCACGCCTCTCTCGAACGGCCCGTTTATTCACAAGCGGTCTGGCAGCTACCGGTATCTGCCTCTCCGCTCTGTCTCTTGCTCGGATCATCTTCCCGAAACTGTTGCCCCAGATGCTCGTACGCACTGCGTATTCCGCGACCTCGTATTTGGCTTCAGCACCTTGAGCAAATTGTCTATAGAGTGGGGCATACCGCTGCATATAGTCCTCTTGGCATGTTGGGCTAGGGTTCAAGCAAGGCGCTCAAGCAATGGGGAGAGAGGTGTAGTTTTCGGGCTTCTACACAATGGACGCGGACTCGATGGTATCGATGATATTCCGGCCCCTTGTATCAACGTATTACCCGTCTACGTGCACAGTCCGTTGGGACAAAATGTCTCGGTTGTAGCGCAGTCTCTCCAGACAGACCTCAGATTACGCTCTCCCGCAGTACAGCAAAGCCGGCTCCGAGATGTAGGCGTATGGGTCGGAGCTCCTGGTAAACCACTGTTCCATTATTTCGTGAACATGTTGAAGGTTCCCTCTACAAGCGACGGAGATGAGACTTCGGCTAGTATTTTAGAGCGCATAAAGGTGAGGGGACAATTCATCCTTTGGAGGAATCGGTAGCTTGACAACACCTTTCCTTTTAGGTACCTAATAGTCCGGTGGCCACTCGGAGCATAGAGCCAAACACCTTCCGGCGATCATTTAATCCGGCATATGAGGCTATGCCGGAAACTCAGGCGAGTAGCGAGAAGTATTGTTGCATGTGGATGCTGACCGGTAATACAGGACGACTGCATGATCGAGGTGTTCTTCGACAGTAAACGGGATAGCATAGGCATGGAAGTGACCTGCAAGTCTGGGGTCCTGAGTCAAGAACAGGCGCAAGAACTTGCTTTAGAATGGAGAAATGAGGTTCTGAATGTGTTCCGCTCGCAGCCCACTGTGGCTTGATTCTCAAATATCTGATTCCCAGTGTTATCCTCTAATCTTATTCACTGCATATTATGAACGAAAGTGGCTAGATGTCTTATTTAATCAAGTGAACCCTGACAGACTGGATCTTACGATTAAATACGGACAAACGCTGGGTGCAAACAGAGCCATCATGTGACAAATGGTGGTGCGAGTAGACCTTTTGTTCTTGTGCAACTGGACCATGGTCTTTGGGACATTGGGGCGGGACCAAAATGCGCGCCTAGGGGTATAAAATGCGCGGCAATTACAGACACGTTGCTCCACACGTCCCCGGTCCCTCTGGCAGCTCCTAGACTGGATCAGGCTAGTAATCTGAATTACTGAAGATCATTTGCCGTATCCTTCCGGCCTCGAACTAACCCTCTTACGTCCTGAGCTTCTCGCGTAGGCTACTCCCTGGTGCGAAATTCTCCATAAAACAAGTATCCGACATTCTTCCTCATCCCGACCACCTTCAGCTCCAACATGATCCTAGAACTAGCCTCGGACAACCCATTGCACACTCTTATTCGTCTTCCCAACTCCGATAGTGTTATATATCGCATAACATCCGTTCAGAATCTCAACCACCTTGGTGAATTGCAAGGCTGGACTACTACGCTTTCCGTCACCGGCCCGGCAAGTTCCTCCGCGTCAAAAAGCAAGGCTCGTCGAGATGTTGCGACGATTGTCTGGGATCATGACGGGGAGACCGTTACGATGACAGACTCGGGGAACACGATAGCCAGTCATTTGGTTTTTGACTTTCAAGAGCGCAGCCAGTGAGTCCGAGTGTTGGACTGTCATGCGTCAACAGCTCAATATTTTTACTATTACCAAACATAGGCGCCCACTAGAAATTGAAGTAAGGGATGGTTTGGTCTGGAAGGGTGATATTAGTGGGTTGCATTTGGTGCAGCAGGGCTCGTCTAAGGAAACCCCTGTTGCGACTCTAAGGCCTTGCCGAAGATTCATCCGTATGTGTACTTTGGCAAACTTCTTCAAAAAGCAATTGACCCATAAAACTCCTAGATGGAAGACTTGTGCGCAAAGTCATGCAGAGATTCGATGAGCTGGACATCTCTGATGCCGTTATTGATGAGATTGGTTTAAATACTATCATGGGTGAGTGCAAACACCCCCGTATGTTCGGCTCGGGAACTAATCAGATTGGATTAGCAACATTTACTGTAATTACTACCGCTAGACAGAGGCGGTTCGGGATCGTTCCCCGAAAGGTCACCGTCCCCAACTCTTCTGATTCTGAGTCTGCTGGGTCCTCCGTGCAGTACGAAGACAGCGACAACGAACCATTAAAATCAGACAATAGCGAAATTCTGGAGCCTAATGATTCTGACTACGATTCTGAGTACCAGTCCGAGGATCCTGATGCGCCCTCGCCCCGCTATACATCCCCTGGTACTTCACACGTGCCATCCCATACTCCATATACATTTGCGTCTTCCTCCAGGGCTCCTGTTGAAGATGACAACGTTACACCTCGCGCCAATCAAACCGGGTTCGACGATGTACTTATTGTCAACCCCGAGTCACGACGCCCGTCCGCTCAGTCCGGTGTCAACACGGGATTCGAAAATGACTTCAACCCCAATTCTGATCCCGTAACCGGCCCGACAACCGTTACCTCGGCTCGCACTCATTCAAGTGGCAAACGCCATGGGAAGGAGAAGCACAAGGAGAAGCAAAAGGGTGACGTGCTTGGAGCACTGCCCTTAACGTCCGCCTTGGCTAGCCTCGGATTGGGTATACGGAACAGTCGTAGGCGCAGTGCCGCTGAAGGGAGCGATGAATCGGACGAACGTCTCAAAAAATGGGGTCGTAGTCGTGGGCTCTCCTTCTAACGGAGATGTCGAGTTCCTCCGCCTTACACGACCACAAGCATCATGACATAATGATTGATTTTCAGCCCGGACTCGCGAATGCTTTTTTCATCATCATCATACTTGTACCCACGTTGTAGTCACTAACTCTTTTTTCTGGCCGTGTCCTTTTGTAATCCTCTTCTGTGTCGTCAATCCACATCGAATATTGCTCATCCAACTACTCACGAACACGAACTTACAAAATTTGTGAGTATATGCGTATATTTCTGTAAAGGAGTGTGTTGTTCCATTAGCATACATGAAGGCATGAAAGTGTAAGTTACATAAATTCAATAATGATACAGTTCTTGGCAAGGACATCATAGAAGAGGAAACGCATAAAGATTAGCATAGTACACGTATTTTGCGAACAATGGGTCTAAAATCCAGGAACAGTGGTGTCTTCGTCATCGAGGCATTGCATTATGGCCTTCAAATCGTGTACAGGAATACCGGTTCGCTTACTCGTCTTCTGGCATGCCGTTTTCTGGGCTCTCCGTCTTAGGATAGGAACATCGGCGTGTTCCGCAGATATACTGCCTTTAAGAAGTAGCTCTCGAATTATTCGTGTATGGTAGGCCTCGCAGTGAGCATTGGAGGGGCTATCCCAGTGGCGACCCCGTGCATCCGAGCGCTTGAAATGCTTCCCACAGCCGAGACATTTGTAAGGGGTTTGTCCGTTGTGCACGCGCTATTAAACCAATCAGCAACCGTTGGCTCTATCAAGCGTGAATTATTTTGCGTACCTGGTGGCGGACCCAGTCATGCATCCTCGCAAAGTCCTTGTCGCACGGCACATCCCCTGGTACAATGTTACCAGGATGACGACATCCATACGGTCGATCAGAATCCCCGCTGGGAGTGGGACTATTGTATTGAAGAGAGCGTGGTTTGTCGACACTGCTTTTTCGAGAAACTCGCGAGCGACCGGCGCCAGAGTGACGAGTTGGGCGTCGGACTGGAGTCGCAGGAGGAGACAGAGTTTCAAAGGTGTCCGACATGTTGATTGATGGAGATTCGGTCGGGGAAATACTGGTAGAGGATGAGGACGAGGATGAGCTCGAGGAACAAGAAGAAGATGGCGTGGTCAAGTAGCGCATTTCGTCGTAGCGAGCGACCGAAACAACCGGAGCCTTGCGAGTGCGGGTGGGAGGCAGCGGAGTAGCGAATACAGATCCCGATTTAGTGGCTGGCGTTTCCGGCCGGGGAGTATTCAACTGTAGCTTAGAAAGTTGACAGAGTTCGTCATACGCATTGTGGCGCCGAGTACGGACTGGTCGGTCAGAAGGCGGAGGGCTGAGTAGTCCATTGGTGACGATACCACCGGCGGGTAGTTCCAAGGTGGTCATCTTGGGCGTGCGGGGTTCAGAGGGGAGGAGATGGAAATTGGAGCAACAGGCGCTGTTAGCTGAGTTGGTACAAGCACGTCGGGAGCGGGTACTTCAAAGAGGTTATTGCCGACATCAGGCCATTCATTTCCCCAATACTGACTTAAATTGAGCTGGGCCCCATCACGTCTGCTGGGCTACAAGTCACTGGGTTGTTATCGTTTTGCATACCCCAGACGGCGTCAGACCGAGGTTGGAGAGTATGTCTAGAGATTCCGAAAAGAGACTATCCATCTGTTCGTATTTGATAAAACCGCTCGAACAGTGAGAGGAAAATTAGTGAGCTGGGTCAAGACGTTGTACTGTTCATCAAAGAAAGGTATAGGCTCCATGGTCTGAACGACCTCTCAGTGAATAGTCTCATTGGTAAACACGAGCTCTGCTTACATGCGGTATTAGTGGATCGAATATTAGTTAAATTTAGTCAAGTGTCTTATCAATAGCTGTAGACCTTTCTGTCAACACGAGTTCAACAGTTTAGTTTAAGGAAGAACTTGCCTGTTCCGCTTCCAGCGCGGTCGTAAGATCGTAAGAACAGAGTTGCTCGAGTACGAGAAAGAATTCGAGCCGAGGGGATGAGTAGATTGGTTCACCTGTACCAAACCACTCCGCCTTAAATCCTCCAAGGTGATGAACGTCAACTTTCTCAACTAGGGGAGCACGCGAAACTCAAGAAAGAGCGTTTGCTGAAACTCCTGCCTGTTTAAGGCGTCCCATTCTTCACAAATCGGGAACGTGCTTCATGAGAAGACTAAATTATGTCCATAGGAGTAACGGTCCTTGTTCGTCTCATAGGCACGGATAAGCATATACGTTCATCAGGCGATCCATTAGAGAAGAGTTTTCCCAAATGGGGACGGTCTTTGTTTCGTCAGGGCTCGAAGTATAAGCGCTTGAGTCAGTTTCTGGCATAATTTTCCATACAAAGGGATTGTCGCCTTAATCTCGAGTCTCAGGCGTCAATTCGCGGTATGAAAGCTCAATCTCCGGCGAAGCATATCACATATCGGGTGATACCGATGTTTACTTCGTGTTGAAACCTGCGTGGTCGTGGGACCTCGTGCATACCCCTATTAGTTATGAGCGGCCAATTACATACACGTACAAGGGCAAGGTGGATAGAGCCTTGGCTAGACGACTCATAGTGTATGTGTTCGCGATGAAATGGGTATTCATGGGTTTCAAGGCAAATATCATGATAAACTCGCCCAGAATGATACAACGATAATGCACAAAAATAATGACAAACAGCGAATGGGCTCTAAATCCAGGTGTAATGATCATTTTTGGTAAGACCACACGTTCTTCAACACTGTACCAACCAATTAAATTATGAGCTACGGGTGATATATAGCTACTTACAGCCTGCCTTGGTCGCTAGCCTGTTCAAGCTGTCATCAGATTCGCCCATTGCTCGGACCTGGCCGCACAGGGCAAACATAGTGGAAGTGCCAAGTGCCTTGCCGTTAGCATCCACATCAGCGATGCTGATTTGAACGGACGCGTGATCCTTGGAGGTAATCAAGCGGTCTATAGATATTAATTTTTAGTTTGTTGTTAAATTATTAAGATACGATACGTACTGGTCGCCGCGCACTTGCGAGGGACGTAGAGATCAACGAGCACACCCTACATAGTCAACCAAGAATGAGCTTGAAGATGTTCCCGGGACAGACGCCCATTGGCGTTCATTTTTCTGCAACCATAACTTACCTGATCGTTCTCCATTTTAGATCGCTGAAATAGGCGTCTACGACGTTGGTGTGTATGGACGATGTGTTTGGATCCGGTAGAGTGGCTGTCGATTGGAACTGGCTAGTTCGATAGGCGCCAATGATTGCACAGCCACGGATTGATTGGACCAACCGGTACAGCTACGAGCTTTGACTTGTTTAGAATGTCGTATCGGTCGGCTCTTCGGAACTATGTTCTCTCAAAGCCAGAGGATCTAGGCTCTGATATTCTACTCAGCGAAAGCGAGCGCTGTATAACTATATTTGATAAGTTTCCCAAGGTGCGATGTGTAGCCACCTATTGCACCGCATTCTCATCAATGGTGGGCTCCTTGTAGGCCATGTTCCATTTCTTGATACTCCCCAAACTCGATAAGACAGTTACAGCCGGAGTTACGACAAATTTGTCAACGTTTTTGAGATGGGATAAACAAGTTGCATTGAGTACTTACACTATATGAAAAGTGATGCAGAAGCGGCCAAGTTGATGATTGAAGACGAGATGACGAAACAACACGGCTTCCAATGGGATGTGTTCATAGGGTTTCATGCGGTTCCTTCTATGGGTGAGTGACACCCCGGCGTTTTTGACGAGAATACGAAAGCGAAGTATCCAATAATAGACCACGTCCATCTTCATGTTATTTCTTCGGACCTTTGCTCACCAGGGCTGAAAAAGAAACAACACTATAACTCTTTTCGGCCGGACATAGGTTTTTTCTTGCATCTTGACGATGTTCTCAAGTGGTTTGACTATCCAAGCGCAACACCGTTCTCCAAAGGGCCAACATTCGAATCGGTATGAACAAATTTCAGCTTGTTGACCACGCGAACGCTCTAACATATTACTTTATTTGAATCGAAGAACGCGATTATATCGGCACCAAAGTATGAACCATTGCTAAAAAGGGGGCTTGAATGTTTCAAATGTCAGGGATTATTCAAGACAATTCCTCAACTCAAGGCTCATTTGAAGGAAGAATGGAACAGCCAGAAAATTGAGCACCAGAAGAAAAACAAGCGTCCACGAATTGGCAGCCCTGTGGAAAGTGTATCATGAACAAAATATCTCAAATCATACACGTGATTATCACATTATGATTATGGATAGTAAACTGAGAACAATCATTCTAATTCTTAATTAAGCTGTAGTCTTTAGAGCATAGCTAGCGATTAAACAGGTATTTATACTCAGGACGCTGAATTGATTTCACGGTATTTAGAGCGAGTATAATGGATCGAGTACTTCCAATTCGTTTCGTACAATTTGCTTGACGTTTAAAGCCCATTGTTCAAAGATATCCTTCTTCCCTATCGTTACCGCAACGCAACCAATGCATTTGAGTGCTGAAGTTCGCGAGGCAAGCAGCACGAAACAGATCGTTGCATTCATGCATTGGTTTCTCCAACAGTTCATCGTAGAGCTGGCGAAGCCAAACAATGCAATAGTCTGGCACACGGGTAGTACGCGTTCCTGGGACTCCGGATCCAGACCCATGGCTTGATTTCGAGGTTGGGGTGCGTGACTAGGGCAGACTGGTAGCGCGGCTCCATGGTTTTTATCGTCGCCTAGAGCCGATAGCTGGTAGCACCCATATTCCTGGGGGGACCAAATTAAAACTTGGTCTAAAATCTTAACTCGTGCTCCCTGCGCCCCAACCAGCCCGATGACGGGAGCCGCTTGCGGGAAGTATTTTGCAAGCTGCAGAAGCCGTCGACCGTGAGTAGGTCCCGCTCTTCGGCCGAAATGACTCGGCAGTAAGTGCTTGTATGGCAGGAAAGTTATGTGTCACACATAGATAAAAGACACGCATAGGATCGAGTGTCATAAGTTTGCTTCCCAACGTGACAGCTTCTTCGATGAACTTGGTCATCCTCTCAACATCGTATTTCTGTGAGACTTTCATGATCTTTTCGAGATGGTCGATCGTATTGATATGAGGAGGAGCGACTGGATAAATGAATGCAAGCATCAACGAAATCGATTCAGCATCTTCTGCGAGCTCTATCGGATCGGGTTTTGTTGCTCCATAGAACATGCCTCCAAACACCGTGGATGCTATCCCAAGTATAACTGAGTGTGCATTAAAAGTGGTGCCATCGCATGATTTGAGAATAATGTCACCCCCTACAGGGGGTTGAAAGGAGAAGGTTTGAGATCCCGCCTCCTCTCCTATATGTGTATCGTTAGGATCGACATGATGTAGGAGCTAGTGTTGATTGTCTGTAGATGAGATATGGAGGAGGATTGCACAGTGTGGTGAAGGAGATGTTGGATAGCCACCCGTTGCCACGTTATCTACAGCTCAGCGCCAGACAACACGGCATATACGCATTCAGCCACGTGTTGCTAATATGGACCTATTTAGCATATTTCTAACAAGTATCCTGAGAATCGTGGTCGGTGAAAATGAATATCCAGTTCCTGGAAACTTATGATAGCTAAGGTTCTGATGCCGTAGGATATAGAGTACAGTCTTGTACTGTCCTCACCTCCTAATGGATTACTTATTATTTATGTTACGGCGTCTTAGACAGGCTTCAAAAGAAACCATTCAATTCCGTACCATGGAATTAATCAACTACTGACAAACAAAATTTCGGCGAGAGTACTCTTCTCGATATTCGGCCTGGCACTCTTCTTCTAGCTTCCATCTATAAATCGCATCTTTAGTCACTCCTAGTTCCTCCGTTGTTCACCTCCTGCTACCACCATGATGCATTCATTAGTGTTAGTTGGGTTGCTCTCATTTTTATCTGGCATACTTGCCAATACTGTTCAACAATTCCCAATTATCAACGAAGTGATTGGCGGCATTCCTCTGGCCAACCATAGCTCATCTAAGAGCAAAATTCGACTTGAAGCCAACGGTGCCATAAAAGACGCTATCGCACCCGGTACTCTGCGTTATATCGAGAACTCTGGAATTTGTGGTATGCACTTATAACTATCTAGCGGAGCTGTTATCACTAGATTCACACTATAAATTGGATTTCAGAAACAACCAAAGGAGTTTACCAGGCTTCCGGCTACGCCGACTTGACCGCTCGGCAGAGCATGTGGTATGTATGATACGAGAATTGAATATCAGTGTGGATTGACGCAAGGCGGCTAGGTTTTGGTTCTTCGCTGCGCGCAAGAATCCTGATACAGCCCCTCTCGCGCTCTGGTTAAACGGTGTGTATACTATTCCCTCTTCAAAATTTCATTCTTACTGTTTTGGGATAGGTGGACCCGGAAGCTCGAGTATGATTGGGCTGTTCCAGGAGAATGGACCTTGTCGTATGAACGAGGACGAGTTGACAGTTAGTCATAACCCATACTCATGGAATGAGTACGCAAATATGTAAGTCCTGGACGGGAGGATGTCCCAAGTGTTAACCATAGCCCATTTCAAGGCTATACATCGACCAGCCTATCGGTGCAGGATACTCTTATGGCCAAGAAATAGTTGAGTCCTCAAAGGTAAAGGCGAATCATGAACTGGAAGAGCTTTTAATAATCGGTTCGGTTGAATTAGGAAGCCGCTGTTGCACTATGGAATATGCTTCAAATCTTCTTCTCTGACCCAAAGTTCAGCGGGTACGCATCTCGCGATTTTGCTATTTGGACCGAATCCTACGGAGGACACTATGGACCCGCTGTCTCGGCATATTTCTTATCACAAAACGATGCTATCGACGTAGGAACAGTCACCGGGATTAAAATTAATCTGAAGGTTCTCAGCATCGGGAATGGGATGACCGACCCATACGCACAGTACCCTGAGTTCATAACGTATGCATTGTCGAACCCATACCAACGACCTCTCGTGAGCGACTCGACAATTACAAAGGCCAATAACTCGCTGTATGCGAGTCCCGATGGGTGTTTAGCCCGGGTAAGTGCTTGAAAATTGAGATTAGACCTACCAAAGTAGACAGTTGAAGCACGCAGATCCAAAGATGCAATAATCAAGGGAGTAACACCGACTGCAGCTTGGCGCAAGCTATCTGCAACGGACAGGTTCTGGACGTCTTGTCAGGCGATTATGATGTCTATGATGTTCGGGTGAAGAATCCGAATCCATACCCATATAACCCAACTGCACTCCTTCAAAACACAACCTTTATGTGAGTCGCCGGACCCATGTTTATACAAAACTAATAATCAACAACGAAAGGGCTCAAATAGGAGCCCTGAGCACTTGGCAAGCAGTTAGCTATGACGTGTATTACAACTTTGCCGGAAATGGAGACTGGATGCGGAGTTCAAGTCCAGACCTGGAAAAGGTCATAAATGCAGGGGTAATCAATTGTATTCCCTGGACCGGCCATTATCTTATTGACACCCACCATAGGTTCGTACTTTGGTCTTGGCCGGAGATGCGGATTATATTTGCAATTACATGGGGGTTGAAGCCACAGTGAGTCGGATATATCAGTACCAGTCCGAAATGCGGGTTCTGACAGGCTATACTAGGTGGATAGATTACAGACCAAATTTACTTCAGAGTTTCAACAACAAGGCTGGAGCAATTGGACGGTTTCCGGATATCCAGCTGGAGTGTACAAGAACGCCGGAACTTTTTCTTATCTTCGAGTATACGATGCTGGACACGAGGTAGGGATTTGACCCTCTGGCAGTATAAATGATTATGGCTGAATTGATCAATTGATTACAGGTTCCAGCATACGGAACAGATAAACTGGAAGTCGGGCAGGCAGCCTTGGAATACTTTGTTCAAGTTATGCAGGGAAAGTCTATTTCGTCCACCTGATGTAATGCATATAATGCACATATCACCGTCATTCTTAAAATCTATAAAACGACCTGATTATGACAATCAATCTGCTCTCAGCTGCGCCTTTCATTGAGATATCGGTTCTCATCTGCTACCACATTTGCTCCCAATAGGATGAATATAGTTTCGAGGTGATATGAAATTACAGCCGGTACCAGAGAGCATGTTCCTAAAAGCACACACTCAAACACTGTCATACCAGAATATGAGACCTCAAAGAGTATATAGTTGATCAAGCACTTTAAGTTCTTTATCAATATGTTTTTTAGCCGCTTGTACCCATTCCTCAAACATTAAACGCTTGGCTAATATTTGAGTAGTGCAATCATTGCACCAACCGAAAGTCCATCCATGATTGTTCAGAAACCATAAAATGCTGAAAGCATCTTCGCATTTATGCATTGGTTCGGCAATAAGTCTGGATTCAACCATTCTAATCCAGCTTCGAAACCAGCTTGAGGTATATCGGCCATCAGGTTGGCGTGTTTTATCCCAGCAGCTACGACACGCCATACGTGGGATATAGTCGTCACCGTTTGACTGATGAGCTTGCTCGGCTCGAGGGAGCCTGAGCGAGGATACGACCCTAGGCAATATACGCTGTCGAATCGTCTGTGCTCTGATAATTCCAATCGCAGACGACGCCTCTGGGAAGCACCGAGCTGGGTTTACAACGCCCGAAATAGTGAGAAGGTTGGTATGCTTTGGACGAACGGCCCGTCCGGCGAATACTCTCAGGGTAGGAAACCCGTATTTGACCGAGGCACGAAACACTTGGATGGGGTCAGAATGAATAAGTTTGCTCTCTGGTGGGATGGATTTTTCGACTATATCGATCATTTTAGCGATACCGTATTTTTGAGAGAATATCATGACCTTCTCTAATTGGGCTGCTGTGGCAATTTTCGGTGGTGCGACAGGATAGATGAAAGCCAGCATCAACGAAATAGTCTCCGCATCTTCAGCAAGTTCAATTGTGTTAGGACTGGAGGCCCCGGAAAACATTCCAGCAAAGACTGTAGATGCGAGACCGAGGACAACAGAGTGGGCATTAAAGACAGTGCCTTCACATGACTTCAGAACGACGTTACCCCCTGTAGGAGGCTGGAAAGAGAATGGGGATGGCATTGTGGTCTTGAATGAGTATATATGGCATAGATAAGCTGGTATCAAATGGATTCAGTTGCCTCATCAACTGGTAAGACCCAAGTACCGGGCTATGGTGGCTCCTGCCACCTGAATTGATTTATAATTACCTACAGACCGGCGCTTGATGGGTTACATCAGCTCAGTCTCGCTAGGCACAGCCACGAATCTGCCACTCAAACTCAACAACATACCCCAGACTGAGAATGCCCAAGGCAGACATCAACAAGGCAGGCTGGGAGCAGAGTGACTTTCCAATTTTATGCGAGACATGTAGGTCCATAAGACGGGTGTCTGGAGGCAAGTGCTAAGCTACGCTCTGTTATAGGTCTCGGCGACAATGCGTTTGTCAGGATGGTGCGTGGTGTGGTGGCGAGTTTCACCATTATTCTGATGATTTCCTTGGCAGTCTAAACAAGAGTATGGCAGGGAATGCGGAACTTGTGCTCGTCCATTCACCGTATTTCGCTGGAAAGCAGGCGCTGGTGGTCGCTTCAAGTCGACAGTAGTCTGCCAAACTTGTGCGAAAATCAAAAACGTCTGCCAAACGTGTCTGCTTGATCTTGAATACGGTCTTCCGGTCCAAGTTCGAGACACTGCATTGGGGCGAAAGAACGAGGCGCCGAGTAGTGAGGTCAACAGGGAGTATTATGCCCAAAATATGGACGGAAAGGTGAGTTCCTCCTTATTTCAATATAAAAAATATGTTTACAGGTGTGGTCATCACAGCTTGAAGCCAACCAATCTTTGCTCGATTCTTCAAGGGCATCATCGGCTGCCAAAGACATGTTGAAATCACTCGCTCGTACTGACCCTTACTACAAACGTAACCGGGCTCATCTGTGTTCTTTCTTTGCGAAAGGCGAATGCAATCGTGGCAACGAATGTCCCTACCGGTGAGTATTTCAGCCCCTGACCCTCTTGGAATTTCGCTAAGATTATCATAGGCACGAGCTACCGAAGGAGAACGAGCTATCCCATCAAAATATCAAAGACAGATTTTATGGGCGCAACGATCCCGTAGCAAAAAAGATCCTCTCGGTACATGCAACAAAACAGGGCCTGGAACCTCCAGAAGATCAATCAATTGTGGGTAATCATTCACCTGGATTTCATGGCCGTAGTTGACATTATTTTCAGACCTCTTTGTTCATTTCGTCCCTGCCAGCGGATGCCACCGAGGCATCCGTACGAACTGCTCTTCTCAACTCGATTCCCTTCATCCCTCCGACGGCTGTAAAATCGGTCGTTCATGTCGAAAAGAGTCGATGCGCATTCATCAACTTTAAAGAACGCAAGGATACGGAGCGGGCGGCCGAGGCGTGGGCTGGCGGAGTCGAGGTAGATGGTACCAAAGTTAACGTCAAGTGGGGGCGATCTCGTGGAGCGGCCGCAGGAGCGACGCCCAGCGCAAGCACATCGAGTGGCAGCGGAATGGCGACCCGGATGGTCACTGCTGCAGATTAAATGTTCACTTGGATTGTTTTATTTATGTAATCCTACGGGTACTTAATGTATTGTACAACAGGTTGGACCAACTATATTACAACGTCCGCGTCCTCATCAAGGCATTTCAGCTTGATAAACACGTCAGCTCCATGCCCATACAACGATATTAACTGCAAACTTCCACCAAAATACTTGGCGTACAATTGTGCCATTGGGAGACTTTCGTCTTGTTAGCTTGTGCCGGGCTAGAAGAACGGCATTGATCCTCACCCATATCCCAACCCGGCAATAGTCCCCATCCCTGTCTGAAGCCCTCTTCCAGCGATTTCCCCAAACACATTACCTGCCCCTGCGCCCGAGCCACCGCCCATCGCAGCTGCCCCTCCAATATGCTGCGCTGCATATGGTCCACCATCATCCTCGCCAATCTGGGCCAAGCGACCAGCGGTCGTGAAGGCATAGGAAAATATGCGTGACAGATTGGTTGGAGGTACGCCTCCACCTTCATCCCTGACTCGAATGCTGAGGTATGAGGGGGAAGAGCCAGATGGTTTATCTCCGTCCGAGGTTGCGGCTGGATCTTCATTGTCAACTATAGTGCTGGAGGGTGCCATGGGCGGTGCAATCGTGACTGTGACTGGGGGAAGGTCATGCATAGATCGTTTACCGATTTTTTGATGGTGTTCTACTGTTGCACGGTACGAGTTCTTGAGAATCTCCGTCAGGATGTATTCGATGCTACACGAACGAGATATTGGTGAGGAGGCTTGTCGTATAATAGCATCCCCTTACTGTACAGGAACATAACTAGAAACCTAATCAGACTCAACCAAAATTACAACTATTGAAAAACTTACGCGAACTTGGTATCTACAATCCCATCGATGACTAGAGGGGGCGTGGCGCCCAGGGTGGCTTCACAAAGTTCGCTAACAAACGCAGCACACATTCGTACCATGTCTGCAGGTGCACAGTTGGCACTTGCAACCCCCACTTCCCCTACAGATTGCCTCCAAATATACGTGTAAGTAGAAGACAAAACATTATGAGTGAAGACTGCCACCTCTTGCCAAGCCGTTGTCCACTCTGTTCCCTTACGGCTCGGGATAAGGCAATATGCTGCTCGGCAATAAGCCGAACAGCAATTCTTCCTCTGATAGAAAGGTCCAAAAACGAGGAAATACGATCTTGATTTAGGTATTTCGAGCATTCCTGGAAGCTTGATAGTGTATTAGAGAACACTTTAGAGCATGTGAACTATGAAAATCACCCTTTGGCTATCGTAGGAATGTCATTTGCGTGCATCTCAACTAGACTTTCCAGTTCTCGAGAGAATTCGTCGTTATCTTCCAGATCCTTCACTTCTGGAAATGTTGCAAGGCGCTCAAACGACGAGTGGTATAGTTTATGTGTTCGCATTATGAATGGGTTCATCCCGACGATAAAAGGTAGACTATCCAAAGCTCGAACTCTCTGAACCAGCCTCCTTGGAAGCTCCGCCCGAACATAAGATGCAGATTCTAGGACAGACTCTAGGGTCGGTGGGTTAGCGAATCCGCGTAACGTCTTCAACGGAATTGGCCGGGGAGGCAGCTGTTCGTATTCGGACAAAAGAGCCGCCATGCTTTCTGAGTTGGGCCCGGGGACACGAGCGTGTGATACGTAGCTATTCACGTATTTTGGCCATTTACCCGGCTTGACTAACCGTCGGGAGAGCATGGTGGCCGGAAGGTGGATGAATGCGAACCGAGTCAGCCAATAATCAGCGTAAGCGCCGTACGGTCACGTGGGAAGAAGGAAATATAAATGCGCCTGGGAAGCAAATTTTGAACTCAACGCAACCTTCAAAGACAGTGCCGTCATGATGTCTATTCCACAACTTGGCGGCGATTCGGTTCAGCGAAGAGTGCATGGGGCGGATAAAGAGCTCTGTTGACTTGTTTTCCATGATACTAGCGCGTCAGACTTCCCCGACATTTCATTTCCGTTCAATTCACCTTGATGTAACAGACCAATTAAAGTGTATAGTACATGCATGTAGTTTCCAGATTTGTTCATTTACTAATCAAACATTATTACTATCGAAACTGTTCTGGTATTGACGTTTGATTGAGGACCGCTGTTATTGGGACGACGTTGATTTTCTTCGTTTACTTCTCCTAAGTTCTCGCACTGGTCCATTCTGGGAAGGGATGCTATTGCGCCTCCTAGAGGTAGAGCTTTGAGTTGAACTCTTGGCGGGATTATCTCTATCCTCTCCAGGCTTGCGACCCCTGCGCGAACCCTTGCTCCCTTCATACATTGTGAAGTTTAGTCGGATTGAGTGCTGAACCAAATCAGAGGCATCATACCTTAGTATCAGACTGCTCTGTTTCATCCTGGGATTTGCGCTTCTTGTTCGTGGGGGAAGATATATCGAGTTTCTTAACACCATCTGCCACTTCGGCGGGAGCTATTGGTGATTCCTCGCTTGCTGCTCGGAGGGCGCCTTTAGAGTGAGTCCCTCCTCGTCCTTCATATCACGGTCTCTACTGGCGCTACGACGAATTTGTTCGTTCTGTCCCAAACAAATTAAATGGGCGTATAAATACTGGGCATGGTGCGGAGTATGGGTAAACTCACTGCTTTGGCCGCATCTGTATCTTCTTTCGTAGTAAGCTCGAGAGGCGTGTCAATCAACGGAGCTTCAGCTATCTTATTGACCTCCATCACGACGGAAACGGTATCCGCGAAGTGAACCTCAACTTCGTTAGAATTATTGGTTTTCTCAGGTTCATGGCTAACGGGCTCGGCCATAGATCGCAGAAAATGATTGCCTGACATTGTGGATGCGTTTAAAGGATAAAACTGTTCAAAACTTGAGAATTGAAGGTGGCAGGCTAGCAGGCAATAACTGAGTGCCACCTCTTACCACTTTTATCAGGCGCAACAATGGTGACGTATTTCTTAAAATGTTTGTGTATGTTTTCTTTCTCCCCTGGAGCTCGCTTGAAGTCCTTCGAGTATTACATTATAACAACACGTGTGGTGGATCTAATATCATGATGCAAGATAGCTCTACGAAAATCTAACGGAAGCGAAGCGGATCTGATTTACACAGGTTTCCCTGCTCGTCTACGCCTTTTGACTCGTTCTGCAAGCGTTAGATCTTCAGGTGTTTCTTGAGCTTCTCCTTCTCCGATCTTTAGGCTACTGTCGGGCTCGAGTTTTGACTTTCGTCTCCTTGAGGCTAGAGCAAAATCACAACAGAAGTAGGACGCATTTAGATAGATGACATACCTGGTCTTTGCGAAGATTCTTCGTGTTTGACGGAATCAGAGGTAGACAATTCGCCCAATGGGATTTCACCAGTTATAGCGCGGGGGAGGGCAACGGGAGCGTAGCACCATCGGCCACAACTGCGGCCGCAGGATTCAGTCCAAAGTTTGCAAAAGACTTCAGATCTGCGGTAAATAGAACCTGGATGTACAGACGTTACTGATGGGTCACATAGCAAAACAAGTAGTATTACCGAATGCGCCCAACCTGCATGTGGCCCCCATGTATTGGCGAATTTGCTAGCGATTTCGCTATAAAGCTTCGGGTTCATAGCCTTGGGTTGCTTCCCCTGGAATTTAAAACCATACATCTTTGTCGCTATTTGTTGAACATGGGTATCAACGGGGACCACTTCAGCCTAATTCAAGCACAATAAGTTTAAGCAACGCGGATGGGTCAATAACCAACTTTATCCAACGACATCAGCAGAATGCAGTCTGCCACTTTTGGTCCAACGCCATGTAGTTCGAGCAATCGTTCCCTGGCCTCAGATGTAGATAACCGACGTAGCTCAAATAGCGCCTTCATGGGGTCTTCATGTTTCTCACATAACATAGTTGCTGTTTTTTGTATGTACTTCGCTCTATACCCGAATCCAAGTTCACGGAGCTTGGTCTCCACGCTTGGATCAGCCAGTGCTTTTGGTGGGGGGAAGGAATGCCAAGCGGTGTTCAAAGGTGATCCGGGGAGGTCCGAGGATGAACATACTGGAGGGCTGAAATGGATGCAGAGAGAATGAACCATAGACGTTATACGAGAGATGTGGTTGTTTTGGCTGCATATGAAGCTGATGGAAGGTGCGGGGTCAGTTGTGTATATCACTGTGGAAGCTATTGTTTGGCTTACCTTACAACGTTTTCCCAAGGATCTTGTCTGAGTATCCGGATCCGAGAAAACGCGGTGCTACTTTCTGAAAAACAGCGTCTCGTTTACTCCAATCAGCGTAGAGAGCCTCGAGGTCGATGTCCAATTGGAAGTAGTCTCTGAGCCACAGCAAAGTTGAATCCTGCGCGTCGTCGGAGAGGTCTGGCGCAGCGTTGGTGGGGAAATAAGCCCTATAGAACAACTCATTCTCTGTTTGTCGAAGGCAAACGACACGGTCGTTCAAAGTAAGACGCCATTCCTCAGTGGGTAATTCATGAGGGTTTGCCTCGTCATCGATTCTGGTGTGTTTCAGGTCCTGATTGGTAGGATCCAAAGGTACCATTGTCCAGCGAAAAGATTGTCCACATTTGAGAACTGCCTTGAGATTAAGCTGAGCGAGAGGAAGTTTGATTGATTTGAAAATGGGGACCATTGATGTGGTTGAGTTCGTGATTTCGAGAGACGACACTCGGTACCGATTGACAGGGAAATATGCTGTCAAATACAACTCCCGTAAATCTCTACTCAGTACATTCGAATCAACTCGAAAGATTGCAAGTTACTAGTATTATCAAAGTTCATGATACAAAATGATACAAATGTCCAATCCTCAGTCATCGTCAATAACCTCCTTGCCGCTTAGAGTTGTACCTTTCCCCCAATTTGTCTTGGGCTTTGGCGCTGGAGGTTTATTACCAGATGGACGAGATGAAGCGCTTGGTTGGGGGCCTCCCCCAAGAGTCTGCCCCGAACCCGAAAACGCTGTAGACTATGGGCCATACTATAAGACTATATCAGGTAAATGAGCTCAATATGCTTACCTCGGGCTCAGGGGTAGTCTCTTCAGTTGTAACCTCTGGTTCTTTGTATGGTACTACAGCATAACCAAAGAAGAGTTTACCAAACGGCAAACCCAGGGGTGCCGGTGCCCGGGCAGTGTTCTCCAAATCATCAGTAGTCATCGTTCGAAGTTTACTGCCCAAGATATTGGTCAAGAGTCTAAGAAATCAAAGAAATGGTTGGCTTACTCGGTACGAATGATGGTACTGCTCGGATCGACCTCCTCGATCTTCCTTACTGACTTGCCCTTTCCTTTGGTCTTCCGACCCGCCAGCGTCTGACCTGAGCCTTTGAATGGATCAAAGCCGCCTGGGGCATCTGCTGAAGGACCGGCAGAAGGACCGGCTATGCCAAGGCTAGACCCAGGGCGGCTTGAGCCAGGGGTAGAGCCACCGAGGTCAATCTTGAGTTTCTCTGCCATAGTTGGGGGAGGTGCAGCAGGCGTGCGGACCGGCTCGACATATCCCTTTGGAGTAGCAAAATCAACCTCGAGGTCAGTGTCAATGATGTTTATCCCCGCTGGTCCGCCGCCGGTTGGTTGATCGGGTTTGAGCTCCATGACAAGAAAAGAGAAAGTCAACATATTGTACTGGATTTCAAAGATATCGCCTTGGGTCAGTGCCGCAAAGTTACGCAATGAGCTTTCTAGCCTGTTGAAATGTTCGATTAACCAAGTCAAAGCATCTTGTCTGTTGAACGTACACGGCTTTTGGATCAGAGACTTCGATGAATTCCTTCTCTTGGGCTTGAATCTTCACAAACTGGCCCTTGGGCAATGTTGTATTCGTAATACGAATAGGATCTCCTTCGTTCAATCGTAGGGTTTTCATCATCTGTAGCAATGGTCTAAGTGAAGTGTTTCTTGTATGACTTGGGTCGTTATACGTACCCAGTGAGGTAAATGTGCACACCCCTCTTCGGCAATGAACTCGAGCACACCTGCATGTGTGGTTGCCGCTTGGTTGGACGGATTTTTTAACTGAAAAAACCAGGGGCTCTCTAGGTCAAGATCAGCTGTGAGCAACTGAGATCAGACAAAACTATATATCTGTTTCGTTAGTGCTCACATAGGTTGGCGAGTGAAGATGGCGGCAGCATGACTTTAGGGCAGATTAGTCTGGATCCAAAATAAAGTAGGGGATGCACATACTTTTCCCGCCATAGCTCACGTTTGCTCGTTCTCTCCCAGGTAACATAGCCATGCTATAGGCTTTCATGTACTCGTCGTATGTCCGACGGCCTCGGCGTGAGCTTGCACCAAAGCTCGGAGCGAAGAGGCCTCCGTGAGGATTTGGCAGCATTCCATCATCGTCGTGAAACTATAGAGACCTGCTCTCAGATTTCAGGTATTTTATGGGCAAAGATACTCGTACCATAGTGGTGCTGGGGCTCGTTTACAAGAAGGGGTTGTCGAAAATGGATACTGGTTGAAATGTCTTATCCGTGGTCTGTAGTATGAAACCAATGAGTGGGGCAAGAAGCTCGTAGATAAACGTTGTGGACGAGACGCGCGTCGCAGACGGTTAATAATACCGTAACGGGCGATCCAGGCAAGCGCTCCAGACCCTCAAGTCATGTGATTGTCCCTACAATGGCGATGTAACACGTAGTGCGACGTCAGCAGCTATCTACTTTCGCCCAAGACAGCCACCTTGTTGCCTTAATTCTCTTTCTGCATCATGTTTATTATCAATTGGTTCTGGGATGTCCTTGCTCAGCTGGGTCCGTAAATGCTATCGCCCAACGTATCAAATTTCACTAATTTGGTGGACAGGTCTGTTGCACAAGAACGCGAAGATTCTCTTCCTCGGTCTCGACAATGCTGGAAAGACTGTACGTTTTTTCTACATTCGCTTTTTGTTCCTGTTCTAGTGCTAAATGCTAGAATCTGCTAGACACTGCTTCACATGCTGAAAAATGATCGCCTCGCGACGCTTCAGCCCACGCTTCATCCTAGTACGCTATACATCATTCTAAACCTGCCCGGTACCTAACCGCATTCACTACAAAACAGCTTCTGAGGAACTTGCTATTGGAAGCGTCAAGTTCACTACCTATGATCTTGGAGGACATCAGCAAGGCAAGTTGGCTGTTTACACCTTTTTTCGATGCTTATCTGACGCATGTATGCCACTCATAGCTCGTCGCCTCTGGAGAGACTACTTCCCAGAAGTAGACGGAATCGTCTTCTTGGTTGATTCTGCAGATTTTGAACGTTTCCCTGAATCCAAGGCCGAATTGGACGCTCTTCTCTCTATCGAGGAACTGAGCAAGGTGCCGTTCCTGATTTTGGGCAACAAAATCGACGCCCCTGGTGCGGTTAGCGAGGAGGAGCTACGCCACCATCTTGGACTTTTCCAGACTACCGGAAAGGTACGCTTATATACCTGTGTAATCTACGGATTTACTCACGATATCGCGTAGGGTAAAGTCCCCCTGAAGGACATCCGGCCAATTGAGATCTTCATGTGCTCGGTCGTCCAGCGACAGGGCTACGGAGAAGGTTTCCGTTGGGTTTCTCAATATGTACGTGTCAATTACGTATCTTGACCAGGTTCAACTGGGACTAACGCAGTTGATAGATTTAAAATACTAGAGGGATGATTAGTATTGGAGTTTGGCTAATACAATGTATCCTTGGCACCACTGTTATTCATAATCTTTGTTCAATCATTTTTCGATTGCAGTAAGTTCGGGGGATGAGTTTAGAAACATGATACGAATATACAGGGGGGGGCGTGAGAACCCAGCTGTCAGTAAATGCTAATTTGTGTAGTCTAATAAGGATAAAAATTTAGACCTATAGGTCATCGATGAAGTTTCCGACCCAGTCAAAGAACGTCCAGAGCATGCCGTGTGTTAGGATACTTCGAAAGGCACTCACACCTGCATATAAACAACCTATCAATAGATAGGATCGAATTTATCAAATCTGTCACTCACCCAGCCCCTGGTATAGTCGGGTGAGCCCAACCAGTAGAGGTTTCGGTGAATTGGGATCGCTACCACGTAGCATACGCTTAAAAGTCTCAAATACACCCCGCGCAGGTATACCTGCAAGCGCTCGCTGCTGAATCTTGGTTTTCACACTAAATATAATGGTTTAGATTAGAAGCGGAGCTAGAAAAGAAGTAAACATACACATCTAATGGATATATGATCGCCCATGACGTGACTCCAGCAATAGACCCGCAAAAAAAGGGTATCATGGAGTGGTGGAGGGGGAACCATGTTGGAGTCGAACCTTGATGGCCATTGGGAAGACGCCCCAATAAAAGCCTCATGGCATCGTATTCCATAAAGTACAGCGCAGTTCCAGCCGTATCGCGGACTGAAGCACCAAGTTAGTATAGTGCGACCGCAAACACGACTCTACGCACCAAAATGGAGCTTGAATCCTTTGTATAGTCCGAGTGTACCATGTTGACGAAAGATATCTTTGATTGCATCTATATTTCCCGGTGGTTTATCGACAGCAATACCCTTTTCAGCCGCGATGGAGTATTCGAGCTGCCTTCGTATCTACGATGTATAGTCAATGACAGTGACATACTGTAGCCAAACTTATCCTTACTTTGACCAATTCGAACGCTACCGTATATCAGCCTAGCGACAATGCATTGAAATAAGATTTGCTTACGAGCACCGCAAAACGAGATAAGTGACCCAGATACCGCGCCAGCTGTAGCACCTGATAACGCAACGTGCGACCACTTGGATCTCGATAATCCCTGCACGTCATGGAGATAGTTCTTCGAATTTGTATAGATCGTAAAAGACGCCGCGCCTGTATATGATTAAGACACACTCGGCGACAGTTCAACATAGCTAGACTTACGAACAGCTGAAATAGTCATGAGAGGTATCCATATTCCTCGGAAAAATCCTGCAAGCCCTTCCTCACGCCATACTAGCTGCGCAAGTCGGGGAACTGATATCGGGGTGCGGGAGGCTTGGAGACGACTTTTAAGAGAGTCGAGCTAGGAGAGTTGGGTTGTCACAATAGGTCGCAATGGAAAAGTTAAGGGAAGCTTTATTTGAGAACCAAAAAATACTTACGGGATATCCAGCAAGGGTAGACAGAAGACTTGCCGAGGTTGCACAGACGACTGTTTTGTTTCCTACCGAATAGACGTATTGGGAATATCTGGAGAATATAACTAGGAGATGCTCACTCTGAGTAGCCGCTTTTAAGGCCTCATTATTGAAGATAAAATAAGAGCTGCCAGAGCTCGTCCCTCTGGAAAGCATAAGCGGCCTTGGGCCATGTTATGACACGGTAGACTTACACGCTTCTATCCATAGGACAAAAATAGCTCAGAGCAGAAAATACCCAGGCGGGGCAGTGTCCGCTTCACGTCTGGGTCTCGAGGACTGCTTGCTTCACTGTTGACGGTCGTTGGGGACGATCCGTGAGGTTTGACCAATCAACTATAACTCTTATTTGGCCGCGTTCGACAAACGTCGTATGATCTATACTACCTGACGAAACTTGGAGGTGCGAGGGGAAATGAGAAATCCGTCGTGTCAGGTGACCTTGCGCGGCGCGACTGCAATTATCACTAATTTACCAAATAAGATCGGGGTCCCGACGATATGATCATGATGACGTATCCGCTTGCAAAGAGACTTCGATTCGTGATGGTCGTCAAAAATAGTTACTAACACAATCAAGCTTAATATTAGGGGGCTACGGGCAAGGTAACCTAATCATGAGGGATATCTAATTTGTTCCAAACCACCTTACTTTCCACCACGCAGCTGCACCCGCGCCAACAATAAAGTTACCCAATCCGACGCCGGCATGGCCCGCCCCGATGAACCAAAGTGCACACCAAAACCACCCCAAAACCCAGCCCAAAAGCTTCCCGACATATTTCTTGATGAGCGCGGGATAGTAAGCGGGCTGGAACGGAAGGTTTCCATAGTGGTGAAGCATGGGCGTTAGGCTGGACGCTGCTGCTGATGGAACGCGCAAAAGTGCAACCACGGGCTTGTGATCCGATGTTGTATACGAAGGAACCGTAGTATAGAGCATAGGTATGATATAGGAAGCCTCGGGAGTTGCTGGAGAATCAAGATAAGTGGTATATAAAATTCGATCAGTCCACGCAGGAAGACGCTTTTGACTAGAGGGACAGTGTATCAGTGATATAAACCCGCAACAAATGTTCCTCATGCATACCTAAACGTGTTTACCTCCCCAATAGCATATTTGTAAGATGGAGGAAATTCCCAAAACTCTCCTTCCCTTAACCCATGGAACGTATTTCCCAAACTGATCTCTCTTCGTAACTGATCCCAGTTCTTTGCTCGCTCTCGGCCTTCTGGAGTAGAAATTTGGGCCACCACTTCATCGTGTGTGAGCGGACCATTATCCGACATAGGAACATCCAATCGTGAATTTGTGTCACCGAGTACGAACAAATGAGAGGTAGCATAAATACTACTATCTGCTATCGTGCTTAATTCCAAAGAATGTTTAGATAACGCAAAGCTCGAGGCACAATCTTTACGCACCTCTCTCTGCTTGTGTTCGCGAATAGCAGCGTCTTGACCATATGTTCCCAGTCCCTAAGTCGGCTCTTCATATTGTGGGCATGTGCGGTCAAGTGAGCGCAGACAAAGGTCATGATTTCTCCTCCTCCGGCACCGAACTCAGAGGAGATACGGAACCTTATGCCGACGGCCCCTTTATTTCCCACCCATGCAGGCCCAAACCCCGTCCACGCGGTTTGAACATCGCATATGCGCTGACCAACTCCGTGGTCTCGAGCATATATCAACAATGCCACACCAACGTTGACTGCTTTCGCTACCAAAGTATACGCCACATGTTCGCCAGACGAAGAATTATGTTTTTCTATTTGAGAGCGGAGTAGTTCATCACGACTGGCAACAACACCTTTCGAAAGACCGGTGACTGCATTTCCAAAATAAACCGAGTATAAGATAGAAGCGGTAGTGGCCTGGTAATTTTGCAAACTCACGGCCAAGATGCAACGGCAACAACTCTTGAAATCCTACAGCAACAATATCAGGTGGTTCCCGAAAGTGAGATGCAGATAAAGTGGGCGCTAGCCAGTCTACTAAATCTTGCGGAGTCCCCTGAGAACCTTGAAGGTTGGTGTTATAGGTAGCAATTTGAACTATGAGTGAGCGAGAGTGTGAAGCTTCGGAAGTTGATGTCATCGTTAGGATGTAGAAGGCTTGTGGGGTCACTCGCGTTTGAAACGACGATCATTTGCCACATCATGTGCAAACACATGGACTCTGGCCCTTTACACTGATGCAAGTGAACTGTGGCTACCAAAGAAACAATTAAAAAATTGTTAGTATATGCACATGCATATGCATATGCGAATTAAGATATCTTCCAAGCTAGGTAACTCATTTATCTCGTAGTTGATAGGAAGTGAGGTTAAGTTCAAATGGCGTGCGGATAGATTCAAGTTCATGACAACCAGAGCACATGTCAGAATATTGATTTACAATTATTCTTACAACTGGGAGACATTAAGTATTACTGATACTTAAATACTCAGCCTGGCACACTGCCCCCGGTGGTAGGGAGGCCGGCTTCTTTCCAGGCTTTGAATCCTCCATTGAGGTCAGTGGCCTTTGAAAGCCCCAAATCCTTCAGCGACGCCGCAGCGAGGCTGCTAGTGTAGCCTTCTTGGCAGAAGATAATAGGCTCTACTTCGTATGTTCCCACACCAGCCACGTTTCTTAAGTGAGCGTCCGACTGAGGGTCGAGCCTCCATTCAAGGACGTTACGCTCAATTATTAAGGCTCCAGGAATTTCACCAGAGTGCTTCCGCTGGGCTTCGGGCCTGATATCTATTAAAAGAGCGCCCCGAACACGATTTGCCTCTTGTGCAAGCTCTGGAGATACACGGTCAAGGCGTGAGCGCGCATCTGTGAGGATTTGGGCAATCGATTTTGAGCCGGCCGGCTGTGTGGGTGGGGCCATAATAATCGATATGCAGGAGAAATCTACTAGATACGACGCCTCAGAACTCTGTCCTGCGCACAACAAACGAATTAATAGATGCACTGACATGGTTTTAGCCCTGAGAAATGAATGGAAGGGCGAGGCCCGAGTCGCACGTGACTGGGGATCCTGGATATGGATGGTTCTTACCTCATGATATGCCATCTACCCTGATCTCGACCACCATCCAGACCGTGCTTGAGCGTCTAACACGTAGATATAGAGTAATAGGATAATGGTGAGCTGTTTATGTTCGCTGGCACAACGAAGTAGTATTGAGAGCTACGGCCTGTAACCAGTCTCAGATCGTCGAAATTCCACAGGAATTGAAGGATAGCCTGCGAAAGTTTCGGTTCGCAAGGCGAAACGCGGGGAGCGCGGCTCTCGTAGGTGCCTATATAACGCTATTTGTACTTTTCCGTTTTTTTATTTCTTTCGTTTTAAAGTGAAAATCAACAAGCAGACGTTGAAGATGGAAGAGGTTGAGCAGTTTGATAACATTTCTATGGAAGATCTTGCAGAAGGTGATTGTTCGAATTGTTGTGAGATAGCACTAATAATCTGATACGACTCAACATCAGAGCTTCCCGACGCAAGTCCCCGCTATGTGGTCTTGTCCTATGAATTAAAACATGACGATGGGCGTACTTCATTCCCTTTGGTGTTAATCAACTGGACACCCCAGGGGTCTGAAACTGGGCTGATGACTCTACACGCAAGTGCCTTGATCGCATTCCAGAATACGGTGAGTAACCAGATACCAAAGTGGAATAACTTCTCTCATTGACCTTAACCTATAAAATACATAGGTCGAAGTCAGTAAAGTGTGTATATGAATCGTAGTTGCAGGCGTTGTTCTGACTGCGCGCGTACTGAATAGGTTGTGGAAATACGAGATGGCTCCGAGGGCCTTACGAAGGCTGTAATTGATGCAAAGCTACATTCCAGGTAATAAAGATTCGGGCATCAACATTATGTACGTGTAGACTGGTAATCATAGGCAGCGATCAACTCTCCTAGAACAAATGCGTTCGATACAAGGAATACAATACTTGCGGCCCAAACCCAAAGATAAACGCTCTGGCCCAAGAGCTCCAGTCTATAAGCAATGCCCAACCAGATTGCCTTGATAGTGTCATCAGTGACTGAATTCAGCGAGTTGTCGTGCCCGCTCACCTGTGAAATAATCCAAATAAACAGCACAAACCCTCCTCTTTTCGGTGACATTCGGATACTCGGGAGTACCAAGGGCAGGAACCACAGGTACCACATGAAATACTGTAGCAAAATCAGGTGATCGTGCATACATACTCATTTCTTGGTACATACCTGAGATGTACAGACTTTATTAAACGTCACAAATGTCATGGTTTGGATAAACCATGCAAACGATAGATCCCGCCTCCCTAGCAGTAAACCTGACATTGCACAAAGCCCCATCTGCGGTACAAAGCTAAAGAGCGGATTTCGTAGAATTCGGCTTGGCAAAGAGTCTGACGAGTAGCCCAGGTCGTAATTGAGGTAGATAGGGTAGAAATACGGCGAGAAATTGTGACGGTGATCTCGTCGTGTTAGATGATAAAGATAGGTGTGTTCAAGGAACGGGCGACCCCATCTACCAGTGCTGTGAGTACGTCTCGAGAACAAGCGTCGAGATACATACATTGCGAACATCAAACCTCCCAAACCCAAAAATGATAGGGCCGAAATAAAGGTAAATCTGAGTCTTTTCCGAGTTAATGATTTCCAAGAAAACTGAAGCGGCTCCTGCTTGTCTAGCCATGCTAGAACACTAGCACCGTAGATTATGGGGTATATTTTGAAGTGAACGGATAATCCAAACATCAAGGCAGCCAAATCAAGGCGGTCGGAAAGTATGAGAGAATGGGTGATTATAACCATGGCGCCCAACACGGACTCGGCACTTCCACGAGTAGATATGTTGGCGACCATGGGGTTCAGTAGCCATAAGGCTCCAATTAACACTATAGCCGATCTTCGTACTTTATGGGATTGTTGGGCTGAAACAGACTTTTTGGTCTCTGGATTTGTACTCTTGGGTTGAAAAGTGGCCCCGGTGCGAGTGGATATGCGGTATAGAATAAGTCCAACAAGAAGATCACAGAGAGCAAATACTGCTTTGCCAAAAGCTGGATGCCAAAATCCATTTGGGACCATCAAAAGGGCCAACAGTGGTGTATACCGATACGTGGCCCTAGTGTAGGGGCTGACAATGAACGTAAGTGGGTGACATGACTACCAATAATAAGGACGTACTCTCCCAAATTCCATGGTAGGACACCTGCCAAGATCCCTTGAGCTGAGTTGTTGGAGGAAGGATGAGCAATGAAGTATGACGCGTCGGAGAAAACCCTATAGTCTACATCGGTATATTTCAGTAAAGAGTGTCGATCGTGATAATCCCCGTAGACAAGAAGGCCTATCCGCAGAACAGTAGCCAGAAATATAACGTTTTGAAGACTGGCATGTCGGTTCACAAATATAAGAAGTGACATATCACGAGTCTCTTCCAACGCCCGTTAATATAGGTCTTGGAGTACTTCAATTTATATCGTGGATTATTCACTTCAGCGTTGAGTTTGGTAAAGTAGAATAGTCTCCAGTAGCATGGACGGGTCCGAGTGCAACCTTCGTTACATGACCATGTGGGAAGCCTTTAGCCACCAGTTGTTCACGTGATTACCGAAACTTCACCTTGGACAAGATGTCGCTGCTTTGGGCTCGCCGGCAGCATGTTTGTCGATTATCATTACAAAATCTCAGTCGCGGTATCCATATATCCGCTATATGTCGTGAAAAGCTACAGGAAGTAGTAGCGACTTCTACAAAACAATGGACGCCACTATCCCAACGAACTGGACTGATCGCTCGCAAACGGGGAATGACTGCAGTTTGGGACCAAAACGGGGCTAGAGTTCCAATCACCGTCCTCCAGGTATATAGCCCGTAGCTCTGTATTCAATTGATGTGTATTGACGATTGGCCAGATTGAAAACTGCCAAGTGACTGGGAACGTTTCGACCCCTCGCAAATTTAAACCAACTTATCATGCAGTACAGATAGCTGCATCAGATAGGTCGGAGAAATCGACCACTCGCGCCATGTTGGGGCATTTCTCCAAGGCTGGAGTTTCTCCAAAGCGTATCGTCAAGGAGTTCGAAGTTACACAGGACGCTTTGTTACCAGTTGGTAGGCCGTCTGATTTCCCAAAAAGTGATATAATAATGTCTCCTACTTAAATGCAATAGGCACCACTCTATCTGCTTGCCACTTTGTGCCTGGACAATCTGTTGATGTGATTGGAACATCGTACGTTAATTTATCCTTCAACAAACCGAAATCTAATGGCTATTTCAGCATGGGAAAGGGATATGCTGGAACCATGAAACGATGGAACTTTCGGGGCTTGGCTGCAAGCCATGGTGTCTCCATCTCCCACCGTGCTGCTGGCTCTACTGGACAACACCAGGTGCATATATTATCAAAAGGGTAAACATGCGCGCCCGTATACTAATCTTGATTAAATTATCCATAGGATCCTGGACGCGTCTTTCCAGGGAAGAAGATGGCTGGCCGACTGGGCGGCGAGCGGACTACAGTTCAAAACCTCTTTGTTCAGCGCATTGATACATCGTTGAACCTGGTTTTCGTCAAGGGAGCAGTGCCAGGCCCGGATGATGGGTTTGTATTCATACGGTGGGTGCGAAATTTACTTTAGGAGATAGTGTAAACTGATTTAAACCTCTTAGGGATTCAAAGAAGAAACTCGTCTCGTTGGCGAGTGCCAGATTTAGGAAGGGATTAGAAATGAGCAAAATACTTCCCACCGGCATTGAGTCCCTTCCATTCCCCGCGGGAGACAAAGCTTTGGAGGCTCAGCTCCCACCTGTAGTTATCGCCGATAGTCGCGGGCGTAGCCCATTTGTTCCGCCAGAGAACTAATGTATGCCTTACTAAATGTTATTCGCCTTCGAAACCACCTCACGTGATTTCATTTGGGCTACTGGGGTAAGCCAAGTTTGAATAGCAGTGAGGTTCCTTTGTTCCGGAGCCGTTTTACAATTTCATGGTATCAGGTTATCTCCAACCCGCCCAAACGACCCTGTTTATTCAAGCATCCGTTATACACGCATATCAATCCTTAGTGCTTGTCAAACATCACCCATCATCCGGCAATAAAATCGAAGAGCGCCTATTCCTGACTGGCAAATATAGGTCACACGTAGGTCGCAACGTTCGCCATCTCTTACAGGTCAATAATACGTCTCATTATGTGAAGATACAGTGAATAGCATACACGATGTCTCCGAACTCCAAAGACGTGTCTGCCATGAAAGACCGTATCATTCAGCATATGAATAAGGACCACCAAGACTCTTTGGTGGATTATCTTCGATTCTACGCCAATATTCCTGCGCAGGAAGCCTCTACGGCCAAACTCGTTGATATCAACAACGATGGCATGACATTCACAGTCACCAATGTTGCTAAAAACGGTAGTCCTTCTCGATCGGTAGTCGTGCATATCAACCCTCCTATAGATTCGCTCATGCAAGCCCGAGAACGTCTTGTGGCCATGGCATCTGAAGCTATGGAGGGACTCGGACGATCCAGGTGGAGGGTTGAGTCGTACCCAAGGCCATCGCTAGCCGGAATCCTGTATGGGGCAACCACTGGGATTGTCCTTGGGTTGACCCTGTTCCCAAACGAAACGTTGCGTCCCGGAGCCAAGGCACGCCAGATTGTGCTATTTGATTCTGAAAACATCGCACGCTGGATTTATACCTATCACAGAGAGATTCGTTCGGTTATAACGGGTGTCGCCTTCTATACCGCAATCATGCCAATGCGCCGAAGATTACAGCGACACTCCTACAAGTCGGGATGGGGCCATTGGTTCGCATGGTTCACAGCGGCATTGCTCGGAGGGCCAGTTGCATGCACCTCGTTTGATAGCGAGGTCAAAGCTGTCGAGACTCAGTCTGCGAAGAAACACTGACTTACGAAGGTAAATTTACGGTAGTGCGGCATACACGAGAATACCAAGTTCATCGTTCTCATAGATTGCCAACAAATACAAGCACGCCACGGTCACCTGACTTTCGATCACTGCTATACCGATCCAATATACAACGACCACAGGTTCTGCTGTCCGGTGATACTTTGAATGTAGACCGTCTCCTGGCGGATATTATCTTCTACTACACGTGCTAGTTGCAACTTTGATACAAACTTATGCCCACAAATGAGGTGCCACTTTTTGATCCAACCCTCAAGATTGCGGTGGATCATATAGAAGCGTTGTCTATTGATACTCTATCTCGGAGACATATATCTGGAATGCCCGTTATGTACTGGGAGCCAACCGCTACCAATACGCTACATAGATACGCGTTTGTCTCCGATGATCAACTCCAGCTTGAGCTCCATTTCAGCAATCCACCTCATTTGGTACACAGAAAACCTGTGTTGATCTGCCTTAAAGGTGCCAGCATAGAACTCCGACCGACATTAAAACACCCTAAAGTACCCTTCAAGCTTATATTTTCCGAAGGTGTTATATTGCAATTTAATGGGCAGATTAGAGACACTTTTCCAGGTCAGCTCCTCTAGGCGGTGTGTTATATGGGGGATAACTAATCGACCTTCGTTCAGCGGAACCGCCTCTTTTGCCACCTCTTCCTTCGTGGTTTGGGAGTCAAGCATCACCAGCCAGTTCGCCTCCCCCTACTTCTCCAACACATGCCTCCTCATCACCCCATAAACCCAGTTCGCCAACCGCCCCTTCCAAGCCCAACCCCTCTTCTAAACGGGGAGCCAGCCGTACGCCTTCAGATACCTTGCCACAGAAACAACCACGAGCACCTGCTCCACCAAGGCATTCTTACGCGCCCCCGCGACCAGAGAGTAGCCCAGTGGTTACGAGAGAAAGAAATATACAAGGCACTCAGGACATATCGACGTCGGATATCCGACAACAACCTGCTACTCAAACTAGCAGCATTGGACAAGGAGATAACGAATCAGAAGCTCCTTCAGCAAGCAATTCGATGCATAAGTCAAAAAAGAAGAGACGCAGAGGGAAAAGGAGCCTTGCCCCAGAAAAAAACCCGGCCCTTGACATGACTGCGGGCTGTTATTCTCCTCTGGTAAGTGATCGCTCTATGATTCTTGAATTATTTGGCTAGATCTAACCACCTATTCAAGGGGGGAAATTATCTGCCATTGGCTGACCTCCAGAACAATGTGGGTGCAAAAGTTTCAGTCATGGGTGTGGTTCGAGGAATTTCATTACCTCGACTTGCGAGGACTGGAGGTGAGAGGAACAAAGCTCGGCTACGATACTTTTCGTGAACCTGCCCCCACAGATTGGTTCGTCTCAACTGAGTTGCTGGACCCAACCACAACCGAACAAACGGCATTCAAAACAAATATGTTCTTGCCCGAATCGATGAAAGATTGTATTCCAAGCGTAAAGGCGGGGGATATATTCATGATCCGGAAACTTACGGTTGTTCTTAATTTCATACGCACTCTGATTATACCTAACACCATGTCGCACAGATTTGTCGATACAACAACGTGGTAGTTGGCACTGGATATTCGGACTCGTTCCAGTGGGCTGGCTACTCTCCGTCAGAAAAAGTCCATTTTCACAGCACGCGCCGAACATTTTCAGATGAAGAGCATTGTCCCTTTTTTACTCCAGGCGATGAGGAGCTTCAGTACGCTGCTCGCCTGGCAGATTGGTGGTCAGCACTTCAAGAACTAGCCAAGTCCAAGCCGGACGGAGTCCCAACCTTGATGTCGCAACCAAAGGGCAGGAGTTTGATAACTTTATCCGAGGCAAAGGCCGACGTGTTCTTTAACTGTGTTGTCGAGGTCAGTCATTCAAGATGTTTTTGCTCAGGTTAATGACCTTCTCCCAGATTCTCTACACGCTCCCACCAGGAGATCAATGCGCCGAGATCTTCATAACAGATTATACTATTAACAATCAGTTTTTCACTCGACGGCCGCCACAAACAGACGGTGCCCATGACAAGACTAAAGTATACGGCAAACGCGTCCTAAAAGTAGTTCTCTGGGGAGACACCCAAATAACGCATGCACGAGAATTGGAAACCCCTGGATATTATTTTATCGATAATCTTCGCGTTAGATTTGACTCTAAAGGATTTCTGGAGGGCACGCTCCAAGACAATAGGCGGAAAATAGACAAGCTACGAAGCGACGATCCCCTACTGCCGGCCTTGCTTCAGTAAGTTTATTTTTTACGACCGATGCGTAACTACTGTAACAACCAATCTTCTAGGCGTAGACAGGAATATATTGATAAGCCTCCATCTCAAGAGGGAGAGACATCCCGGAGGGGTGCTGATGGAAGAGACGCAAACCTTTATTGTGCGGGAGATCTACTCCCTCCTCCTCTACCGATAAAGCGGACTGAACCGAAGCAACAAGGTAAGTGCTATCCCCTAAAGCTAAAGCTGGTTAGTATTTCATAGATGGACCCCTCCTATAGGACCAGAAGTCACTCGCTTGAGGTTTTACAACATCGTCCGAACTCCGATTCAAAAAATACTGGGGCACCCCATATGTCCCGACGTATTTCGTATCAAGGGACGAATCGTTGCATTTGAGCCATATAAGTTAGAGAACTTCTCCGTACGATATTGCAAGAAATGCAGAAACGAGTGGGTGTGTTTGTTTTGAATTGCATAGATCCAACCTAACCCAGTCAACCAAAGTGTGCCTTCACAATACAATGGTTGCTTTGAATGCACCGATTTCGACCTGGAATATGTAGTGTATGAATACCGGTTCCAAATGGTTGTAGAAGAGGAGAGCTCGGAAGCGACAGGATACCGTGGCACATTGATAGTTGACGTATCCGGAGAGGAGGCGGTGTGTTAGAAGCTTTTTCTGTTGGCCATCCAGCTCACACATTTACCCACAGGAACATTTTCTTTCTGGCTTGCCTCCAGCCGATTTCCAGGATCGTAAGAACGTCACAAAGCTACGCCAGAGGATGGCTCCCATATTGGGCAATTTGGAAGTGTATCAGCAAGATTTGATGACGGGCAATAGTCTCAAAGCCATCACCCGCGGTCGATATTTTGACATGCTCATCCATAGCCATCTCTCGGAGCACAAAAATGAGGGCGCCCTTGATAACAAACGCTACAGGTTATGGGGAACGGAACTCACTCCAACCAGCGTTGTTCATTAATCTCAATTTACTTTATGACCCACGTTTCCTAACTCTGGCTTCTTCAGCAGCCTATCATGTTATAGTTATAGTTAACGTAGTTGTATAAATTCAAACTAATTTACTTTCTGTTACTAGACCGTGGCATGAAAGTAATTTAGAGCATCACTACTCCAATACCCCTACCAATTCCCTTGCCACCTTCGCCGACGGGTTGTGCCACGAACCCTTCTAATGGAGCGGTTCGCCAGTTGTAAAGATAGTAGTTTAAGTAACCATCGCCTTGGCCAAACTGGATATGCTCTATTAGAACTAGTTAACAGCGAAGACCAAGGTGCATGCGTACGTTAAGTTCCTTGAGGAAGGGGTAGTTGTCCATGAGGGTGAGAGCATTGAAAACGTCAAACCTAGCCTAAAAATAGCATATAAGTGAACCATGGTATGTCACAGAAGTCTAACCCACTTTATTTGCCAAGACGAGCGCATCAGTGATCAGGGCCTGGACTCGCGCCTTGACGGCTGGTTCGCCTCCCGATTCGGCGGTAGCATAATAGAATAAATAAGCTGCATCGACGACCTCTCCGGTCGTGCTCTTGGTGATGGTTGAAGGTAGTGAATAGAACGAGAAGAAATCGGTAATGGCTTTGGTTTCGGGATCCTATAAAAATATTACCAACGAGGCATATAGTGATAGCGGAACGATGCACTCACCTCTACTACATAAGCCCATACTACTTGTCCTTCCCTCCTTCCATCCTTACGCTCGCCAGTCCCACGGCCACTCAACATGTGGTGCCTCATTTCTGCTTCGTCCATTACAGGAGTCAACTGGAACCTCTGCATATACTTCTCATACAATTCCAACACATCCTTGATATCCTTCTCTTCCATCTCACGAAGTCCAGCAAGAGTAAAGCTATCGGGAACAGCGTTTTGTCGAATCATGCGTGCCATCGTGGACCCACGGGGTACATGCGTGAACCCAGCATCAACCAGCTTTTGCACTTGGATAATTCGGTGAAAGTACCTAGCCGTACTCACGGGTGTTGGTAATAGGACACCCGCAGTATAAATAGCCTGGAAAATACCGCGCAGATTGCAACGCCGAGTAACTTCCTTTATAAGTACAGGAGCGAGTCGCTTAGAACGCAGTTTCTTGTGTACACAGAGGAAGTTAATTTCCGAGGTATCGACGATGCTATTGAAAAATGAGTTCATGCGGGTCACAGTAATCTGTCATACGAACTTTTGGCGGACACGCAATTTGAGTGGGACCCCAGCAATAAACGCGATCAACTTTTGGTTCGAAGAGACACGGACACCAATGAGCCAATCTTTGTGATACCCAGGGGGTTGTAGCGCCCTACGAAACATTAATAAACCCCATCATGAGTCTGGTTGTGTAACTCTACCATGCAAAGAACTCTGCAGAATACCGAAATCGGAAGGCGGCGTCATGATCTTCCACATAATTAGCCGTGAGGAGCTCATAAACCTCTTTGGCCTGTTTAGGGGAATCAGTGCATATCAAGTGAGCTTTCAAGTGTGGTTGACCTGTGCAGGGTCCTCGATATCGACAGTTGACCACTCATAGCCAGATGGTAGTGGGTATGGGTCTTGTCTGACCTCTTCACGAGGTTTACTAGGCTCGATTGGACCATCTTCGGTGGGCGGGGCATCACCTTTAACGTAGATTTATCAGGATTTATCATAATTGGATGGTAATAGGCTCGAACCTAGTTGAGGCACAGGTTGTGTACGCCAAAACTTGAACCCCAGACCCACATCAATATACCGGCAGACTTGAACGCATGCCAATCACGTACTTTGTGTTCCCCAAGGTCTTTGGCATTTTTCCCTCCTATGCCTGTCTTTCCTTGTAGCATTTCCATTACCTTCATCGCGTTGAGCGCCTTTCTAACCTCTTCCTCATTGATATCAGCATTGTCTTTTTCCTGGGCCTTGACCTGCGTAGTTACTTGAGCAACAACTTCGTCAGGTATTTCTCCTTTAGCCGCAGCAAGTAATTTTGCAGCCTTAGACTTCTTCTTTTTCTTCTTCTTTTTGGATTTACCGGCGGCCTTTCCAGTCTCCTCCACAGGAGCAGCGTCGGATTCGGAGCCGGACTCGTTATCCGAAAGAACTTCTTCTACCGTCGGTTGATTAGACCCAGGCGGGCCAAATTCTGAAGACATAGTTGATGTAGGTATAAGGAGAAGACTTAGTGCCGGGCAAATACGTGTCTCATATATAGAAGAGCCAGGTTGCGGTTCCCGAACTCGGGTTAGCGCGAGTGCAGTGATCGCCTGATTATGTCATCAGCCAGGACACTCCGTATGTTGCTGATTGCCTAGGCCATATTCCTCAACCATCGATAATTGGAACTACAAATCTTATTCCTTGCTCTGAATACCTGATTGTTTTTCCAATCAGCTCTTGTTCTCCCTACACAGCTGTCCTTATCCTGCTTTGAGCTCTTTCCAGTGGCGTAACTGACAGCCAATATTAAACCACACTCGTTTCTGCTCGAGGCCACGACAAGAATCTTGTGTTTAGCATCTGCCTACATAACCCTTCTATGGCTCCTAGACCACGCCGCTATTTGCCTCATGGATTTCAAGAAAAAGCCACCCCCGATGGCCGTACATATTGGATTGACTTCCGACCACTCCCTCCATCTTGGCTGGCACCCGCCGATGTTCGCGCCAACAACCCAGACCTATTCTCAGAGGACGATTGTAAAAGCGTGTCAGATATTAAAACTCCGCTTGCTCTCGAGAACGTTCGTTTACCCAAAGGAGTTGAGAGACACTATACGCCTTCGGGTTCAGTTTACTATGTTGACTCGCGACCAAGAGCTTCTTGGGTGGACCCTAGAACTGTTGATTTCAATATTGATACAGAAAGAGAAGAATATGCTCAGAACAGTACTGTGCTTTTCACTGGGGGAGAATACCTTGGTGCGTTCTAAGTTAATGTTTTTGACTATTTTATTATGAACACCGAATTAGAGCCCCCGCCAGATGCTCACATCGAATTCAGGCTCTTGATGGATCTCACCAAGTGGCGACTCGGTCAGTGGTTGACACAATTCTGATATGTTGATCTGAATTCGACTTGATTCAGCTCAATCTTTGAGCGGATACCCTGATTGTCGTATTGATGAGGTTGATACTTTGATCGAAATGTTGAATGCTAGAATCAGTAAGTTGCTACGTTTGCGAGGCCGCATCATTTTGATAGACGGTGTCATTTCAGGCGGATGTCCAGATTTGAACAAGCTCAAACCTATGGACGGAGCGTTTATCAGAGCGTGCTACAGACATATTTGTAGGTATATTTGGCTTATATGCGCACAACTTGGACTGATATTTCCATTCAGCATCAGAGGCTGATATGGCCGCTTATGGTCCTTCGAACAAGGCGAATCTCACCCCCGAAACGCCTACCTACGCGTGGCTGGCATTCAAGTTCATCATGTACGCTATTTTGCTTGGGGCTCCTCTTAATTATGCACATCGTCTAAAAAAGGCCGACTGGGTTCAGGTATGAAGATCAAAGTACTTACTTTATGGTCATGTTTTAATGTTCGATGGGAGACTGTAGTGGTCAAGCAGGCATCGATGGACTGATCAACAACGTGCGCTGGATGGGTTCCTCAAGAGCCTGACAAACGAATGGAATCTGATCAACCTGACGGTGGGTGTACGGCATATACTCAAGGCGAGCTGAATACTGACGTTGCGGCTATAGGCAGCTTTACTACTTTCGTAAGGTGTCTTACCAAAAATCGATTGTATGCTAACTCGGTACTCAGCGCCGCCGTTGGGCTCCTCACCGTTGAAGGCTTGTCAACCATATCTCAAACTGCGATCCTAATCGCCCTGATTATGGCACTGCGTCCCTTGTCATGTCCGTCACATTCGTATGGAGATACCAGCGACAGCTCACCAACATCCATGACCTCCGGAAAATCATGGCAAGCACCGTCGCTCCACTTTTACCTCACATTTCGTTAACCTTGTGACGATAGGACGAGTTCATCTACGAATCCGATTCAGACATCATGCCGATATTTCTCAGTCTTCCTGTGTCGTTTTTGCTCTGGAGCGCGATAGCGTTTGGTACCGCCATCCTTTCGCACGCTTGGCATACTTTTTCGGATGCCGGACCGGTAATAGCGGTTGGAACGACTACTGCGTTGGGCTTGAGCATATTAGTTGGCACCATTGTGTGGATATCGCATAGGCGGATCGGATCATTCAAGGAATGGTGGCAGTTTGGTCTCATGGGCTGGATACTAAAAGGTAACGTTTCAAATCGCGACGTAGGACTCGTACATGTGTGACTTGGTCTCTTTCGGCTCGATTGGAGAAATGGAGATGTATTTCACTACGGGGCGTCAAACGCACGCGTGATGACGAGAATAACCAACACGGGCTGTGGTCGAGGTCTCGCACAGATCGACCACGAGGCCGAATCAATCAAACGAAAATAAATGGGTAATTTACAGATCCATGAACACCAGTTGGTTCAACCTCATAGTAAATACACGATCCACAGCCACCCAGCCGTGCCAAGTTACATTCACGTATAAGATCTTCCCAGCCCTGGTGATTCCGTCCTCCCGGTCCCTGATTCTCGTGCCTAGTTGACTGGACCCAACGGTCCCGCTAAGCACGATCACACGACCTTGGGCCCCCTTCTTACTCAGGGCCAACTAGACAAGGAAGAAACATAATCCACGGACAAGAGGAGATAACCAAGCTGGTGCAAAAGAAGGATCATCACTACTTTGAAGAGGTCTGGGCAGCGCCCGTGCCTTGAGGACCTTGCGGCGATACATCAGAACTTCGAATTCTTGAGAGCGATTAACTGGGCCAATCTCGCGGATCGAGAGTCCCAGAGGGACCGTGTACTCACCATCGGGCCTGCGTGTACATGTACATGTATCTATCTGTGTATGCACGTCGTCCCGAGATCACTCTCGGATCGAATAGGGGTTAATTCCCCCCTATTTCTGTATTGTGCATAAACGTAGAGTTCGGATCGCTCCGGCGGTTCCGACACGTTGAACCGAAGACCGACACGACTCTCGAGTCGTCGTTCTGTTTATCAGCTGCATGGCGCCCCAGTCCATATGCATAGTATGCACGCCATTTTGATCGGGCTATGAGAACACAAGACCTCAAGGCAGGGCAAGGCTGCGATTCGAGTTGCCCTAAGAGGGATGACGATATGTTACTCCCGAACCACATTGGCTTGTTATCCGATGTCGTCGAAAAGAACAACTCGGCAAGGTGCGAGGGTCTTCTCAATACGAACATAATTGTAATATAGGCTCACATGTTCTTACGGCCTAGCTCGTACGGTAGGCTCATTACGCTGATAACGCACTAGAACTATAGAACGCAGACATGGATGTGCGCCCCTATCTCAAACAAAGTGCTCATCTGACCAACAAAGTACGCCATCCAAGTCATGTGAGCGTATCGGGCTTCTCTGGGATACGAAGGGGGTGGCTGCTATCGGGGCGGGCCAATTCGATAGTGCACTGACCTAATCGAGTAGTGCAACTAGAGATAAAGGTTAATCCATACAGACTAGGCCGTTGTTGTATGCACTCGATGAATTGCTGGTCAGCCGACTCGGCTTGGTTCTGGGCAGCCTGGGGGTGGCAGGGGAACCTATAGACGCTCAAGATCAAAGTCAAGATTGCATTCGTCATGTATTAGTTTTCAATCAAAGCGAGAATGTACATAGTCTAATAAGAACACTTGTGCGGGTTCTAAAGCCAACCCGACTCTTTTGTTGTTATGGCGTGGCTCTTCTAGAGCCTCCTTCCCCAGCGACGCCAACTCTTTTTATAATCCAGCCTAATTGAAACTAGAATATCACGATCTTAGTTTTGCCATTCAGCAGCCTCTCCCTAATCCTCGAATGACCCAAAACGCCTCGGAGAGTATCCACCCTGGTTTCGGGAATATCAAGTAGCGACCGTTGCTTGGTGTCGATAAACGTTAAATCGAGGACGATATGCGAGAGCGCTTTGACCGAGAGTGCATCTGAAAATGGCAAGTTAGTACATGAAGCGAACGGATTTAATCCGCAGGTGATATGAGAATACGCGAGAAGCAATTCGGATGGAAACTGATTAGTTTGGTCGACAAGAACAAAACACAGGCTAGCCAAGGATGAAATGGCAATTAATAAAAATTTACAACCCACCGGGTTCGGCGAGGAGCTGACTTATCCGGGCAGGGGTGCCTACTGCGACTCCTACCCGGGTCTTGGCCAAATGGGCTACGTGGTCTTTAAGCTTGAAATGCTTCGCAAAGAGCTGCAAGGAGATCACCATGTGTCAGTTTGACCGAAAATGGAGATGGATCATCTGGGGGGCGAGTGGCGGTTTTACGAAAAGTAAAGGCTATCATGGGATCGTCGGTTCTCCGCAGTCAGGCGAATCTCGGTTCGTGTGAATCCGCCAGCCACTGCGGGTGGGTAGTTCCGTTGAATGCAAAAGCGACTTACTTTTGCTATTTCTCCTCCTGCTTCGCCTTGAGAGGACGGATGGCGCGAGTGAGGTCTGCTACGCGTAAAGCGGCACCTGCCAATACGATTGCGGTCGGAGCTGCATGGTGCTTGGGGCGTTGGGCTATACGCGAAGCGAGAGTTGGACAGGCTGCACTAGAGGCGAGGGCATGAGTCTCAGGAACAGAACCCACATGGGTGCAATCCCACGCACTCAAAGTAATAAATTCGGACAAGGAGCTGTCTTTGCGCTCAGCCGTGAACGCGGTGGTATCGACTATCGAGGATTCTGCGATATACTGCGGATTAGAATCGTCGGCGAGATGGGTGGCCACGTCAAAGACGGACCGGGTATCACAAGATCGTCCCGTTCGAGCTGGGACGTTTTGGGAAAGGCCTTGGCGAGTGAACGCTCCAGGTGTTGTGCGAGTGCATCGGGAGGTTGGCACATGGAAATGCGCGATGCATCGTGAAGCGATTTTTGCTTCTTTTGCTACGTGTAGAGAGGCATGTTAATCGATTAGGAACTGGGGAGCCCATTCGTCGAGCGTCACCTTTGGTTCGATGGAGGACTTCTCGGGGCGCTTGCGCTTCTTGGGTGCGACGGGGGGTGGTGCTGCGGAACAGATGACGACACTGTATCATTTTCTTTTAATCTCATTTAAATTATTCGGACTTACACTCCAAACGGAATTCGGATTCCTCGTCGAGAGGGGCAGATAGGGACTGGTTCTGGGTGGGGCTGTCGTTACTAGCGTCGAGGAGATACGAAGCGTCAAGAACAAGGCCGTCGTCGAGATCGTCGCCGCCAGACATGGTGATGGTCGCGCTCGGTAGATCGGTTTGTTGTTTGATAAATTGAGCCAGGGAGCGGGACCCCGGGGAGTGCGGGAGAGAAAAGGGTGGCTATGTCCCGGCGGTCGGTTGTTATCTGAATTGGATATTCCTGATTTAGATGGGGGGCTGCGGAACGATTGCTTATAATTGGAGTGGGGATGGATTGAGGATTGTATCTAACCCCGAGTAGCGAGCTGCAGGCCAGCATTGGCAAAATGCTTGCGCTGTTGCTCTTTATCTGTCTGTTCCCTGCCATCGCGTGTACTCTCATCCGTGCATTGACCACGCGCTATGGACCCCTGCCCACGCCCTCTCTTGCCCCCATGCTTTCTCTGCGCACATTCCTCTTTCCCAAGCACTCTACCAGCACCGTCGAGGATGCTATTGTTGACGACTCGTCTCCCCAATCAGACGCCCCCATCCCTATGACTAAGCAACCCTTGGAGTATCTGCTCGCCTTTGATGTCGAGGCGACGTGTGTACAGGGTGCGTCTGACGCCCACTCTACCCACCAACAAAGCTGACTCTGCACAGGCACTGGCTTTGACTGGCCCAACGAGATTATTGTAAGCAGGCTGTATGCACTGTCTGGCCTCAGTCTAATAGCAGAGCAGGAATGGCCCGTTGTGTTGTTAAAGTGGAGCGACCGTGATGGCGAGGGACGTGCTCGCACCCTCGAAGTCGTCGACGAATTCCGCTCATATGTCAAGCCCATCTGGCGCCCGAAGCTCTCCGATTTCTGCACGTCTCTCACCGGCATTACTCAGGTCAGTGCGCCTATCTCCCTTGATCTATCGCCCTATTAACATCCCCCCATAGGCTAGCATTGGTTAGACTCTTTTTTTTCTGTTATCTTTCGAGCATCATCTCAATCCGTATCCAGATTGTGCTCCTCAGTTCAAGACTCTCCTCCGCCGTTTCCAGGCATTCCTGGCCAAGCACGAGCTCGTCGACGCACGGACGGGCAAGCCTGTAAAGCGGTTTGCATTCTGCACAGATGGCCCCTTTGATGTCCGCGACTTTTGCGTCAAGACTGCGTATATCAACAAGGTCCGTTGGTGCCCTTGTCCTCCCTTGTGCGCCACCGCCTCGTGTGCTCATTGTCCCCGTGACAGCTTCCCATGCCAGAGTGGCTGCGTCAAGACGTCGTAGATGTTCGTCGGATCGTCAACTCGTACATCTCGCGAACCGAGTCGGGCAAGGTACCTCACCCACTCTGTTCCCTGCCCAGCCTAGATCTAACATTCCACCCGATACAGAAGTACATTTCCCGCATGCATTCACTCAACATCATCGCCCAGCTCCATGCACTCGGCTTGCAATTCGAAGGGAGGCAGCACTGCGGCATGGATGTACGTTCACATGCGCTTTGTCATTCAGAGTGGGAATCCCCTCATCCCTGTTTCTATTTCTGTTCACAGGATGCACGCAACGTTGCTCGCATACTCGTCGAACTTGCGAAGCGTGAGGTTCGCCTCGAGCCAAACACGGTCATCCACCCTGTGAGTACTCTTGTCCATTGATCGAGCCTCTTGGCAATCCGCCCTTTTCGAAGCGCATACAATCTCACTTCCCGCCCAAATTCCAACCATCCGTTCCCACTCTTGAAAATTATTTTTGCTTGAAAATTATTTTATTCTCTGAAAAAAAAAACTTTGATACTGATCCGGTTTCTATGCTTCTAGCGCAAGCGTTGGTCATGGATGGCTCGCGACGGCCAGGTCCATTTCGACGAAGCGACCTACCTCAACGGTCGTCCATTTTCGCCTGCTTCCGTAGCGCCCTCCATCTCTCCCGCCCCCTCGCTCACTTCCTCGACCTCGAGCGTCCAGTCTTCTAGCGTGCACACATCTCGATCGACCTCGCCGCAACGACTATCTCCCCATGCGCCCACGTACCAATATAACCCGGACCTCGTCTCGCGCATCAAGGAGAAAGGCCTAGCCTGGAACGCCCCTCCCTCCTGGAGACGACCCGATTCGGTGGCCGAAGTCGAAGTAGCGGAAGCTCCAGCGCGGATGGAATCCTCCCCTACCGACGCCGAATTCAGCTCCTCCTCGCCGTCGCCAACAACGACAGAGGAGGAAGCTAACTCTACTAGGCCACGGCGCTATTCACCGGCGCAGAACAAACCTTGGCTCGCTGGCCACTCGCGTTCACGTTCGTCGCCAGCCAACATGACAAGTCTTCCTCAGTCGCTATGGAGTCCGGTCGTCACGTCCGGTCCCATCGCCATTGTGCCCCCGCCCGCTCCTGCTGCTGCAACGGCTGCTTGAGACGGAAGAAGAAACTTGTTCCTGCCCCCTTGCTCTGCTCTTGGTCTGGCCTCGGTCTCGGTCTCGGTTGATTTATTACTGTCTCCCTGTCTCTCTCAAGGTCGTTGACCGACACCCCAACAATCGTGTATCAATTTTTTCCCCTCTATCTGTTGTATCATCTCTGTAACCCTCTGCAGGGCCAACCCCGACTGTCTTCCCCCTGCTCATGAAATAGCAGCGGTCGACGGAGGGCATTTGGACTCTTGCTCATTGTCATTTTCTGTGATTGCGTGTGTGTGTGTCCCTCCTATCTCCTCTCCAACTCTTGTACGTTGTGATGAAATATCAGTGCCATTTCTCTCTTTTTTTAATCACCGTGCTTCCCATGAGTGTAAAAAGAATGGGGGATGTACATGTGAGAGAGAGAGGGATGTACCATGGCCAGGGTTCGGATTGGTTCATCATCGAAGCTGCGAGCACCAAGGATTCTATCGGCCGTGAAAAGACGCCGGGGGGGGGGGGGATGATTGTATTCGCCAGGTACCATTAACCGGTTCATTTACTTGAAATGGACGATATGAAACTACTAGGTTCGTCGTAACTTTACTTCAAAAAAAGGGGGGAAGCACCGGGTCCCATGATGTGCGACCGCAGCATACCGGCTATTCGAAACACAACATTCTCTCTTCCGCAAATGCATTGTCAAACCTACTTGGTTACTAAATTTATAATTACACTAGCCCCTCGCGTCCGGCTATATGCTATAATAATTCCATGATCAATCATCCCACAGTATGGAGTAACAAAAATAGTAGCCCGGTGCGGCGATTGTGGCCCTGGCTTCCTTTGCGCGGTGGGAGGGAAAACCGGCCTTGTGACCTATTCCGGTACCATGAACACTTATCATGTTTCGGGTAGCTCGGGGGGTGAGAATGCGCGCTTGCACTGCAAAAGCTCGTGATACTCGACAGGGCAGTCGTTCGAGAAGAAAGGGGAGGAGCTCAAGAGAGGAGGGGGGGTACGGATTACTTGATATCATCCAATGTGCGTGCGTAAATTAGCATGGGAATCATAGGGCCCGCCCGTCACTGAGATAAGTGGGTGTATATGCTATATTTAGGCAACGTCTCTGATTGCTCTGCGTGCACCTTTTACAGCAAAGTCGGTTCTTGGAATCTAGGGCTAGCGAACATCAAACGCCCATCATGGTGAGAAATTAACGGGGTTGAATGAATATAGATATGTCAACGAAGTATGTACATTTACTCCGCCTAGACAAGCACCCCCATCGAACGGTCGCTCCATGAATCGAAATCAAGGGATGGGTAATGGATGAAATGGGGCTAGAGTGACGCCATATTCCCCCATGCTATGCCGTAGTGTTACAAAGAGTCTGAATCCATTAAATAAATCCGACAAATCGTCGCGCATGTTCAATCGAACAAGCGTTTTGAGGGATGATGTAGCTGACGTTCGGTTAAGCCAAAAGAAGTGCGAGGATCGTCATAAAATGAAAGCGAGACGAGATTGTTTGATCGCAACCGACACCCAAAACAATGACGCAAGAGAAAAAAAAACCAAATCAGTGAGACGCGACGATGCTTTCCGGCGAACGCAGTATGCTGTGCGAATTCAGACCCGATCCCGCCGCCACGGGTGTGGCCGGGGTCTCTTGCCCCCCGTCCGGCTGTTCACCCTCGGGTTCTTGTTCTTCGGGAATTGTGACGTTGGCCGTGCTCGATGTCTCCAATTGACCCTTGGCAGCGCGCTTACGTTTGGCCGATTCTTTGATTTTTTCCCAACGTTCTCGGTATTTGGTCGTTTGTGCTTTCTGTAAATTTATGTTAGCGTGTGAATTGTGTGGGGGATTGTGAGTTCATCTGCTCACTAGTTTCTCATTCTCCACTTTCAGCTGCCGAACTTCTTCCTCTAGTTCGGCGATTCGGGGAGACGACACATCGGGCAACTTGACTGCCGGAACGGGAACAGGAGGGACAGGAGCTGGGACAACCGCTGGTGCTGGGACAGCGGGCGAAACAGGGGCCGTGAGGTTCTGGGATGCAATAAACGTCTGAGCACGGGAGGGTGGAGGACCTGCAAAGCTCGGGGTTCGGAGAGCTGCTGTGGTTGCCGACATGGCTCGCTGGGCCTGAAACCATAATCTTGGGTTAATCACAGTATAGGAGGTCGAGTCCCAAAGTACGTACCTCTCGTCTAACGCTTAATATACTCTCCCTCAGTGCAAGTTCCTGTCCCGCACGTTGCCTGAGCGTCCGTTCGGCCGTGTTTGCCCGCATAACCGCCCTTTCCAGTTCGGACTTGAGTGCCGCATTCTCTGTTTCGAGCTGCTGGATACGCGGGGGAGGCGGGTATGCTGAGCGAGCCTTGGATGGGTCGGGAACGCTTGTTTTCTTGTATCTCTTGCTAGCAGATGGTGAACTGTTGGCGCTTGATCCAAAACTGGCGCTTTTGGGTGTCTGAGGAGCAAAGGGATCATCCTCCATCGATAATGCAGAACGAATCGTTGGACGATGCTGGCCAAGTACAAGAGTCAGTCCGATATTCCTTTATCGTAACACTGAGAGTACACACCGTCGCTTTCGTCCCCTCATCATCATCATCGCCGACAGCATCCTTATCGCGAGATACGGGCGATGTCCCGGCCAAGGGAGCAGTGGCGAACGCAGCTGGCTGGGAGAGATTTTCGAGCATTCCTTCGAGGTTTTTCCAAAACTGGTCGAATGCCTCGTTGTGCTCGCCGGGCTGTGTGGCGTAGTGCGTTAGTACTAGGGTGGTTTATTTCTCCCAAAAGGTGCTGCCCGCTCACCCTGCCGCCTAACATCATATAGCTATCCTCGATCGTATGTTCCACAGAGGAGGTTGAGTCACCCATCCTCCGAGGAGCCTGGTCGATCGTGATTGTGGCTTCAAGCTCGCTACTACGGTTAGAAGTTTGGTGCTGGTGGGCTTGCTGCTGCTGTTGCTGTCGAGTACGCTCCTGCTTGGCACGTTGGGCGTCACGGCTAAGCTTCAAGTGGTCTTCATGCATCAGTCGAAGACTGTGCTTGACCTGTGGATGTACATGTGTGAGTTGCCACCGTGGACCAAATCAATGACAATGTGGCTACACGCACCGAGGGATCCTCGCATGCATCAATCGCTGAAGGTACGATTCGGCCGCGTGAAGATGTTCTTCTGCTGCGCCTCAAAGTCGCCCCGTGCGTATAGTAGTTCAGCACGATCGGCGTGCTCGTGAGCCTGAGAGACATTCATAGTGGTAATAAGTCTATTTCGAATTCACTTGCGGCTTGGCGGGTGGGTGATGGTGGTTTGGAATAAGAGCTTAATGGCGGCAAAAGCGCACCTTGCCGTATGGTGTTCCTCCTTTAAACACGGATGACATTGGTATTGTAATGCTTATTAGCCCTTTCAAAGATGGCCTAATCGCTTGTAGTTGTCAACCACAGAAGGCGTGGTTCTTATGTAAATATATAAAGGTGGCGATGACTTTAACGCATGTGCGGCCTTCTGGTCCGGGCCTCAAAATCTACAAATACATGGGACTGGGTACGAACACGATAGGGAGTGCATCCAATTTTAAAAAAGGCACCCCCGAACAAAGTGTATCGTCAATCATAACGACGGATAAAGTTATTTTCAACCAAGAGTGGGACAAGGGCCCCATCCGGCTCCGAAAAATAATCCATAAATACCCAACCGCGAACTGGGAGCCTGGGCTCCGAATCATCATCAAAGGCACCAAGTTGCGACTCCTTGTTCTCCAACAACTCTGCAGACTCGTTCGATATACTCCATCGCTCTTTCTCAGAGTTGGAGTCGGAATCTCGTATCCCTGCAGATGTCAGACGTTGATCAGCCACCCCGCCACTCGCGCGTTCATGCCTTCGACACCCATCCCCCAGTTAGGCCATCCAACTCCCAACGCGCAAAACGAAGGAGAGAAAATGGCCCTCCGGCGGCTGAAAGATATGTTATCGCCAGAACTGGAGGGTCGGAGGCGGGTGGCACCATATTGTGCATGCACAGAGATGCTTTCTCAGGCAAGGCTAGCAGGTTTGGTACCCTATACCTATTGAAACCCAGCGGTGTAAATATCTCTGCTGCGCATGGGCCATGTACGGGGCGCACCAGTCATGAGTTCTAACCGTTGTACCTTTCAGGTCCCACTCGAAGCCTTCCTGCGCACTGTCAGGCCATTTGGTAGGGTGGATACCCATCCCTTCAAGACCATGCTCCCATTCCTGTCATAATATAAGTGAGATCCGGATTCCAAGTTCAGACTAGCGTACCTTGCCATCCCCCCAAACCTACTAAGCATGATACACCTGCCTCTCACTTCACCCAAACGAGGCACCCGATTCTCTAGCCACCACATGCCTATTCCGCCTTCTGCTCTTTCAATCTCCTCCCTAACTAATCGCGAGAATAACACCGGGGGTGTATACGCAAAGTCTTCCTGTTTCAGACTGACCACCAGGCATTCCCTTGGACGCTCTTGCAAAAAGTGGTGCAAGGTGTGAAGAACGGCAGAGAAAGAAATATGCTGCGGGGTAGATCCGTGGTATGCCATCAATACCCCATCCACGACTGAAAGCCGAACGTCCAGTACACGAACGCCAGACATGAGCTGTTTGAAGAGAGGTTCGTCTGGGGATTGGCACTGAGTGACGGGCCATCCGTAGAAAGCGAGACTGTAGGATAAGGTCACAATGGCGTGAGGACAGATTCAAGCACAGGAACGAACCTGTCATGAGTACCTGTCCAAAATTCGCTCAAGTTGAAATATCTGTTAGATTAAGCGACTGATAAAACGCACCTGGCAATACGAGATCTGAGAGTGGCCTCTCGTCCTCTAATTCCGATAGAAACATAGATACGTCTCGTTGGGGAAGGAAGAGCACACGACTGTCACTGCGAGTCTGGCTCCATACAGATCAGTGACTTAGTCTATTTGGTCCGACCAAAAACTCACATGAAGCACGTATACGTTCCAGAGCATGTCCTTTCGGCATGCGTGACAGCCATTAATTGTGCGAGGGTAGGACTGGGGGACATGTGGGCAGATCGGTCTCAAGACTGACCAAGTATCTTTGTTATTCAACGCACGAGGCCTGCGGATTTTGAATGTCCAAGCTGAAGGGAAAGTGGTCGCTTTTGATAATGTGCTCTTTTCATTGGTTGGGTCGGTGCGCAAGTCGGACGAACAAATAAGTATGTTCTGGGGCGTCTGCCTTTTCAGAGGTAAAGTCGTTACATTGCTTTCATGATCAAGTGAGTCCAGTGAGATTCGGCTGGAGACGAACAAGTAAAGGGCAGAGGAGATCCGGTGAGATTCGTAATATGTAGAGTGGTCATAGATATGGCTGGGCAACTGGAGAGCAGTGGTAGAGAAGAGCTAGGGACAGAGATCAATATAGAGGGGGAGTGGCGGCGAAGTAGTGTGCTGTAACTATGTGCAAATAACACAATGGTGCGCCCACGACACTCGAGGTACGGCACTGCTCCGACGTAAAGAGGCCTCTTCCGGTGACAGTGAGAGATACAAACGTCAAAGTGCAATGCATATATATACGATTAAGACCGGCGATGTACTAGCACAGGCACGCAAACCCACGATCACCTGCCGTTTACGGATTGTGGCGGTTGCTTGTGCTTGTTGTGATGTTGAAACACGGTGTTGCCAAGCAAGTTGAGGAGCGGTACAAATTAGGAGGGTCCCCATCGCTTCCTAGTTTTTACTCAGCGTCGTCCGCATCGTTTCCACTGTTCCGCTCGCATCTGCGTTCTCACTCGCCGACCCGGCCGCCCGCACAGCACTACGCATCCACTTTCCTTTTTAGCTGCAATGAAGGTCACTGGCATCATATCTGCCCTTGTTTTCGTCCCGCTTGCGTTGGCACAGGCCGCAGACCCGTCGTCTGCCCCAGTTTCAACCACTCCTGGACCGACCACCGCATCCAGCTCAGCCTATACCACACAATCGAGTACCAAGTCCGGTTCTGCTCCCGTAAGCCATTCCCGTACCTCTCGCTCGCCTAAAACTTAATGCTTCACAGAGCACCAGCCCTACTGCTACCGGCTCGGTGGGGACCGACATTTCGCAAGACTCGCTCACCGAAAGCTACTCCTCGGACTCTGCAAACCCGTTCATTCCGGCCAGTATCAGCACAACATGCTCTGACTTCCTTACCCGCCTAAACTCGGATGCCACTATATCCAAATGTTTGGGATCACTCACCACCGTACTCTCCGACTTTACTTCTGGCCCTGGTTCAGCCAGTGCGGTGCCCAAGGCCCTTGACGCCTTTTGTACTTCCAACTCGTGTGTCGATTCGAAAATACGCCCCAAACTGACCGAGTTCAAGGATGCTTGCTCGGACGAACTCATCGGGGCTAATCCCAATGACTTGGTGATCAAGCAATACGACATCTGGTACTCCCTTATTCCCTTCAAGTCAAGCATCTGCGTCAAGGGCTCCTCCGAGTACTGCTTGCTGAACATCTACGCTGGCACGGGCAGCTCTGGCACTCAGAGCACCGTAGCCGTCGATCCGACCTATCGTATGCCGCCGGCCATCTCGCGAGCACCGTCGGCAAGCGTGCGCAGAGCGTAATCGTTCCCAACCAGCACCTACCGCAACTCCAACCTCATGTACTTGTTCATTTCGCCCAATACCCCGCCGATAAGCTATGCACGCCCTGCACACAGGAGATTCTTTCCGTGTACAGCGCCTTTGGAACAGCCGTGCCCATGCTCTCGGAGCAGCCCAGAGCCCGCTTCTTGGCGGCCAGGCTGAACTTTGGCCGCGTTGGGGAGAAATGTCCCGCCGGCTTTGCAGAGGAGATTACCAAGATGGCAGGCATTGATATCACTGGAGAAACCGGTGGTGCTGCCACCATGGCTGCCAGTTACTTCACCACCATGGCTGCCGCTTTCGCTGCCGCAATCGCTCTATTCTAGTATGAACACGAGGGTCGCTGGAGCATGTTGGTCTTAGTCTGTTCACTGTTTGGTTTCTCAGTTTGGGTTTTGTCCTAGTGTTTGTTATATTCATGTAGGCCACGTTAGAGCAGTAGTTTTTGCTTGCACTTGACGTCATTCGCTACCGCTCATTTATGTTGTATACCCCAGTGGAATTGTCGATTCCTCCTACCTGAATGCGGGCTACCGCTATCTCCGTAGAGGGGCGACAATGGGCGTGAATTGGAGTTAATGAGTACATTGTGTTCCTAATACCTATACCCCTTGCCTGTTGTTTTAGCTGTTTGCAATTAAGAGTTGGAATAATCGTATTAGCTCAGTCCTTTCAACAGACAGTAATTTGATTTGTGGAAGTTTTACTCGATTGCAAGATACTACTGTATTGTTATACGGCGCATACAATTGACCCTTCAATCACACTCCGATAATATCATTCTACAGACACAGATGCTCTGCAAGCCATTTATATTCTTTGACAATTCTGATCATATCCATCAACTCCGAAGCTCATTGGAAGCTGTCCATAACGTCAGACAACCCTCGGTCAAAACCATAGCACTACTACTTACTACATATTCCTTGCTATGGTCGGATGAGTAGGCCTATATGCTGCCTTGATACGTTCGAGCAGAGCCTCTGCATCTGTCCCGCTTGCGATCGTTGCGCTATCAGACATATCGAAATCCGGCGGCAGATGGTGCCTGGCACGTCCGCAGACAATGTCGGCGTCTGTAAACCGCTCTCATTCGTCATCCTCACTGTTCCAGAGCAGACCGAAGATAAAGAACCTACAATAGACGGGAGGAGGTATCGACACTGAACGAGTCGCACGAGCATAAACATGGCAGAGGGCAAACGTCAACTTTTGCAAAGAATCGGGCGTGAAATTGTTGTCATCATGTACCACGCTACATGATGCGGTATGAGCACCATCATAAACGAATTGTTTCTATATTATTTACCTATAATGAGCGGGTCGAGAGGTTCCAATGAGGCCAGCGTGGCTGAGGAGGAAAAAGTCAAACTCGAGCGGCTGCATAGAACGTTAGTATGCAAAAGGCTTTTTCGGAGAAATCCGACATACATGGCCAATGCTGTAAATCATTCATAATTTAGTCTCTAGTAATGCGTTCGTCAAAGGACTAATACTGACACTTGGTCCACAACGGTTCCGGCTAAGCAATTCTCGCTTTTATCGGCATTGGCTTTATCTTTTGGGAACATACGAGTGTGATGTCGTTTCCCTTGGGTTAAAGCTGAGCGTTATGTATACAAATATACAAAGGGAATCCACATACCAACAATCACAAATGTGATTTTAGTATCAACACCGCAAGCCTTGCATGCCCCTATAAAAAAGATGAGAGAATGGCTATACTGGTGAAAGTCTACTCACTTTGGAGAGCCGGTACTTCGTTCTCCAACACAAACTTGAATTGGCCCTCTGTCCCCGAGTGAGTGAATGGAGTGAGCGATAGAGCTACTGAAATTACCGGAAACTCCGTCACGATAAACAGTATACGTTTCGGACCAAGTGTGTTCCTCTTCTCGACCATCTTTTGATAGCCTTGGAACTTCCTGATTAAGTCTTCAGCCATTTCTTGGAGGTCGGTGATTCCCTCGACGCTAAGAAAAAAGTGAGCTTTAGGGTCTGGTTGTTGGGCCACTAAAACGTACCGAGACTTCTGGGCTCGGTGGCTGCCACATATTTACTGCATAAAATTCTCAATGTTGACTCGCGAGATAAAAGCAATTTTTTTATTTACCTAGCAACCGAATCGACACTGCCCACGAGAGCTGTGAAAGACGGTCGGCCTTCAGTACCGGGGGCGGGATGAGCGACGTCAGCCCTGAATGCATAGGTCAGAATACGAGCTAGCTAATTAGATACGCACCCATGATCATAGTTGGATTCGCTGGGTCAGTTAAAAACTTTGTTTCATCGCTAGGCATCAGGACCGAATTCACTCCTCCAAGCTTGACATTGATCCTGTTTATTAGGCGTTTAGTGTCTAGGAAGGCTAACATCCTTAGAAACTACTTGAGGCAAACGTTGCCAAATATTGCATACTCTGTCCCTTGGCTTTGTCGGCCTTCATGCACTGGGTCGCTACCCCCGCCTGAATAACATTGTCAAGTCGGCGGATTGGTAGACCACAACTAAACAAGCATACCATAACATCGCCGAATCTGAGGGCAATTGATAGTCAGCAAGGAAGGCTTGGCTTCTAAGTTGGTACTCGCCTCTTGACAGACGGATAGATATCACCCGACGACCTGGGCATGATCGCCACAATGAGGTTGGGAAGCGCACCGCGGGCGGTCTTGAACTTGCCACCCAGTTCGGTCAGAATCTAGACACAGGTCAGCCAATAGAAGAAATATTCTATTAAACCATCACCTTTGAGGTATCACCTTGGGCTGAGGCCATGTGAGAAGATTAATACAATTAATGTGTATGCACTTACCTGGAACCCATTCGATCAACGGATTTGTGTCCAACCCCTGGATTCCTTTTGAACCCCCTATCAGCAGTGTTGATGCGGCGTTGAAAGTACACAACAAACCTTTCTCTGTGCAAGCGGCTTTCAGTGAATCGATCGTTTTGCGGGCAATTTCCTCGGTAAAAACTTGTCGGCGTTCAAATATAGCCATGATCCATCCTTTAATTACTGCTGGTTGCTTCAGGCGTTCGTTTCTCAAGTTCCAGACCCCACCCCCTGCTCGCTAAACACGGGTAGACTTAATTACTGCGACCAAGGAGCAAGATGGGGCGCACCATGGGCTTGCTATACTGAATTTGAGGAGCATCAAGACCCGAGCAGGGCATTCGACCGGGTTGGTTTCAACGGTAATACCAAATTGACTAACAATAGCTAGGGATAATTTCAGCCACGTTCCCAGTTATATTCGGATAATGCTCACCAGACTGATGGTTGAGGGCCTGATGCAAAGCAAATTAGTATATATTGATTAGGATGTTTTATATAGCATACACTCAAAGACGTTTTAATTGCTGTCAGTCTTTCACTTGGTTTCTAAGAGATTGTCAGACAATAAATAGCATGTGAATGTAGAACTTACTCTCCGAGAAAATTTGACCATATCGTCCGTCAATTCCTTTGGAACGCCCTTGCGCATAAGTTGGCCAGGCAGGACCTCGCAAAACTCCATTGGTATCACAGATGTTTGAGAAACCTAATCGCACCAACTGATGGAGCCAACATTCCAAGGTCAAGCACTTCCACTGACCTTGACGCACGGAAGCTGAGGGAATTGCAGCGTTTTCTTGTATGTCTGCTTGAAGTAATCGGCGACCGAGATTTTCTTCCCATTACTCTCAAACATGAACTGCGAAGCACCTTTGTCGGTCAGGTCCATGATCGATTTCTCTGGCTTCTTTCCAGTCAGGTAGGTGTCGCAATACGAAGTCCCTCAAGTGACTGGCAAGGCTACGAAGATCGCGACCTATGAAATGGGCTAAGTACTATCAGGATTGCACGTTAAGGGCCTACTTACTATTAAGTCGAGCCAAGTCGGCCGGCAAACGTCTTTCCAAAAATTCCAGGGAATGAGTGATGAGCGGTCCGGGCGTAAAGCTACGAAAGGTTAGCCCGGGAGAAATAGACAGAGCCAGAATTCGTACATCACGCCTGCAAGTGAGCGAACATAAGTATACGCACTCCGAGTGCACATAATGTTTACTGACCAGTGCTAGTATCTACGTTCAAGTGCATCGAACTAATGGCCGGACGGATAGATTGAAAAACACCGGGCCATAGTTGCTAGGTACAATGTATGAGAATGCAGACAGGCTAACTTAAAACAGAGACGTACCAAACCGAATCCAACTTTTTGTATTCCGTTGGGGAGGAAAAACGAACGCGTGTTAAAGGCATACCTCCTGTGCCCGATTATAAGTGTTGCAGTCCCCAAAACGGGTAGCGTACATACGAAATGGGTTCATGACGCAAGGCGACGTTTAATGCGGTGAGAGCAGTCTGGACCTCGTTGTCTTGAGCATGGCGACCAAGCTGAAATTGTGCCAGCACTCTGCACGAAACATTGAGCAATAAAAAATATGCATATAAAAAATACTGACTCCGGGTTTATCTCTGCAACCAACGTGATCTTGATCTTGCGTGTGCGAGGAGGGCGATCTCCGCGTGCTTCTCCAAGAGGCATTTCGAACTTGCACCAGCGCCCAAATGAGTAATCTAGTACGAGCTACGTGACGAGACTCACGGTTCGAGTGTCGGTTTCCCCAAGATCGAGCTTCTTGGTGGTGAAGAGATTCTTCTGTCCATCGTAGGCTCCTTTAGGAACGAAGACATTGGGCTGAAGAGTCTTGGAGAAGATTCATTGTCTGCACATTGACACGAGCAGGGAGTTTCTTGTCGATCGCTATGACGGAGCTTAGCACACCAGACGTGGGGAAGATATGCGTACAGACTTACCAACTATACCCAGTTAAAAAGGAAGATATACCGACGTCAATGAAACATGCCTGGTCGCAACCGAAAATACACACGCACCATCGTAATGATAGATGATACCTGTCGGAATTTTACAAGGGAAATGATTGGTGATTACAGTAACTGCCCGTCCTGACTTCCCAAACCCAGGTCTCTTTACACCGACTGTGGCGACATGACTGGGAGGCCCAGATGGAGCAGCGGCAGATGCTGCACCACCTCTTCCAGCACCCGAGGGAGCAGCAGCGGCAATAACAGGACCTCCGCCTCTGCCCGCTCCTCTACCTGCACCGCCCGCACCACCTCTTCCACGCTTTGGAGGCATAGTTTAATAGACAAAAGTATAGCTTTAATTTGCTTGAGCAGGGGAGGGATGGGGTGGCTGGCCGTGGCTATGGGTTGGGGCTTTTATAGTTCCGGATACGGATTTTGATCCGGAGCTCCCAGCCAATCATGAAGTGGCGACGTGGCTACCCATCCCGGAAGATCGAGATTACGCAAGAGGCTGAATGCTGTCATGCCAATAGGTAAGGAAGTCAATACACTCCCGTCTTATGTTCACCGACACTTAATGGTCATTTTCAGACTTGCAGTCATATCCGTTGACAATCATGAGCTTTGAATATTAACTATCTCCACAGAGAAAAACAAGTACATTCGTTGAGCATAAAACGACAATGGATAGCCAAGTATTTTCTTTTACCGCCTGCCAGGGGGCGTAGCGAACGCTCCTGGTTCCTGCGGGGTGGGCTGTCTCGATGGCGCCTTGGCGGGGGAGGACTGTCCCGGCGCCGATCGCGAGGCGAGTCGTCCTTACGGCTGTCACGAGGTGGCGGACTGCCCCGACGACGGTCCTGAGGAGGCGAATCATCCCTGCGGCGATCACGGGAAGGGCTATCGCGGCGACGATCACGGGGGGGAGGAGAGTCACGACGGCGGTCGCGACGAGGGCTATCACGGCGGCGGTCTCGGGGAGGTGAATCGTCCCTGCGACGGTCACGAGGCGAGTCATCCCTGCGACGATCACGCGGCGGAGGACTGTCCCGACGAGAGTCATTGATTCGACGATCACGAGGGGGAGGGGGAGGGCTGTCTCGGCCACCGCGAGGAGGGGGTGAATCATCTCGGCCTCCTTTGCGTGGTGGCGTATCATCCGGCCTCCTCGACGACAGGAGGCGAGCCACGACGAGGTGGAGGTGGTGTAGAAGGCGACCTCGATCTCGAGACCGAAGGGGAAGACCTACGTCTCCTCCGGGGAGGTGTTGATCCTCGACGAGGAGAATAGCTTCTCCGCCGAGGAGCCCCACGGTCCGGCGACTCGCTACGTCTGGGCGAATAGCTACCTCTGCGCCGGGAATCATTCCTACGGTGCGGCGGCGGCGAGCGTGACCTTGACTGTGACCTGCGTCTGCGCGCATATCGCGAGTCGTCAGAGTCTGAATCCGAGTCGGAGTCTGATGAATCGGTATCTGAGCTAGTTGTGCTATCCGACGAATCCGACGAGGAGGACTCTTCCATTGCTGCCCGTTGGGCTTCCAAGTCTCGGATAGCAGCGATTTTGCGGGCATTTTCCTACATGACGAGAATGTGAATAGCCTGTTCAAGCGCCCGGAAGAGTTGAAGCTCGACACGTACCAATAAATTCGCGCGCATATCCTCTGTTAAGACACCCAGCCCGAGAGCCGTAAAGTAATTGACTGCGAATCGGGTGCTCTTGCCCGTGGGGTCGTCCATCGGGAACATGTTTGTGAAGCTCTCCCGCATCGTTGGGTCCTTGAAGCGCTCGGACATGGTTTTCAATCCCATTGACTCTTGGAGTTCTTGCATGAGGATCTTGACAAAAATACGGCTAGAAGACGTGGTGTCGTCCTCGTTGATTTTGACAACTGAGAACACAGCCCAGGAAATTCCGTCAGTGGCAATGAGATGACCAAAGAACCGAGCAATGTTCCGCAGGCGGTTGGTTTCGTAGCGGTGAATAGTTTCATAGTAGTTGGCAAACGCTTCTTCGAACGACTCGCACCACACTCGGTTCATTTACAGAACCGTTCCCAATTAGGCCATAAAAGTTGGAATACGAGCGCTCTTGAGAGCAACATTCGACAATCATGTTGCACAGCTCGATCTCTTGGCCTTCTTGAATATTGACTTTCATCAGTTTGTGAACAGCTTCTTCGTAGCTTAGCTATTATTGGACATTAGTAGCGTAACGAATGGTGGAAACGTGGACTCACAGCGTTCATAATAGTCAAATAAATAGTACGACGAAGGTTGACCAAGTTTGTTTCGGTCATGTCCGTAATGCCAGGCTTGTCGGCAACTAAAAATAGGTGAGCACACGACTACAAGGCCATTCGGGAGTACGTACCGGCTTCCTCTCCGTCTTCCTCGCTATCACTCTCGCTTCCACTACTTCCGGACTCGTCATCTGAATCCTCTCCCAATATTTCGGCCCTGATTTCCTTGTATTTTTCCTCGTTTTCGACATAATTTGGATCAAACTTGAAAACATCTAAACTAAATGTGAGAACAAGATGAGGTAGTTGAGGTGGGAAAAACTTACTCAGGCCCTCTTGAATCTGCAACTCATCGTCTAGCGAGATTTGGTGTGTGATTTGGTCATCCTCCTCAACCAAGTCCAACCCTTCCGGAACGATCACATTGTCCTTGTATTTGTCTTTTCGAACTTGGAATAGAACCTCGATCATGTACTGAACACGCTTATCGATAGCTCCTCATGCAAGACCGCACGGAACCGTTCGTAAACGCCATTATTCGCACGGGGCGAGTTTTCCGCCAAGTACGCGCCGACTTCACGCATGAAGCCAACTGCAATTTCGACCGAATCATCTGTTGGTTGTTCGAGCAACAAGACAAGTATCTGGAGTGCAATGATCTCGTGTGCAACCCTGGTTGACCAGATGAGCAATAAACGTCGTCGTCGAATGACAAACAATCTAATTCACAGGTAAACACCAGCAGACGCACAGAAACGTGGCGTCCGACTCACCTTGTCATTTCGTTTAAACGACCTCCTAAACTGACTAATCAACCTCGTCAACAACAACTCTCCGACCTGCGGAAGCTTGGTATTGATAACCGCAACCAAAGCGGCAAAAATCGGGGTAAACGGCAACGAAGCAGCCTGGGCCTTCATAATACTCCTCGCAAACAATCCTCGTCCGCGAACCAAGTTTTCCTGGAACAGCTCGGGAATAACGTGCTTGATGTTCCCGACATTGACCCTGTTGACGATGCCGGTGATACTCTTGCGGAGTGCATCCCACGAAAGACGTTGGTACTCGGCGCTCGACTTGTCTTCGGCCGCAGCAGCCTGGAGAGCTCGCAGGCGTGCCGGGGGCACATATACACCTCCCGAGCGCGAGTTGAGCAGCTTCGCAAACTCGGCTTTGGCATCGAATTCGGGCTTTGGAGGGGCTGTGCCCAGCTCGATCTCAGCCATACGCAGCGCGAGTTGACGCTCTCTCTCCTTGCGTCTCTCTGGGTTTACATCTCGCACGTTGGGCCCATCGGGGTCACGTCGGTGGTTTGACAGTGGAGGAGAAGACGATTTGCGTCGGCGGGTCCGGGGGGGAGAGGGAGACCGTCTGGGAGACCGTGTAGGAGACCGAGAGCGCGACCCACTCAGTTCTCTGTGGCACCATGAGTCTATGTGTTCAATCCAAAAACTAAATTATAAACATACCTTTTGCGTTTGGGCTTCGAATCTCCGTCATAATTCTCAACCTTGTCCACCTCGATATCCGACATTTTCGTTTTGTTGTGTTGGTGGCAGGCGCAAAAGTCCGGCTGGGAGGCAACTCGGTGTTTGGCTCAGCTTGGCTACTTATGTCACCATCTCCTCAAAACAACTAGTTTAAAAAATATGAATTTAATTCACGCAGTAGTCCGAATATATACAACTGGTATAGTCCAACAGAATAGGGAATAGTTCACACAGACACACACGCAACTTGTTCAAATAGCTTAAATCGTTGGGACAGGCAAAAACGTTTTACTCGCAGCCGCTTGTTCGGCGGCAGTATCCTACCACACGGTCAGATTTACGCTAAAGTCGAACAGTCAGATCAACACACCTTGAACGCCGCAATCCCAACCAACACGCCCAACGCAAAAAACACAAACGCTATCAAGAGCCAAATCACACCCCAAACTAGACGACACCAGCATCAGAATCGAGTCGTGTCAGATTAAAATCAAGGGTAATTCTGATTACCTTGGGCAGGACAGCATCCAAACTGTTTGGCGAATACCGCCGCGTCGCTGGTATTCACTTGCGCGAGATCGTATCGTCAATAATGTCCCAGAGAGCATACATGCAGTTCATCACGCCCATAAAAAGCACCTTTAACCCACCCTGTTAATTTGGACCAAACGAGATCAACAAAAAAAAAGCGACTCACAAAATACCGCAACGCAACTCCCCCAGCCACAAACCAAAACAACACAATCAACCCAGTCATACCCGCGATCAAAGCCCAAGTCAACCAGTTCTTCCTCGCCCACCAAAGCGTAACCAAGAAAAACACGGCCCTGCGCCAATCAAATCAGCTCAGGCTCGCGGCACCCTCAAACTCACGCAGCGAATTAAACTCACAGGACAATACACGCAACCTTGGACGCATTCGTATCAAACCCGCACGCGATCAAACAGGCGCCGATAAAGCATGAGCCAATGTACCCAGCCGGCAAAGTGATCATCGATATACCACCGCTCATGCGCGTGGCCCCTCCTTCGTCCGCTGCACAAAACCGGATCAGGCCGTGAAAAAGATGAGGAAGCTGTATATACTGATAGACTCACGATCCAGTTCGATGGAATGTATCTTGGCGCAAGTGAGCACGCCCGCAAACGCATGGCTCATCTCATGGAACCCGACCGTTAGCAATCTTCCACAGAGCCCAATCAGCACAACCCCCTATCCAGTATCCACAGCACCACCTACTTGAATGGGTAAACTAGGGAGAGGAACCATTCAGACCAATTAGTCCAACTTTAGAAACACCCATAACCTCAACTCACTTATCCAGCTCAAGAATGGAATGTGCCTGGAGAACGGAAGGTGTGCACGACAGCAAGGTCAACTCCCTCCATAGCGCAGCATGCAAATGAATTTGAACGCACCAGAGTAGGCCAATAGCAATAACGTATACGCCTGCGATAATTAGGGTCGTTCTCTGGGTATCGTTGGGTGTGAGCGAGGTCTTGACATCTACACGCCGGACGAGCGCCCGAGTTGCTTCTTCATGGAACCGTTCGGCGAGCGCACTAGAGTCGAGGATAGGCATTGTGGTCGTACAGACACAGACACACACAAATCGGAATTCAACGCTTTTATGTGAGCTGTCCCGAGCAGTGTTATGATATCTTGGGCGTCCTGCGCAGCAATCGTAACACAGCCTAGAGATGCATACAAATTCAAAAAAGGGGCGAATCGGCTCGTCGAATAAAGGGGCTATGAGCCACGTGATTTGTCATGACAAATAATTACGAGAACCCACCCAGAGCGTCCAAGCGCTCGTCCTCTGTGCTTGGGCTCGAGTTTCCACTTTGGCAAAATATAAATAAAATTCCATACGTCATGGACGATTGGCTATATCAATGAAATGATCCAAAAATTCTCCCCCAACCACATTAAGATTGGCACCTCCTATCTCACATATGCGTACTGAAACAAGAGCGTTCAAACCTCCATGAGTGTGGGGGTATGCATACAATCACCACTAGAAGTGTGCCACCATCGTAAAAAAAAATGTTGTCGAGGCTCCAAAGCGTGACTGGAGGAATGTGACAGCTAGGACCCCAAACGATCCCGCCAAGACTATAGTCTGGCACAATTAACGCAATTGACCAAGATTGCTCCACCCCAAATTCACAAGATAACAAAGTCCTTTCTTATTTTGTTACGGAACATAATGGCCGTGATCAAGTGGCATATGACATGACATGAATTCACCTAAACGCAGAGAACATGTACACGAATGAAGTCAGACATGATTGAGCAATACACTTTGATAAGAGATAAACGATACACAGCGCGCCCTGGCAGACGAGCCGCACACCCGACAAAAATCCTTCGAGAGAAAATAAAAGTAGATGCGAGTGAGGGGGGAAAAGAAAACGAACAGCGCGAATAGTTCATACACATGACACGGCAAACAAAGACACAGAACCGCAAACCCAGTGGAGAGTGGACGCAGACTATGAACTGATATTGTAAGAGGGGTATTCGAGACATTCATCATTCAATGCAAAATATATAAGTAATGTTCCGCCGCCGTTTGACAGCTGATGACGAAGAAAATAGTCGATGCCCGAACAATGACGATAGTGAGCGAGTTGCGCATATTTAATGGTGTCGGCTGATTTTCTCGACACCCGCGGACAAGGCAGTCTTGCGCTTTTGGTTCTGCAAAGCATAAAGTCAGCGAACCGCTCGGCCGATGTAAACTCAGATATGGTGAAGACGTAAAAAGACAGGGGAGTGATAATTAAAACGGGCGCTCACCTCTTCTTCTTCCTCATCATCGTCTTCGCGGCCGGTATTGCTGGACTCGTCCTCATCATCGCTAGAGCTCGAGCTGCGAGAAGAGCCACTGCTGCGTTCGGGGCTGGTCTCGGGACTGGTGACGACACTGCTGCTGAGAGCGGATTCCTGTCGGCCACGATGCACGGGGACGGAAACAACGGTAGGATGGTGGCGATCAGAGGTCACGGTAGTTATCGAGTTTTGACGAGACGGAGGTGACGAGACGGTGCGAGGACGAGGAGAGACTGTAGAATTGGCACGAGTGGGAGGAGCAGTCCCAGTAGGGGTCTGGGGGGCAGTAGGCGTTTCAGACCGGTCGGGATGGACGGTTGTGGATGATCCGGCGGTTTCAGTAGATGTGCGCGGGGGATTGGATGCTTCCTCTGCCTGGGCTTGAGCAGCTTTGGCGGCAGCTTCCTCTGCTTCTTTCTTCTCCCGCTCCTCGCGTTCTTTCTTTTCCTTGCGCTTTCGGACCCAGCCCATACCGCTGCCGTCATCCTCGTCGTCATCGGCTGCACGACCGCCAAGGGAGGACGTATTCGACTGGAGTTTGCTGTACTGACCAGCATTGCTAACGCTGCCCATGCCGCCATATCCCCACTCGGAGAACTCTGGCTCCATCGAGGGCTGAGGCTGGAGCCTTTCACGAGCACGACGGGCGCCATAGACTCGACCATTGAGCATACGGGTTGGGCGAGCGCCCGTTCCGTCCGAAGTGGAATGCATAAGTGGAGCACCAAAGGAGTTGTATCCGGAAGATGGGCGGCTGGATGTGGGACGAAGGGGCGAGGACATGCGACGGGCGACTGAATTGTCAGAAGAGTAGCCTGAGGGTTCGCCACTCCAGGATTCGCGAGACGTGGTGCGGAACATGCTGCCAACGATCGAGGCTGAACCAGGGAGTGAAACGGTAGATGCACGCTTGGTGAGGGTGGAAGAACTGGACCCGAGCCCAACGAGGCGTAGGAGCGAGTTACGCTTGGATCGTTTGGCCGACTTTTGGCTCTGTGTCTCGGGCTCGGTGCTGTTTGTCGACGCTCCCGAATCGGTAACAAGCGAGTCGGTTCGATCGAGGACAACTGAAGGACCAGCACCAGGTGACTGGACAGGATAGGCAGCTGCATCGGGGGCATAGGTCGATGCACACGGAACTTCGGTGCCGTCTTGGTCAACAGTGACTTCTCTGCGGGGTTCCGGAAGCGGCGCAAATCGAATCTTGCGGGACCCGAGGGATGAATATACACTTGTGCTGCGGTCCATGCCAGAGTCGGCTGCGGCTGGACTGGGCGAGGGAGAGCGTGGTGTGTTGGCGCCAGAGTACGGAGCAGAGCTGGGCGACAGGAAGCTTGCGCTCATGGGCCTTGCGTTGAGGAGAATACCTCCGCGGGGCGAGGCTGGGGCATAGGATTGGTTGGGGACAAGAAGTAACGAGTTGGGTCGACTGCGCGGCTGGTGAAGCTGCGGCATAACCATGGTAAGAGGTGCCTCGGTGGCCATCGTAGCAGAGTGGAGGTGGAGGCGGAGGCGGATCCAAGGGGTCAACGAGTCGGTAAGAAATATACAAGCGGATCAGTCGATGACGTTCGCTCCAGTAGATTCCTTATGGGGACTGTGGAGAGAGTTCGGTGCACGAATAGTTATATGCAAGTAAACTACACCAAGGCGGATTGTTGTGCGGGGCTTGCTTGAGCTGGGTGGGCAACAGCGGTGGTCTATAAGTTCTCTATCCGTCAATCCCTTCGGGGTCCTCTTCCGTCAAATTGGCTCACTCCCTGAATTTAAAAATCAACTCTGACTCTCTCCATGCCGTCACGACCTGTCACGAACCTTTGCCTCCGCACCAAGCGATTCCAAGAGGCTTTTATTAGACACACACGATTGTCTCGCTGTTCTCCTGTTCGCTCACACCGGTTGTCAGTCCCAAGCGCTCTCGAGCTGCTCGGTGGGTATATGCTCACCACCCACGCTCGGGCACCCAATTCAATCCAAAACACCTAATTTTGCCAATCGCAACTGTCCCTGGTCTATCCCCGGACCCAACAAGGCTCCAGTTTCACCATCCATCCACGTAGCCGCCGACGGTCGCGCGACCCGACAACCTCCGCCAGAGATACATTCAAATTCTCAATGCGCCCCCAACAACTGCTTCCAATTCGGCCCTTCGGGGCTGAACATAAAAAACAACAACAGAATAACACAGCTTGAAGTCTTGAATTGCTGATCCGCAGTGAGTTCGATTAGTCACTAATTGAGACACAACTTCTTTGCCTCCACTGCACCGCTCTATCCACGTACGTCCATCGGCACCACCTCCTATTCCGCGCAAGCTCTAGCCGCCGTCACGGCCTCCAAGCGCGCTGACGATGACCACTCGCTGAACAATCATCATTTCTTGGCATTTCACCGCCCCGGGTCCACTCGGCCGCCCTTCAAAAGACCGACCGGCCTGTTACTACTCGATGACCGCAAATAGCGTACAGTTACAGGAACCTTCGAGAAGGCCGGTACCCAACGATGGATCGTCGAATAACAAGTACCAAATCAATGCCAACACGTTGACATTCGTTGCGTTGTAATCTCGACAATCTTGAGCTACGCGTGTCTCTGCACATCTCTCCCTTTACCGGCGCCCCTATTCTACTTTCCACACCCTTTGGTTGTCGCCCGCGTGACAAAGCAAGCTCCGCCGCGCGCATTTAGCTTATTACCATTCGCACAATTCCCGCCGTTGGGTCAAGCAAGGAGCGTAACCCACATCCCTTTACGGGATCTGATCATTTCATTGCCGTCACCGTTACTACACCGGTCTCCGAGGTCCTCCGTCCTAAAGCGGTCACCAAACACCATTTCGTAGAATCGTGATAACTGTAGACAATTCGGCGATTGGCGGCCTGGTTTCGAGAAAACGACGGACGCTGTATACGTAGACGATCAATGCCAAGTACGTCTGGCCTCATGTTGGTGCTACCATCCCTAACCCCCGTACCTTCCAAGCCCTATGATTAGTTAATGGAATCACCAATCCCCGTGCCCCCTTTGATATCACCCCCTGTCCTGACCCTCTCTTTAAAGCCCTGTTCTTTGTATGATTGAACATCAAGAGCCGGTCTCGAATCAAGAGCCGGGGTGGGCGATACGTTTGGATCGGCTATGCGTGACAAAGCTCTATTCCAAAATGCGTACGGGTCTACCTCGCTTGTGACGAATCCATACATAATCGAGATCCTGAACGCGATCTATATGTGCCACCTATTTTAGCTTTGTCCATGACGTCTAAACCGGGAGCGGGTTCAATATTTGGGGTGGAGCGAAAAAAGGCGCTATACAGTTAAAATTAAATTCAAAGAAAAAAGACGGGGAACATTTAGTGAATTTTGATGACTAGACCAAAAAACTTGTCCTCCGTAGAGGTGTCACAGCTAGGTTTGTTGCGGCCATAACGTCCATGCCGTGAAGAAGAAAACTGTCCCTCGGACACCTCTAACCAACGCATATCGAGCGACGCCAAGCCATCAGGCGGGAGGATGATTCGACAATGTAGTGATTCCACATAAAAGCATAATCACAAGACCGCGCTGCGTCTCCCCCTACTCGTCGGCAAGGGAGTGATCCGCAAGTGGAATTGCGCTTGCGTCGCGATATCCTGCAACCTCGTCGGGGCGGACATTCCATTCAGAGTAATATCATAACATCATGCGCAGTGATTTAAATCGAAAAAGGGTAGCCGCCGGCTGGGCCAATTGCAGGACATACCTCAATCCCCGTGCGGAACCTGCATGTAGTCTGGACTCTTTTTCATTCCCGCTCCAGACCTTTTGATAGTCGACGCAATTCAGTCGGTCTAATTCGATGATGCAAGTTTTCGAGCGTCGTAGATCCGTTGGAAACGTTGATCCAGTCGGGGTGCATGGAGCCGCGTTTCGTCGGACGAGTTATCTGAGGTAGCGTTGCAAAAACGTCATGTAGCTAATTAAATGTACAGAGGTATGACCGCAGTGTTTGTTGTAACGCAGTAGGGGGGATAGCAATCATAGTATCGTATCATCGTGACGAAAAAAGCACTCCATAAACCGCCGGCAGCTCTGCTCAGTTGGTCGGAGTAGATGATGTGTGTCGCGTGGTATGGGGTAATACAATGTTCCATAGCCTAGAAGTGTGGCAGAACATAGAAGTGGTATAGAGATATTTTCAGGTGGATGCGAAGAACGTAACAATGAGATAATGTGTGTGTCGTCGCTAAGTTTAGCAGCAGATAGGGGAAACTATGTCTCACGTGACTTTATGCTCCATCAGTTAAGTTGCCTGCGTCGATCAATTTGATATTGCCAGGCGCTCGAGTTGCGTGATGATGGACAATGATATCGAGACTTGACAACCATAATGCCGGCAGTCGTGCTCACCACCAACGTCAAGGTATGTCCAACCCACTTTTGGTGAGTGACATCATGTCCCTAATGCTGTATAGCCCAGAGATGAGGCTCATGAGAAGGAACTGGTGTTAGACCTATCCAAGGCACGCATTTCAAATCCGCAGACGGTGTACTCACCGCATTGACGCACTTTTTTGTCACAGTTTTCGGCACAGACTCTTGGCAAGCCTGAAAAGTACATCTCTGTAGCTTTCAACTATGTCGGCACCTTGAGCTTCCACGGCACCTTTGACCCGGCCTTTTTGCTGCATATCGTAACTCCAACCCTTTCAACGCACAGACCCGGTCATTAATACCTTTGTATCGGTCTGTAGACTTCACTCGGTAACATTAATCCGGAAGTCAATGAAGTTTATAGTAAAGCCTTTTTCGAGCATTTCAAAGAGAAATTGAATATCCCTGGCGATCGCGGCTATATGTATGTACCCTGCTTCGATGGTTATCAAGGTGGCTAAATGCTTGCCTCGTTCACACAGCACCTTTTACGATCCAGGGAATGCATACCTCGGGTGAGTGCCAAGTGAACGCCTAGGAGCACACGGTGATTAATATCCGATTGATGTCGTATTGATTAGACATGAGGGAACGACGTTTGCCACGATTTTTGGCAAGAAGTGAAGGAAAAAGAATGCAAAGTTGGCAGGTGCCGATCCATTCTCCCGAACTACGGTATCACGATCTGGTATAAACACGAATTATGCAAGCACTGTATATATGAGGTGGGCGTGGGAAGGGGAGGCTGAAGAAGAATATAAGTTGAAAGTGAATCAAAAAGGAATAATGTAGTGACAGTGAAAGCTTGGAAAATACAATTGTGAGCAGACCAATAGTAAGTATACTGTTACCCAGAACGATCCTATGTCCGAGAAAGAAAAATTAAGCAATGTCCAAAACACTAGATGAAAGTACAGATGTAGTGACCAGAGACGGAACGTTCGTAAAGGGCTAATCCTCATCGCTATCGCAAGGCAGTTTGACAGCCTTAATTTCGTCAAGATCTTCCCCAATCAAGGTTGGTTCTTTGTCAGTCCAAAGATCCTCGTAGTCGGAATCGTCTCGTACGATCGAATCGCCGCCGAATTCCATGAATACCGCATCGCCATCTCCGAGATATGCCGGTACGCAGGTCATCCAATCTTGAAGTCGCTGGCCCTTGCGAACAAGGTAGAAGTCTCCCTGAGGGAGTCGTTCAGGATCCATAGCCAAATTCTCCGCCAGCGTACTGCGGATCTCGCCAATGGTCACATTGTACGGGACGTCACACACCAGTAGGTTGAAGTCGATTCCTCTGGTACCCTAGAAGAATAGCGCGGCAGAAGATCAAAGGCAACTACGGGTACCCATTCGTGTCTAGGCTCGTCTAGAATCAAGTAAAATAACTCAGCAACCGATTTGGTCCCGGCTATATGCGAATCTAACTACTTACCGAAGCTAAGAATACCGTACCCATAATAACTTTCATCGCGGTTATCCATCTCCCATGCGATTACAGGCACCTCTTTGGAATCTTCGGTCACCCCTGAATAATTTATCGGGCTATCTGGTCTCGTGACCCAATCTAAAGTTGGAGGACCGCTGGAGTCAACAAACGACGCACTCGCGTTGGATCGCTGTCGTTGACGAATCAGGGGAACTTCGAGGGTAACCGGCTTTAGGAGATGGCATGGCGATATAGGCCGAGAGCTAACAGCGGTTACTGCCGGTGAGTCGGTGCGTGCCTGCTTGACAGCTCGAGGGACAAGGCGATGGTCGCGTTGATACCGACAGGTCCAGATTGGATATATCAGCGCGTGGGTAAAGGCGTTGGCGCTTTCGAATGGGCGACCCGGCGTCGAGATTGGCTGACGGGCAGGGATCCACGTTCTCGTCTTCCATCAGTACTGGGCGCTCTAATATGATTGATTGTCAATATCGTAGCACGATAACGAGTGGGGGCAAAACATACTCTTGCGAGACTTGCGAACAGAGACTGGTGTGAGAGGAGCGTCCTTAGGAACAAACTGAACCCATAGTTCACATTTGTTAGGGAGAGTTTCGAGGCTGTTGCCGCATAACAGCTGATCATCGTGGATGAAGCGGATCATATGATCCCGCGGGGGCTCAAAGGCTTCCATGCATTTACTTCGAAGACCCTACAGCGACAGTTTGTGAGACATGAGTGTGACTTGGCAGACTGAAACAATATACCTTGATCGTCTCGGGGAACTTCAACCACAACCAGTAAGACTCGTCAGTTTCTTCGCCATCTTCATTCAGCTTCTTGACGTGAATCCGGCGTCCGAGCGTGGGAATAGCAGGAGCGATAGCGGCGGACATCGTAGAAATATAGTGCAACGTGAAACTCCAGGCGGATGAGAAACAAGTAAACGAAATGAAACGAAACAAAGACCGGAAACCAGCACAAGATAAAGTAGAAAGGCGACTTGGGATTATTCGCGCCGGCGCGTTCAGTAGGATAGCTTAGAAAGATCGTGGCACTCTTGAGAAGGGGGTGCACGTCGACCAAGCCGCTGACGCTTTATGTAGAGGACTCGAGTGGAGTGTGCGTTCCCGTAGCTAGCGCCAAAGGTCTTTGTTGAACCAAGGAGCTCAAGAGCTTATAACTAGGCCACGACGATCGTGCTAGGAAAGTTGAAAAGAGGCTTGGTGGAGTAAAATACAGACTCTCAACCTGGAAAGGAGCAGGTTTCGAGTTATGAGGATTCCGCTTTCACCCAGGTGCGAATGGGGTGAAGTTGAAGGAAAGAGAGAAGCAATGAGGCAACGGCGCGGCTGTGCCGCTTTGATCACGCGGACTTTGTTGCGCATTTGCCTCGCGGCGCGTGTCCAGATTACTGGATCGGATTATATGCGCGCACTCAGCAGATCACTGCTCACAATTCCATCCTATCTGAACTTTAAGCAACCATCTGGGTTTGATGTTTAATATATCATACTTAGTTGTTGTTACTTTACGCCTGCGTTCATACTACCAAGTCCTCAGCCCTTGCAGCGATTTCATTAGGGGATTGTGGGGGATGCGAGGTCGTGCCCATCCCACGCTGTCCACACGTTGAGGTCCGCACTACGCGACCTGGCGGCTGGGGCCTAGACTTTGTCCACATATGGATTCCTCAGTATTTTCCTTTTGGCTAGACGCACCCTCTGAGTTATCGTATTGATAGACTCCATCATATTTCATGATGGTTTGTAGCCAATCCAATGGTGATTTTTAACGTTACCTGGATTTAACATAGGGGCTTTTAGCGCTACAATCAAGTTCTATGAGCATAATCAACACTCTGAATACAAGTTAAGCCCAAACTTCAATTTGAGGAGTCAAGCCTGGGACCTGAAGGTTGAAATGAACGAACCTCACGTAGCCTCACGTGCCTATTGGAAATTTTGAGGGCAGGGCGAATACATTTCTGGCACTACGATCTTGCTGTGAATACCCAACATAAGTCTACCTAATGGACGAAGATTACTACAAACAATGCACGGTTCACATTCGTACCAAGAGGATCCACGACTGCCTCCCGTCACGCTTACATCTACAGCAATATCTGAGGCCATTTGGACCGGTGTGAGTTGTATTTATCATTTTGGTGGCGCACGCGCAGAGCGAATAATTGGTCAGTTCAGCTCTTTATGAGTGGTGTTTTAGGGATGGAAGGATGCAAGATGATAAACCGAACAACGTTCTTGTGCTCTTTGAACACCAGCGTATTGCAAACAACCTCCTCAAGGCCTCGGCGAATGAGGACCCTGGAACTTTTTGGAGGACGCATGAAGTGATTGCGTTTCCGGTCCAGGGACCATGTCATAGGATCTTTTCCAAAGAAATAGTCCCCAGGATTGAAGATTTGAGGTCAGGTCGAACGGATGGTATGTTTCTGGTGTCCATTCACTATGTGTTGCTCTGTTATATTATAGTACTTATCCTGTTTTAGAGCAGTCGTCTGGTTCTGGAGAACCAAGGCGCTCAACAAAACGACAATACTCGAGTGAAAAAACGTACGCATCCGGATCTGTACTGCGTGTAACAGATACTAGGCCGACCAAACGGTCGAGAAATGAGGATAGAGAGATCCGGGTGGATGGTAATGATACATTTGAGGTTTTTGAGTGCTTTTTTTTGACCAAGACTCCCAATCAGAAAATAATCCAGCCAGCACAAATCGTTCAGCTGCTCCTACATCTACACCCAGATACTCTCCAACTACTAGGGTCGCACCTGAGTCGAACGAATGGATGCGCGCACGAATTGCACAGCTGGAGTCGGAATTGGAATCCATGCGAGCAGCACGGGATCTGGCTGTATCGGAACAGCAAGTGGCCGCTATAGCTCATCAAGCAGAACAAGAGGCACGTCGGGGTGCAATGGCGCAAAAGAGCGTAGCCGAAGCCGCGAAAGCCAGAGCCGAGGTAGAGCAAGTTCGACTTTTGACTGAGATCGAGAAAATATCTCGACAGCTTACATTACCGAGGGAGGGAGCTAGCCCAGGTGACTTGCCAAGCAGGTAGATGAAGATTAAAGCTTACTCGAGTTTACAGCAGGATCAGAGGGATACATAAAAAGTCTTGAGCAAGATCGGGAGGAGGCTCTGGATCTGAACAACAAGTACTGTCTGCAAAATTCGCATCTAGAATCGCAGCTGGAAACGGCAAACACAGAAATCGGCCAGCTGAAAGTTGATCTCGCTTCGGCACATGAGAAACTAGATTCAACCCAAAAATCTCTAGAATCATTGGAGCGCAAGTACTCTTCGACCGGCGTAGATATGAGATGTCGAAGGAGAATTAGGTACCTATAAAGCACGACTTGAAAACGAGCGTTCGATCGTCAGGAGGTTGCAAGACACACTCACGCCGGCCGCATATAAATCACTTGGTGCAACACATGAAACCCTGGGTGAATTTCTCTCTGCAATGGGGTTACCTCCGGTTGAACAAGGGACTTCTGTTCCAAAGGAAGAGTCAGAGTAAATGATGTTTTGCGTAGATGGTTTTATACGATGCAGCAGCGTCGATTCTAGTTTCAGTTGCATTCATGGGCAAAGAACCTGCTCTGTGAGTATTCAAGTACTCCTGCTTTCATCTGGACATATGTACATGCAGATTCAATGTCGATATGGACATATTGCTATAGAAATACATATTTAAGGTATGACATTGATTTGGGTTTGAGTGTAGCCTATCAAGTAGTAGCTCCTTCACAACTAAGGATGGTCACCGGCAACTAGAATATTCTGAGAAATGGATACTGGGGCAAAATCATTATTAGAATGTATATGGTTTTGGGCATAACGTGAAATAAGAATACAGTTATTGTATAACGCTAAAGATGCATCCTCGTTTGTGAATTGGGATTCTCCTAATGATTGTCGGTTGTTGATTGTATGCCAATGCTAAGCGCCGAGGCATTCCCTCAGCCGGAATCGGAGTAGATGTCATACAACATGTCAGATGGGGAAACTGAGGAGCGCCAACGACCACTCCGCAGCTTGGACTGCAAAGAACTCGGTTGACCACAAAGCTCGGCGAAGACGTGGATATAAGATTGTTCCATATGTACGTCCCTTCGCATCTCGGCGCGTGATGGCTAAGCGAGGATCTGATCTTCTCGGCCATCTCAACACCACCACCAGCTCCCAATCTGTGCTCTTTTCTACTGCACTGGGCACATATATCCACGACAAATTTACGACCCCGACGGCAGGCCGCAATGCCTAGGACAACACTTCCCATACGAGCCCTGTCTAAGCGCGCACCCACATGTGCCGCTGGTGCCCCAACTTGGTGGAATAACGCACAGGGCGCAACACCATGGTAAGAGCCTTGAATTCATTCCGGTCTCGATAACCGGCTAACTTGGATATCCAGTGAAGTATATCAGAGCATCATGGATGTGTGCGGATGTGCGTATCTCAATGCCGATGGATGTGTTGTTTGGACGAACTGATGACGTTGAACCGATATAGACACCGTACCCTCAATTAGCAACAGCGACTCGTATTATCCGGTCACTCTAGCTCAGCTTTGCATGTGCAATACAGTCGGTGTGTATTTTAACCGTCGATGTTTATGGATTTTATCATTTGTCTGACCGCTCGGAATGTAGCTTACAATCTGGGAAGTGCATGCCAAGACTGCCAGCGTGGTTCAACAGATCAGGGAATTTTGTTTTCGACTTATGTCACTGGTGGAGATGGTTGTGTTGCTCCAATCACTAGGTGTGTTATCATTCTTCTTGTATTTTTGTCTCATGCCAATTCCATTTGCATAGCCTCCCGGACTCGGTCAACCCCGTGCAGCAAATACCGGAATGGGCATTAATAGACACATCAACAACATTCTGGTAAGCCCGAGCTATGACCGTGAGACAAAGGCAATCTACTGACCTCATGTTTGCGGTCTTTCCTCGCTTCATCAATCGTCTTTGCCCTCTCATCATACTTGCTCCGAACTATCACTACACCTTGCAGGTCTTACAATATCGCCCAATCTGTAGCCAATTCCGGGTCCACGACCACTTCATCTGAGAGCGCTACTACCACCCTCTCTCCCTCGACGACTATTATGGACGGAAGTCCGACTATCACACTCTCAGATCCTACTGGCTCGGCTCCTTCAACCACTGCCCCGCCGCCATCTACGTCCAAATCGACCAACGCAGGCGCGATAGGAGGTGGGGTTGCCGGAGGGGTTGTCTTTTTATTGTTGGTTATTGGGCTGCTCTTGTTCCTACGCAGGCGTCGTGCCCGGAAATCTCACGGTAATGCCAACGCGGTTGTGGGTGCCATAGGCGGCAGGAATGGATCAACGTCAAGCGAGTCGAGCCTTACCGAGAGCGGTAAGGCCCCAGGTTCGAGCAGCCACTACACCCCACATTCGCAGATGGCTCAGTTGAATCACAGCGGCGGCAGTGAGTTGGAGTCTTATCTTCATTCGTTTTTTTTTTAATACTAACTGGCGTTGTAGGCGGAAGCATTAACCCCTCTCACTCAACTTCGGCTCTGAACACTCCTGTAGACGCTCCCCCTGTCCCTCCCATTGCGCATGAATACGCCGCATCTTCAACTGCTTACTCTCGCTCTCATGACCACACATCCATTGCACCTTCTCGGTCTCACGCCACCTCTCCCACCCCTAGCGCCCCTGCTGTTCAAAAAGTGAAGCGGGTTCCTGTTCGCTACTCGGAAGACGATATTGCTCGGGCAGATGAAGAAGACAAAAGAGCAAACGCACTCTCATCTTCACCTCCTCGGTGATTCGCTTTTTTTGTTTGATTATTCTTGATTGTATGGGAACCCTTTCGGAAAAGAGAAATGAAGAACAAGGAAGAAGCAAGAATTTCTTGCTTGTATACGAGCATGTAGCGGATTTTGTAGCCCCATATATGCTCTAGCCAGGCACAAGGGACGTTGTGTAGCGTTTCTCTGGTCTGTGTAGTTTAGGTCGGGCTCGAAGCCCCAATTTGGACTTTTCGACACTCTTCGTACTTCGCTTGTATAGATGTTATCGTTTAATTTTTTACAATTTCTATGAATGGGTATGTTCAATCAGGGCGCTGCCGGTGCCGAGTCGGCGCGTGCTTTAACAGTAGGGTCAATCTTGCGGCTGGCGTCCATGAAGTATGCCACGTCTTCATCGGTGATCGCGGCTTTGCGCTAAACCCAGGCTTCAGGTTAGATTCACGGAACAATAAACCAGGATCACTCACTTCTTGGAAGTCCTTGACAAACCCTTGTAGGGCCTGGATACACTTGGCCTTCAACTGACCGGTCAATAACGTTCCCGCCCTATACTCCTCGGCGATTTTAGCGTATTCTTCGTCGTCGTCCATGAAGAATCCGAGATATTGATACGCAACATCGACATCTGGATTACCTCCCAACCGTCTGTGCTCTTCCTCGGTTTCACGACCCCCACTAAACCCATGTTTATTGATCTTGTTCTTGATCTGATTTTGAGTGTCGGTCATGAAGATCGCGCTGTTCGTGTTTGATGCGCTCATCTTGGATCCAGCACCTTGCAGTGCGGGGAAGAATTTAGAGTGCAGGAGCGAGGGTTTAGGATAGCCGAGTTTGTTCGCGACGTCTCGCGTGAGGCGGAAGTATGGGTCCTGGTCGATCGCACAGGGAATGAGAGCAGGGACATCATGTTTGGTACCAAATATTTGTGGGAACGAATTGGAGAAGGATGGCGCTGCTTGGATAGATGCGAAATGAATCTTGCCAATGTTGTCTCTGTTCAAGATGCGAAGAAGTTTGTTAGAGAGTGAGAAACTGTCAGTCTGGCTACTTACGATTCAACAAATCCGAATGTCGATTTGGCCTGACTCAAAGTAATTCCTCGGGAGATCTTGACGACGTTCTGGTAAAATGTTCCCCTGGGTATGGAGAGCGCGTTGAGCAGGATCTTAGAGAGGTGGCGTTCCTACTTACCCGACATAGTCCAAGTCATTGAAGATGAAAGTCTTTTCCCGGTTGAAACCAACCGCAATTATGTCCCGTGCATTCTTGTTCGAAAATACCCGAACTTGATCAATCTTCAGCTCATGCTTAAAAAGGAATTTCTCATCATCTACAAAATGGTGTCAATCTAGCTTATCAGTATGAGGTTGGCACATACCAGTCAGCTGGATGACAAGTGGGACATCAAACACGTCTTGAAGCCATCTGCAGAATGCTTAATGAATGCTTATGGCAGATACGGATAGACGAACTTTGTGAACATGAACGGAATCATATGTCCAAGATGCATGCTATCGCTACTGGGCCCACGTCCAGTATACAGAAAGAATGGTTTGCCCTTCTCATAACGGTCCAGAATATTTGTAAAGTCACTTTCACGTATTTTAGCATTACGAATCATGTGCAAGGGGAGTATTTCTGACTCACCGATGAGAGAAGAAAGTTCCCCTACGAAGCAAGGGATGAGGTTTGTGTCCTGTAATATTTTCGAATCGTTCGAGCAATGCTGCATCTATGCGGCGTGTGCCAAACTTCTCGATCAGTTTATTATAGTCGATGGCAAGAACCTGGCCATCGGCAGCAACTTCTCCCTGGACATCCCAAGGAGTGACGTTCTATAGGAGTTGTTGGATAAATAATAGATCTATGAGCAGTATACTTACTTGCTCTGCTGGCTGAGACGGAGGAGGTGGGGGTTGCGATTTATCTCCTTTGCTAACAAAATTCCCTTAACGGATGATAGGGCACTGTATAGAACTATTGTATGCTCACAGTTCGATTTTGTTAACCCCCTCTTCAATAGCTGGAGACATTTTCTGGAAGAGTTCGTGGGACGATAGTAGAATGCCAGCAAGCTTAAAGATCTACGGGGGCAATCAGGATGACTGGGAATAAATCACGAGCGGTCACGTGTACATGGTCTTAGCGCCAGTTAGGTCATTTAGGTCACTTAGATCATTTTAGCTCTTTGTATACAGTTGCAGTTGGAATTGGTTACTACATAAGTTGTCTATAACAAAGGTCAATGAATTTGTGAGAAAACTCGTCCCATTATTTATAAGTGGGTAGTGATATTTTGGCGCGGAGAGTATGCCAGGAAGCATTGGCAGGTAATGCTAGCGGCCGGCGTGCGCAGAATCCCACCAGTGCCTGGAGCGTGTGTCAGAGATCGAGGGCTCGAAGAATCTACACCTGGATTTAAATGCTGTGAACTAGGGTGAGATGATTTCTGCAATAAACTCAAAATAGACCAACCGTCTAAAGAGCGTTGTCGGATGATGGCTTCTACGGTCAATTCATTTCGCATTTGGTTTCGCTGGAGCCAAGAGATCAATTCAAGTAGTGATATCATAAGCATTAAGTGTACCTTTACTTCATCTGTATAGAGAGACGATGCTGTCCTTCGATTTTCGTCCAACTTGGGATCTTGACCTGCGAGAGCTTGTCGTTTGGTTTCCATAGTCGCTTCAACAACGTCAACACAATAGTTCACTATTTCGGTCCTATTTTCCCAATTGGCTGTAGAAGTGCTCTGTAGAAGTCCTGATCTAGTTTTCAGAACTGTACTTACCTACAAGTTCTTTCCAAAAGTGTAAGCATGCTTCATCCTGTAGTTGGGGCGATCCACTTCGACTGGATCTATGACGATCGATATCTCGGAATTGAGCAAGGTTGCGATTCATGCGCATTGTTACCGAGTCATCCAGCCTCCTATATTCTTTCATAAGGTCTAGAGTGTAGCTGTGTGAGATGGGTTACTAGTGATGTCATGAATGATTTGACCAGCGAACCTTTAAATTGTGAGAGATTCTGACATAGTGATTCTGATACTCGAACTAGTTGGGGAGGGGCAGAAGGGGCGTGTATTGCTTTGGATCCAAGTTCAGGCTGCATTTACTCAGATATGTAGTTGGTGGCAAAAGTGTGAGGATCGGCTGTAGCGCTAGTCACATGACAGGTGATATATCCGGAGTTCAATATGTAATTAATTTTCAAGCGGCTAGCGACTTACCCTGGACCACATCCATCGAGCTTGTATCAGCTCGAGTCTACCGCATTTTCCACTACTGTGAAATAGAAATAGTAGAGTACAATCATGTCGACCCCAGAAGCTGTCGATCAAAACATTCAGGTGGGTGACAACTGCTAGCATACACCATCTGTCATATTCTCATCTAGTGGCTACCATTTCTAGTTATGGAAGATGAAGAAGCTCATCCGCAGCCTGGATGCAGCGAGAGGGTAAGTACAGGTATACTTGCACATATCTTGCGTCGTTCACGAACCCTCGCTGCAGGGCCGGCACATCTATGATCAGCTTGATCATTCCACCAAAAGTAAGTCAAATTAGCTCGATACGCACACGCATTGACCCAAAATCGTCCCTCAGGATCAAATCGCGCGTGTTAATAATACTCTTACTCAAGAGTACGGTACAGCTTCGAATATCAAGTCTCGAGTGAACAGGTTATCCGTGCTCGCAGCGATTACATCAACTCAACAGCGTCTCAAACTTTACAATCGTGTTCCTCCTAATGGTTTGGTCCTTTTCGTGGGAACAATCCTGACGGACGAAGGAAAGGAACGAAAAGTTGCCTTTGATTTTGAACCACATAAGCCTATCAATACGTAAGCTCCGATCTTGCGTCCGCATGTACCCAGCGTTTCTGACACGCCAAAAGATCATTATATCTGTGTGACAACAAATTCCACACTGAGGCCCTTTCGGAGCTGCTAGAGTCAGATTCCAAATTTGGGTTTATTGTGATGGACGGGAATGGTTCGCTCTTTGGCACACTCTCAGGAAACACTCGCGAAATCATCCACAAGTTCACCGTCGATCTTCCCAAAAAGCACGGTAGGCGTATTACGTTTGGGGCTTGAAGTCATTTCTCATACAGGAAGTGTTTAATAGGCCGTGGTGGTCAGTCTGCATTGCGTTTCTCCCGTCTTCGCGATGAGAAGCGTCACAACTACGTTCGCAAGGTCGCTGAATTGGCTGTCCAACACTTTATTACAAACGATAAAGTCAACGTTGCCGGACTTGTATTGGCTGGTAGCGCCGATTTTAAGACCGAGCTCAATCAGTCAGATATGTTCGACCCCCGTCTTGCAGCCAAGGTTATTAAGGTTGTCGATGTCAGTTATGGTGGCGAGAACGGATTCAACCAGGCTATTGAGCTCGCGGCCGAATCTCTTTCCAACGTCAAATTTGTCCAAGAGAAGAAGCTCATTCAAAAGTACTTTGACGAGATTTCCCAAGATACTGGAAAATATTGCTTTGGTATCGATGATACTCTCAAGGGTCTCGAAATGGGTGCTGTGGAAACACTGATTGTATGGGAGAATTTGGACGTCACACGCTATGTTCTGCGCAACGCAGCTGGAGAGGAAATCATCGTACATGCCAACAAAGAGCAAGAGAAGAACCGCGAAAAATTCCTCGACAAGAGCACTGGGCTGGAGATGGAGCAAGCCGAAGAGCCGACGAGCTTGCTCGAATGGTTCGCAGAAAAATACAAGGAATTTGGTGCAACTCTCGAGGTATGTGATCATTTGATTTTGCGTTGAATTGAGCATTGAATGACTGCTTTCCACAGTTTGTGAGCAATCGCAGCCAGGAGGGTGCCCAATTCGTAAAAGGATTTGGTGGTATTGGCGGTATTTTGCGTTACAAGGTTGACTTTACCAACCTCGCCTCCTTTGACGAGGACTCGGACGAGTTTTACGACTCTGATGAAGATGTGCTCTGACTTGAGCTAAATAAGCTGTGCGCCGGAGGGCGGGGTGGTGTTCTCGGGCGGGGGTTGGGGATGGGGCCCGTCGAGGTGCTAAGGAAAGTAGTGGTTTTGGGGGTTGGAAGTATCGACATTGTTACTTGGCCTATGCTCCCGCCAACGGCGGCTTGAGCTTTCACTTCACTTTTTGTATCATGTTGAGAAGGCGAGTTGGGTTTTCTTTTCCCAATTTCTATCGCTAACATGGAGCGGTCGATCAGATTTGTTTGGAAATTGATTGATTTTTCTTACGTTGTTATAGCCGCTTTCAGAACGAATAAGAATGAATATTGGATGAATTATTTTACATAGGAAAATCCACAAAAACCGAAGCAAAATGATTTAGACGTATTGGGGAATCAATTTGATGTACCCCTTCTGAGCCTGGCTAGACACTTTCTTGAGCGCATCAGTCAATCTCTTCTGGTTCTCAGGATCATGCTTCAATGCTCTCTTGAAGTAAGTAATAACTTCGCCAGTCTGCACAGCACCACCCATCTTTCGCAAGTACTCTATTGCATGCTCCTCGGTGATAACCTCTGGGAGCGGATCACCGTTGGGTGCAACAAGGTCGTGTTTCGACTTTTTCTTCTTTTGGCTGGAAGCACCTGGCGTTGCAGGCGATGGAGATTGGGGTGTCGGTGTAGGTCGTTTTTGAGGGGGCGTGGGGGTACCGGCGCGATCCGGATGGTCCTTGCGTTTCTTACCATTCCCATTTCCTGAAGAGGGTGTACCGGCGGGGGACATCGGGGTTGTCGCACGGTTGGTAGATCCAGACACACTGGGAGATTTGCGCACAGGATGAGGAGATGTTGCTCGTTGAGCGAGCAGAGCGGATCCTCCCATAGACGGAGAAGTAACTCGCTGTGCAGCGTTGTTTGCATTGGTAGCATTCTGGGCTGGTTTGGGCAGCTGAGATGAAGATTGATTGGGCTGGGAGCCTTGAGGGCGAGGTGTAGATGCACCCGATGGTGTTGGTGTGTTAGGCATAACTCCCACAGCTGGTGGTTGCTCAGGTTTATTCTCCTCTTCATCCTCTTCATCATCCTACGAACTCCTTGAGTATGCATTTTGAAAGTCACGGCGAGACAACCTACCGAGTCAGCGTAAGGATTCTTTTCATCGTCGCTCTCATTCAGCATTTTCTTCATCAGCTTCTTTAATTGACGACCGTCTTCTGTATATCCTTTGCCGTCATCTTCGTCTTCGTCTGACTCGGGCTCAACTCTTTCCGAAACTTTGTTGCGGAGGTACTCTCGTTTTTGCCGTTCCTATCATAGCCCAGCCTTCAAATCTTGGCGTTTCATAAGTTAGGACAATACTTACAACTGCTTCTTTCTCATCTTCGTCCTGAGGTAGTTCAGCGGGCCCTTCTTCATCGTCCTGCACCTCGTCTTCATACTCCATCTCGTCGTAATCGCCTTCTCCTCCCTTGCGGACGGCCAAGAGTCAACCTAACCCTCAAAAGCCCATTATCAAAACTAACCAAGTGTGGCTTGTGATCCTCATCGGCGTAACGCTCCCGCCCGTTATTGACAACTCTTAGCCTACGGCCACCACGCGTTGGCTTTTCGTCTTCTTCCTCTTTTTTCGGCTTTGTCCGCGCGCTATTTTTTGCAGCTTGCATACGTGCATGCTATTGGGGGTAGGTAAGCGGGCCTGTGTATATCAGTGGTGATGTCACCCACCTGACTTTCTACGCGTTCTGTGCTGACGTTATTGTTCCTAGTAAAGTTGTAGAAACGATGGACGGGAATAAAGCGGAACTCTTTGTCGTTGCCGGGTACAGGGGCGAAAAAGGCATATATTTGCTTGTCGTTTGCGTCTGAGTATTTGCCTGACCAGCTCTGATTGGCCGCAAGTCCACCTCCATTGTCCTCTAAAAGCCAGTCCTTGCGGTGCTCCTTTCTGAATGCACGGATTTCGTCTGGGATCATGTGAACCTGCCGCGTTTTCTTCATAAAGGCTTTCTTCTTTGCATTTGGGTCCTCCTTTGCTTTCTTCTTCCCCTTAGGATCGTCTTCCTTCTTCACTCGAGTCCCATCCGCATTTAGCATGACAATCTTGCCATCTGCACCTATCACTGGCTTCCCGTCTTCCCCCAACATTGGGATTAGTGGGCCTGCTGCCTCCTCGACCTGATTACGAGACTTGAAGTCCTTCCTATTAAGTTTCACTGGGGCTGGCCAACTGTGCAAGTCGATGGGAGTGTCATGGTGGGATTGTAATTTAAATACGTCCCATTTCTTGTCGCTATGCCTTGAAGATGTAAGTTTGTAGTCAACGTAGGCACCTTGAGGTCCATCAGACGTGGCTGGAGCCGGAGTGGCCGAAGTCTCTCGCTTGGGAGTTGAATCTTTAGGAGGAGGTCTGCGTCGTTTGGGCTCTGGGATAGGAATCCGTTTCAAAGGGCGAGACATACGAGGGTGTCGAAAGCGGCCTGGTGGTTGTGTGAGCAGAGTGGCAAACAGGCAATCTGGTCACTAGGTCACGTGATATCCAGGGCAATGACAATCAAAACACTCGAATCTGTCCTTTGACTCGACTCTGACCATTGTTAATTGGAGTTGGCCCACTGAGTCAATAGCTTTCACTCGTGTGAATCATACCTCCCCGCGATGTCAAAAACTTTGTCAAGCAAGAAGAACGCTGGTGGTAATAGGCCTACGCGACCAAAGTCGGGAAAGAAAGACACTAAAGCGGCTGAGTCTGCTGCATCGCCTTTTACCAGAGTTAAACTAAAACCTCAGAGACCAGTTCCAACTGTTCATCCCGCATCTAATGTCACTGGTCCTCGCTCTTCTCACAAAGAGGGGAAGAATACAATTTGCATAACAAGGTCCACGAAACTAGGGGCGTATCTTCGGAGGTGCAAGTCCCTTATTCTGGATGACGGGTGAGTAAGACCGATATCCCCAATGGCAATTGGTTTACGAATGGAGTCATAGGTATGACACTTTGCACCTATATGCTTTAGGAGCGGCAATTCCTCATCTACTACTCCTTGTGACCTCTTTGCCGGAGTGTCTACCGTATGGCCCACAAGATATTCGCAATGAGGTCGGCACATAATTTCTCACTGCCAGAGGTTCGTCTCAAGGCGTAATTACAGATCGCTACTGGCACTACGTCATGCGTCGATGAGATTCACCCGCAAAACGAAGAAGAAGACATTGAGACTAAGGCTCGGAACAAGTCATCATTACATGTATGTCATGGTCGGTCCTGGCTCGTATGGAATATTGATTCTTTTCAGGTCAAGATTATCGTCAGTTCTAACGGACAGAGCTCTAGAACTTTACTGTCCAAGAAAGTTTAGGCTGAGAATGGTTACATTTCGTCACTTATACCCCATTGTTGGCTTCGTTTTTCTTAATTTATAAACTTCACACGCCACTCCTTAGGATATCGATAGAATGCAGCGACCCTTACCATATGGTATAATAAGGCATTTCATTAGTCTGGGAAAACACAGGGATATGGACAACCTTCTACAAACAGACAAATATCCAGACATAAATGTGGAATATAAGGGAGTGTTCTGAAACATCAACTACAAAACACAAAACACTAAAGATATGAACAACTAATACAAAATTCTGGCTCACAAATATCGTGTAGACTGGAGCCAAGGTATACATTAAAACAACGGCGGAATGACAATGCTCAGCGTCAATGTTTAGGTGTAGGAGTCCGTTCGTTTGATCGTCTTCCCATCGGACCCCCCTCTGCGGTATAATCCCCAGGGTCAAGGACAGTCTCCAAGTCATGATACCTTCCTAGGTCATAGGCTTCGGATTGTGCAATGCCCGAACGATCGTTGGGGAGCCAAATCATCGGCGGAGGCGCAAGAAGTTCAGGGGGGTATAATAGCCCTGCTGTCTCTGTTGCATGATCCGTTGAGGGAATCATTGGTGCGGCGCCAGGATAAGTGTGTGCGGCACGCTCAGTAGACACGAGGTCGTCAATATCTTCGGTCTCTATAAGGTTCGTTTAGACGTCACCCTCATCACGTTGTATTAAGATTAATTCTTACCGACGGGAACTGCATCTTTGGGGCGGTTGGGCGACGGCATGATGTTCAAGGTAATACTCATCATATCCAAAACTGAGGCAATCGACCCTCGTGGTATACCCCCTCGTTCCATTGGTGAACTTACAAGGCTCGTGCCATCTTCCTCGATCGTTAGACGGCGCTTGCTTTGCTTCCCCGGACAGATCTGCGGAATGTGGCGAGTGAATCTCGAACGATAGGGCTGAACTTGCGTTCGGGAGGATTACGGGATCTGTATCCGCAGTAAACTTCGACTATAACTATAATAACGAGCGCTGCACCAAACAGGACTCCCGAAAGGACCCATAAACGTCGGGAGAGGAGGATAAGGCCGAGTAAGGTCGGTTGGAGAGCAAGAAGGGTAGCGAAGCGACGCAAGAGCCATAGCTGAAGTATGCCACCGGTCGAAGGGGCATCAGTTCGAGACCAAACATATCCAACAGGTACCGGTAGGCAACCAAAGAGAGCAACACAAGCAGTAAGATAGGCGGTCCGATGAGAGGAAAGATGAGCGAGAACGTTGATGCAAATATCACGGCTAACACACAGCATCCGGACGCATAAGTTGGGTTAAAAGAAGCCGGGTAGAGAGCTAAGAACCCAAAGAGAGTCAGTTATTTGGCACGTTTGACCAGGTAGGATCGTACCGCGAAACCGCTGCCTTGGGGTGATAGCCTTTTGTTTCGCCCAATATATCTTCCAAAACCTGATTGGCTGTAGCATCTGCAGGCCCGGAGCGATAACTGCCGCGTTTAAGACGATCACCATTAGGAGAACTGCAATATAGGTGGTTCCATCTGCTACAGTCCTTGACCTTTGACTGTCAGCGCCAAATGCACCAACACCAAAGATGAGTGCCCCGGCAGCGATAATCCATACAGTTGCAACAAATGTAAGTACGTAGAATGTTGCCTTGAACGCTCTGAGTTTCTCGGCCGATACGGACGCAGGCCCGCTGAAGCGTGACGCGCGGTTGATCACTAATAACCAACGGTAATGAAAAGAGTAGCAGTGATTGCAGGCGCAACGGTTGTGGCTATTGAAGCGCCCAGGTCATCTCTTCCAGAAAGCCTAGTGAGGAAAGGGAGGTAGTGCGCAAAATCAGGGGCGCCAGCTAAGGCAAGGCCGGCTACGGGTATCACTAAATTTGGTAGAAAGAAAATCATCTAATGGTGAGTTCCAAACGCCTTAACTCAAAATGCAAATACGCACATGAAGCGGCAAGTAAGACAGCTACCAAAGCGACGACAGTCCAGTACCTGAGATCACTCCATGGGCCACCTTGTTCGCCTAACTGTAACTCCCGCCATCGGATATCCACCTTAGCGCGTCCCTCGATTGATTCTGTGCCTGCCAGGTAGCGCACGTTGCGACCGACAAGGAGCCAGCCCTTGACATTTCGGCCCTCTGCTATCGCATTGTAGGCTTCTTGTTGTGCTTCAGCGATTTCACCGTTGAGGGCCTTGAGACGCGAGCGCCATGTTCGGATATCGTCGTAAACCAGTGTGAGAGTATCATGGTCCAATCCAGAGATGGGCCGTAAAATAGGCTGGCGGTGTGTAGAAGAGTGGTCCCCGCTTCGCCGTCTCGCGGCGCTTGTACGGCCTGGAGTCGGGTTAGGAGTACTAATAATAGGCTCTCTTCTGCTATCCATAGTAGCCTGTCGACGATATTCATCGCTATTATCTCGGCGCCCAAGAGTATCCAAGGTTTCTCTGTGAGTATATGGGTCATTTGACTCCCGCATCTTCCTCATCGGTTTGGGGCTTGCCACTGATTCGCGCACAGTTGCAGCTTTCGAGGGGCCTCCTGTCCCTGTTCCGGTCCCAACTGCAGTGGAAGAAAGCCAACTTGTGCCTCTTCGTCCACGAGCAAATTCGGCATCGCCAGGCACATCAGTCATTTCCCATGACTCCTCATCGATTGGAGGGTGATTTGGCCCAAACGCCCCCAGCGATTCCGACCCAGTTCCAGTGCTTGGGAATGCACCATGTACAGCGGGAGTGGGAGGTACAGCAGCCAATTCACCAGTATGGCCTACTCGTACCTTGGATCCAACGGCAGACGCCCAAAGGAGACAGATTCACGTGTGACTTCCTGGAAGCGACTCCCTATTACACGCTGACTGATACGGAATGCGAGGCTATCGTTCGAGGATGTAATTCGGCCACCAGTTATCCCCTGGTAATACCATGAAGCATGTCAGTCGTAGAGTGAAAGACGGAGATCAGGTACAAACTTTGACATTCCGCAGTTTGTAATACTGTGATGGAGCAACGTACGATGTGGGCGTCGGCCCTCCGTGTTCTCCAGGCCCCAGCTGGTTAATACGGTCTCGTCTTCTTCCCCCTAGAGGTAGTGGTCGACTGATCCTGGGCCCACTGTGGCGCTCTTCGCCTTCGGAGGTCTCCTCGTCTGAGCCAGGAATGGATGCCGAGAGTTGGAACGAACGAATGTAATAGGCTTCAGCGACTTCAAGATTATCCAGCACAGTAGTGCGTTCACGGATAAGCTCTTCGAGCCGTGATGTATCCCTGTAAATCATATTCACGGAGGTTAAACCTTGAAGATGGCCAGGGGACCAATTCTAACTCACACAATCGTGAATACGCCATGAACATCCACTTCGCCTCCTTCGTCGTGCGTCCTTTCCATTTCTAGCCCATGATTTCGTCTTCCATGTTCGTCTCCGCTCCCACCTAAACTCCGCATTGGTCCAGGGCTCCGAGTGCTTGCACTCCTACCGCCACTACCGCCACTCCGCGATATATTACCCTCTCCACCAAGCTTAGACGTTAGCCCACATCTGACTAACAGGTCTTTGACGCGTCCTTCTCCCCACCCATGAAACCCGGGCGCACGATTGGCTCGGAGCCAAACAACGTCGGCAGAATGTAGTTCCTCCACCAACGTCGGCGACACGCAAGAATATTGGTCCATTCCCGTAAAAGCTTGAAAAGAGCTGGGAACGCAAATAAGACGATAATAAAGATGGTCAGGATAATAAGCCGGGTGTGTGCGGCAGGGGTGCGGTTGTCTCCATTTACTATTGCACGCCTCCCGAGTCCAGTATCGAAGGTGGTAGTAACAGCACCTTCGTCGTACATTTTTAGTAGCCGAAGCAGGGACAGGTCTTGTAATGTAGACACACGGCCGCCAAAGACAGCGCGTGGGTAAGAGTCCCCGAGACATGGTGTTCCAACAAGATAGAGTGGTAGCGCTCCAATTAGACCAACAATCGTCCAGCCGAAAACAAGAAGGAACGCAACCCATAATGTTCTCTGTGCGAGTTCACCATCCGATGGGAACGGAGCATGTGAAGACAGGTCGGGTATAAGTGGTACAGGAGGAAACAAAAAGGCCCAGAAGGTCGAACGAAGGGGTGGAGGTCGAAGGCTAGGGTTACATTTAGACATAAATTGAAGCTTAGTCGTAAGATGTACTTACTTAGGCCGAACAAACCATTCCCGCGCCGCATAGAGTGCCGGAAGTCTAGGACGGATTACAGCGAAGAAGAGCTACCGAATGATGTCAGTCCAGGCCGATCATCGCAGGCGAATCTGAGCCTGGCTGGAACATACCCATATAACGATTCCGACAGCAGTTGTGAGAACAAGCGATGCGATTACACCTGTAGCCGCCGCATCAACACCTTGACCTGCACATATGGGGTCGAGAGAGATAATAGACGGGGCTGGTGCCGAATTTGGTATCTCGCTAAGTGAAGCAGTAACGATTGTCGTCGATGGAAGTGTCAGGGTAATAGACAATGTGGTAGTCAACGAGGCGGGCGCCGAGGTAGAGCCGACCCTAAATTACCCGAAGATTGGGAGCTAGCGCCTTCTGTTGAAGTTGGAATCCCGGTAGGAGTGCGGAGGGAAAGGGACCAGTAAATGGACCAGTAGTTATTTGGGAAGTATATGAGAGACTTGTTATCCCATCTGTAGGTGAAAAACTAGTGTACGGTGCCTGCGATAGTGTGCTGAGTTGACTAAGTGTGTTGGGCTCAGACAAAGTGTGACGAGCATTTCTGAAGGCCATGATTAGGAGCCGGACGGCTCGAATAACAAGAATAAAGATTTTTAGTGGAACCCAAGTATAAAATAAAAGGTATATCGTGGTATCTGTTCGTAAACGTCAGTGTCGTAAACCGGCTGCTGGGGCAACAGCGCAAGGGGCGTGTGCCGAAGCAAGAAATTCTGATCACTCACCACGCGACGCCAACCACAAACACGACCAAATTCGGAAATTATCGATAAATTATAAAAGAATGCCAGCGCTCGAAAGCGAGAATAGTTACGGAACACTTTTGGTATTAGCTATAAACGAGTGGATGTGGAAAGTAGAGACTTTCAAGGTATATCCCTGTGTTGACCGGACAATCACCAGGGTAACAAACACTCTATCAGCTTTGGGTAACAAAGGCGCGTGCATATTGTCACTTGATCGGCAACAAATCCTGACAAATTATCCCTTGATTTCTTTCTCGATGCCATACATCGCCATCTAGGGCATTTATCTAGGCACTGTTTGGGTGGCGACCAGTCCTACGCCCAAAGTCTAATTCTCTAAATCGATCATTAGGCTCTAATTAGTACCCCGGCTCCGACATTCCAGGCTTACCTTCGGGCTAGGACCACCCTGGCCACCCACGCTATTACTCCACTCATGTCACCCTCCCTATCTCTCCCTGCACGAACTCATTCGGCGGTGAATCTACTCTCTCAACACGAGACCCGTGTGATGGGGAATTGGTATATTCTCCGGGACCAGATCTTGTGCAAATTATAGCTAAGGGAGGATATATGAAGCAGTAAGTCCTCAGCCTTTTCCCAATACCACACCCACCCGGACTCGTTTTTCTCTCACACCCCATCGCTTGTTTCTTTTCATTCATCTCATTTCCAACCTATCTTCATCCTAAAAGCACTCCCATTCATATTGAGCTCAATCATGCCCCTCTCTATGGACTCTATTCCTCATTATACTCTTACCGAAGTCGTCGTCGTCGGGATCGTCGCAGAGGTCTTGCTCTACGGCCTTATTTCACTCTACAATGGCCGTAAGCAACTCACTCCTGTTGTCCCTCACTCCCATCTTGTGGCCTCGTTACCGAGAAGCAAACTGTGTCTGAAACACCTTATTGCCTACGGGATGGCATTTATCTTCCGTTCAGTGGAAAGGTATGTTATCTCCTACGCAGCCGAAGTACAGTGCTCACGTATACATATTAGAGGGTACCTAATAGGCTCGTAAAAGCTCCGATGACAGAGCGCGTATGCGTGTTCGACCGCGAAACCGAGGTTAGCCATGGAAAACCAAACTCAGCTTTATTCAGGTGGGCTACTATCCTTTCACTACTCTGGAGAGCTCTGTGCTCTTGGGCATTTTGCCGCCTCTCGGCCGCTTGACAAATATCATAATTTCATGAACATTCAAATGCTAACTTTCTCAATTACAATTCGTAATTTTCATAATAGGCTGTATGAAGAATGGAGTCGCGGTCAATACGGTATGTCGAACGTTTGCCTGTCCCTTTTTCAGCCTTTGCCTTATTTCTGAGGCTGGGATAATAACCCAATCGCGATATGGATCTTATTGGAACTCTGAGTAAATGCAGTTGCTTCAGTGGGTCTATGCTGTTGATGTACCTGCATTCCCCATTTTGCGCGCGCGCATCATTTACGTCTGCCACCATTTCACTAAGTTCCATATTATTCCTTCACAATACTTCTGATCTTTACCTTCCTTATTTACTCCATTTATCACGTTCATCTTTGTATCGCGTCACATCCATGGCCGATTTGATCCCACGTGGCTGGCACCTGGAGATGAAAATCCCCAGGACGAGCTCAGGGATCTGATCTTGTGCCTTTTGTGCTCTCGGGCGCATAGAGAGCACATAATGCCATCATTTTAGACGGTTTAAGTTTACCAAACACGCACGCTCATTATATCATACGCAACTATGCACCTTATGCTTCCCTTTATCACTTCAATTATTACACCTATTCTCTTCCCTTGCTCCCGCTGTTCTTCAACCCAATTCCCCACAAGCACCTATGCTCATATTTTGTTATTATCCAGGAATGGTTATCACCGGCAACGTCCTAGTCGACAAACATCACCTCGAGGCAGTCGGAAATCCCATCATCGATCGCTCTCTCCCTTCTCAGCCCTCACATGCACCGAAGATACACCTCACCCTTACACTTCTGCCTATGCCGAACTTGCCCTGAACGCTCGAAAACACTCTCATTCGACCCTCGTGATCGCACAACTTAACCACCCGGGCTCTCATTTGATAAACTGACGCCTGTGCCTGTTAGCCCAAGTGGGGTGATGGCTGCCCCCGCAATGGGCGAAACATACAACCGGGTACGTGCGCTATATTTCTAGAATCATACGCGATACCGACTAACGACGCATATAGCCACGTGCATTGACTGAGCTGAGATCTGGGACATTATCGACCGATTCGCATACGCTTCATACACTCTTTTCCTCGCTGGGTTCGACGGAGTCCAACTACATGCTGCACATGGATACTTGCTTACTCAGTTCCTGTCGCCTCTGACTAACCTCCGCACCGATGCGTGGGGGGGCGCGCTGGAGGGTCGAGCAAAGATTATGCTAGAGATCGTCAACGCCATCAGATGCCGAGTACGTGCACCTACTTTTCAGCCAAAGACCGCACTATTAAAGCAACTACATAGTGCCCTTCTTCATTCAGCATTTCCGTGAAGCTTAATAGCCAGGACTTCTTGGTCGGAGGTTTTACTGCCGATGATAGTCTGGCGTTGTGCGTTCTGCTTGAACAACATAATGTTGATTTCGTTGAAATCTCGGGTGGAACTTATGACTCAATGCTTGATGCATTTACTCACTCAGTAAGTTTGCATTTCCTGATGGCCTTGCTTAAGCTAAATTAGCTCGAATATAGCGCGAGTCAACTCGAAAGCGCGAGGCTTATTTCATCGAATTTTCGGAAAAGCTCCGTCGGCAGTTGACTAACACCAAGGTTGTGCTCACTGGTGGCTTCAAGACTGCTGGTGGGATGGCACAAGCTATCGATGATGGAGCTTGTGACTGTAAGCAACCTATTTCCCTTCGGATGATACTCATACCTAACTTTCTGTTCGCTCAGTCGTTGGCCTGGCGCGTACTACAGCTGCAGAGCCCCGTATTGGTGCCTCTATTCTTGCAACTCGTACGACTAGAGCACGTCCTACACTCATTCCAGACCACATTGGTCTCCAAACTGGAGCTGCGTTTGTGCAGATCAAAGATATTGGCGAAGGCCGTGAGGCTACCGATTTCTCTAAGCCTGAAGAGGCCACAAAATTCTTGACAGCTCTGGGAATTGTTGCCTAAAACAACAGCCCCATTTGTCTGTCGAAAAAAATAGATTTAGACATTAAGCTCAGTAGAATGTATGTATTAATAGGAGTTGTATATTATACTATTCAATTAGTTCCAATTCTTGATATTTACTTGGCGCTAAACGATCGTATGTGAAGGGTTGGGAATATGCGTATTTAATTATCCAGATCTTCGACCCCACAGTGCTCATCAACCTTCACAATCCAGCATCGGGTAGTTGCATTTGAATCAATTTCATTTCCTCGGCAAACGAACAGCAAACAGTAGGTGAACTTTGAAGCTGAAATACACGCCTTGTTTCTGTAATGCATGGTAAATAATGCAAGCTTAAATCCATCGAAGCCGCTGAACTGTACTGTAGCCACTCAAACCGCTTCCCTAAAAGGATACTCTAGTTTGGAAGTCTGGGACGAGACACCACCATACTATATGGCAAAGTTGTACCAGCGGAAAATCCGCGTTATACAACAGTTCCTTGCTGCGCAGGTACACAATTACGCGTAACGATCAAGCAGAAACACGAGGACACCTATGTATCTTGGGTTAGTTCGATTACGATGGATCTGCAGGGATGACCCTGGGCGTTCGTTTGGCTTCTCCCACCAAAAGTTTGTGAATGAACCGGTCGAGAACATCCTGAATGCACCTGAGGGGTTATTCTATGTGCCGTAGGGCGTTGTTGATCGGCATTATCGGACCCTCCCTGGTCACATAGTGCGATCAGAAAGCAGTATAAGGCGACCACGTGTATTTACCTTTCGAGCCCCGTGATCAATGGGCCAATTAGAGCTGGAGACTTTGTCGAGCTTAGGCAAGGCGTAAATTTAAAGCGAGAGTTTTATGCATCGGCCATGGTTAGTTATATAAAACGTTTGACTTTTTGAGTTTGATTGGTGTTCTGAAGGGATACGTGAGAACATGCACGTGACATGCATTATGAGTGTAAGCGCGCATGTGCCACATTGCGAAGAAGACGTATTCCGAGATCACTCATGTGTAAAAGATTCTTGGGAATAAAGTGTGTGGCAAAGACAGCTCAGTGTTATGCGGATTCGAGGATTTATACACAACTCTATATTTATTATAGTTAGCTTATTTGCTATTTGTGGTGTATGTATCCCCAACCAGGTTCAAGTCTGGTTGTCGGTGATTGGTGCACTCTAAAATCGAGCTAACGTGAAATAATCATGTCTGGTCGACACTTGCGAGTGCTCCTGCGAGGACAGAGTTTCAGATGGGGCACGTGACGCGGAGACACGGTGCAACAATGAACTTCCAACCGTTTCAACTTGGACAGGCCAACGATGGCGGCAGGTCTGGCTCCTATGACAGACATGGGGTGAGTGGTTACTGAGGCGTCCGATTTTGGCTTAGCTTAGAAGACATAAGCATGGATGAAAGCCTTCTACTAGCAGACCTAAGTAATGTTTCGCAGGATGAATCCCAACAAATCAACACCCAGACGCGAGCGGTAGTCGTAAGTCCTATCCACTGTCTCGTAATTTTCTCGAGTGTTAAGTAGCTTGTAGTATTGGGCTGCCAATAAAGGTGTCACTTCGCAACAGGTGAAAGAGCTTTACCAAATCGCTCAAAGCCCCCAGCCACAACAAAACCCGCACCCATCTCCTCCTTCCTCTTCTTCCACAACCACCCCGAAGCTGCCAGAACTAGGTCCTTCTGATGAGAAAGGAGTCGACTCACCCGTAGATAGCACCCGCACCGCTTCTTGCAGAAAACGCAATACCGCGCCTCGCCCAATATCCATGCCTTTATTTCAGTCCCCGACTCATCAGTCCACTCATAAAAGAACCATGACCGATGATACAGGGGTATGTGTTTGTTATAGCGAGCTGTCTGTGGACTAATTTTTATTAGGACTACTGGTACCGCACATCAGCCGATGTCACACGTATGCTTGGACCAGAAGCAAGCAGTACTCCACCTCGATCGCAATCCCGTTCTCAATCACAATCTTGCAAACAATCTCAACTCAAGCCACCCATACAAAGCCCTCCTGCATCTCCTCCTCGTCTGCCTGGTACTGGTCTTGTGAAGCAATTTTCCCAGCTGTCGACAAGTGAGACATCACAAGAGCGCGGGACGGTTTTAGTACCTGGATCATCTGACGAGAGCAACACCCAGCCTGGAACAACCCAAATTGTCGATTATCCCTTTGAACACCTGGTTCAAGCAGACGCCTCCGATCAGACCATTTCTCATTCCAGACTTATTCCGTCCAATGAACTCTTCTTTCAGCGGACCCAGAGCCCGCCTTTCAATATTCACCAACGGGCTCGCAGCCCGTCCTCCAGTCCTAGTCTTGGAGCTTCTCCCCGCCGAGTATTTGGCGACATAAATAAGGGAGGAGGAAGCAGTCCTCCGGCAAGTTCGGCAATGCCAACCCAGGATCCAGATTTGAACTCCCAGACTACGGGCATGGTCGTTGACCCGGATGGAACAGGCGAAGGGGGTTCACTGGATACCCAAGCCACTGCTCCAACCCAACTTGATCCGACCCAGCTCAAGTATATCAGTGCGACTCCGGTGATTTCTGGCGGTCTACTCGCAGTTGATCAATCTCAAGAGACTCCGCCGACCGGACTTGAAGAACTTAACTCGGAAAGTAGATCCTTAACACCGCCAACGCAGATCGTCACTCAACTAGATGATACTATTGAGACATATAGCACAGGGCTGGAACGCGTTTCCGGACCAGCCCACCTCCCACCACACCCCTCCGGCTACAAGACTCGTCTCGTGATGTTTTGGGCAATTCAGTCACAATCCATTCGGTCTCACCACGACGTGCATTTACTACACCTCTCACCCATCCAAACTCCAACCCACATAAACTTGATAGATCTCGCAAATCAAGCTTCGCACCTCCTGTGCGCACTCGTCCCGATGCACAACGTCCCCTACCATCCCTTAATACCGGTTCGGCACCGTTACAGTCCACAAGAAGTCGTTGGGATGCCAAAAGAGCTGAGGAAGAAGAGCGAGAGGCACGTATGACGGCAACTACCATACCGTTACCACCCCGTACACCCAGCCCACGCCGACCTAGAGCGCCACCAACAACCATAGGAATTGGGACCCAGGACGTATTGACCGAATCGACTCCGTTTGTGAGCGGGAGAGGAGGGATACGGACTCCAAAGGTCAATAGTCCGCTATTCTCGCCGATGAAGACGGGAGTGAGCGATGATCCCGTTTCGGACGAAGATGACCCGCTCACGGAGCCAGAAGCCAACAATCCAGAACCTTCGAAACCCCCTGGCTCTATCTCACATCGTGGGAGTTCTCTTCCTCTTGAATCTGGTCGAGCGGCTCGCCAAAAAGCTAAACAACGGGAAAATGATGTTCGAGAACAGTCCGAAAGCGAGCAGGAGTCCGAAGACGATGCAACCCCACAACGCTCTATAAAACCTAGCCGGGGCGGGTCCACTACACGTCGTGGTCGTGGTAGAGGTAGAGGCAGAGGGCGAAGCGTCGCCAATACGCCTCGCACACCTTATGAGGCTCAACCAGAGCCAAAGTCTCCCGTCCGAACGACTAGTACCGGAAAGAAACGAGCCCGGGGAGATATGCCTAGGGAGAAGTCCCCTGCTCCTGCGAAGAGACACAAAGTGAAACAGGCACCTAGCTCAGCCGCGCCAGCGTCATCAAGTCTGACCGGCACTCGAGTTCTGGCATGGTGGCATGGAGGAAACTACTTCTTTGGAAGTATTGTGTCCGAGGAGTCCAAAGGACGATGGGAGATTGGATTTGACGATAGCAGTTCAAGTAAGGTCCCAATTACAAGAATACGACGAGCCATATTGCAAGTAGGAGATAGTATTCAGGTGAATAGTGGCGGTGATTTAATGGTCGACGCAACTGTTGTCAGTGTTGCAAACTGGGAAACAAAGCGCCAAGCCCGGGTTTTGATGGTTCACGACGGCAAAGAGGTACGGAGGGATGTAGAGAGCCGAGTGATTTCCATCCCGAGCAAGATCGTGAGCAAGTCATGGGGCGATCGGATGTTTGAAGTATCTCCTGCACCACCGATAAAGCGAAAAGGCGTTTTTTCCCATAGCGGAACAGTGTCAAAAACTGGGTCGGAGCTTACTGGATATGCTTTCGTCCTCACAATCAAAGCAGAAGACGTTGGAGTTGGCGAGAAGGAGCTGGAAGGGTGGAAGGTTAAACTGCGGACCAAGATTGAAGGACACGGGGGAACTGTCGTGGATGAGTGGGACGAATTATTTTCCATTCGAGGACGAGCAGATGCCAATGGCTGGTATGCTGAGGAAATGGCGCTTCATTATGTGGGTGGGAGCTCTTGGCCGGACGTACGCAAGGTGTTCCTATTAAGCGGGAGGATGGGCACAACGCCCAAGTATTTGATGGCGCTGGCACTGGGGGTACCATGCTTATCGTATAAATGGGTGGACGAGTTCTTGCAAGATGTAAGTCCTGAGTAAATGCGCCTCAGATGTGTTCATTTCTGATTCCTGGCGTAGGACACCTCTCAGTGGATGGATGCATTGCTCCCCCGAGGGATGTCTGAATTTTACCAAACGGAGATATCTCAGGTTGTTGATCCTCAACTTCAGTCCACAACCAACATGGTCGAGACATTGTTGACAAGTAGTGTTACCCGCAAACCATTCAAAGGAAGCTCTGTTCTTTGTATCTTCAAGCGAGCCAAGGTAAATTCAACTTTTTTTATACACGATTCTCTATATACTGTGCTTGACTAATGCCACCAAAAGAAAATCCAGCCAGAAGGGATAGATAAGGGCAAATTCTATTCACGAGTCGCATGTGTTATGGGCGCATCAACTGTCCACCTCGTACCTGACAACGATCTAAATTCCCTAGTACTCCCTCAACCAATTTTAGAGTACGATTATGTCGTGTGTGAGAACGCTACAACTTTACAGACAGTCAAATCAACTATTGGAGCAGCCGGCCGCTCCACTGAATGGGTTAAGCAATGCATTATCATGGGTAGGGCGGTGCCCCAAATCAAGCTAGAATAACATACGCTCTTTCTTGTGTACATGTGGGTATATGCAGATGCATTTCATTGTTTTATTATTATATTGTATATCGAATAATAAATACTATATCTGATCGATAAATCATTAACTAAATAGCGTTAGACGATTAGAATAACTCGAGAGCTCAGTCAGTAGCGGAGAGGGTTGGAAATTTCCAAGCATCCGTAGCCACAGTGTCTCAAATCGCCACTCCTCCAGCGCTAAAGCCAGCCCCCGATCACATTTCTCTTGATTTCCTGATTCATAACGACGTTCAGCATTCACTTAATTGGAAAGCGAACCAGCCTTTCTTTATGCGCTCACGGAGATTCCCATTAGCTCGCCAGCGTAGGATGCGTTTAATTTGCTGTTCGTTCATTCTCTTAGTCACAAGCACTGTGCTTCTCCTATCCTGGCGTTCCAAGTCCGAACCAATTTTAGTCCAAAATTACCTAGTTCCTGTCAAACCCCCACTCATTGATCGCGCTTGGATGGAGCGGCTAGGGATGTACGACGAACCTGAACCCGTGGACGTCGAATGGATGGGATCCCTGGCCACCAATGCTCTCCGAACTCTGCGCGTCACCCAACTACCTGACTCTAACTCAGTCAAGCAGAATAAGAACAAGATTATTTCCAACTCACTTGCTGATTGGAACCTTTGCGAATTCCGTGGTCGACAGTGTCGAGTGCTTTTAGTGAGTTGCAAGGTGTTCGTAATAGATTGCGCTTAGGGGAGTTTGTGTAGCCCGTATCGATCGGAGAGCAAGAGTCCAAGGCTCAGCTACATCTTCAACAAAGTGTGTTGTTTTCAGGGGGTATTGCTTTTCACCCATTAATTGTTTTGGAATCGCCTCGGTACAGTTGCTATTCTAGCCCGCTCACTGGATTTAACATTAGTCCTTCCAAACATGTACAAAGCTCGCTTTGGAGCTTGCGCTCGGAATAAGTTCGAGGATTACTACCAGCCCGAGTCGTTAACCCAACTCGGAGTAAACGTCGTGAGCCATTCCGCTTTTCAAAAATGGGTGGCGACAAGAAGGTTGGCCCCGAAAGTGCAAGTAATCGAGATCGGACCCGGGGTCAACCGAGCGGAGAAAATTCAAACAAGTCGATCGCTGAACTTGGAGATGTGTCTAATGGTCCCTCCTGGCGGCGCTGTCTATCAAAAAGCACATCTAGATTAGACTTTTCCGAGTTCAAGATCCAACTGGCCCAGAGCAGCACACGATCCACGGAACTTGCAGAGTTCGGAGAGCACATAATTCAAACGCTTCAGCCGATCGTGGACACCGAGGAAATCCAAGTGTATGCTCTTGACTGGAGCCTGCGCCATCCAATCTTCCGAGAAGCTGCATTCCGATACTTGGTCTATTCCAAACGAATTCTGGATTACGCCGAAAAGCTTCTGGATGCAGCTGGACCTACTGTTGTCGTTCAATGGCGTATGGAATCGGTCCGGCCTGAAAATTTGCTCGCTTGTTCCTCCAGTCTAATCACGTTGCTTCGCCTGACATTGGCTCAAGCAGAATATTCCGACGTGAAAACCGTATATCTTGCTACTGATTATCCTCTGGAAGGTGCTAATGCTCCGCACTCGGGCACTTTTCGTACCATCGGAGATCAGCATCACGCCGCAATTCTAGAATTTCTCAATGCATTCCAACCTCGGGGATCGCTGGAAATGTATAGATTGACACATCAAACTAAATTGTCTCGGGTCACAGAATATGACAAAGGTTTAGTTGAGAATGATTTGGGGTTCCTCGGAATTGTTGACAATCGTTTCACAACAAGCAGAATTATTCGTTAGCGGTTCTAGCGGTGATTGTGCGAGAAATAGGTACGCAGATACTAGGGAGATGCATTCATATTGATCATCCTGCTTTGTTTTGAAGTTCATTCACCAAACAGATTATCGATGCCCGTCGTGAAAATAAAAAATTGGGCAAGGTTCGGAATGATGTGTTGTTCTTCGAGCGTACCAACTTGTAATTTGGTTTGAGAGTAAAATGTAAAATCCGCTGATACACAGCGTTGTTAGATTTCAGCCTAATATCTAATGAGTGACAGAGAGTAGGAATGTCCGATATATAAGGAAACAGCACGATAAAGGAGCATGAAAAGTTCAGCTAGAAGTCCAAGGTTGAAAAGAGAAACACGCCAAAGTAAACAACATTAACCTATGTTCTTTAAAGGAGAATACTTCTAAAGGCAAGCAAGAGGCCGCGAATGTTAGATTTAGAGCAAAGCGGACACAAGCAAAAGCATAGAAGCGAGTGCAATGGAAGGAACTGAAGTTTTGGCTCCAGCGTTGGAAGGTTTGCCGTTGCTGCTGTTGGACCCTCCGCCTCCGTTGGAGGAGTTCTCAGGTTGAATGATGGAGCTGCTCGGCAAAGGCTGGACAGCAGAGACAGTTTGCTTCCCAAGCTGACCAGAGCCAACCATCATGTGGATCCCCACGGACGGAACACCATTGACAGTGACGAAGACCAGAGCGGGACCAGGTACAAGGATAGCCGGGTTGGGAGGAAGCTGCGATACATGGAGAACACCACTGCCATCCTCGTTGCCGGTGTAAGAAGTCTCGAGCTCAACGTAACGTTGACCCATATTCTACAAAGCAACAAGAAGTCAGACTGCAGTATTTGCATTGCAAAATTACGCGTACCATAGCATGTGTAGAGAACCCTGGACGAATAAGAACGACCTTGGCGGTGGCGATCATGGAAACATTGCCGAAGAGGTCATCTTTGGACAGAGTCACGTTGAAGTAATTTCCTCCGTAGCCAAGCTCGCTAAGAAGGCCGTTCGGCTGTGGTCGACGCTGAGAATAGTATGAGGGTAGAAGCGTTCCACGCGATACCTATCCGAAGACATGAGTTTTCCCAATGCACATAAAAGGAAGAAAGACCGACTCTGTGGGGTACTTGATGTTGCTACCAACGTTGTAATCGGCATTGGGGTTCGAACCGGTCACAAAGACTGAGCCGTCAGGAAGGATAGTTGCGCTAGAGTGATACATGCGGGCGACGGTGCTTCCGCTTAGCCCAGCGCGAGACCAGCGCGAGCCAGCTTTGGCGCTTGGATCATAGATAATGGGCTTATAGACAGGCTGGTCGGCGTAAGATTGACCAATCGACCAGCTGACATTTCCATATCCAGCTACACCTTGGTTAGCGCTAGCCAAGAAGTTAGCACCCGGCCATTTCGGCATAGTTCGGTACATACCCGTTAACCATGAAGATCTGACCATTCGGTAGTGCAATCATGTTACCCATTGTCCTGCGTTTTCGGGTAAGAGTGTGTCTAGATGCTCAGCAATATGAGACTCACCGTCCTTCGGGCAATGAGTCATCATCAGTCCATTTCGCGTCAACGTCTGGGGTCATCTTTACACAAGTGGCATCCGCCGGGTACGCTGCAATAGCCCAGTTTTCAACCCATTGGTCAGGCTGCAGGTCAGAGCCGCCGCAGAAACTACGTAAAAAGCATGAATACATGTATCAAATTGGTCTAACTTCAACTCACAGCACGGTAGCAGTCCAATTGTTGGCTGGGGTCAAAGGAAGCATAATAGATGCACCGCTCGCGGGATAAGTTCGGACACTAGGATAGAATTTTATGAATAAGCAACGTTTTCATCTCGGCGAGGTGACGTACGCATGTGGAATGTCGTCAAGTTCGTACTCTGTGTTTGACTTGTAATCAAACACTTCGGTTCCCCAGTTGGTTTGAATGAACAAATTGCCACTGGGCAAAAGCCAAGTCAAGGGGAAAAGGTTGGCAGGGAGTGTTTTCGTAAGAATGTTAAGTCCAACTGGATCGCCTTTGGACGGGAAAAACTCGTATGTGGGGTTGTTCTAAACACGTTGTTAGAACACCGAAACGGCGTTGCAAGATTTTACCAACCTGCCCCGCACTGTTGACGAAACCTCCCCATTGGTTGCCCCCAATAATGATCATGCTACCATCCTCCAATGTTTCCAAGGTAGGATACCAGCGCCTGGTGCTCATTGATGTCTCGATCCAATCGCATTTCTTATCCTCACAGGGGTCGAGGAGACGAATCCTACACTTCAAGTCAGATTTAGCCTCCCAGCATTGACTAGCTAACTCACGCTTTTCCTCCGTCTCCATTGTAATATGGAGCAGTGTCTCCGTTTTGGGAGGAGGCAGTGAGCCCTCCCCATGTGATCGCTAATTATAAGGGTAAGTGAAATGATCTGCCCAAATAACTGTGTTGGCTTTACCTTGGTTACCCCCAACATTGAGCCAGGTTCCATTGCCTAGAACAGCACCTCCAGCGCAGAAAGAGTTGGTGACGATGTCCATTGCACGGAATTTGTTCGTATCGACGTCATACTCGGTGGCCCACGCTGGATGCGAGGGGCTTCCAACCTAAACAGATATTAAGTTTATTGCGCCTGGGAATGTTTTAGACAATACTACATACCTTTGGAGGGTTATTCTCGGTCTTGTCAACAATGTAGACGCGGTTATCAGTGCCGAGGAAAAGTTGCTGAGCCGAGACACCGCTATCGCCCACAATCTCAAAGGTGCCTGGAGTGCCTGTCTTAGTGGGTTGCCCAGGCGCGGGAAGCACCGTAGGATCAGCAGCAACAGATGCTAAAAGGGCCGAAAGAGATAGGGCCACAGTAGCCCTACGAGTTGCCCTGATCGAGTTCATGACGCAAAGCAACCAATAGACAGAAATGCCAACCAATTAAAGAGACCAAACACGTAAGGGAGAAATTATTGAGCGGGGGATAGGAGAGGTAGGAAGGGAGGAGGCCAGTAATAAACCTACCTCGTCCACTGTTGATCAAGGCTCGGGCAGGGCGCATCCTGGCCTGCCCTAAATCACCCTCGGCAAACCCACGGGTTCATTCCGGCACTGAAACCTGTGTTCTAGCGCTGGCGCTGGGAATCCATGGCCAGGCGATGTTTTGTCCTGTGCTAATTATAGCTGCATAGGATATGGTATATGTCTAGTAATCATGATATTCACGTTTTCCGACTTTCGGAAGGCAAATTGCGGAAGAAAAACATGGGGGACCCGATTGGAAGTCACAAAAATACAGACCATCCTCGATCAGGCCCTGTCGATACTCTTAATTTAGACGCATATTCAATCATACGTTTGTATTATGCTGTGTATTTTGACGATTAAAATAGAGCTATTGGGTGCGAACGATGAATTTGTGCCCCAGAAATGCTCACCGAGGCTTGTATAAGAGAGCTGGTAAGAATCAAAGACAGCGCATGCCAGGAGTCGAACCTTGCGATTTTTCAATCGCCGGACTGATGCTTTCCACTCCTTCCAAAAGACCCAATCTATTCCATTGATTGGCCTGGTCCAACAAAAATATTTGACCAAGTAAGCGCTGCAGTTTTTTTTTTTTTTCATGAATAGATCTGATAAAGTATTCAATTTCATTGCCAACTATTTGACTCGATCGCAAATCCAGAACCCATCTGCCGTAGCGCTAGCCCGGGCTTGAGAATGCGGAGCTGGACAACTTGCTGAAATAGCATATCTCCCGAGGAGGACAATGTCAATTTCCAAGAGCCGCGGCACAGCCATCGACGCCAAGTCCCTCCCACATCAACGTCCTGCATGGTTGCGCTCCCGACCTGCTCGGAAGAGTGGCCTCATATACCTATTTCTGGCGAAAACTCCTACACATCCGCGCCACAACACAGATGTCTACTTGACCAACGGACGATATACCAATTTATTAGCTCAGGAAAGAACTTCTCCAGTTGCGTATAGCCAGGTGGCGGAGATAGGTGCTCTGCTTTCTCTCAGCCGCCGATGTAAACCACTCTCAACCCACACTCACGCATATGAATTTCGCAACCAGTCCATGGAACCAGTTCTTGAATGCGTCCGACACGAGCCCTGCGTATCAAACGCCATTCTCGACATCTCTACATCCGCCGGTTGCTGACAGGATCTAAGACACCATCCCCGCCGAAAGAGTTCTTGACTCCAGGTTTCTCAATTGCAGCTCGCCTCGTGTTTGGGCGCCTTCAAGGATTCACTCTCAAGCTTTCTACGCCCCCTATAAATATTGGCCACGAACCGGCGGTTTGCCACCTCTCGCAGACACTTGCTTGAATCCCATCGCTCTCACTCATGCCAGCCATTGACTTTATTGATAGTCCAGAGACACTCACCGACGCTCTGGACTCGCTATGTACTCTTAATTTGACCCTGCCCTCTCTCTTCATTGGGATGCATGGTATCAGGGTTTCTCGCAACGGTCGACTGTGTATACTGGATATCTACGTCCCAGCCTTGGAGGCTATTTTTATGATCGACATCACTGTTCTGGACCACCTTGCATTCTCAACCTCGTCGTTGCCACCGAAAGCGGGATCTCGACGAGGACTGACGCTCAAAGACATCTTCGAGTCTCCCGAAATTCCCAAGGTCTTTTATGACGGTGAGATCTAGCCCTTGCCTTTGCTTATTGTCAAGATAAGGTCAAACTGGACACTGACATGAACGAATTCATTTCGGCAGTTCGTACTTCTGCTGACAACCTGTTCAACGCTTTCGACATATCCGTTCAAGGTGTCATCGACCTCCAAGTGCACGAATTGGTAAGTGCACGTTGTTCGAGAATGTTACAACATGATACTACTTGCGGACATGACATTTAGGCAGTCCGAGTGGGGTCGAAGAGATTTCTCAATCCTCTTGCGTAAGTTCACCTATATCCGATCAGCTCCGGTGGTTGCGGCTCCCAGCAAAGTGGACTCACGCTCTTCTTTTACCCCAGATTGTCGATCATGAATGATATTCGTCCCTCCGAAGCCGTCCAGCAGCAATGGACTGATTGGATCTCAAGCGGACAGAAATGTATCTCCCCAGAACTTGGGGGCAACTTGCGTGCGTGGGATGAACGACCCCTTCGTCAGGAACTGGTTAACTACTGCATGGCCGACGTAATCTACTTGCCACGGTGGGCAAATTCTTTTCCGTATCACATAAACCAAATTTGACAAACGATTTTAAAGATTGTTGCAAGTATACGAGTCCAAGTTGAGCAATAAGCCACTTGAGTGGCGCAAAAAGATTGAACACGAAGTTCAGGCTCGCTTAAAATTGGCCGAAGATTTCTCTTTTGACTCTTACGGGAGGCATATGGCAAGGGCGCCTGCTGATTGGCGATAAAAAAAAAAGGTTATACGTTACCTCGATCTCTTTTTGGATTGTCTCGTGATTGATTGTACTCGTGTCCGTGTTGCTCCGTTATTCTCTGCCTTCTCGGCGTCTTTTTCATCTGCATATTCACAGTCTATCTATTGTCGATGTAATACTAGCACATGTACATTCATATCCACATAAGTTTGCTCCATAAAAGTGATTCTTCGCCATGTTTTTTTGGAAGGACGATTTGATAGGAGGGGCGATCGACTCTTGATCGCGTGGCGCGCACGCTCCATCAGGTCGGCAGGGTATATGCGTGATGACCCCTGATCATATAGGCTCTGAGATGCCATGCAAACCTTGTTAGAAGCATTCAAGTACATATGATCTCTTGATAGGCGTGGGTTTTCCCCATATTTCAGCCGCTAATGCAACGTGGACGATTCTCCAGTCGGGTATATACGTGAAGACCCGAAAAATATTGTAACTGCTCACTAACTTGGCAGGAAATTTTGGTATTGAATACAAATTGATTCTCAGACTTGCTTTTAAAGTCTTATATGATTTGTATCAGTGAATACCATCATTTCGTCCAAGGTGATCTTTTGGACTGCTGGTATAACCGGTACCGGTAATAAACGTTTGATAACCCGAATGATTCACCCTTGCTTATCAATGACCCTGCTTCCAATAACACTTGTATTGGCTGTAGAAATCCCATGGTGAATGGTTTTGGTTATTTTGCGCCCTCCCTTGGTTCTTTTATTCGAATATATGCACTGAATAACGCTGAGATGCGCATACAATGGTCGAAGCCGATATCCATGCCGGCCGAACTCTAAACCACATGGCCTACAAGCAAAAAGTTAATTTATGATTATGAAACCCGTCAGGTGGCGTCGGGATGGGAATACACTTTTTCGTACTTAACATAAAGGACGAAGCCTTGGAATGTATTGGGTCCATTAATCGATGAACAATAGCGGCATTCAAGTATACAAGTTCCCATATCGGTCGGTGGGAGCCGGAGCGCACAAGTAGCATTGGACATTTATGCACCGGCATTCCTTGGGAGAATCATACTACAAATTAAGGGGGCGGTGGTGCGCAGATGAGGCAATCAGCCAACCTGGGTGGAGCTCAGCTCGAGCGCGGCAAAAACGGGTCAAAGGCAACCTTTGCGACGAAAATAAACCAAGGACTCAACACTGAAAGTAATATCAACAAATCAGGTGCATTACTTCTAGCACAAACCGAACGAAGATGCGTTGATCAAGTCTCGGGTTCAAACGCCTTTGGTATTGATCCCCTCACGTTTCGAGGGTGACCAACTATGCAAAATGACATAAACGACCGGCCGAAAATGCGCATGACGTCTGGCATTGCGCTTCTACCGAAGAAGGCGGCCAGTGATTGGTTCGTTGCGCCCGGGCGTGGAGTACGATTGCGACTCCACCTCACGATCGATTAGAAGATGGTCAAATGTCAATAGTGTATGCCGACGTTACTTGAAATCGAGGGTGAGCGCCTCTCCAGAGTGTAATTTCTAGTGAAATTAGGAGCAGGCGTTGGTCAGGGGTGCGCTCGGTATATAGGGGGCAGGATCCAAGTCTCCTCACTCCTCCGCTTTCCTCCCGCCCCACTCAATTTGAAATCTACACGATGGCTAGCTCGCCTCAGACGTCTGCTTCGTCAGTTGATAGTGCTGCCACATATGACTCGATCCAATCATATAACAACGCCCTGCACGAGTATACCAGGAATCTGTAAGTCTCCGTGTGTCTAGACTTTTGGATACGATGGGTGCTTACTGTGCATGGTAGTTGGATGGAAGCTAGGCGTGAGGCTGAGAGCCGTTCAAAGAACCGAGCGACACAGATTGCGCCTCTGAAGAAAAGCGGTCCAACAGCTTGAGAGAACTATCATACCCATTGACCCGTTCATACCGTTTCTCCACTGGGCTTGTTTGAGACGCTATGTTCATACCTTTTTCGCCTAGATGGCTTCCCACCATGCGCCTTCCCACTGTTTCATATCCATTGTATGTCTAGGTTTTCGGGGTTGGTTCTGATTTTTTCTTTCTTTCTCGTTGGCATATAGTTTGGGGTTGGTGAATATCTAATTGAACCATTTTGGATTACAACACGTTTTGGCTGAGCGAGAAAAAGAGAGAAAATTGAATGAGCGTTTCGTATATGCTGTTGCAAAATTTGGTTTCAGTCCGATTACGATCGGTCACCGTGTTTTCCCGTTATATCCATGGTTTGTCATATCTTATTTTTTTGGCGCGTGCGTGTTCATTGTCGTTTGTCAACACAGTCTCTCCCGCTTGTTCGTGCTCGACCGAATCTGAATTCGCGCCACCAAGGATAACCATTTCCAAGGCGTATGTTCTAATCCCGTAGGCACAAGGGCCAATAAACAGGTACTCTCCGACAGAAAATCGTATTCAGTAGAGAGTTTCAAGCCCAAGTCGAGGTTCAATCAAGAAAATATGAAATATTGAGTTTAACAAACTCCGAGCCGGTCGAGAAAGGGTGAGGTGTTCGGGAAGGAGAGAGCGGCCGGTAAGCAAAGGTTACCTTTTATAGTATTCTCCTATCAAATCGAGTTTCCAGGGGGTCATCGGGCGACTGAAATGGATGGCTCGGGTTGGGTGCTGTGCAGATAGTGAGACAGGGTAATGATACCCCACAGTTGGTACCAGGCCTGATAGCCAACGGGCCTCAGTTCAGGGAAAAGAGCGGTATGTGAAGGAGCATCCCCAACAGAAGCGGGAGCAGTGTTGATATATGTACTGGGCAGGGATGGATAATGAAAGAGTCGAGGTTCGAGTTGTTCAACCACTCGCTCCCGCGCAGAGTCTCTAGGCGAGGTCTTGTCCTCCAACTGCGGCAATCGGGGCCTCGAGGAGCGAGGAGTAACAAGGGTAGCTGAAAAAAAGTGAGTTGTTTCATGTAGAATATGAATAGCCGGAATCTTGTCTATGCGCATAGACAAAGGCTACTTGGGCAGTGGTAACAGTTAAGCTTGGTGGGCACGTTAGCCCTCGCGTGGAGGGCGCGGTGGACCATGCACAGCGGAGGCCGTGTGGGTAAGCGCATGGACATGGGGTCCCGTCGTGGTTGGGGAGGGTATCACGTTGGGAACTCGGGCGGTAAATAGGCCTAGGAATCATATCTGGGTTTATGGACCACATATTGGGTATTCGTGCTGACGCCGAGAAATAGATTTCTGGGGATTGTCTGGACTCGATGACTGCTGTGGGTAGAAGCAGATACCCGCCGGGCGCCTAAGTAGCTGATAATTTGATAACTGTATAGCTCTTGAGAGGACTATCATCATCAATCGAGGCCAAGGCTGGAAACGTGAACACGAGGCAAATTGACAAAATCTTTGCACGTTGCAGGGGAACAGGAGAGAAGATTGTTCATCCTGAGCACGCAGGCATTACCGCATCCGCATCCGCATGTAAGTACTGATTTTTCTGCCGGCGTCGATCCAGCGCACATTACCCGTCCAGGCTCTTGTAGCTGGACGTAATCTGGGACACATATTGGCTTCTCCCGTGACCTGTGCGCTGCAGCTGCATCGGATAGGCCTGTGCTGAGCACCAGTTGTTATATATCCTGCGATCGCAGGTGATTGGGTGCTCTCTCCGTCTCTATCTCTCTGTCTCTAGTATTCACTTGTAATCGAGGCTGGTGCCTCCTATACCAGACTGCTGACTATCTATTCTCATGGCTATCGCGTTTGGTGTTTCAGTCCCAGTCCATCCACAGGCGCAACCCAACTGTAGTCTTAACTCGACCCTGCGCTGTGCGACCGAGATTATGGCCGTCGACCTCAAGCTCCCTCCTGTTCCCGCAGACCTCAAGCACGTTGTCCCCTTTTGCACTCGCGCCCAGGAGGTCCGTGCGAGAGACACTAGTGAGTGCTCCACCGGCGCTCACCATCGCTACTTCCGGCGCTAACACATCTCCCAGTCGTCTGCTACTGGAGTCTCTACTATGTTGCACAGCTCGCACTCAAGCGCACACAGACCCCCGAGAACCAGGCATTCCTCGCCGCCGTTGTTGAGCAGCTCGAGGCAGTGAGTCTGCTTATCGCAGCCTTGTCCCTGGACTGGTACTGACAAGCCCCAGATGAAGCGATCGCTCAGGAATCGACGACATATCACCGACGAAGCTGCTGGCAGTCTCTACGTCCGGCGATTTGGTTACAACGTCTACAACGCCGCCATCAACGAAGATGCCCAAGGCCAGGCCAATAGGTGCGTTCCACTGCCCCACCGCTTGCTGCGCTTACACAACAATAGGTCTACTGCAAAGAAGTTTCTGGCGGCGTCATACTTTCTTGAAATTCTCAAAGTCTTTGGGCAGCTTGACCCACAGGTACGATTGCATTGGAGCTCGGATCACCTGGCTGACATTAAACTTTTAGGTGGAAGAGACGATCAAACACGCTAGATCCAAGGCAAACGATATTGTCCGTGTTCTGAGGGAAGGAGCCACGCCTATTGCTGCTGCGCCTCCTGCTGGTCGGTCAACCCCTAATGGCTACGTGGGCTCCCCATCAGCACTCTCCCACAGACAAACCCCGTCGTATTATCTGGCCGACCATCTACATTTGCATCCCCTGTCGAGTCGCCAACTGCTGCAACTCGTAAAGGCTTTTCGTTTCCCCAGGCCAATTACCCGCCTCCTCCCACCGATGCCGGCTCTGGCAGTCCCGTTTCTCCGCGCTTTGCCCAACCCCCGCCTCCTATGTTCGTCAATCCACGGAGACAGGCTCAGGCTCAAGCACAAGCACAAGCGCAGGAACGACAAGAGATCGCGAGACCCGAAAATGTCGCACTTCCGTCTTCCGGATCTAGCGCTCAGATTCCGCTCCCCGATCCCACCTCACCGAGAAAACTCCAATCTCCAGTGCGCGAGCGTTCTCCTCTTGCCTATGTTGGCCCAACTGTCGCCCGCAACGCCCAAAACGCGTCCAAACCCCCTAGTCCGCCTCCGAAGCCTCCCACACCCACCATCAAACCTCCCAGCCCCAAGCCTATCAGTCCCAAATCTGCCAGCCCTGTCAAGGCAACGGTGCCGATTATCCCGGTAACTTCTCCGGTGATCCAGCAGTCCCCACAGGAATGGCCGGCCTCGACCATCATCTTGACGCGCCCGCCGGGTCCAACAGAATGGCCCCAGCACGCGCTCGTGTCGCCAAGTATAGGATCGTCAGCATCTGTCGATAGCGCTGAAACTTTCACCTCATCTCAACTACGGACGGTGATCAAAAGCGCCTCGACAGCTCCACGTGCGTCTTCGCCGGTCAAAAGTGAATCTGCCGCCTCGACCGAGGAAGAAACAGACTCGCAGGTGTCCGAGACCGAGGACGAAACCGAAGATGATCACGACCAGGATCAAGATGATGACGAAAGTGTAGCCGAGTCAACGCTCATGCCCGTCCTCACGGTCGTAGATAATCTCGCGCCCAAGCTTGAGATTCCGGGGGCCCAGGCTAGTGGGCTGTCGCCGTCGCGTCGCCAGTTGCAGACGAATGGGGGTTTGGACGTGAGATGACCGAGGCCATCGGGAAGCTTACGCGTGCGCCTGCACCTTATCGCACGTCTCCCCCCTCCACAAGTCGAGCCTCGCCTGAATCTAGCTCTCGTGCTTCACCTGTATCCGTCTCGTGCTTCACCCATATCCACGTCCCGCGCTTCACCCATATCCACATCTCGCGCGTCACCTCTATCTTCATATCGCACGTCACCCATATTGGCATCTCGTGCCTCGCCGTTGTCTGTTGCGAGTGAGACTCCGATTCCGGCGAGCCCCGACCTCGAGGCTGAGGCTAATGGTATAATACCATCGGTGGTCATTCCCCAGTCGCCTGCTCAACCTTCCCCTACGACTCCAAACATGCGAGCCTATTCCCCCACGACGATTTCTCCGTGTCATTGCACCAGTCGTTCAAATCGGCCGCGGAGGTTATGACTTTTCGTTCTCCAAGTTTGATCGCGGCCAGGAGCGCGAGCTGATTGACGTCGAAGGCGGGGATGACGAGGACATCGGCAGCGGGTCTTCGATGTCCTCTTTCTCCAGTGGGTCCGAGGACGAAGTCGAGGCAGACGATGCCAAGGAGGGCTCTGACAGGAGCGACGGGAGCAGTATTTCCGAGATGACGATCCAAGACTCGGAGAAACCTCAAGAGTCCAAGCCTCTGAGGAAGACAGTCCGGTTCGCGCCAGCGTAGTAGGAGGGCTCAGCCCCGAGGTTCGCAAGCAGGTACTCCCCCCACCGGCTTCAACTCGCTCATCTCCGTCCCTCCAAATCGTCCCCACGTCGGCTGTTCCCCAGCCGCTGGCCAGGCCGCCGACTACTCGGTCCTCGTCGTATGACAGTTACCAACCTTCAATCAGGAGCCCCGACTCGCCGATGTATGGCCCTTCTCGCCCACCCATCGATGGTGAATTCGCTATTATCCCGTATCATCCTTCCATGTCTGCTTCCCACCCTGCTCCAGCTGTGCACAACAACCCAGCGTATGCTCCGACGGCCAACAACGCGTTGGTGCGCACCACCTGGACGTCGTCGCCCACTCAAGGCCCAAGTGCACCCCCCCACCGCGTTCAAGTCGATCGCGAGACAGCTTCGTTGGCGCAAAAGTACTCGCGCTTCGCGATCTCGTCGTTGAACTATATGGACATCGAGGCTGCGAAGAAGGAGTTGCGCGCTGCGCTTACACTGCTCGAGGGCGGAGACATGTACTAATCTCGCACGGTTTCATACTTGACGACCACTTTAATGACCTCTTCTTCTGATTTATGGCTAATTTCGAGGTTATGCTTATCGATTATGGTTTATTGCATGTTCTGGTCATGTGCAGGTTTTTGGGTACCGACTTTTTGCTTTCTCTCGTGTAGTTTGTTCGTCTCTTTTCTGGTATTATTGTGCTGGTCTTGTTGGTCTGCTTATGTTGTCCTATGCGCTTTCTCCCGATTAGGCCCCGCCATGCGAGGTCCATTGGTGCTCTCGATCCACATTGTACACTGTACCACCTATCTTGTATCTATTCGCATAGTTCGATTGTACACCAGCTTTCATAATAATACATTCCCCTAGTTTGTACTCTAATTCTTCTCGTGCGACCTGAAGCGCCAAAAGATGGGTATTCACGTGACCTAGCCCGTGTTTGTGGTTTCAACTTGAACTTTGTGCAACCACCTGTTCGGTCATTATGGCGTTGACTCGTTCTGTAGCGATGGATTTGGGGTTGTCTCAGATTGGAGTAGGTGCTGGGGCAGGGAGCGGAAAGAGTGCGTCTGCATCGGATATTGCAGCGCTTGGCAAGGCTCGTACTATTGTCGACGCGCATCTTGCGAAACATACGTCTAGGATCCCTTCGTTGGATGAAACCATCAATGGTGAGTTTTTTCCCTTAATTTTATTTTCCTTTTTCACGGGTTTATTCAATCGGGGGTTTCTGGCAGCATCCGCTTCGACCGACTATACGCTCGTTCCCAACGAGGCATGGGAGCAATTCTACATGCGAAAAGCTGCTTCACTTCCTGATGGATTGTTTGAACATATCGAGAGTGCCCATAACCACTCGGCGATGGGCTTGTTGCCCGAGATTAACTATGTGTGGATCGTGCTTGGGAATATGCTCTTGCTATGGGACTATGCGAACCCGAGGTGCGTCTTGCGTTTGTTGTTTGCTCTCAAAAGTGCTGACGCCCATAATCCAGCTCGGAGCTCGTACGGTACGATCAACAGCCTAATCTCATCACCCATGTTGGACTCGTCAAGCCCAAGCCTGGTATATTTGTCGATACAATCCAACACCTGCTCGTTCTATGCACACCGCTCGCGGTCCAAGTTATCGGCGTCGAAATCACACCAACGGAAATGAAACTGTACGAAACAGATATTTCACTGTCGACAGACGGGGTCGAGATGACGTCTGTCGTGTCATCTCAACTTGGACGGATTTTTATGCTTGGTGTACAGGACGGATGCTTGTACGAGCTCACGTATCAAGCTGCAGAATCGTGGTTTACGAAAAAGTCGGCGTGGTGAATCATTCGACCAGCGGATACGCTAGTTTTATTCCGTCCATCACCAGTTTGATTGTGCCCAAACTCGATCGTGAGTGCTGTCTGTTTGTTTCTTGGCGTTGGCTATTAACTTGGGCATGTAGAGCGATTGCTTGTTTTGGTCTCTGACCCGGACAGAAAGTGCCTCTACGCTCTTACGGATAGAAATCACATTATAATGTACTACCTTGGCCAGCCAGAGGACTCCCTTCGAGTTGTTGTTGACGCCAAAGATCTTCGTGGCGCAGCTCAATCACTTTGCCCCTCGGTAGCTCTCAACTCTGCATCCTTCCGAATTTGTTCCCTCATCGTTCTCCCACCAACCGAAGCGAGCTTTGCTGTGCTGATAGCAATCACGACCGGCGGTGCTCGATTATACTTTTCTCACCAACGACGTGGCTATGGCTCCTACGGCGCTCCGAGCACTCTTGCGCTCATTCACGTTCGGCCACCCCCCGCTCAACTTCCCCATCCTGAGCAACCTTACCAAAACCCGCTATATGGAAGGGAGCATTTACAAGGGCTGCCCTCTGCAGCTGTAGGTGGCATCACACGTGCAGCATACAGAATGGGTCTCCTTGTCGCTGTTCAAGAACTCGAATCCGGTCCGGACAACCTTCGCAACTCGCTCTTTGTCGCCACGCCCGACTTGGGCAAAATCGCAGCCTCCACCACTTCTGGACCGAGTTCAAACACGACCTATGGCACGACCCGACGTCCCGTCCTAAATGAATACGCCTCGCTTGTCCCGACAGGTACTAAAATCTGGGATCTGGCGCCCGCCCCCCATGTGGAGAGCGAGATGGAACTTGGAACGATCTCACTGCTCAACTTGTAGAGCCTCCTCGGCAGTTTATCGCGCTTACCGAGGCTGGGCTGACGAGCTTGGTCAAAAAGCGCCCGATGGATGTGTTGAGGGACTTGATCGAGGCGAGTCGCAAGGTTGGAGACCTTTCGTACGTATCGGTGTTCAAGGATAGGTAAGGTCTACAATTTAGCGCTACTTCAAAGTATCTAACAAGTGGGGTAGCTATGGAGTAGACCAATTCTGCATGATGTGTTTTGCGCTCCTGGCTTCCAACTCTCATTTGTCAGCGGACAACCTACACCTTCCCGGCCAGCGGAATACAGATGGAATTGATGCAGCTGTTAATATGAGCAAAGAGGTTCTTCTTGTTACCCAAAACCTGCTACAGCAATTTGGCGGGAAGCCGGCTGCCGTTGAACGAGGTAATGCTATTACTACATCTGCATGCTATCTTTACTGAGGCTTGCGTAGGGATGGACGTGCATTACGAGTTCAGCGCCCGACATGATGGGTTCGCGTCATATCTTGCCGGGCTTTTGAAGCCTATCTGGAAGTTGAATATCACGAAGGCTGGGTGAGTAGTTCTTGCATTTTTTTCCGCAGCTCGTTGACGCATATCATGATGGTTTGGTATTGAACTTTGTCCAGCCCTGGTGGACGTCAAGTATCTAATCTCAGCGAAAGTGTGCTGGCCGCGATCCAGAACGATTTGACAAACTGCGAGATTTTGTAACGAGGCGAGTGCAAGGTCCAACATTACATACAATCCCCACAATCTAATATATCGATGATCTAGCCATCCTCAACTCTTGCTCGCTGGGTCCGGAGAGTTCAGCGCAGCCCGTGGGGGGACTGAACAAGAGGCACTCAAGGTATGTTTTACTAACATGTGACGTACTCGACTAACTAAATGGCCATCTACAGGCAGAACACACGTCGGTTTCACAACTTCAAGCGTTGCTTTCGCGCGTTATCGAGGGTATTTCGTTTGTTTTACTCTTGATTGATTATAAGTTCTCAGATACCGTCGCTCTGTACGTACTTCCCCTCTATTCTCGGAATAGTACTAATCTGGAACACTGGGGGCTAGATGTGAACCTTCACTCCAGCAATCCCTCTCTAAGCTGACGTTCGATGGACTCATGACCACCACCGAAGGGGCGGAAATTGCCCGAGGACTGATTAACAATGTTATAAACCAGCAAATTTCACAACAGATTAGTGTGGACGCGATTAGCGAGACGCTTCAACAAAGATGCGGCAGTTTTTGCTCTGCAGCTGACGTTTTGTTGTACAAGGTATGCTTTGGTCGGTTTTATGAGGGGGCATCCAACTGATTTGGGCATGGTCCAGGCTCTCGAGAGTGTACGAAAGGCCAAGGAAACGAGAGATGCCAACGAACAGAGGACGTGTTTGAAAGAGAGCTTTAGGTGAGTTGTTTATTCAGCCTTTGCTTATAGGATACTGATCGATGTATGTAGATTGTTCCGAAAATGCACCTCCACACTTTCTCTTGAAAAGCTCCAAGAAGTAGTCGCCGAATATCGGGCCCTACGGTATGCAAACGGGGCAGTTCAACTCCCACTTCAATGTGCCAAGGACTGGGACCTAGACAACCATGGCCGCGATTACTGGTTATCTGAACGCTTGAGTGGAGACGAAAGACGAGAAGCGTATAAACTTCGAAGGGAATGCTACAAGCTAGTTACAGATACGCTAAGCGCATTCGATGATGCATACGAGCAAAGTCAGGGCAAGGATGACGGAAGCGCTGGTAAATTCCTTCCTAGTCACTACTGAAAGGATGGTCACTGACAAATGGATAGGTGATGCCGAAGCGGTACGCAAAAATGCGTACCAACTCGCCCTGAGCTCCGACGACCCTATGTTCCATGCGGAACTGTACGATTGGCTCGTGTCCCAGGGCCGGACCGATGATCTGCTTGAAGTACGTTGTGCTCCAGCCCCTACACATAGTTTATTCCCCTATCTCGTCCATTTAACCTGTTCCCTTGTCTCCCATTTATTCATTTGCTCATTTACTAATGCAAATATGTAGATCCGAACCCCATATATTGAGGATCATTTGATCAGCCAAGCTCAGCGAAACGACAAGTGGGGAGAGCTTTTATGGCAATTCTTCGTCCACAGTGGTCAATACTTGCGTGCTGCCTATGCTTTGCAAGCACTCGCCGACTCTGAGTGCGTCTTTATTGCTACAGCCCCCAAAAGCTTAACATTTATCCTTTTGCAGGACCGATCTAGATCTCGAGACCCGCATCGAGTACCTGTCCCTTGCCGTTAGCAACGCCAAATCTCACCCTAGTTCCGAGTATGGACAACACGAGACCGCCGTCGAGTTCCTTTCTGATCTGGAAGATAAACTCGAAGTTGCTCAGGTCCAACTCGAGATTGCTAATCTCCTTTCGCGGAGACATGCGATTGAGGGTGACCTGGAGTGGCGCCGCCGATATGAAGTCCTGACCTCTCGCTTACTCGATATTTCAACGGTAAGCCAATTATTAAACTACCTATTTTTATTAGTATTTATAGTTTTATAGCTGTATCGAGAATTTGCCGAGCCAGAGAACCTGCACGCCATCAAGTTGCTAATTCTCAAGGTTGCGGACCGCCGAGACACTCAGTTGGCAATGTCCATTTGGGAGGCCATCCTTGCGGAAGGTATGTGAACTTACTGTACCCTTGATTTATGTGTTCCCCGTTTCACACTGCATTTCATCAGCGGGATCCCCGCAAGCGGTCCAAGAACAAGTATCAACGCTCGCAATGAGGTTCTTCCCCTCTGACATTGCCTTTCCCTTGGGTGAGTTTTGATTTCACGACTGATCCCGTCCTCTTCCACTTACCTATTTTCGCACGCCTCACATTATAGATTCGGTTTGTAGGCTGTTGGATGAATATGCATGGCCTAGGCGGCTCCCGCCCACTTGGGTTCCCAGCGTTTTGCTCAGCGGAGGGATTCCATTTGATGCGCTTTTTGGTGCGCTGTTGGCCATTCATGAATCTTCGGTGGGTGCGAGCGAAAATATCTTTAGATATGATTGACTAATCTAGGCTATAGGTACCACCGTACAATGATATCGCTCGGACGAACCACGTGCTTGCTGAAATCACCGTCCTACTCGAGACATGGTTGGACGAACAAACTCGGCCAGGCGTGGGATCGACTCGGGCAGAGTTCCCGGTAAACCATCTCGATGAGGTCGTTTCCGAGTTCATCCTTCATGCCAGGGCGACCGAACAACAAAATGAGACAACCACTCGACTACTTGATATCCAAAGGCGGCTTCGTCGACGGTTCTGAGTGATACTAGCTTATTAGTTACAAACATGTAATACAGTGCAAGGGCATATACATAATCGTGATCATTATGGTTTCATTCACTCAGTCCTACGCTAGCCGAGACCATTGTTGCAAGTTCAATTCTAGCCTACGTACCGAGTCTGCTCTTGTATTTTTCCCAAACGCCCTGTTTAAAATCCACCCGTTGAGCAAAATATTGAGAATATTTGCTTGTTTTGCTGTTGAATGTGGTGGTACGATATTTATTTACAATCCGGTGACTTTTCAAGTGTACCAAGCTGATAAAGTATCACCAATCACCGCAGTATCGCTGCGAAAGTATCTGGATTTTGGGAATATGATTAACGTAGTAGATTAGAATGAATAGTTGAGTGAACTGTGGTCAAAGACCACTCGAGTTGGGAGAAAAAGATAAGCTGAGTGTAACTGGTGCTAGCTATACTTTTAAAGCGAGTAAAGTTAAACAAGCCCTTATAGCACAGTGGTAGTGCGTTGCACTTGTATTGCGCTTAGTTAGTGATTATCTAATGATTGCGTAATGCTATGCAAAGGTCCATCGTTCAATCCGGTGTGAGGGCATTCCTTTTTGCGCCTTTTTCATGAGGCAGAAATTAGGCTATCTGTCTGGACCAAGCACAGTAGAGCTCGAAATGCCCATTTTCACTCAAGCCGAAGCAGAGGGACTTGGATCACAAGAACATGCTGTAGATAGTACCTGCATAGATGAATGATACTGTAGAACCACCAGCAGAATTACTAAGTCAACAAGGAACTATAGATGGAAAGCCTGGTGACGGATGTTGCAGTCATTTTGTATGTCCCTAGCCATATACTAAAACCATGATCTTAAGAACTGAACAAAAAGCATCATTGTGTATATCATGACTGTATGCACATCAGTGGTTCAGAGTGCAAATCAAAGCCCATGGCACAAAACCAGCTGGGGACTGTGAACCACTCATGTGCATACAGTCATGATATACACAATGATGCTTTTTGCTCAGTTCTTAAGATCATGGCATTCTCAACCTCATGTCTTACAATCATTTTTGTTCCCATTGTATATCAAGCACTTTGGGAACCGTTGCTGTTGCATTTCAGCCCAAGAACCTTGCAGTACTCTTAGAACGCAACAAGCAAATTTCGATATTTCAAAAGGTTTCAGTTTGAGTCTACGTGTATGTAGTAGTCTTGTGTTATGGGGGAATTCTATAGCATGCATATAACTCAAACACCCCTTAACTCGGTTATTCCGTCATCAAACCCCTTCTTTTCAATGACTTCCCGGAGAAGCCACTCTAGTTGTGATTGGTCATGGACTTGTTACAACAATATAAGTAGTAGATTCGTGTCACCTAATAACTATACATCTTCGGACATAGTCGCAGGGCTCTAACGCAAAAGGAATTCATTCGGCTAGAACGGTCGAGCCCATAGTGCCACGTTTTGCAGCAAGGATAGAGTATTTTACACAGGCCTCGGTCAAATGCAAGACCCCCCCCCATCAGTGGCCGAATACATTTCTAGCCCTCCCAATTCGTGCTCTCCGTTGAGATTCTACCTGTCAGACAATATTCCAAGGTGCATTAGGCTCTGGATTGGTCAAGTAACATCCAAGGTAACTACGAACAAATGTAATTATAGCGCGATCCGAAATAGATGGTATGAAAAGGAGCTCGCGAACAAAATAGTACTAGTCTGTCCGTTGTGTAAAACCAAAGTTTGAAAACGACCGGATCATGCCTTAGTCAAGACCTCTGCGTAAGAGCGGGCACTCGTAGCAACAAGCTTGGCGGGTCCCTTGGCCTCTGAAATAAGGCCAACATCCTCCCATTCTTCTAGTTCATCCCGACCGACGTGGCGGTTCGAAACACCAAACCCATCGTCATCAAGAGCCAGCACGGCGCGCGTGGGACGAATGATCTCAAAGTCTTCGAGAATATCAACTAGAGATAAGGTCATGTGTCAATGAGATAAGCAAGAAAACCCGGGGGAGCATCGTACCTTTGCGTCGGCGAGGCTCGCGGATAAGAGCAGTGAGTGGGACCTCAGCTGAACGAGCAACGCGTGTCATATTGGGGTTGATAGACGCGTGAAGAGCCTCTAGGAAAAGCTCTTCTTCAACATCGTGATCTCCAAGAGTGAGTCCATCAATCTCATGGTCGTCGACACGAGCGCAGACACGACCGTTCCCACCTCGGCCAGAGGGGATACGAGCACTCGCGCACCATGAGCAGGCGCAACGAGGAACACGCTTTCCCTTAAGCCTGTCTGCCGACTTGTGAGCCATCCAGCGGTCATGTTCGAGAGCGGATTGGACTTTGATATCACAAGACATGGCACAGTGAGAAAAGGCTGAGTGGTGGTTGGGTGGTCGTGGGATGAGAGGAAGAAAATGGCTTATGGGAGTATAAATACTACGTATCCGTGGGTAGGCGCGTCTGGAAAAAAAGACCGATGTTGACTCGAGAGAGGGGTGAAGGCACAGGTTTAATAGGCGGATCGGCCTGGGGCGTTTTGCACGTGACTGCCACAAAAGCGGGGTAGATAGTGTCATCAGGGTCTGACTCTTACACGTTCAACCATACCTTTTTGCCTCGCTGATTTCCACATAATTATCGCGGTGGCCCTTGGTCACGATGGACGAACAACAATGCGACTCGGCCGGCTCAAGCTCAGCCGTTGAACAGCACCACTCTACTTACACCGAAATTAGGTCAAGGCGTTATGCCAGTGACGTTGCTGAGCGCATCATCGCCTCCTCGGACCCTTCAGTGCCGGAAGATTATGAACATGTCAAGGCACAGTCCGATAACGAGCCAAGCATCACCGAGTCATCCGGTCGCCCAGCTACTCCTCCGTTAGCAACCGATCCAGTGACGCCTGTACAAGAACCTGCGCCAGAGTCCGAGACCAAATTGCCCGAGGAAAGACAATGTCGTATATGCCTTGCAGGAGCAGAGGAAGAAGCCGAGCTGGGTAGACTCATTAGCCCTTGCCTATGTCGCGGTTCTATTCGGGTGAGAAATTCCCAAATCTTTCAAATGAATTGAATACTGATGGTATCTCCAAAGTATGTTCATGTAAACTGCTTGAAGCAATGGCGTGTCATGTCCCAAAATCGGAGTGCCTTTTGGTCCTGTCCTCAATGTGGGTTCAAGTACGCACTTGCTAGAACGCGAGCGGTGGGCCTTGCTAATTCGCCTGGTGCGTAACGTGGTTCGATGAGAGAGCTGAGTCAGTGACACGTTTCCAGTTGTCTTGAGTACGGCATCCGTGCTATTATTTACTATCATAGTTTTATTGTCGTCTTTTCTGGGAACGTATTTTGTCCCGGACGCCGAAGCCCTGAGCGAACCCCAAATGACAAACCAACGGGATTCCGATTCGTTTTTCAGTGCTAGCTTCGGTGGCGTTGTCATCTCGCCGTTCGATTACTACGCATATTCGTGGGACACGGCCAAAGACGTTTTCAAGCTGGCTGTGAAAACATTTAGCGATATTTCTGACCTTGAGGAAGAGTACGAATTCTGGAAGAAAGATGACGAGGAGCCTGACAGGAGTGATATCCTCGACGACAGCAGATATGAGAGTGTCCATACTTCGAGCAAGGGATTCAAGAGTACGGTCAAGATACCTCAGAAGACGAGATCACAGAAGAAATATCCAAAGCGCAAGATCCGCAGCCCTCCATCGCGATTCGAACGGTTTGTGCGATGGTTCATCTATAGGTTTATGACTGGCCTTGGCGTTGTTGGCATCCTGTCTTTTTTGAATCTCCTGTTTTCGGTTGGGTTGATTGCTCCTCTACGGTTATTTGGTGGGAATTGGACACGTGGGCAGCGAAGAGCAGCAGCAAACGATACTGCGACTCTACTCGTTTTCGTGGTGATTATTATTGGCGTGGCCAGGTACGCATATAATCATGTGCTGTGCTTTAAACTAACAGTTATATTTAGAGCAATTTGGCTTGTCTACAAACTTACCCGACACATTGCCCAACTCTTACTCGGCGCGCCGAAACCGCCATCCTCGAAGTTGGTCAAGTCGAAGAAGATACTGAGCCCGAGCCATGGGGTCCTTATCTTAGGCGTGTTTTCCATGAATTGCCAAATCGCGCGCGCGCGATCCCGTACCGCCTACTGCCGAGCATGATATTTGGTTGGATCGCGCTTGCACTTGTTCAAGGGTGGCATGCCGTGCGAAACTGGACGCGTGATGCTGTAGGACAGATGATCCAAGTCGGTCCTCAACAAGGGGTACCGGTGGTCGGGCATCAACGAGGAGTCTTTTTAGGTGATTGGTGACAGCTTGGATTTGCGCGTTATAATGGCACTTTTTGGACAATTTTCAGCCTCCGATAGTGTCTCCAAATGTATACTACTAGGCAAGTTCGTATGGTTCCCTAAACTTCGATAGCATAATGTAGCCACACGGTTCGCTGGTGGATCAAATTGGCCCCATTCACGAAAAGCTGAAGTATTCAAGTCAAACCAAAAGGTAGAACAAGTATTTCTCTCAGCGACCTACGAGCAATTCTGTTTGCACCGGAAAACGCCTGTGGATCGAAATTTTGAGGTAATGAACGTGTTCAGAAATTCAAAAACACGCCCACAGCCTCTCCAAGATTTCTCCACGTGACGCTGTGACTGTTACAACATACAGCCTTTGTTCAATACCTTGGCGGCGCATGTTGAACTTCAAGCTAACTGGCCACCAGGTTGGTACTATATTCCTAAAGCTCTAACTGCACCTAGTAATCAATATCTCTTTGGTCGAGCTAGATCAGCTTCAAAAGGAGTTCGCGCGAACGGGGCGATAACCTACCAATTCTCATTACAGAATACAATGAATCGCGTAAATAAGTTTAGTTGAGTTCATTTTGACTCACATAAAACCTCCGTTCCCAAGAGAATCCGAGCCTTGAAACGCCTCCTAGGTTTCAGATCCCTGAACTCGGAGCAACGGGCAAAAAACTCTTTGGCGGAGGATCAATCAGACCGTACTTGTTGAGTAAGCCATAAAGCGACAAAGACGCTCTCATTGAAAACCAGACAGCGTCCGTTCTATGCGCTGCGAACAAACCTATGCGCTGGGCGCATATATGCTGTACAGTGATACTGTGCGGAGAGTTGCTGATTCTATACAACGGTTCAGAATAATGTAAAAGATTAGGCGAATAGTAGATCGAGTGCTCTATTCAAACACTATGAGATAGAACGGCCGAATTAATAGCAGCATTATCAAAACAAACAAACCATCAGTAATTATTAGTTAACTAACAACGCGAAGGGCGTGGGACGCGCTTACTGTGTATAGCAACCATGTACAGCAACCATATGAGTAAGGATAAGCGCCAAAGCTCGATGAGCTACGGAGGTGAGCGGGAGGGGTTGTGTGATTGCCTCTGGAGGAGAAAAGAGCCCGAGGAAATCGCACTACATATCCACGACCCGTGAAATTAGCATATCATCAATCATGCCAACCCTGAGGTGCTATGGGTCACAGAGGTTCGTATTGGCTATAAGACGAGACAATTATAAGGGCAGTACTGTAGACGAACACATTGCTACGTGTATGAATAGAAGTAGCTTAGGTAAATTTAAGATGAATGAGGACCAGAAGTTGGACACTGAAACTTTTATACAGTCCAAATAGGAGCAAGAGTGTCGTGCACATAAATTGGTCACGCGGCATCACCTTTTAGATATATCTGGCTATGTGAACGAGGGAACCACACCAAGCCATTCTGCAAAACCGGCTGAAGCAAAGTGACTTATAAATCACATAGGAAACAATCAACCACATAGCATCACGTACATCCAATGATAGTCCGAAATGCAAGTGCCCTTGGTTTGATATTCAAAGCTGGAGCTAAATATGCGTATCAGGCATGGCTCTGGGTGGCCAATACATGCAGCAATGCGATATCATGCTGGAGAATTGTGCTTCCGCCTATTTCAGCTTTATAGTACTCGTTCAGACTTTCTAATGCGTCCAAGTTCGGTATATTTATTTGGTTATACTCCATTCTGTAGCCAGCAGCTTGTGTATATGACCGTTTTGTCTACTGGTAGAGTGTTAAATGAATAATCTCACAAAATTAAGCTCTGCATGAATTTTGCTATTATCTATTCAACGCCCACTGTGATTTCAACCACTTGTAGTTTACAAGCCGCATCCGAGCTCGGAAGCTGACAATATCGAAAGTCACCGATGTATCGTTTGTCATTCGTCATTTATTCTGAGATTGAACAATAGTACAACTTTCAAAGCAAAACAACAACGTCCGAAGAATACCAATACAAGTAAAGGGTCATAGCACGCGCAAATGCAGTAACATCAGCTGGGCCCGAAGCTATTACCCCTATTGAGGATTGGCCGAAATACCCGAATGACTGCGGTCAGAGACGATCTGTTAGTGGCGCAACCCCGGGGAGTATCATTAACTTCGAATTTCTTGACCCAAGTCATATCGACGCAATTCTCGTGATCATTCGTAGAAGAGATGGGATGTATGCGTCATAAACTCCACACCTGACCTCACAACTTTGCCACCAAGGTGCTGGCGACGAGCAACACCCCAGTTTCTTGATGCGAGTCTATTAGATGCATCCATCAACAGGAAGTCGCACAGAAATAGATGCCTCTGCAGCATCGGATGATACAAAGCCAGACTTAGGACCTTGGAAGTTGTACTGGAATCCCATACATTCATCAAACTCAAATAAACATTCATGAGCTTAGATACATGATCCGGCTGAGGAAGAGCGAATCTAGGCTACAAACAACAGAATACGCCGAGACCATAATAGGCAGAATAGAAAGATGTCCTTGTGCACCAAGAAAGTACAAATTATAAACTATAGGTGCATAGGATCGAGTCTACAAGCCTAAGAGCGTTCACCACGGAGGCGGCGAGCAAGGGCAAGTCCTTGGGTTGACTACAGAAAAACGTTAGATAGACCCACAAGGCAAGACATAGTGGGCATACATAGTAACGCGCTTGGCATGGATAGCGGCCAAATTGGTATCTTCGAACAAAGACACGAGGTAGGCTAAAAGACATCATAAGCTTGAGATCACGAAGCACACTTGTGACTTACCCTCGCTAGCCTCCTGGAGGGCGAGGACGGCCGATGACTGGAAGCGGAGGTCGGTCTTGAAGTCTTGGGCAATCTCACGAACGAGACGCTGGAAGGGGAGCTTGCGGATGAGCAACTCGGTACTCTTCTGGTAGCGGCGAATTTCACGAAGAGCAACGGTACCAGGGCGGAAGCGGTGAGGCTTCTTGACACCACCAGTGGTCTGGGGCGCACTCTTACGGGCTTGCTTGGTGGCGAGCTGCTTGCGAGGAGCCTTTCCTCCGGTGGACTTGCGAGCGGTTTGCTGTATACACAAATCGAATTATTGTCGGTCATTGTTTGTAGTATTTCCAAATTTGGAAGGGCGGGATTTGTGTGGCAGTGTCGTGGCGACGTCGGGACGGATATCGATGACGGATTGAGATCGGAGGCGCCGACGACGTGCATAGCGGAGCGGTGGGCGGATCGGTCGGAAGCGCATCGGAAGCAAGCAAACGATCTCGTTAGTATGCCAGCTCAGACGATGACAACGAGGCAAGCCACGACAGCGACGGCCCAGCGGGCAGTGGCAGTCGTGGAAATAATGTGCATAGAGAGACTACTGACCTTGGTACGAGCCATTGTATGAGTTTATATAAAGATTTGAGTACGGAAAACGACGCTGGGGCAGCGGGTGTAGGTTACGGGGGTAAAACTGGTGGTAGTTGAGAGCAAGAGACAGAGGCTCCGTATTTCGAACAAATTGCACCGTTGTCTCTCGCGCAACACTCCCACTGCGACCTGGTCTGTGCGACTCCGCCCATCCAATCATCGTGAAATCATCCGGCGCTTGGGAATCTGCCGGGTCACTGCCACCGGTATCGGCTGTCTCAGCAGAGTTAGTCTCACCATTGTCTCTACCTTACTTTTAGCATGTCGCCCTGGTATACAATGTATGCGTCGGAGTTATCAACGGTGGTGTATGCGGGAGCATTATGTACGTGCCCCTTGCATATCCCAAAGTGCATGTTCGCAGGCGCCAAAACAAAGGACATTGATCGATCTAACTTCGACACATAACACACGTTCGGCCCTCGTTGTTGACTTTGTCCGTCCGTGAGTACTTGCCGAAAATATATACCTCCGACCCCGACCGGACACTGTCAATAACTTCTCCCCCTCTCTTGCCCGCTTGCACCCGAGTGTTGCTCGTGAACTACCGGCCATGTCCCGTCCATCTGCCTCTATGTCGACTGTCAAAGGATTCTCTCTTACCTTTGATGACCTCGCTGCGTTTACGAACCATGTGCTCTACTCTCCTCCTCCTCCGCTGCCTACTTCCACACGGGACACTCCGAAAGTTAGTGAAGCTCGGGTGAGTACCGGTTGCAACTTCCATTCCCAGTCTGCTCTTTCGTCTCAAACTTCCAGAGTCAAAAGTTTGTGTGACCCGACTAAATTCCTGTATACAGAAGCCAAATCACAACCGCATGACTAGTGCATTTGTAGACCCGGAACAACAACGATCCAGACATAAGCACTCGGCGTCGTCGATGAGTAGTACCAACTCATGGAAGTCATCCCATTCACCCACTTCTCCGCACAATCGGATCGGATCGTGGATTCCGACTTCTCCTCAATTTGTTGACCACCCCCCTCGTCGATTGACCGAACGCGAACGGGCCGCACTGGCAAACTATACCGAGCCAGAGATGGATATTACTGATATGGCAGTCTTGTGTCGCGATCAGAGGATGAGCTTCGAGTCTCTCCGATGAATGGTAGCGTGTGTGCGTATCAGTTTTGCCTGAGATGCAAACACATACACTCGGATGGATGCGATGCTTCGATTCTTTCGACCTCTTTCGACGCCGCGACCGTGGCTCACAACCTTGCGGGACCGGAAAACACCGATTTCAATTCACTTCCATGTACCTGTTCCCATTGCCCCTCTTCGAATTTGCTCTTGAAACGCTTCGTTCTGGCTGTACCATCACTACTTCAGTAACAAATACGTCCCATATGAACAATCCATTCAAAAGTGTTCATTCAGATAACAAAATACTATTGCCAAGAACCACCAACCCACCAAACCATAGCCAGAGCCTGTATCAGCGACCCCAGCCAAAAGAAAAAAGAGGCAAATAAAACCGAGAAAAGAATAGACAAGAAAACAAGGGGAGGGGGGACGGGCATGTGAATCATAGAGTAGGCTTGGGTTGTAGAAAGTGTATGTACGAGACGTTGGATATTGCATATATCACACACAGGCACAGAACTACGCACGGAAACCAGGTGCGCAGAGGAACAAACAGAAAATCGTAACAACTATTATAGTTTCAGCCAAGAGCAAACAATCTAAATGCATGCGATGCTCCTACTCGTTACCACCCAGGAGTGCAGCTTCGTCGACGGGTCTGAGCGCATCTATCGCGGCTGCTTCATTCAGTGCTTGGACATCTTTTTTGAGGTCGCGAGGTCCGCTCGGTCTTCTTTGTGAGCCAGACTTGGATTTGGATTTTGAGCCCGACCCAGTTGTACTCCTGGATGAAGAGCCAGCCCCACGTGTACCAGAACGTCCACGTTCACGGTCCCGCTCAGCTTTGATCACATCAAGCTCGCCCTGTACCACAATGCCATCGAGCCAAGGGTGATTCACCATATCAATTGCACGGGCACGTTTGTCGGGGTTGAGATGCATCATTGGTGTGAGGAACGACGCGATCAAGTCCGAATCGGCACGCGATAGAAGATACTTGTCATGCAAGACAGATTCCATAGGCCAGAAACGAAGTTTGTGAATATGTCGTAGCTCGCCTATTGAAATAACGAAGAATTTGTCAAATCAAACGAGGTGGTATGAGTGTCATTCTGAGAAATACGGAGATATCGGAGAGGTTGACTTGCCTTTTCGATTGAAAAACTCTGCGCTGTATTTACCCGAGAATGCGATCGACTTGGGGACCTCGCCCAATAACTCAATAATTTGCGCGATGTGGTCGTCATCCTTGCTGTACTTGGTACCAGATTGAGGGTCGAATAGGTAATCACCACCTGTAAGCAGCTCGAAAATCTGCGGGGTCGCGACCAAGCTGTCAGTTTCGGGAATAACGTCCGGCGCTCCACCTATGGACACTCACCACACACGCTGCACTCCACACATCAGCACTGGTCCCCCATTTCGCACCTAGAATAACTTCCGGACAACGGTACTGCCGAGTTTGGATATCGTCGGTGAAATGATGGTCTGTCCAGCAAGCGTTGCCCAGATCCGCAATTTTGACGGTAATCCGTTCTGCGAGTGCGGCGGGATCTAAAGGTAGAGAGTTATGCGTCTCGGGTACGGGAGATAATGACCCGTCGTCCGCTGCCACTACCTGCGCCTTGATCGTGGTAGAATCATGGGGCGAAGGTGAACTGTTACTCTTCCCGTTACTACTCCTTGGAGTAGGTTGTTGTGGGCTGTGTAAGTCAGCAGGCGCGTTGCGGGTGAGCAGACTGGGGCCCGCAGCAACAGTCGGTTTGGTGACAGGGGCGGGCGGGTCCTGCATGCTTACTCCACCCATCGCACGCTCGACACTATCGGTCTTGGTTTCGGACTTGTCCCGATTGCCGTTAGTTGCCTCTTTTTGCTTGTCCCTCTCGTCATCATCACCATTGATGCGAGACATCCCGAACGCCCATTTGTCAAACGCTGGGCTAGTGCCATAACTTGACGAAGGGGAAGGTAGGGGCTGGGAACCAGTGATGAAGATGGACTCGGAGCGAGGTGTCTGATTTCCACCACGACCACGTGAAGGGGGCACTCCCACAATCTTGGTTGGTGCCTGGCTGTTTTGTGAAGATTCGAGTTCGGCCTACGGAAAGTTGGTTAGAGTATGTCCGAGTTTGATGAAGGTCCGAAGATGACTGACCTGAACCACAGCTTCTACATCGTCTATGCATATTAACACGTTTTCTGGCTTCAGGTCCTGAGATGGATCAAGTTAGCATTAGTCATGGGCGCGGATCGAATTTTCGTACAGTATGGATCACGCCACATTGACGATGCATATAATCGAGGCCGAGTAAGATTTGCTTTGATATCTGCTTCACGAGGTGCACGGGAACACCCTTTGCCTAGGAGCGCATATCCCATCATCAGAACGGGAACCTCGGATAATGCGGGAAATCTACTCGCCTGGTGTCGCTTGATGAGCCCTAGGAGGTTCTCGCCAAGCACTTCAAACACCATGCAAACATGGTTGCCGTTCGGGCCCTTATGGCGGAAGTGATCTAGGAAGCCTGTAGAAATGTGCCCAACTATGAGCGTGCATTCATGGGCATTTGACAGAATGGGCATACCTATCACATGTCTTCGACCGGGATGGTTGGCATCTCCGCTGATGAGTCTTTGCAACAGCTTGATTTCATCCAGAGCTGTCTCGGTATACCGTGGGGCCGACTTGACAACCTTGAGCGCGACGTGACGACCTTGCCTGTGAGAAGGGACGGCATAGTCAGACCCTGCAAAACTCCAACGACACAGAAGAGGCTGCTCTCCGAGTTGGGGCATAGCTTCGCGGAGCAGACTCTTACCGGGGAAATAAGACTTACTTGGAATCTTTGGCCAGCCAGACCGTACTAAAGTGACCCCAGCCGAGTTTCCGGACCACCGTATAGCGGCCATCGCTAAAAGTATCTCCGATTTGAACTGGATGGTAACCACCTTTGACGTAATCTTCCCAATCCTCTTCGTCTTCAGTCATGAGGGAGCCTGAGCGTACGGATGACATTGTAATGGAAGAATAGGGGCGGGAGGCGAAGTGGGATAAAGTCGTTTGTTGCAAAGGTTCAAACGCAAAATATGTGCAAGAGGCGAGTTGACAGGGATTGGGTATTCATGCAGAGTGGGTCGTGTTTGCACGTGAGCAATCGATTCGCAGAGAAGGGCCGATTGGGTAATGACCAAGGTGGGATTCGTGTTGAAGAGGATCACGAGAATGAATTGCGACGAGGTCGCAATAATATCGATGGTCGAATAGGAGACATCAATTATGTGAAGTTAAAAACCCAGTTTATGGGACCGGGCCGGATCATAGACAAGTAGACAAAGAATCGTCGATTGGCCGATGGAAAGGGACAGACGTGTTGTGCGGTGGTTTCGCGGTTAGATGTGGACATCGCGCCGAACGAGTGCGATGGGCATAAGATATATAAAGCAAATACAGTTAGCACGAAATTCAATGCAAGCATGAAGAGGCAACGGACAATACTAATGCAAAGGGGGAGGGGGATTGGATAAAATTAAGATAAATGAAATAAATCAACTGAAATCCCAACGAGAATGAGATCTCAGGCCCGGGAATGAAACCGAATGAAATCTGGGAGCTAGGGCTAAACAGCCGCAGGCTAAGAGGGGGTAAAGTAGGAAAGTTGGGGCTTAAGGCCGCGCGAAACTCGAACCAAAAATTGATTATGCCGAGGCACATCGCAGCATAGCGCGCACAGAAGAGTATGCACCCGATTCGCTAGGCCGAATTCGGGCGAGATAAGACATGACGCAGAGGCGACAGGGTGAGAAGTAGGCCCGAGGCTCCCAAAGATAAGAGACAAATTGTGCCAATCCGAAAAACGCTATAAATGAGCGAGGCACGCACCGGTTCCAGACGAGTTGGTTACAGAATTGATGGGACTTGGAAGTACGCTTGCTCCGGCCAATGCGGCCCCGCCGCCCGCTCCTGCTAGTCGGTCATATACACTTGGCTTAACTGCAACAGGCACAGCCCCAGGCGTCTTGTGTTTGGGTGAAGGATTGCCCTTGTTCATGGTCGTACACGGCGTGGACGTGGTCTTGTCGAAAAAGCGCTGTAGAGAGCGCGGATAAGAGGCGGTGTGTGGAGGTGGAAAGATATAGGTGACGTCGGAAGTCTAGAATTAGGCGTTGTTCGGGTACACTACGGCGCTTCTAATAGGCCAAATTAGGAACAGACTGCTTGAGCAAGTCGGCGAGGGTATTGGAGCTCTTCAAGTCAAGCTGACTGTGGTCGTCGACGCTGTGTCTTAACGGGGTCAGGCTGCATGCAATGCCTATCCCGCCATTTGCCCAATTGGCGTTGGTTGCTAAATCCGATTTTAGTCCGGTCAATTGAACACGTTCCCCGGTTTCACGCGACAACCTTAATTCATTCGAACGTGCTCGCGTCTAAGCACCGCCTAAACCCTCAGACACGTTGTAAATATTCCCCGCCCCCAGTACTTCCATCGGCCCTGTACCGGACCGATCGTCCAATCCTACATGCTTTCAGGCCCAACAGTTCACGAGTCGAATTCAATCGGGGAATCGGTACGCACTCCGCGAGACTTCGATGACCTCGCATATACCCAGAAAATCCTACTCTACAAATGCGAAAATCTCCACCCCCACCTTCCCCATACTCACCTGAGCGATCTCGTGATGCTAGATAATCAGATTGTAGCGACGCGCGCAAACGGCACACGCCATGCACACACGTATTTTACTTCAATAGGTGGGGGAGCTGGGCATGTTGACGTCAAGGGGAATCATCTTGACTAACTCTCCATTATTTAGTTGAGGAAGCATCCAGCAGAACGTGAGAGAGACTCTAGTAACATTAGACTATTGGGGTTCGTGGTCCGTGTGGTCAGGGGGGCTGATTTACACCCACAATTCCTATGACGCTTCGTACCCACGGTAATACTTGACTAAGCAGGTGGTCGGGGTTAATTTGTTTCCCAAGGCTACATCATGACACGTGATGCTTATCAAACACTACTGTGAACCCTGTTGACCGTGGTCCAAGCGCAATCGGTATGAATGCCCGCTGATTGGCGGAACTTTGTTATCGCGGGACATTTGAGATATGTCTGGATAAACTGTATACTCTCCACGTACGCGCCCAACACCTTTTGTTTTGGGCGTACTTCGAGGCTAGATATCTTCTTTGTCCGCCGACATTCCTTTTTCTGCTTGGCCGAACAAATGTCAACCACGCAGCCCACGAACGACAGCTATGAAATATGTCCTTCCTATTTGGGCCTACGAAAAAATGAGATCTGGTCCTCGATGAGTGTTGTCATAGCGTGATGAACGAGCAATGTGATAGGCCCAAGCCCATTTACCTCCGAGATGCTCACTTGCCTATGCTAGGCGCCCAAACCTTAACCTACGAAAAACACTACAACACTACAGAATCCTCCCCTCATCACAAACGTTTGTTCGCCCGTTTCGTCTGGGTGGCACCAGTACGTCTCAAAATAGTCTTGCGTTTACTCATTTAGTACACACGTAACGATGCATTTCTTACATCACGGATCGAACCTTCCCTTGCAAAGCCGGCAGCTAGTTGACGCTGGCCAAAGTCGCGATCAGCGAACCAAACGGGTTATACTCATCTGAAGCTGAATCATCGGTCTCTGGAGGCCTAGACTCATAAATGATATCCGCCCCAGATACAGGTCTAATCACAAACGCCAAGCTATGGATGAACCTCGACTTCCAAAATCAAAGTGAGCACAATCTCTTTGGTGAATTCGTTTGCCAAAAGGGTGCATTTCCTGTCATCGGTGAGGTAACAGATACGGTCAATCCGTATCAAGTAAGTATCTGATACGTACTAGTGGGGATCGAAAAAGAGGGCACATGGTTGACTGCCCAAGTATGGGATCCATTAGAAGAGTACTAGTTCAGCTGCAGGAACATCCGCGAATGATATCCCATAGGTTGAAATCGAACCCTCAGTTGCTCCCCACGAATCTAGAATACGCTCAGTTTATACATTAGGTCCATTTCAACGTGTTTGGCAAGTTTGAGTTGACGGCACGTAGATACACCGATCACCTCCATATACAGGTCAACAACGAGCTCCAAGCATGTCTTGTGCGTCGTTTCGGCGCTGGGACCATGCCTGATGACTTCTGAAAAAAGTTTACACGAATACCGGTTGATACGGTTGTAGGTATTTCGAGGACATTTTGGGGATGGATAATAGCTGAAATGCACTACAAAAAGATGGTCACATTGTACGTCTCAGAATCGATATTTCAGATGAATTCGATAAGACTATGCGCTCAGTCAGTAATATTATCTATAAATCAGGGCCTGAAGCCAAATGGTAATCTTTCAGCTCAAGATAGCGAGCAAACGCAATGGGCTTGTCATAAAAATTACAGAATTCGACAGCACGCCGGTCTACGGCTACCGCGACGAATTATTTGTCCATACCTACTAAGCAATGTACCATAGCGTGCCGATCGAAGTTGGGAAGTACTGCAGGAGACCAAACGGTAGTCTCGTTGAGGCGTGTCTCGCTGAGGTATGTACTATTTTGTATTATTTCTGGGGGCGACTGAGATACATCTGCTGTAGACCGTGACAGGGCTCGTGGAACGCTATAATCGATGTGGTAAGCCAGAAAATGTTTCAGATTGGCATTCAATCCCAAGGCCGACAGTTGTATGGTGGATCTGTATTCGAGGACCAATAGGCTCGATTGCATGCTCGCTTGTTGTTGTCTCTACGTGTGACATACACACGAATGACTACTTAATTGGTGATACTTACCCGCATGTAGGCCAAAGTACAACATAGGTCCAGCTGGTCAAGTATAATCAGTCTATCGAGTTGCTATGTCAAGTGGTAAGTCCTAATCCATACCTGCAGCGATGATCCTTGGCTGATCGCCGCCTCGCCGGTACCAGGCTGAAAAAATAACGGTAGGTGAGGACAAGTTAACGTTTAGGAACAGAGCTGAGATGAAATTTGGACTGATAGGCTGTCTGTGCACAACTTAACCAGAACGGACAAATCAATGTGAATTGATTAAATCGAGATGCGGTGAGGCACTGAAACATCGGGACTTTAGTATAGTGATATCCGCGTTCGTTCTGATGGCACCTTGTCGTTGGTTTTTCGTACTGAGGCTTTCTGCTTGTGAGTGCATACTTTGTTACGTACTGTTCTTTCGCTTGATGATTGTCTAGGATGAAGATGTCTTCAACCCGTTCCTGGACGACGGACACAAGATTAGTTGGCCCCTTAAGGAGCTATGCCATCTTCTACATGAGCCCTCCAAACAGGGACTAGTGCCAGAGGCCGTAGCCGCATTGCGAAAGCACGAAGGCCATGGGACTAGATTGCGGTTCGGAGGATAGCCAAAAACGTCCGACTCCGACCTTCCCCAGAGAGCAGGGTGTTGAGCTCTCACCCATCGCGCAAATGGGTGACTGCCCCTGGAAGGATCGTATAATGACTGTTTTTGTGCGGCACGAATCCGACAAATACTTGAATTCCATGGTCAAGTTTCCCAGGTCAATCATAGAAAGCTACGAGAGTCAGTATTTAGTGTCGTTTAGAACAGCCATGGGTCGTCGACAAGATGAATGATTTAATTTCCATCAAAGCAGGATGAAATTCGTCTCTTACCTGCCCAACAAGATGGTTGGGAATAGTATGTGGCGCCACAAAGTTTCAGTCGACCAATCGATGAAATCTAACCCATTTTGTATCCTAGCTTGTTCTTTGAACCATGGGAACTTATAAAGTCGATAGCACTCTGCTGCGGGTTAGTACGGCTCGAAGGGGGCAAGTGGGCGAAATGGAAAGTCGTTCTGAAAAAGGCAGCACGGAAAAAATAACATCTACGCGAGGAAGATCTCGGGGTGGGTATGTCTAAATAAAGTTATTTGTTTGACATCGCAGCGTGCTGATACGACCCGCGCGCATGCAGTCGCCATGACCGAGGTCACGATCAAACTTGATGTAGAAGATGTGCCCGAACTCGGCACTCGCCCTATATGCTTTCCTCGCCGTAAGTTGAGCGCAGATACCTCATCTCGCCAGTTTTGGGGATTCTCCAGCTTCAATCAGGACCGACTTGGGCCTATTGGGTTTGCCTTACGCTACAGCGAGCCGAACCAGCGGGGATGTATTATATCCGAGTCGCTATTCCCGGATCTGCCAGACTATAAGCAAAGTTCTATTGAGTTGCAAACGTACGCACCGGAGCTTTGTTTGTGCTCGATGACCCAATTCAGGAGGTGTTTAGATGTGTTGTGATGGTACTAGCACGCACCACAAAAGCTAACAGTTTCTCTCCGACAGGAGCATTCAATTCGTGAATATAGGTGACGATTGGGATGTGAAGATTCAACCAGAGCGAAAACTAAATCGTTGGTGTAGACAGAGCCGAAAGTATCCCGATGAAGTGGAGCGGTCAGACTGAGAGCCAGGCCATGAATAAAGACATCCAGTTCTTGTTTTGGCATTACCTCGGAAGACATGAACTTACTGGGATCAAACAGTTGTACCACCTTCTTGACTTCGTTGTACATCCAGCAGCTCCTCTATAACCCCACCGATGCCCATTGACCTTCGATCGTTCATGCAAAGTATCCACCCACCACGATCTATTAATCTCCACCCCTAGGCCTGCTCCACTGTGACGACTACCTCAAGGCCGAACCAGGGCTTCATTATCGGGAACATGGCGCAATGTCCATCAACACAACACCACCTTGACACTGGCAGAAGCATTGACGTTGACGTTGACTCCCTGCTGGTAGCGAGTGCCCAACGTCACGTCGATCGCACACAGCTAAATGGACGCATTTTTCCGGCGACTTGATCATCCTCCGAGCAAGCGTACAATATTGTTTAAAATGCCGAAGTGGGGACAACGGTGCCACCTCCGGAGATACGAACGTGCTTCCGGCTAAACTGACAAAGAATACTTGTCGAGATGTAAAGGGACAAATGAAAAGGGTACACCGAACGGAGGATCATTTTGGGGACATACTTCCTGTGAGAAAAAGAGGAATGGGACCTTTATTATTCCTTCTAGTCTTTGGCTTGAAACGAAATTGAGTGTGTGTGTGTGAGCTGCTTCATCTTGTGATCAAAACGCAGCGATATTTACTCATTCCGTCAAGGTATGCCATTTAGAGCAATTGCGAGGGATTTACGGTTCGTTTATCTGGTGCCTCGTTGATTGTAAAGAACATGTGGTATCAAACAGCCTAGGGTTGCTCGAACAAAACTGAAGATTTTGTTCTTGCTAACTACGAATCAATGACGTTGAGCGCCAGCCAGAGTAACAAATTGGTCGCTGGAGATACATGTCAAGACGGCGTGCGACCGACCGAAGGTTATCCGACATGTACCAGCCCCTCTTGTCTAGGCCCCTACATGTTTTGGGTTTTGGGAGTTGCCACTTGGGGATGTCGGCGACAGTCAAAGTTATCACTCATGGTCAGGGTCAATAGTACTCGCGACAAACTCAACATTTGTCTCGTAAGCCTAAGCCCCCCCTGATTCGAGGCTCTGGACCCCCATCGTATCGAATATGGTGGCGGGGGATCATGATTCCATCCCATGATACAAGACAGATTTCACAACGTGGGCCGAGGTATTGCAATCCGTCTATTAAATCGAACCCAAATTCCCGATTACTCCTGGGCCTGAAACTTGCGTAAAAGAATGCTTGAAACTCAAGTCATTTTTACCCCTATACCAACCCACATGACGTTTGGGTTGCGCCCCCTCGGCAACGGAAGCCCAATTGTAGCTGAGTTCCAACTCAATTTGAGATCTTGAACCGGTAGATTAAAAAGCCAATTAAATATCCAAAAAGTGATGTCTATGACAGAGGGATGTACAGGATTAACATTACAGGCCGCCACAGGTCGAGTGAAGCAACGACGAAAACCCCTCGGGCCGTACGGCCCGAGGGGTTTCGCTCCGTGGGGAGGGGCTGAATTCGCGCATGCTCCTGGGAGGGTTGAGCGCTTAAGATGAGATCCGAATGTGCGAGGGGGCGAATAGTGATTCTAGCTGGTGAAGGAATACGTGCGGGAAGACACGAGTCTATTATCGGCTGGTGTCATAGGTCCGGCCAAGCGACGGATAGTGCAAATCAATGAGCGCATAACTGTAATGTATTTATGTTCCAGCTGATGGGGGGGGTAGGATGAGGAAGAAGCAAATGATATACGCCTGGGCGGTATGTAATGGATACCGCGGCAAATGTGGACAATTGATAGTCGATGTGCTTGGGTGACATGACCAACGTGGACGGGTTAGCGCCGATGGAATTCGAGTCATACCATGTGTATCGGGCACATTCAAGCGAGACAGGCTTTGCATGGCATGGGGGGGAGGACGCTGGTGGACGAGGCACAACGAATGCACCGACCAGATCGAAGATTTCCATCCGATGGGACCTTGTCCCTGTCCCCGACGAAGAGGAAGATTCAGATCTGTGCTCAAATGAAAGAACTTGGATTGTTGTCAGATGCACAGGCAATTGAGGGATCATTGAGGGTCGAAGATAGTTTATAGGCTGACATAATAGACTTGTAGGCGAGACATAGTCGACACCGGTGCGGGAGGACCCGAGACGAGAACGATGTAAAGGCGGAGCATCCGTGCGCAGCCGGCGTGAGATATGCTGGGCGAGACAGCGGGGGGGAGTAGTCGGGTAGTTTATCGGCGAAAGCAGGGGCTAGGAACAACGATCTGGAGAGGTCTATAGACATCGACGAAGGGGGCCTCGCGAAGGAAATGTGGTGCGACCAGGCCTCCTGTTGGAGGTGGAGCGGGGTGATCCGCAGACCAAACACGTGCATAGAGATTACTGATTCTGCCGGACGATGGCCTGGACGATCTGTATTGTGGGCGCGGCTACGGGGGGAGTGCCAATGTAGATGCATATAGACAGGCTAGGTGGCACATACTAGGGGAGCGCATACAGCAAAGGAGAGACAAAAGCTGTGTTTGGCGGTGTTGGGTGGTGCGAGCTTCTGAGCTTCCAGATCCCAGACAGCACGGTCCCAGTAGTCGGGGAAGGTGGAAGATCAGGACCCCGTGTGTGCGGTGACCGAGCTCTTGGTGTTGGCGGCATAGCTTTATATAGGCGCATGCGAATCAGCGAATCAACCCGGTCCCACTTCATTTTAATCATTTCCCTTCATTTTCGAGGATATTTCTAGTCGACATTACTTACCATGGCTGCCGTTCTGCCTGTTACTCCCGTAGTGCCCTCCCAGCCATCCCCCCGACGCATGCCACGGCGCCTTACGATCTCGATCATGAACAATCCCCCTAATTTCTCTTCGCTGGCGCCTCTGTCATCGCCCTCGAGCTCTAGCTCCTCTGGGTCTGACGACGAATCGCCCATGCCTCCTCCGGGGCTCGGCGGTCGGCGGCTGAGCGCGAGCCGAACCAGCACTCCGGTGAGTGATTCACTGCCACATCCCCAACCGCTTCTATCCGGCCGTATTTGACGGCTATTTCACTGTCCCTATGGCGTCCGAACACGTCGCTGACCCCATGACACAGACGCCGAAAGTCAACCCATACGCCGCTGGAGGAGCCCTGTGCGAGCTGGCTGAAATAGCCGAGCCAACCGTTACTCCTGCGCCAACTGCCCGCCCCCGCTTGCTCCCCCAGTCTACCTCGTTCTTTGTCCAATCACCTGCGCCCACTCCTGCTCGCCCAGCATCTGCTCTTCCCAAAAAGACAAACCCCTACGCTGCCGGAGGTGCTCTGTCTGAAACACCCACTCCCGTCCCAACCCCTAAGCCAAAGTCGCTGGAAAAACCCATGTCCCGACCACTCAATCTCCGCGTTCTTACCGCTCGCCAGATCCAGGACATGGCCCAGGCCGCGCAGGTTGCCCACAACAACCAGGTTCAGGCCCGCATGGTGGCCGAGTCCATCTTGAACCGCGTCCGCAGACGCTCCCAGAGAAGGCGCTTCCCCGCTTTGGCGGTGTCGTGGGCTTTGGCCAGCCGTCCTCTTCTCCCCTTCGCAAACTCGCGTTTGACGAGAGCGATGTCAGCGATGACAGCTGCAGCTCCGACGGAGGATCCGCACACAGCGACTGGTCCTCTGAAGAAGGCAGTGACTCCGAGTCGTTGGAGGAATGGGAGCGCCAGCTCGGTGACGTCTCCTGGTTCGTCGACAACGGCTACGATTAAACTTATTCGCACACGGCTCGACTATCTTATTACTTTATGCCCCCCTGACCGACGACGTGTATCCCTGATTGAAACGACTGGTTGAATTATCTTTTTTGTTTTCTCTAGCTCATTTATGCCTCTTCCGCATATAGCTCTCTGCTCATTTCCGTTTTGTCTAACCTACTGAATCCTCTTGCTCATGCTCTGACTTTCTTTTTCTTTCTTTCTTCATTTGTTGTTTGTACCAATACACTCACAAGGGTCTTTTGCATGTACTCAAAACCTGGCACTTATCATATCACATTCGAAATCTCGCATGCGCATATCTGTCCTTGATTGTGATGGCATTCAGCTGGCTGCAGTCCACAGCTAAGCACAGGCTCCAAGATGCTGCAGCTCGCGCGGTCCGATCCCAAGTCTATTTGCCCTGCCCGCCGAAGTCGGCATGTCATCACGCCCTTGCGAAGCATAGTCAGGAGGTCAACCGAACGTGGGAGCCCCATCAGTCTTCTATCGATAGGAACCTTACGGTTTGGGTGACATCAGCCATAGACCATGGCTAGACAAGAAGAGTCTATGGAAGTTTCGGAGAATCCCACTCTTCATCGAACGGGGGTCCCTCTGCTACGCGCCGATCGTCCATATGGTCCCACTATTACTTGTGCGTGGTGTGGAGCCACTGAATGGCGCATGATGGCTGCCCATTTCGGTTGCACGGCGCATGCGAATCAACGTCAGTGGCTGAAACTAATGAACAACCAGCGCCTCCGCATCAGCTTCTCGCGCTGGTGTACTGTGCCCCCAACACCCTTCGACTTCGGTGCTGTGCCTGTCCACTAGCCCTGCATCTCTGTCGGTCGCCTTGACGAGTTCGGGCTATACCTAGGCCCGCCGGGACCCATCCAACAACCTTCGAAGACCGCACGTTCGAACTCGTGGCCAGAAGCCCTATTGTACTATGCGGAGATAAAACACCGGCTGGGCATGTTCCGTGCCACTGTAGCCTATGCTGGACATATCGGGCTTAGACGTGATCATAGAGCTTGATTTTTTTTTGTTCAATTGGCAAGCAGTTCATCGCCCGAACTGTCCATCACTGGTAACTACTTTACTTCAAGGTCCGTGCTTTATCGGCCTCGCATCATCATTCGAGAACGTTTCCTTTATTACCCAATACATACGCACATCACTATAAACATTAGAGGGGCAAGACGAAACAAAACGGCATGTAACAAAGCACCAAAGCGGGAGCAAAATGCATCTACTTCAAGAGCTTAGCAAAGAAGCCCTTTTTCGGAGACTTGGTCGCCTTGGCCGGGGGAGGCGCCAACCTGCATACACACACACACATCCAAATGAGCTCAGTTATTTCCGCTTGTTTGAGAAACGAAACGAACCTACGCAGCAGCCTCGCCCTTTTTGTACGTCTTGACAACCTCGGCAAAGTGCTTTCCATGCGTCTGGGCGACGGTGAGTTCTTCTGCGGAGGGTTGGCGGGAGCCGTCGCTGGAAGCGATGGTCCCAGCGCCAAATGGACCTCCGCCGCGGATGTCCTTGACTCCACCGAGTTCGGGAGCACGGTATCCGAGAGGAACGTAGATGATCCCGTGGTGCGCAAAGAACGGCATCGTGGTGAGTGCGGTGGTCTCTTGTCCGCCGTTTTGGGAGCCGGTCGAGACAAAGACGGTCGCGAACTTCTTGCTCAGGGCTTGGGTGGCCCAGAGACCGCCAGTCGCATCGAAGAATGCGCTGATTTGAGCCGGGGCACGACCATAACGAGTAGGAACTGCCACGCGGGGTCAGTCGTATGGCAAAGGATGCTCGAGGCTGAACTCACTGCCAAAGGCGAAACCGTCAAAGTTCTTCAAGTCGTCAGGGGTGATGGTCGGAATTTCGGTGTTGCGAGGAGGAGCACCAAGCTTGGTGAGGATCTGAGGGGGAGGACGAGATTTGTAAGTGTTTGGTTCTCAATGACCGTGGGAATTTGAGACTTGCCTCGGGGGTCAGAGTCTCGGGGCTGGATTTGGAAGGCGTGAGCGTTAAGCTTTATGCTAGAAAGTTCGTACTTACACTTGGAAGAGGGTGACTTCGACGCCCTCGGACTCGATACCCTTCTTGACTCTTGGGCGAGCTGGCCAATATGTCCGTAGAGCTAGATGCCAAATGAGTATTTGACGGTGCAAATACGTTGCGACCAAAACTTACAGAGTAGAAGATGACAGCTGAACCAACGTAAGGGCGTTCAGTCTACAAATCTCATTACACCGCTTATTACACTCACCAATCTTAACGGCCATTGCGAAAAAAAAAGGCGTAAAAAGGCGAGTGGTCGTGAGTGTGGTGGAGAAAAGGGTGAGTAAACTCTGGATACCCTCCATCTCGCCCAATATCGCTGCATTAAATATCACAATCGCCTTCTGGGAGGTGTGCGACAATCGCGCCCAAAAAGGAAGGATAACCAACATGGCGTCTTGGTCATTCCGCCTCGTTCAATGGTGCAATGTGGGGGATGAATCAGCAACCGGTCGCAAGTGAGGTGAATGTGCTGACGAGAAGGCTGGATTTTGCTTACTACCGGTTGTTCCGGGTCATCTTTTTCACGTTAGCCGTGCTCCTTTACTTATTTTTGGACAGACCGAGTCTTGGGCTGATTTGAGTGTAGTACAGACATGTCAATTATTTTTTGTCAATTCTATGAACCTGCATGGCTGAACGTTTGTGCTGACTGAGCTTGTGGACCGAAGCGAGTCGGCTCGTTGACAGATCATGCTACCGATATGAAAGCTATTTCCGGTGATACAAATTCAATATAAATGGGGAATTTCGTTCACATCGTTCCTGGCGAGTAGAATATTCACCGTGTATCGTAGGCGATAAGGGGTCACGTTCCGAGAACTACTGTCGACTAGTTGATTCTGGGGTAGACTGCTTGTTTGCAAAACATTTACGCATACTTTACGCATAGGGAGGCCTGGACGCAGCTCGACGTAGTTGATAACGATAGATTCGATTCATGACTGGCCACAGTTGAAATTCTAGAACTCCCAGAGCGGCAGATCTTCCAGTTCGAAGTGTCACTGTAACCACTGTCCTTGAATCAAGACACCGGACTCGTACTAAAATCTACATTGCCGCATTCCATAGTGAATGAGCGAGATTTCACAGCGCGCGAACTACTCCTCTTCATAATCTCGTTACTCTTTGTCCATACAAACCCGGGGTAATCGAGTAACTATTACCTCAGAGAACAGAATGGAATATTTTTTTCCGCGGTGCTCTTCATAGTCTAGACTACCAACCATCAATTGCGTCAAACAGACTTCAGGTAGCACTGATGCCATCTGGGCATTGTTCGCGCTCGTTTTGTCCGGCGGCTCTTACAGGCATTGTGCGTACCCCAAACAACGCTTCTGCTTTTCTAGGGGGATATGTGGCAGACAAAGGGGTCCCAAGCGTTCTGCCTCGTGCCGTGATGGGTGGTGTCAGCACTTGGGGTCTCAATGGAGATAGTATGGTCTCAGCCTCGAAGCCTACGAGGGCGACATGCATTTCATTCGTGGGATTGAATGCTATATACACATCTTGATATTGCATACAACATTCCAGTTGTGGAGCCACAAGTTTAAGGGCAAGGGGAGGCTGAGGGCTGGGGAAAAACAAACGAGAGTGAGGGGGAAGGGCCCTATTTGACTGTCTATCTGTCAAGCGCGGAGGACGGATGATGAAAGGATGCAGCAACACGCTACCGTGTGACAGGTTAGACAAGAATCCTGTCTGTTGTGAACAATGCATGGTATGATGCATGATTGGTGTACATGCGCATCGATCGATTCTTTACTCAATCTACCTAAATGTAGTAGTTTTAGCAGTTGAACACCTCCTTCGCACTATCACCATCTATTTCAATTCTGGCTATCCCGTATCCAGGGGATACGTGCTTACTTTGAGGAGCTAAAGTCGGGATGAGAAGTACACCAACCATGGTGCCAAGTCTTCTTAAAAATTTACACAAAAGGTAATCTCATCGATGCCGGGTGGCTCGGTGTAGATTGATTCTTGTTCCGCTGATTGATCGACATTGCCGTGTCGGCGTCGATGTCCAGGTTCTCAATCCGCCAAACCTTGTGGTTTATTATTCAGGGTCACCGTTAAATCAAGCACTAGATGAATCAGTAGGGCTATATTCTAATGTGGAAACCCACCAACACAGCGCGCCTAACGTTGAGGACAAACCTTATGTGTCCGGGGAGGGCCCAACGAATCTACGAAGATATACAATCATGAGATTGAGCCTGGAGATTCTCATACCCTGGGTACATCCCGTGAAAATGCGACTCGCTGCCTGCACCCAGATATGTTATATAGAACCAACAACCGATAAGCGTGCCACCAAATTGATGACCCACGCTTGATGTAACGTGTCGCAATGACATCCCACGGATGGAAGTATTAAGGTGTTAAATGAAGAATGAAATTGGCAGAATGATATTGTGGAGGTGAGTCACATGTATCCAGCAGAAATGTAAGCGAACGCATCCAGATAGGATCATAGTTCAACAAACAAGTGAACCAAGTAAGTGTCAAGGTTTGTGCAAGAGTATCAACATCCAAGATGTACCTATGTTAATGAAGCATATCTTGCCATAGGAAATGGTTTTGGTTGCTCAAGTGTTTGAGAGATCTATTCGATACGCAAAGTCCTGTTTTAGGAAAGTTGGATGTAGCACGTGACTAAATAAGCGCCTGAATACCCTTTTACTTCCTGGGTCTCTGCCTTGCTAACACGACCACTCATAAAACTGCTGTAAAAGAGGTGAAGGCTGTGTATAATATCCGCCGATTATAATTGTAACCCACTATTATTAAAGCTAAGGGTCTCAATATGGCTCAAACCAAGGGCCAGTGTCCTCATTTCGCGCAACTGATCGCACTACAGCCACCGCGTTTATCTCAAGCGGTTCATCGCGAGGAATGTACCCAATGCTTCGATTCACAAGTAAGTATAGGATAAATGATATTTATCTAGCCTAATTTCACCTCAGGATTCACCCGACGGCATAGACGTGTGTTTGCACTGTTTCAATGGTGGCTGTCTGGGAGAAGAGCGTCATCACGCTCGCACACACGCCGAGAAGACAGGTCATGTTTGGTCTTTAAATTTTAGGAGAACTCCAAAACCGAAGTCCCAGCGAGTGTGTTCACCATGAGCTTCTCTACTTATTGACACTAAAATTACCAATAAACCTAGGGCGACAGTGAACCACCGCTCAAGCGACTTGCAATCGTTGAAGAGCACGATGCTGACAACTACGACACGGTAGCGACTTTAAGATGCTGGGCATGTAACAGCTTCGCCGATCCCGAAGTTGCTCCCAGAGTCATCCCTCTTACAAATGGGGTTGCGGCTTCCCTCTCATCGGCTCGCCAGTCTGAGGTCAAAGCATGGGAGGAAGAATTGGAGCCTTGCGAGCACACATTGACTCTAGACCAATCAACCGCTACTGGAGCACCCCCTGGGGCGCATTGTTCACACTGTGATCTCAAGGATAACCTATGGTTGTGTTTGACTTGTGGTTCCCTGGGATGCGGGCGAGCCCAGTACGGTGGAACAGGCGGAAATGGGCATGGCTTAGAGCACTGGCGCAGCACTCAACATCCTGTGAGCGTCAAAGTTGGGACAATTACTCCCGAGGGAACGGCAGGTATGTACCTGCCCATATTCAATATTCTCATTCTGATCGCCACGCATAGATGCGTATTGTTATGCTTGCGACGAGAGCAGAATTGACCCTGAATTGGCTCTCCACCTCAAGAAAGTTGGCATTGACGTTTTGACCCAAACTAAAACCGAAAAGAGCATGACCGAACTGGTATGTTTATCCATCTTATTCAATTTATTCCTCTCATTAAATCATTCCAAAGCAAATAGAGCAAAATTTCACGTTTGAGTTTAGTATGACCGGCGAGGATGGTAAATTACTACAGCCGGTATTTGGACCTGGGCTTACTGGGCTACAAAATCTTGGTAATAGGTATGTATGCTATCAAATCGTATCGCTATGTCTAATTGAATGGTTGTAGCTGCTACATGGCGTCCGTATTACAAACACTCTTTGCGTTACCGTCTTTCAAGGGGTATTATGGGGCTACTTCTGCGAATGCGACCACCGAGCATGGACTTGTGTGTTCTGCTGGTCTACCGGCGGACTGCCTTGAATGTCAAATGCGTAAGATTGCCGATGGGCTCTGTAGTGGCCGCTATAGTAGGGCATCTGCTCTCAATACTATCCAAAACGAGAATAATGCCGAAGATACTGTACGATTCCAGGATGGTCTTCGTCCAGCATCCTTCAAAGCGTTAGTTGGAAAGGGGCATCGAGAGTTCGCGACCATGCGCCAGCAAGATGCCGAGGAATTCCTTGAACATCTATTTGCATCCTTGCGTTCTGCTAATCAAGGCACACCAACCGATGTCTTCAGGTTCGGGATAGAGGAACGCCTGAAATGCAACGAATGCGGCAAAGTTCGATACAGGGTTGATGAGCATGATTCGATTGGGGTTCCAATTCCTGCCAAAGAGGTTAAGCCCGCCGGGGAGGGCACCAAGGCAGAATACGAGAGCGTTCAATTAGTGGATTGCTTAGATACCGTTGCAGGTGAAGAAGCACTTGAATACTCGTGCCCTTCGTGCGATAAGAAGGTTATTGCAATCAAGCAAGTACATGCAACTCTGTTCCTTCATCAACTGACCGTTTCTATCAGACGTACGAGATTCGCTACTTTTCCGGATGTCTTTGTGGTACACGCGAAGAAGTTTCAGCTAGTAAATTGGGTGCCACACAAACTCGGTTAGTGTCCTTTGACTGTGTTAGTTATCTCTCAAAGACGGCGTTTTTGTGTAGACGTCCCGGTATTACTCCCTAGCGATGATAGCATCACGTTAGATAAATACCTCGGAACGGGTATGCAACTAGATGAAGAAGCGCTACCGGATGATAAGCCAGGTGCGAGTATTTTTGGCTATGTTTTGAAGATGCTGATTCCTGTTTTTCTTAGTTGCGTCCTCGCTTCCGGAATTCAATGCCGATGCGATGGAACAGCTCATGTCCATGGGCTTCCCAGAAATAAGGTGTAAGCGCGCATTGCTCGCAACTGGCAATACCCATGCAGCGGTGGCTATGGAGTGGCTCTTTTTACACCTCGAAGATCCTGGTATATATTTCTTAGCGATCAAGCTTATAGGGTCTAACGAAATGGCTCGCTAGATATTGATGACCCCCTTCCTGGCGGGGGAGCTACACCCGCGCCAACTCAGCCAAATCTTGAGCAAGTTTCCACGATCGTGGATATGGGATTCACCCCCGCACAGGCAAAAAAGGCGTTGCGCGAATCAGTAAGAATCTCTGTCCGTATCAAAATACAGTACTAAAACCTGGGTAGAATGGAAACCCAGAACAAGCCGTGGAATGGCTATTCAGCCACCCTGATGATGTTGGCGATACAGATGAAGCAATTCCGGCTACAACCGAGGCGGCAACATCCCAGCCTAAAGTCGGAGGAGTCAATACACTGCCCGCCAGATACCATCTGAAGGCATTCATCTCCCACAAGGGTCCATCCGTCCATTCTGGGCACTACGTCGCGCATATACGTACTGAAACCGAAGGATGGGTGCTCTATAACGATGAAAAGGTCGTACGCGCTGACTCGGAGAGTGTTGCTGCACTCAAACCACTGGCCTATCTATACGTATTTGAAAAGATTTAGTTTTCATGCTATAGTGGTATACATATCGATCGTTGAATACATGCATAAGTGAATTCATTCTTCCATTGCCACGTCGTCGTTGGTGTCCTGCCCACTGTTACACTTAAGTAACGTACTCCAACGTGGATACACACGTTTGTATAGTGACATGCACACGGTGTCCATCTGGGTGAGAGGGCCATCGAAGTGAGCTTTGAAATATCCATGGTCCCGAGGCTTTCACGAATATGACCTGTCCGTCCATGCTTAGTATGTAGTTGGGTTGGCGCGAAATATCGGACATCCTCAGGGTTGAAGAACATGTACCGGACGGTTGCGGTTTTCTTATGCACTTTGAATGGGTGTCCAGTCAGGATGATACGTTTGGCTATGATTCGTTGGGCATCGGTGTTGTGGAACGAACCATATGCGACAAGTTCAGGTGCTAAAAAAAGCATGAGATAATAGCCGGTAGCCGCCCGGACCTACTGACCTTCTGGATCACCGGTTTCGCGAAGTAATGTGCAAGGCTGTTTTCCAAAGACGATAGGGCCATAGATTGTTGCAACGCTTGCATCTCCGTGGCGAAGATATCGCTCAAATTTGTGAACATTGTTTACGCCTTTCCCACCTCCTCGCGTATGTTGACTATATACGGGGTTTGTACGGAGTCGGCGAGGCCCAACGCATAGAATCATAGGATCCTAGCCACCCCCTTAGATAAGTTAAAACATATTTAGGGCCATCAACTCACCTTGGAACGTACGGACTCGTTGTATTCGGTATTTCGTTGTACAGTAAAATTGAGTACTGAAACCTTATGCTCGTGCTGCAGTAGTGTAAACATGATCAAAGGTCGCCCTGGGCCATATAACCGGACCACATCTCTCGGCACACTCTCAACGCATACAACAACCCGTGTGGCAGGCTTGGCCGCGTGTTCGTCCTCGTACTTGCGCACAGATCGCTCCGTGCGTGCATAATCCTCGAACTGAAACGTTCGCGCATAGTCTTGTGGGAGGTTCTCATACGGGTCCCATGGGCTTGTACGGAGGGAACGCAGCCCTCGGTAACGAGCAAAACGTGTGCGAGCGGGGGTATCTTGTGGAGTGTCAATCTCATCGGGGAAGGCAAGATCGTCTGCGTCTTCTCGTTCTCGAGTACGCCAGGTATCAAGCCTTTAGTGGCTGAGGTTAGTCGATTCAAATTAGTTTGTTGGTGGTACGCACTGCCGAGCTTCCTCTTCTACGTCCATGTCTTCGAATGCAACACTTTTTCCTGCCTTACTGTTGGTAACTGACATGGCTGGGTCGTCTTCGGCCTCCTCGTCCAACTCAACCATATCTTCCTCTTCTTCTTGACCTTCTCCCACATTAGCCTCCGCTTCCATATCGGCATCAGCGTCCTCATCCTCGTCCCCTTCATCTTCATCGTCCGCATCGTCAACGATCCACGCCGCCTGGTAAGTAGATGTTCCCCTAGGTACCCTCTTGATCTTGGATTTCTTAGAGGAAGCTTTCAGAGCGCTTGCCTCACGAGCCTCCCCTTCGGCAAGTTCTTCTGCAGTCGGCCATGTCTGTTCGTTTGTCATTTCGTCGGGCCTATTCGTAGAAGTTAGGGAATCTGCATCAGATGGTTGACGTTCCGCGATAATAGTCATGTCCGTTGGTGTAACATCCATGGTCACTTCTGCGCTATGTTTGTGCGCACGGGGGCGAGGGGCTGCAAGAACCTCAATAAAAGCGTTAGATTCGTTTATAAGGTATACAGTGAGCGAACGTACTTTGGATATTTGGAAATCCCCTAAAGAGGGTATATGCACTAGTCGATTGGCTGTCAGCGCTGACCCGCGAACAACGCCAGTGATCCTCAATTCGCCATTTTCTTCCCAGTCCACGTTCTCAGCCGCTATCCAAGACCGACCATCCCTCCAACTTGCACTCGCTGGGCCGGTCCTGGGAACTCCTTCACACAAAGCCCTCGCAGCATTCCTCGCGTCCGACTCAGTTGTCAAGTCGAATACCCTATTTTGTGTCGGTACGAAATACTGAACAAAAGACAGAAGTGATTTTTGTATAGCTGGCTGGGTTCTCGAGCCGTCCGAATGGGATACGGTTGAGACTACATTGTGTAGCCCTCCTTGACTTTGAAGAACTCGGAGGAGACGCTCGCCCCAGGTGTCTACTTCTGTTATAGGACTGAGTGAGAGATGGTGTAGTCTGCAGCATGTGTTGCATCGAGTGTAGAGTAAAGCTGACGGTAAGGTAGGATAAGGAACTGTAGGGTTGTCCGGAAGCGTGGAGCTCTGCCGATCTTGTTAGTACCTGGTTTCAAGAGCGAAATTGAGACGCACTCGACGATCCATGTGCCTGACTGTGGTGCTGAAGAGGCATCCACACCCAGAGATTTGACGATTTGAAGCGCAGTTTGCTGGGCCGAGACGTCGGGACACAACGGGACAATTGCCACTATCCGAGGTGCTGCATTTGACCCACTGAAAGTCACATCAAATGACATATCAGATGAGTTCAATTGACAGGTGGGCGCGAAGGACTTACTGAAGATTTTGCCTTCGTCCGCCAACTCTGCCTTCTTCTTGAGCTGGTTCTGTTTAGCTGAATTTTTACGATTTAGTTTAGTTTGAGCAATTGCGACGCTGGCTGCTGGTTGCGATTTGGGAGAGTTCCCAACTCGGCCTATGTAATAAATCAGATTTTATCCGGTTAGTTAGCGGAATTAAAATACCTTTGGCAGCAGCTTTCAGTGACCCCTTTGAAGCATGCTTGGATTTGAAGGGCTTGTTTTGCTGTATGTAATCGTTAAACTCAAGAATACGTTTCATTCAAGCGTACAACTTGCCTGCTTGAGAGTAGGGCGGTGATGGTGGCCACTCATATTTGCTTGTGATCGACGTCCAAAACTTAGAAATTTCAGCCATCCTGATGGAGCCAGGATATTTGATTTGGATGTAAGCGCCAGCAAGACTCCCTAGCTCCCACCATGTCCTACTCCGCCCTACCCGACGACCGAGATCATGTCAAATCATTCGATAGCGATAGACCAGATATAGATTTTGAAACAGATAATGAGACCCAACAGAGTAGAGAACAGAGGAAGCGTGAATGGTGGAGAAATGCATTCATAAATTCGCTATTCATAGCGACTTGGTGAGCCTACTTGTTCCCATATCTGTCTTCGGTATATATTAAGAAAAATTATTGTGGGTAAATTAGGTTCGGATTTGCCACCGTATTGAGCATATATAATAAATGGATGTTCTCCGGCGACAAGTTTGGCTTTCCCTCTCCACTCTTCGTGACCTCGATGCACATGCTCATGCAATTCTTACTTGCTGCTCTATGTCGGTTCATATTTCCTTCTACGTTTGGGTCCCCCTATTCTCCTACCGGAAAACAATACGCGTAGGTTTCCTTATAGTCTTTGCTTTCAAACTCTCTGAACTTGTGTCAGGGTGAAAGCTGTTCCATGTGCAGTGACAACCAGTCTAGATATTGGCTTTTCAAACTTGAGTTTGAAGACAATCACTCTTTCGTTTTATAGTGAGTCATCTTTAAGCTATTTTACCCAGTCGCTTACCTGTTTATCCACTCACCGTAGCAATGTGTAAATCATCCTCGCTCGTATTTGTCCTGTTCTTTGCATTCCTCTTCAAGCTCGAAACATTCTCCAAACGCCTCGTTTCGGTCATTCTTCTTATAACAGGCGGAGTAGTCTTAATGGTCGCTACGGAAACCCAGTTCGCTTTCGGAGGAATGATCTTAGTCTTTATTGCTAGTGCATGTGGTGGTCTTCGTTGGGCACTTACCCAAATTTTGCTTCACGGGCCGAAGAGGGAGGACGACGAAGACGACGAGAAAGACCCACCTATGGGAATGGACAACCCCTGCGCAACCATATTCTGGCTCGCTCCCACTATGTTTATTTCATTATTGATACTAACGGCCATGGTCGATAACTTGGGAGATGTCTTTGGGTCCAAGTGAGTCCATCGTTTAATTTGACCGGGCCCGCATGATATCAACCAAGCACCTAGGTTCTTCAGTTCTCCGTCTGAAACGATTAAAACAGCCTTGTTTATTATGGCTCCAGGAGCAGTAGCATTCTGCATGACTCTTGCCGAGTTTTAGTACGTTCCTATTTCTATTGTATCTCAGATGACTTACAAACTCGCACAAAGAAGTATAATCCAACGTACTGGAATGGTACCAATGTCTGTAGCAGGTATATTCAAAGAAGTAACAACCATATCGCTCTCTGCGATTGTATTTGGGGATCGGCTGAACGAATGAACATTATTGGAGTTGGCGTAACTATCCTCGGTGGGTGACTCGAGTAGGGATGGAGGGAGGACATTGACAAATGTGCTGAAATAGGTATCGCGCTGTTCACGTACCATAAGTACAAGAAATCCGTGGACCACACTGGATCAACCAAGTCGATACGTCTGAGTAGGAGAGACGAAACCGTGAGTCCACATAGTGTCTTTGGCGTACATTATCTGATAAATTTCTTGTCAGGCTGAACAAGTGATCTTTGAAACTGAACCACCGTCTCCCCTTAATCCTGGCCCTGGGCCACACAGGACATCTGCGCCTCCCGCATCTTCGTCCCTTCGATCGCCAAGGCCTCCTTTGATTGGAAAAAAGAGCGTACGATTTGAGCGTGCGAGCCAAGAAAATTTACTGCAAATTGGCGATGAGGAGGAAGATGAAGGAAATGAGGTTAGGGTTCTACGGGATAGGCAAGCAGAGAGAGCGGAGCTTTTGGGAAGATAGTTCTACACGCTGTCTCCGCGCGCTCGTTGTAGATTATCTTGGGCATTTATGGATTACATCGGATCGTATACCAATATACCTTTATTGTATTCGTTCTAGATAATATGCTTGGTTTGCTTATCATAATTCACTTGGTAACCAAACGCCTACTCCAACCCCAATGCTCACTACTGCAACTCCTACTCCTACTCCCACGTCATTCATTTTACCCATTTGCACAGCCCTAATCAATGCACTCTCCATACCGACTGTCAAGCTCTCGAGGCTAAACATATCCTTCACACGTTGTCGAGAGGTCCTTGCTATCGATACTCGTTCCTCGTCTGAGAAATCCAGGATAGATCGCAATGCACGGGCCCACAGCTCGGGATCTGGGGGGAGTAGGAACCCCGTTCTGCCCTTTTCTCCCGTATGCTTATCAGAATCGGCTGCATACTTGAGATTCTCCGGGTCGACAATGCTCTCCATGGGTCCTCCGCTATCGCACGCAACGACTGGAACCCCACAGACCATCGCCTCAACCGGAACAATCCCAAAATGTTCATTCTGGGGAGTATAAAGTAGCGCACGGGTCGTAGGCGAGGTGAGCAAGTGTGTACGTTGAGGGTTGGAAAAGTTGAGAACAAAGAGGACTTGTTTTCCGTTCACCTCTGCTTTTGGTTTATTCGAAGAGTGCGTAGGAAGTTCGGGAAGTTCGCGAGGAGAGACTGTCTTCCATTCTATTGCATTTTCTTCACATATCTTGACTAGGTGTCGCAGGCATTCAACGTTGTTAGCTAGGCGTGGGTCGTACCCTCCTGCGATGACTAGTCGAATGTTGGAGTTCGGGAGGAGGGCAAAGGCCTGAATTGCGAGAGCTGCATTTTTCTTGCGTTCGAATCGGTTTAAAGAGAGGAGTGTGGTCTTATCCCTGTATAGAGTGGATGAGAGGTATAGCGAGAAGGAACAATGCGGGTCTTACGATTTGACCATCTCAATCTCACTCGTATCATCTGAAGAAGGAAGGGATTGATAGGCTGAAATGTTAATTCCTGGATAGACCACTACTGGATCCACCTTGATTGAAGGGAACGAATCCTTGAATACTCGAGAAGTAAACCGAGAGTTTGCAAGTATAACGTCCGCTTGTCCTATTGTTGCCTGTCAGATACGAAGAGGGAAGGAAAATAAGGAGAGAACTCTACCCGTAGTAACTTCCTCGACCCAATTAACTGGCAGCCTGTATAATTTCTTGACGAACCCTTTGACACCTCCCTTGCCTTTGGTAGCCTGAACACCTTCGACGGCAGCAACAGTCCCATCTGCCAAAAGTTTGTCTGGAAAGTGGCAATAAAACACAACTCTCTTTTGCATTCCCCACCTGAGCAAGGGAATGCAAGCGGAAAGCTGGTCGACAAGGAACACATCGTACGGACTCTCTTTCCCAAAGTATACAAGAAACAGCAAGATCAGAACTAGATGCAGCTGCCGCAGGATAGAAAGCAGGATGTGCAAAGCACCAAAGACGTGTCGCGGGAAAGGTGGTTTAATATATCGCACAGTCAGGGTACCTGTCCTTGAAAGCATATAGTGAATTTAAGAGACCTGGAATAAGAAATTCAGCTACCGTCGGTTGTTTCCTCGAATGCATGGCCCGAGTCATGGTAGGAAGTATATATGTGGACCGTGTGTCCGCGTTTTTGAAGGCCAAGTGCGGCATCGACTATTAACCTTTCAGCGCCCCCTGCCTCGTAGGGTCAATTTTGGGCAGACCGGTTCATTTTACATGTGCCGAGCTCACCTATTCCCAAATCTGGGTGTAGTATGCATACTCTTAGTTTATTGGCCATACAGGTCTGGGGTTGGTCGTGTCACCCGCGCAGTTGTCTGAACTGGAATAAGCGCCGAATGATCTGATCGAGCCCGGATCCATTTCAGACTCCTGTAGCTTCCATAATCGACCAGGACTACGATGCAAAATGAGGTGCCGCTCGACGCGGTGGTCGACGTGACTGCTGGTCGAGGAACGGTCCGATTCGTGGGGAATACGGCATTTGCACCTGGTAAATGGGTCGGAATCGAACTCGCCGCGCCTAATGGAAAGAACGATGGTTCGGTCAAGGATGTTGTGTATTTCTCCTGCGCCCCCAATCACGGTGTCTTTGTGAGGCCGAGTCAAGTCAAAATTGTTTCCACACCAGTGAGTAATATTTCAACATAGCTTATGAAATAGGTAAGAATAATGGATTCCAAGGGTCAGGCCAGTCGACCCGCATCTCGAAATGGACCGCGAGGGTCAATGCCCTCGACGCCGGCCCGTCAATCATCTTCCCGTTCTGTAAATACACGTGCCGGATCCCCAGGCCAAGCATCGCCCCTAACCATTCGTACACCGTCCAATTCGCGTCTCCCGGCGTCCAAGCTGCCCCCTCCCAGCCCTATCTCGGCAACGGCTGCTCGCCGGCCAACTCTCGCACCTCACAAACGTACAGGAAGCACATCAGGCGCACACCCATTCGCGCAAAGCCCACTCACAAGAGCTCAGCCTCCGAGAACAACCAGTGTTCAGTCCGGATCGACTAGACTCGAGTCCGATGATGGAAACGGAGAAGACGACGAGGACGATACTATCACGCGGCCGTTGGAAGAGAGAAGACCCTCTGTTGCTGACTCGGAGAGAGAGATACGACATTCTCCTATTGAATCTCGTCCGCCTATCTCTCGCCTGGTTGTACCAGCTCAATCCCCAGCAAACTACCCAGTCACTTTCTTCACCCGCTCTTGAGACTTCGAAACTGCCTTCTCCTTTAAAGACCAGCAGTCCACTCAGTCCTTCTAAGCCCTCTGTTTTACCACTTGCGTCAACAGGAGGGAATGAGACCGCTCGCGTACCTTCGTTGTCAAAACAACCTTCACGAGGACTGATGCTTGAACCTTCGAGTATGATCGTTCGTTCTGAATCCGAGACCATGGCTGGTGACGGAGAGCAACCATCGCTTCGCCTCGTAGTCCGAATCTAGTCGTTCCTCCCAGCCCCAAATTGGCTGCTCCCCCGAGTCCCAAACAAGTACGCGCTTGCTTATCCTCGTTTATGACTGTAATAAATAACTTGTTACTGTCAGGTCAAGGAGGACGCCGAATTACGTGTCAAGCTACGCGTACTTGAATCTAAACGGACTGAAGATGCGCGTCTCATACGTGAATTAGAGACCAAACTGGCAGATGCGGAAATGTTTGTCTCAATCAGGCCTAAACTGCAAGGCACGTCCCCCCGCGCCACGATTCTACCCACGTCCCGGTTTATTTGGATACTAATACGAATATATGAGTAGCAAAGCTTCAAGCTCTACAAACAGAACTCTCACAGACAAAACGAGAATTAGCAGACCAACAGGCTGAAATGTCAACACTTGATGAAAAGGGGGTTGAGGCTGCCGAGCAACTAGAAATGGCTATGTTGGATAAGGAGGTGTGCCCCTATGGTCCTTGCCTTCTAACCCTAACTAACTCTCACAATAGGTAGCAGAAGAGCGTGCTGAGGCCGCTGAACTCGAACTTGAATCTGTCAAAGAGAAGCTAGCTGAAATAGAAATTGAACTGCAATCTTTGAAGGAGGGTGGTACTCCCGAGGGTGGTGGCGGGGAAGCAAAGAAGAGCCTGGACGTGATACAACTAGAGAAACATAACGAACGACTGAAGGAAGCCCTAATCAAGTGCGTTTCTTGATCTTGTTGTCAAAAAAGGAGATACTAAACTAGGTATGTAGGTTGAGACAAATAACTCAAGAAACAGACGCGGAGCAGAAAGAAAGATAGCAGAGTTAGAGCGGGATTTGAGTGGGATTGACGAACTTCAGAGTAAGTCTCTCCGCTTTTAAACCCCCTATGATGGCTAATGGGTATGGCAGCCGGGTACGAAGAGACGCTATCCAAGCTCGCCAATGCCGATGCACAGATCGAGGACCTCAAAATTCAGCTGGACGATGCACTTGGTGCTGAGGAGATGCTCGTACAATTGACAGATCGGAATTTGCAGCTCAGTGAGGTGTGTATAAGGTCATTTCCTTGATTCACCTCTGCTGCTCTTCTTGTGCATATAAGAGACTGACCTTTTGGGCTTGTATTAGAAAATCGAAGAGATGCGTGTGTCGATCGAGGATCTTGAGGCACTTAAAGAACTCAACGACGAGATTGAAGAGAACCATGTCGAGGCTGAGCGGGCTATGCAAGAAGAAATTGGTAGGATCTTTGCACTTTTCTCATTGCCTACAAATTGACCAAACGGAGGTAGATGGGAAGGATAGCCAAATACGCGAACTGAACCAAAAGATCGAGACGCTTGAAGAAACGATTACGGATTATGAAGGCACGATTGTGCAATTTAGAGAGCTTGTTGGACATATGCAAGGGTTGGTTGCGTCTGGGTTAAAGTTTGACCACAACTAACCCGTCGTTGGTAGAGACATGGAAAATCTCCGTCAAGAGAACCAAATCCACCAATCCGAATCCTCCGCTCAGGCCACCCAATCTGCTGCAATCCTCTCGCTCAACATGCGCTTGCAATCGACCGCGGCCAAGAATCAGGCCAAGAATATCGAATTCGAGTTGCGTAAATTGGACGCGGCACAGGCAAAAGAGTGGCTGGCCATCGTGCAGCCGTATCTGCCACAGGTATATTCCTTATCTTGCATTTCATTACAGGGGTTAGATTAACCGAGCGCGAGCACAGGTCTATGTCGAAGTGGATGCAGACGCGACCGCATGTTACATGTTCTTCCAACGTCTAGCGACGAAAGCTGAACTTATTGCAAACGTGGTTGGTTCAGCACACGGACTCCCTGAAAGTCTGTCCGGAAGCGTTCCGGAGAGCTTGGTCGGTGTTTGTGAGGTGAGATTTTCCTCTTGCAATACCTGCAGTCGTGTGTTAAACTCTACCGGGCAGATGCGTGGCCGGATGTATCACCTTGCATGTCTTTGCAAACGATTTGCGAGTGTCCTGCGTAAATGCGACGTGAATACATTCCATGCTGTCGGGAGGTTATTCCCTGATTTATCGCCGATGGAGAAGAGGCTGGATATGCATGTCGATCTGTTGAAACGGGATGAATTTAGGATATGGAGTGTGTTAGCGATATTGCCAAGTACGTATTCATTCCCCTTCCCTTCTCTGCCACGGACTAACGGCGGACACAGGATGTTATCTCAGTTTGAACACCTCGCAGATACAGCCTTCTCCGGATTTGAGGCTGACCTCGCCGAGAAACACTCGATTTAACGATGCAACTCGACTGCGATTTGGATTCATTCGTAGCTGCCATTGGTTTGACCAAGACGCTCTGGAGAACTCTATCAAGGACGAAGGTAAGTTTCTCCCCCATATCTATGGTTGAAGGCTTGTGTTGAGATGAACGAACAGATACGGTTCTTGAGTACGGTGATTTGGACATTGACCGCACATTGCTTGAGCCTATAGCTCAAATCTTGGAACATCCAAGAGCGCCAAGCTTGCTTTCAAGTAAGTGACTATATGCACTCTCGAACTCATTCCTGATGTACTCAATGTGTATAGGAAACTTGTCCGCCGGGTAGAAGACTTGATCCAAGAAAGCTCGGCATTGAAACTTGACCTCGTACCCAAACTGACGGCCCTGACTACAACCATGATCAAAGGCTGCGACTTTGGGATCCAACTAGCCCAACGTATCGGATCATACCTTGCCGACGTTCGTGCACAGAAGCATAACTTCCAACTGGCTAGCGTATTGTTGCATGTGCGCGAGACGGCGGCGGAGACCATGTCGCAGCGGCCCGGGACTGTGGGTTCATGGGAGGCGGTTGGGCAGCTTGTCGCTGGATTGGTCAAGGATGCGACAGCGCTTATGGAACCTGCGATGGAACAGGAGAATATCCTTAAGCGTGAGTTTTGTAGGAATTGCTTTTCCAAGGGGAATGGTGTAGCTGATTGTTTTGAGTAGTCGTAGGCGAGGCACCGTGGGTTGTGAGGATTGCAGAAGTCAAGGCGTTGTCTGCTGTGAATGTTGATGCCGAGCGAACGGTCAACAAACTTAATGAGGAGATAAAGGACCTTATTCGCAGTATCAAGACTCGGGTAGGTACACCCAATACATTTTCAATATGCACATCGCCAATGCATTTCGCAGGATCAAACCATCCAAGAAACCAGCGTCAAGATCGAGCTCATGGAGCGACGAATGGAAACTGTCAAGAAACAGGCCGACGCCATCGTGGATCTCGAGGGCGACTTGGCCAAGGCCAGAAACAAGAAAAGGCCTATGAAGAGGCACTCGAACAACTACAGAGCGATTTAGACGAGATGGGCCAGGAGAATGCAAGGTTGAAACAGGCTACAGCCGGGATGGAAAAGCATGGTATGCTATTAATTTGGTACTGTGTGTGTATTTTTTTCTGATGCATCGGCCTCTGTAGCCTCTGGTATGCAGCCTGCGGTGGAAGAACCTGTCATTGCATCCGGAGACCTGGAAGCATCACATCTTCTCGAACAGGCAAGTTTGAAGCAATTCCTGACGATATATGTGGCTAACACCCCCCCTTCACAGATCGAGTCCTTGCGAGGAGCGGTTCGCTTCCTGCGACACGAGAACTCGTACCTCAAGAGCCAGGATCTCCTCCGCGAACTGAATTCCCTCCCGCCTCTCGGAGACAAGCCGATTCCCGTTACCTTGTCTCGTATATCACGTACCTCTGCTCGTCCATTGACCACCGTCGTCCGTTCCCCGACACCTCTTTCGGAGGTATCAGAAGAAGAATATCTCATGGAAGAACTCCGCGACGAGTACGATTCGGAGGAATCCGAGGAAGCAGAAAGGCCTCCGTCGCCTCATGCGTTGGCCACCGAATCCAAGCTACTCTACCGGGACCTGTTGCTGTTTGCTTCCCACCGAGGGTGGTCGATTTGTCGTTAGGACCAGACAGCTACAGCCAGAGCCAGAGCTTCAAGAGAACAACGAAAACGAGGAAGAGAACGAGGAGCAATGGACGCGGGAGCTGCTCCCTCATGAGCAGCTCGTTGCTCGTCGTAGGGAGAACAAGATACTCGGACGTCGCGTGCGTGGTCTTGCGGAGCGGGCTGGCCAGTTGAATGTGATTAGGCTGTAAGGGATTTGTAAGTTGGGATCTTTTCAGTTTTTTTTTTTTGGAGTTGGACAGAGTACCGATCATATAACATCATGACTTTTTAACGATTATAATAATTGGAATACGTGCAATTTGGGAAGACCAGTTTCCGAAAGCGTTGTGGTATCCGAAGTCCGGCGCTTATTTTGACCAAAGGGCTGACCCACAAACCCGGATTTAATTATTTACACCTTTGTGCACCCTCTCGTTGTAAGCGTAATGAATGTCCTCTTCGGAGTGACATATACAAAAATTGGAACGATACAGAGAAGATTAGCATGGCCCCTGCACAAGGATGACACGCTAGTTCAGAGTGGACGGTCTACGGACCGCAATATTTATTTTGTTTTTACATTCAGTTTCAGTAGACTTTTCATTTGAACTTTTGTCACTAAGTATTAGCGCTTTGGATGTGAATTTACGCATGTTTTGTCCAGATATGGCGCACATATAGGTAATCTAATGATGGACCGACTGGCCAGGATTCAGACACGTTTTATCCGAGTTTTGCCGTCGCCTACGCAAGGCATATGTATCGATTTAGTTATCTTCATAACAATATAATTTCCTTAAAAGAACTGTCAAGTCTGTGACGTAACCAAGGGCCGGTCCGGTAACAGCAATTTAGGTCGGGGGGAAGTCATGGCCATGCTGCATACACCAGGTGCTGGTTACACCCCACGTGGACACCAGCCTTGCTCCAGCCTCCCCTTTCCTCCCTACCAGGACCTTTACTTGGGAGCTGTGCGTAATAATACGTACAATCGCAGATAAAGAAGGGCTCACAATTCAGACCAGACCAGACAGCTAGACCTACCACGATCATCACCCGGCTTCACCCACGATGTCTCTCGCACACTTCCTCGCCGAATACGCAACACATCCGTTCCTAGGACCGTACTACGACCACTGGCTGCAGGAGAACAACTTTGGGACGTTTGGCCACATTTGGCAGCCCGACTGGTCCGGCTTTTCGTCCGAGCGCACTCCCTCGCTCGATTGGTTCGAGGGCGACACGAGCTATACGCTGCATATCGAGGTTCCTGGCGTCAAGAAGGAAGACATGACCATGCACGTTAGCGAAGACGGACACTCGTTGACGATCGAGGGCAAGACTGAGAAGTTTGGTAATTTCTTGGGCTTGAGTGGGGGCACGAGCCCAGGAGCACTGGTGGCAGGATCAAAAGGGTTAGGAGGACCATGGCGGATGGTAAGTGCTCGTATTTCGGTTTTAGATAAGAATGGGGGGATATTGATCTAGTCTCCTCAGGCACGGTCGTCGTATCTCTCGTACCGAGAAGAAGCACAGCGTCGGGACGACCGTCAAGTTTTCCCGCACCGTTTCGCTCCCAGCATACGTGACGGCAAACGCATCGTCGCCAAGCTCGAGAACGGCATCTTGAGTGTGACGTTACCCAAGCTTCACACGCCCAAGCCCCGCCGTATCGTCATTGACTGAAGACTAGACCTGAATTGAAATGAAGACAAGAGATATCTGTGCTTTGTGTGACTTATGTAGCCAAATGTTTATGTATGTATTTTCTCCCTCCCACTACCGCTTGGGTCTTTTTGTGGTCTGTAATTGTGCTATCGTAATTACTTTTTTTTTCGGTTTGTCTTGATGGCGTCATGGGATCAAAAATAATCCCGTCATCTTTACGCTCGTAATTTGGTCCCGTACCCGTTTGTGGGCACATATATACTTCATCTTATAGATTTCGTATCGTGTCGTAAAAGAACTATAGTAGAGAAGACAGGCCTTTTACACCTCACAAGACCAAGAAACACAGAGGACAATAGAACAGCATAGCGAATACATAAACGAAACACAGACACAAATAACCAAACGAGATGGAAAGAGGCAGCGATTAACTCCTGAAAGAAAATCTAGGCTAGAACACCAAATACGAGGGGTTTTAAAAACGATGACCAGTAGCGAGGATTACCAGTTCATGACCATATTCAGTCGTGGTTGTGAATCTGCGTTGCGGCAAGCTCAAAACGCTAAAACGGGAAGACTAACGATTGGGACTGACCCATCATAGGCCTTCCCTGACCTTGTCCTTGCCCCATCTGCTGTTGTTGTTGCTGTTGTTGTTGTTGCTGTTGCTGCTGCTGCTGTTGGGGCTGGGGCTGACCCATCATTCCTCCGAGGCCTCCACCTTGTTGCATTCCTGGTCCAAATCCACCCCCTGGACTGGCCCCGCCCTCTCCCCCTCCAGGATTAGAGCTCACAATGTACCCGCGAGGCGCACGTCCCGGACGAAGATGGTCGTACATCCCACGAGTATACCGCGGCGTGCTCGTATCGCCCCACGCATCGACCGCGCGCACCGACATCCCAGACCCAGGACGGTCGATCGACGCAGCCGAGCTCGGGCGAATCAAAGACGACGAGGGCGTATCGGATACACCTTCGGGCAACGGCTGGCCGGTATGAATCGCCAACAGGCGCCTGAGCGTATCGTTCTCTTGCTCGAGCCGACAAATCTCAATCTCGCGCTCGAGCGCCCAATCGGACCGTGCGTCGGATTCTTCCGCATCTTGGGTATCTGCTGGTGCGGGGGTCTCGTGCAGCGCCAGGTTCTCGAGCTGTTCGATGGCCTTGGTGTGGTCTGGGTGTGCAGGATCGCATAGGGCGCGAGGGTCCGGAAGTACGGATGGGTCGAATGTTGCGTCTTCTCCGTTGAAGGAGCGCATCAGGAGGCGTAGGAGGTTCGAGAGCCGAGAGACCGTCTGCGAATGGTTCGTCGACGCGCCGAGGACGACGGCTTGCGTTTGTGCCTGGAGCTGCAGAATTATGGTTTCGTAGTGTCGTGTGAGGTTCAGTTCGTGTTGCTGAGCTGCATGCTATCGGTAGAGTTTAACGTTTATGAAAGAGAGGGATAAGAAAAGAAATAAAAGAGACATACAGCTTGGTTTCTGAATTTGGTCATGACGGTTTCGAGCGTGGTCTCGTACTCTTTGAGCAGTGTATTGAGTTGTTTATTTTCATGCTGGAGTGTCTGGTTCTCGATGACAATCGCTGCGTTCATACGCTCCAGTTCGCTCTCGAAAACCTCTAAGTCGCTCGATTAGGAAATCTGCTGGCTGAAGGGCAAACCCGACACTCACCTTTGCTCAGGTCAGTGTTAAACCGGCGCAGCGCAAAACCAGTCCCATTGTGTATCGCTTGTCCCTATAATCATTTATCCAAGGTTAGCCTCTGTTGACTGACTCGAAATAAAAGATGAGAAACAATTACTTTAAGCGCGTTGGCCTGGGCTTGAAGCGAAGCAGTCGCGGCCTTGTTGCTATTCAGCTGTTCACTAAGTTCGCAAACGAGTGACCATAGCCTTGAAAGCTCTCCTTCCGCGTCGCCAACGATTGCCATGTCTGTGTGAACGATCCCCGGGAATTCGGACGTGTCTCGGTGGTTGTGGTGAGCAGGCACACGGATCCAGTCGTTACATTACACCTCATCACCAGACGTCACATTATTGTTTAAAAAAAAGTCTAATTTATTCTGTGTATTTACTAGCATAATCATAATCATCCTCCTCTGAATCTTCGTCTTGTTCACCTTCAGGAGCAGGCAAAGGAGCGTCGGCTCCAATTTCTTCAAACGTATGGTGCATGAGGCGAATTGAGCGTTGGTAAACGTCGAAATTGGCGCCTCCACCGTGTTCGGCCAACCAGTCGTCAAACTCGTGTTTGCCGGAAATAATCAAGCTACGAAGGCGGATCCGGTCTGTCGTGCTAAACACCGAGTTGGATGCGGGTACCTCGGTACCCAACTCTGACGTATCAGGTTTGTTGGATCCAGAGGGCTGCGGCTCGAATATCCCATGTCTCTCTTTCGCATCCCATCGTTCGTTCCTAATCACCGCACACCATCCTGCATCCAATACTTCGAACAATTCAAAGACCTGGTCGAGCTTTTCTAGACCCTTGTCGCTTAATATTGGCACTTGTTCCTGTTCTCCTTGGTCTTCCACTACTGTCTCGAGGACGGTATCGAGTTGGTACGCGGGGACATTTTCGAATATATCACCTGTGACTCTTAGTAGCCATGACGTTCTTAAACCTTCCGAGGGCGGGATCAGGAGTATCATGTTAACCAGAGACGAGGAGGCCGTCAAGTACGATGTCAAAGTGCTATACGGACAGTCGGGCTCGTATCTTTATGGTAGTGCAGTGTGAGCGTGTGATAAGCTGGAACAAAGCATAACCATACCGTTTCCGCACGCCCTTCGTAAGCTCAAGACATTTCGCCTCGAGATAGTCGTTGAGTCTATGCAACTGAGCAGGAGAGAGCTCCGTAGGTACTGAACTGGCCATCTCAGCGCGTGACGGTCCGGACGTGGCGCAAATACATTCAAGTAAGTAGGCGCCTGACGATCCACGACGCTCGATCATCCAGAATCCCCGCGCGTCATGAAACGTCAAACAAACTCTGAACGACGACTCCACTTGGGGACTATATATATTAACTCTGGCTTTTCGTCTTTCTTTCATTCGTTCACCCCTCACTCGAACTCTTGCTTTCACTTGTTCCTGGATGCCTCCCAAACGCGCGACTTCTTCTAAATCTAAAAGTACGCCGCTGAAGCGCGAGGCCAATAGTCCGGTTCTTAGACGTTCTCCTCGAAAGCGAGCACGAGTGCAGTCGGCCGTGGACGAAGATGAAGATGACGATTCCGAGTTGACCGAGCTGGACGACGAGGACCAGGACGAATTCAAGCCTGAAGAGATCATAAAAGAAGATCCAGAGAAACCAAGCTCGTTGGATCTAGACAAGTTCGCCTACTCGGGATCGTCTTCTCGTCCCAAACGTACTCCCGCCAAGGTTCAAGTCAAGCTCGAGGACATGGACGGCGTCAAGCTCGAACACAAGGTCTCTCCGGTCAAGAGGGAACCCAACGCAACTTCTCCGACCAAGAAGAAACCGGCGACCAAGCAAAAGCCTATCGTCATGGAACTCGCAAAACCGCATCCTGCACCTCCAAATTGGGAGAAACAATACTCGCTGATCGAGGATATGAGGTCTAGAATTGATGCGCCGGTAGATACGATGGGGTGCGCCAAGTCGATGACGGGGGTAGGCCCGCTCAAGGTATGTTGCGGCCAACAACGGAGTTGATTGATATGTAATGTGTTTTTGGCGTAGGACCAACGATTTGGAGCCCTTGTATCTCTCATGCTCTCGTCTCAAACCAAAGATGAAGTTACGGCCGCAGCTGTTGAAAACCTTCGACACGTTTTACCAGGTGGACTAACTGTCGATTCTATACTCGCCGCCGAACCGAGCATAATTTCGAATGCCATTGGAAAGGTGCATCCTCCCTTGCTCACCGCAAGTTACATATAACTGATATTTGCACCATACAGGTTGGATTCTGGCGTCGCAAGACTGAGTATATACGAGCGGCCGCACATATCTTACGTGACAAGTACGACTCGGACGTACCCAAGACTGTCGATGAGCTGTGTGCGCTACCCGGAGTAGGTCCGAAAATGGCGTTCTTGGTATTGCAGGTTGCTTGGGACATGCAAGTTTTTCGTCTTATTTCCCATTTTTACATCGACTTATGGACTGGACACATACAGAAGCGTTGGAATTGGCGTAGACATCCATGTGCATCGTATCTCAAACCGGTTGGGATGGCACAAGCCTCCTACCAACACGCCTGAACAAACACGGTCAGTCTATTTCACTCACCCATCCTACGACAGCTTTTGTAACTAAAATAAATGCAGACTAAACCTCCAATCATGGCTGCCTCGTAATTTGCACGCACCGATTAATCCGTTACTAGTCGGGTTCGGACAAGTAAGGACTTTGTATTTCTCGTTCATCTAACGAACTGATTGTTATGCCAATAGGTGATTTGTCTCCCCGTTGGGCCCCGATGTGATTCTTGTCTATTAAGTCAAGGACTATGTCCGAGCGCAAACACCAAAGCGACGGGCAAGGGCAAAAAACCAATCACGTTCAAGGCCAAAGCAGATCTAGACGCGGACGGGCTAGTTAGAATGGAGGACATCAAACTGGAGGATGATGTGCAAGGCGTCAGAAACGAGCAGAACGTAGTAGTGGTTGGTAACGAAACCAAGACCGAGGGGCGGGATGTAGGAGAGCCGCTCGTGCAGATCAAGATTGAAGATTAATTGATCGAGACACGCCGATTTGTTTAAATTATGTTGTATATAGTAATTTACTGTTGTCTTGTATATGCTGTTTTTAAATCGTAATGCCTTTTCTTGAATGGGTGTATGGGGACGCATGTAAGATGCAAATCTAGGTCCATGGTCATTCTTAAAGAGCTTGCCGGCAGACAGTAAATTCAAAATACAAACAGAACAGCAAAGAGTCAACAGAAGGTGATAGAGTGCAGAGATATTATGGAGAGTAACAAGTCAGAGACGACACCAATGGCCCGTCATAAAGCAGAACTAGCATACCGTCAGTTCGTGACTAGTTAGGGCTGCCGCTATGGTGTCGATCCAACTACACTACTCATTTTTATCCGCCAATCCCAATCCCAAGCGCATCCACTTCATCCCTTGAGTCCGACCCCCAAGACACTCACATCCCTAACGGGTGCACTCATGACTCTTCATATGTCCGTCTTGTTCCCCACAAACTTATAAGCAGTTCCCAAAGAGTTGGTCTCGTAAAACGTAGCCTTGACCTGCTGATCTGAATCCCACTCGGATGTATGCGTGACAACCGCAATATAAATACCATCATAATTCCATCTAGTTGTACAACCGTGTAGTTCTAATACTCGGGCTGAGTTATGGACCACACGGCGCCGAGCCTCTTTTTTGTAAATCTAGTGGGTCCAAGCAGTCACGATAGTAACGTCAGATCCTCCCTGGAGGTAGGCCCTCATACAAGTGATGCCCACGCTTAGCAGCTGTCCGAAGACTCAAGTGCCAACCTGGCCCGATTTTAGAAAGAAATTTACGGTTTGTTTATGCTGACTGTTAGCGTCAGTCTCTAGTAGTACACAATGTGCATATATACTGTCAAGACTACTCGTGTTTTAACTTCTTTCCGAGCTCCCTGGGCAATAATCTAAGAATACCAATGCAACAGCCGAGAACGCCGTTCACGAGCAAGCACATGTGATATCTTAGTATCGATTAAACCATGATACCCATCGAGGAAACGATGCCTATCTTTCATAATTGACTTGTTCACTTCTACGAAGTAATAGGTCGGACAAACCCTTCCAAGCACTTGTAACATCCCCGGATTCTAACCGTTGTCTCTCGTCTGTAACGTGCCTTGCCAAAGGTAGATCTGGAACGAATCCCGAGACAAAACACACATTCAACCATTGATTATATGCGCTGATGTAGCTGGTGAAATGTGCTATCCCTTGGTCCTTAAATGTGTACTCAGTCATCGCATTACGTAAAATCACGATTGGTACTACCAATCTCCCAAAGCACTAGCGGACCGGTTGAAGGAGTATTGGCGCAATACAATACAATGTTGGGTCCCACATGCCTTTAGCATCTCAAACCAAAATCGCATCCAGGACGGTGGTTATTTCCAAGGTTTTGTTGAGGCGCACGTAGAGTTCAAGATGAAAAATACCGCAACTTCCAACAAAGATCGACTTTGCTTGATGAAAGGAGATGTAGATCGATACAAAAAGTTGGAAAAGATCCTCAGGTATGTGCGGTCGTCATAACGGCCAGTGTCAGGTTTAGGTTAGCCGTCATCAGTGAATAGGCAATCCAAGGTGGTATCTTTGAATTAATGGGCGATTTCGCCACAACCCCTACACACGAGTGTTGCCGCTAAATCGAATAAATCCCTGTTGATTAAAAATTGGCTGGCACCTTCGCAAACACCAATATTGAATCATATAGATTGAACGAAAAGCGATCCAAATGATCCAGAGCCTCCGTCCCGTACTTCATCATAATGACGTGAAGACCCCTTCCCGGTCGACGGCTGTAGAACGTCCAGACAACTGATCTCGGATCAGAAATCTCTACTTTTTTGTGAATATGGATATGTTAACAACGCCACGTCATTGTTGCTACTGGTAAAGCCGTGGGACAAGACGGAGGATCGTTTGTAGAAATTGTAACTACTAAGGATCTATGAGGTACCCATTCTTTAGACTGTTTGCTTTACAAAACAGCATCCCATATACATATGTGCTACTGTGTTGTACACATGGGGTTTAAATTGCACTGTCTAGAACTTCAAAGAGGGATATATGCTCAATACGAACATAACCAACGGACCTTGATTCCCAATCTATCCCTGCTAGGAAGTGCGGGGTTTCGTACTGGAGAGTCCAATACAGAGACACGTATGCCAAGATACCCTTGATCAAAGGAGCGGCATGTATACCATATCTAGAAAAGCTAGGATTAATCGAAATACACGCAAGGCACCGAACGGACACGACGATCAGTCACAAAAGCGTGGATGTGCAGAAGAAACTACATATTTGGTAAAAAAATGGAATAAAATAACAACTAAACATTGTGGTTCATAGATCCTCCGTTCTGAACTAGCGTGTCATCCTTGTGCAAGGGCAACGCTGGTCTTCTCTGTATCGTTCCGATTTTTGTACGTCACTGTAAATACGTCCTCACATATGAAGGGGCAAAGACGGTGCACCAATAGTAGAGCACGAGTTTAAATGCACGGGTTACTGTCCTACTCAAGATATAAGTGCCGTGATTCAGTCAGAGTCGATAGGTAAGGCGAAATAATATCAGAACAACGCGCTACGTTATATACACAAACACAAGAATTCAAACCAGTAGTAAAAAAGTTCAATCGCACAAAGACGACTGTGGAACAAAAAAAAGTACAGCATAGTAAAGAATAGGTGGTAGTTCGAGTGATGATTACGGTTTAGGATTGTTGATAATATGGATCAAGAGGCCGAGCCCGCCCTCACTCCGGTAGCGGTAGGAGGCGGGGAGATGGGTGTTCGAACTTGACCTCGGAGCCGTTCGCGTTCTCGCCAGTGACTGGCAGTCGAGGATGGGCCGACAGCGGGGTCGGATACGCCCGCTCCCCGTTGGTATCCGTCGTTGAATTCGTCGCATGCTCTAGGAGCTGTTGCATCCCGTCGCTCGAATAATCGTTTGCGTTGGCGCTCTCGTTCACCTGCATCGGCGGCGGTGTCATTTCCGAGCTCCCGGCTCTCGTTGAACCAAGACCGAGACCATTACTGACCGTCATCATCCCGGAGTCCCATGGCTGTTGGGGGTGGAGAGGGTGGTGGGGGAAGCGAGTCCCCTCGCCCGTCGGTGTCACGAAGCGTTGTCCCGATCGTACTTGCTGCTGTTGGTCCGAGGGAAAGGGTCCCGGTTCGCTCATATATCGTGTCCGGCTGGTTTCGATAACTGAAGCTGGCAATCCCTGGTAGCCCGCCGCCATCCCCGCCGCCGATAGTCGCAGGTCGAATGAGGGGCGGGGGCTCCCGTCCCCGCTCAACGGGGGACTTGCCATGGGTCGAAACGCCGAGTGGAGTCCCTGCTGCATGATCATCTGGTGAGGACTCGGCTGAGCATAGTTCCATGAGGGTAAGTCTTCGAGATGAGGGCCTCGAGTCTGGTCCGGCGGCATCTCCAGGCCCAAAGTCATACGACCGTTTGCGGGGAGCGAGTCCCGGTGGATGGTAGGAAAACGGCGAGTCGTATCCTCCGCCGTTGGGCGATAAAAGTCCGACCTCTCGGTCGGGTTCTCCGGGGTAAAGCCCTCCAGACCCTCGACGTCGGGATTCCATCGATGGATTTGGTGATCGGTCTGAGGATGGAGAAGCATCGCGAGAGGCCAGTCGTTCGGTATTCCAGTTATCCGCTGAGTGTTCATGTCGCCTTGAGCCATAATCGCGTTCATCTCGTCGAAGCTCGTGTCGACTTCTGCGCTCAGACGACTGGTCGCGTCCAAACCAGGGTCGCTCCCGCTCCCACTCTCGGCTCCGTCCAGCTCGGTCGAAGGAGGCCGCGGGTGCAGTCCCAGGCCTGAGTCCAAATGGGAGGCCAAAGGATCGAGGGAGCCCATCCCCATCTCGATCGCGGGGCGATCTATCATCCCCATCCCCATCGTCGTATCTTGAGGAAGCCAGTGCTGGCGGCTCAAAGGCGAATACATCCCCACCCCTATCGATGCTCCCGATGCCACCGCTCGTGCCCGGGCGTGATGATGGAGCTGAGGGTCCGAAGCCGAGTGGTGCAGCTGCTGTCGCGGGCCTTGCAGTAAGCCCCGGGCGTCCATCGAGGGGCGGGAGCCAGCTGCCTGCCGATGTGGCAGGGCGTCCGAGAGGTCCGGATGGAGTGCGCCAACCGGAGAGGCTACCTGAGGTGGCTGGTCTTGAGGAATTGGGGGGAAATAGGGATTGTGTGTGCTGCTCTCGGGGGATGAGGGACGAGATTGGAGGGAGCCCACCCCCTGCGCTGCCTCCGCTCGTAAAGGGCTTACTCCCTCCGCCATCGTCCACGGACCGGTCGCGTGGATCCAGTCGATCGAGGGGAGACCTATCGAATCCGTCTCGCCCAGGATGGGAGCGCTCAAAGGACCCATTAGCATGGGCGGAGTTGGAAGATGGAAATCGGCCGATGCTGTCCCGTCCGGAAGGGTGAGGGTGAAAGTCATGGGCGGTGGGTTGAAATCGATTGTCTGAGAGAGGGGCGTAGGAACTATGGCTCGGGGGAAAGGTCGACGGGATTGTAAGGTGTTGGGGCCGAAAGGATTGGTCGGCCCGAAAGGGCTGGCCCGGAAGAAAGGATTCTTGAGAAAAATCGTCACGACGCCAGCTTTCGTAGGCCATACTAGGGACTACACCTGCCGAAGGAGGATGCGAATCATTAGGCGTTGACGGCTGTGACCGAGATCCTTGACTCGTTGTTGCTTGCGACGGAGAAAGCCGGGGCAGATTGCGATGCGAACTTGCGGCCAACGCAGTGTGGAGCGACGTCAGATCACGCATCATCCGCTCGTTGAGATCGGTCTTGTCCGAGTGCACTGTTTGCGCATGCTAAAAACCCAAGTCAAAAATGGCACAAAAATATAAAGACAAGTACAAGTGCTTACCTGTCGCAAGTTGTCGAGACGCGAAAACTGTTTTCCACAGTGGCAAGCAAATGGGCGCTCGCCGGTGTGTTTCCTGCAAGCCAAGTGAGCACATGGCCAGCCGAAAGGCACGAAAATATGATGGGAACAGGGGGATGGGATGTATATCAAGCACGGCAGGCACAGGGGCAGTAGCGAATAGATATATATAGTGGGACTGACCGAACATGGCGAGCGAGATGTTCACTCCGGCTGAACACCATACTGCAATCGCCGAATCCGCGGCAAACAAACGTCTTACTGGGCGCTGCCCGCGTGCGCACGGGCCCAACACCGGCCTTTTTCGCACGAGGAGCATCGTCCGTAAGCGCTGTCGTCACGGCCGTCGGTGACATCGATGCCGCCTTGGTCGTCGCAGAGGGCGGCGTGGGCGGGTCTTTCGGCGGCGTACTCTCGGTTTTCATCATGGGGAATGCGAATGTCGAGGCACAATGGGGGCGTGCCTGGTACCTTTTGGCCGAACACGCTTTTGACTCTGGAGGCCTGTTCTCTCCCTCACGTGACAGGACCCCGGTCACCCCTCTCCCGGGTCCGGCAATCCTTCTAGCGGGATCGCCGGAGAGCCTCGACTCTCTCTGTCCTCCGTGCCTTTCTCGCCTTTTTCTGGAGGGTCGGTTCGACTGCCTCGACTGGCTTCGAAACATCCATACGTCTCATTTGCCCCGTTTTTCCTCGTCTCCTCTCTTCTCATCCGCTGCATGATCCATACTTGCACTACTGTATCTGCCTTACCCGTCTCATCAATCATATCAATCCCGTTGCTCACTCGGGCGACTCTTTCGTTGCTATCGATCGTCCGCCACGCATATACACCTCTCCTGATCGACACCACCCTGCATGTGATTAGCGGCGCGTGGGTGTGCCACACTTCATTCTCCCTCTCAATTAGTTTCAGCCGATGTATTCTTATTTCTCCGAGCCGTCGGTCTGTGCATTTTGCCCGCATCAAACCCAGGCATCATTGACATCCGTCGCGACACTGAGCGCTGCGGCGTCTTTTCGTCCCCTTGCTCGGCTGCAAAAGTATCGTGGGCCTTGGCAAATACTATGATGATATACAAATTGTGTTTGCAACCGCGCCTAAAATGTTCTTCACTTTTCTTCCAATCCAACTTTATGAGCCGACTGCCCTATCGTCTTCCTCATACGACCAATACGATTGTGTTTGAACCCGATCTGTATGTGTATCTACCATGTGGTGCATGGCGCCCGAAGGAGCCAGTACAATTACATCACGTGCAGGCGATGCAAGGTCCTGTTGATCCAATTATTGTAACCCATCCAACCCAAACCCATGCCCAAACGACGTGCGACATCTCCCGCGCAGCAGACCTGTGCACAGTCCAAATCCGCACGCCAGGCGGAGGAAACAGGAGATGTCAAAAGTGGCACTGCTCAAACTTCACCATCGTCGGCGAACGATGACCATGGTGATAGAACCCCGACCCGAGGAACCGACGACGTTTCGAACTCTGACGGGTCTAATTCTGTACCACAGACCAAGAACCTTGAAGAGTCTGTCAGGCCCTCGACTTTATCGGCTCTCGCACCTGAATTTCTACCGCGCTCTGCTTCGGACTCGGGAACAACGACTCCCAAGACCGATGCGACTCCCAAATTTGTCCAGGCAACCTTGCCATTCACGAGTCAACCGAGCACCAAGTCCCAGTCGAGGCAGACATCCAAAGGTTCTGAAAGTAATTCACCCTCTAAAGCCACAATTCGACCAGTCTTCAAGTCGGAGCCTATCGAAGTGAAGGATTCCGTCTTTCAAGCACGCCTCTTTTCACTCGAATCCTTCGCTCAAGTCCCGAAAATCATAGCGCACATGAGGCGGCAGTATCCGGATTTTCAGCACCACATGGCTGGGTGGCGGCTCCTTGCGCTCAAACCCGGAATGACAGGCCTCGAAGGCGAGGATGCATTTGAAGTTCGACAGGGATGGGACGACGATGGAGAAAAACGAGGAGGAAAGGCGGTGGTGGACGTAATCGAAAAGACAGGTCTGTGCGATGTGGTCGTTGTGGTTAGTCGGCGGTACGTACCACAGAGTCTCTTTGATTTCGGGAGGAGACGAAGCGGACGCTTGTTTACCCGATCGAGTATACCTGAATACCGAACTCACCTCCTCGTCCATCCTACTCCTCTCGAAATTAAATGAACTTTCATTTACCCCTGTTTCCTCGATCTGACCAGCTGCGGCATAGATTCGGCGGAACTCTCCTTGGACCTGCACGTTTCTCGCACATTGCGGACTGTACACGCGCAGTATGCACCGCCATGTACGAACGGGAAAGGGCCGCAGAGCGCGCATCTCGAGTCGCAGACCTTGTAGCTCAGCTATGTGAATGGGATACAGAAGTGGCTGAATTAAGGTTAGAGATCGCTGCACTGACCAAGGTCGAGACCAGATCCGGAGAAGGTAGAGTCAATCTTGTCCTATTTATACGTGGCACCCTTATTTAATTGTATTCCCACTAGTGGGAGAGAAAGAGAAGCAGCCTACCATCTCGGTCTCGTTCAAGCCTCCGGACTATAAAAATGTATTAAATCCCCCGGACGTTGAAAAAGCCGAACGCCTTTTACAAGCGAGACAAAAGACCGTGCAAAGTCTAAAGGCTGTGCTTGAGAAGAAGGGAAAATCGGGTGCAGAGGAGACGCCCACGCCATCATCGTAGATCCATTTCTTCTCGTAATCTCCTGTCTCTTAGTGTTGTCTTGATGTTTATCATGTATATTTATCATACACCTTTGATTGATTCGGCTGACGTCAGGGTAGCCCTAGATTAATTCGATCATTTTTGATAGATCTGTGACTGGGTGCATAGAGCTGCGATCTACCACCATGAGTGTTCAGCAACCCAATCCTTTACCTATTTTAACGATTGCAGGAACGGATCCAAGTGGCGGCGCAGGTGTTCAGGTGTGCTGACACAATCCTTTCAACTATTACAGGTTTTTAATGCATGGGGTGGTAGGCTGATCTGAAGACATTTGCCGCACACGGGTGTTATGGAACAAGTGTCGTAACCGCACTCGTTGCTCAGAACACACAGGGTGTACAAGCTGTACACGCACCTCCACCCGAATTTGTCGCACATCAAGTATGTGGTTTTGGTTTTTTAATTTAATTTAATTTTTTTTGGTTTAACTCCGAGGCGCACACAGATCCGATGCGTACTAGACGACATTCCGCCACAAGCAATCAAGACAGGAATGCTCGCTGACGCCCCGACTCTACAAGCAATCCTTCAGACCCTCAGCTCATTCTACCCGGAAGGCAAGAGCATGCCACCGCTCGTCATCGACCCTGTGATGGTTTCGACATCTGGTCATTCGCTACTCGAATCCTCTGCGAATGCGTTGATTAAAGAAGAGTTGGTTCCACTCGCAACGATGATCACACCAAACGTTCCCGAGGCCGAGTTATTGTTAGGACTAGATCAGGGGAGCATAACGTCACTTGACACAATAGTTAATGCCGCCAAAGGAATAAGCAAATTAGGTGCAAGAGCGACGCTCGTCAAGGGTGGACATTGTAAACTCTCCACTGGTGATGTTTTAGCTGTCGCAAAAACTCAACAAGATCCCGATAGCTTGTACATCCGATGGGATACCGGAACTGGGCCGGACCAGCCTGCTATTCTTCGCCCGGATGGGGCCAAGATACTGGAAGAACAAGACGTAGTTGTCGACGTATTGCACTTACGGGATTCGAAAGCAGATGGTGTCGCTACCACTACATTGTTCGTCCGCCCGCGGCTGGAAACAACTAGCACACATGGGACTGGGTGCACATTGAGTGCGGCGTTGGCATGTGCATTCGCTCAAGGCTTGAACCGTGAGTTTGTCCCATGTACTGAGTTGGGAATTATGTTAAATTGGAGCATCTAGCGTTCGATGCAACTATTCAAGCTACCACGTATTCACATCAAGCGATTGCCACTGCTCCCAGTATTGGCAAGGGACATGGCCCGCTGAATCATACACATTCAATCATACCACGGATTATTCCTCAGTAAGTCCACTATCATAGCTAGAAGCGTGCTGACTGATTATATGGAATAGGCCCACACCAGTCAACCCCTATCCATTCGTCAGCGCATTGATCGGCTCATGCCCTGGGCTATGGAAGGACTATGTCGGGCACCCATTTGTCACCCAACTTGCCGCCGGAACACTCCCGGCGGAAAGCTTTGTCCACTACCTCAAGTAGGCGAGATGGATCGATAGCGGTCGTTGTATTGACAAATTTTTAGGCAGGACTATATCTACCTGAAACACCATGCAAGGGCTCATGGGTGAGTATCGTTTACCAAATCAATTGACCACGCATGCATCTACTTAATCCCGCCCAGGCTCTTGGCGGCTAAATCCTCCACTTTCTCAGCTGCTGGTGCAGCAGCGACCATAGTTCTTCATATCGTACGTGAATCCCAAATGCACGTCGATTATTGCACTCAGTGGGGAGTTACCCCTGAGGAGCTCGAAACTACCCCTGAGCTTCCGGCTACTGCTGCATATGCGCGGTATATTATGGATGTAGGCTACCAGGGGGACGATTTCATGTTGATAATAGCGGTAGCATCGTGTTTACTGGGGTACGCAGAGGTTGGAAAGAGGCTATTGGCTGCTGGGGCAAATACTGAAGGAAACCCTTACAAGAGGTGAGAAGCGAGATTCCTACATAGGGCTAATGATGACTCTTGGCGATCGATTAGGTGGATGGAAGATTATGGGGGCGTAGAGTACCAAGAAGCTACAAGGCGCGGTATAGGTCCGTAGGCTTCTCCTATCGCGGAGGGTGGCGATTCATTTACTCAACACACTTTAACTTCGGGTAGATCTCATGGAGCAGCGGGCTGCAAAGGACCCGCCTTCGGCCAGCAGGTTCGCGCAGTTGCAAGATGTTTGGGAAAGATGTGTCCGCCTAGAGATTGGATTTTGGGACATGGGGCTCAAACCATAGGCTGTATCAGCCGAGAGACGAATAATATCTTGGGTTACCTGAGCGGATTTCAATGGACCCGCTGGGCGCTTATTCTGGGGTTAGACCAATTTGGGATTGACCCACAAAACCGGAATCAATCATTCTGGCTCCCAGTCATCCTTATCGATTAACTGCTACAGTTGTCCTCTTCGGAGTGACATATACAAAAATTGGAACGATACAGAGAAGATTAGCATGGCCCCTGCACAAGGATGACACGCTAGTTCAGAGTGGACGGTCTACGGACCGCAATATTTATTTTCTGGTTACTTCTCGTCTCTTTTTACTTAGAAAAGCAACTATGTTTCATTCTTGCACATACCCGTGCGGAGCTTGCCGCACGCCCCTTCGGTTGGATCTTTACTTTGTCAATAACCTTCCTAACGCAAGTCAGGATCGGTCGTCGGGATCAGCCGATATCATATTCGTATCATAGCTATTGGAACAGGTAGTCAGTATCCGGGTGGAACCATGTATGTCGCAAGTGAAATGTCTCAGCTGACTCAATTTGCGAAACGGATCAACGAATGGGTGGGCAATATGGGTCCTCATCAAATAGGGTGTCCACACGGTGTCAAGAGATCTACGATTCGAACTGGTAGAACAAAAAGGTCGGAATAACTATCAGACATACACCAATAAATGCTAGAGGGGGTGAGAGAGATGACAGAACCACGGGCAGACCAGAGGAATTTCCAAGAATACAACTGTAGGAGAAATTAAGAGCATGGTGCACAAAGTACTATAATTCGAGCCCCGGGTATTTTGCAGGCACGCTTTCCAATTCCGACCCAATCTCTTCGACATTCTTCCCTATGGCCTCGGCGGCGAGGTAGTTTCCTTCTTTCAAAAGCCTTGACTGTTCTGCTACATAGAATGATTTAACCACAGTCCAATCAAGCTACATAAATAGGCGTCAGAACGTTGTGATGTATAGTGACAAGCAAAATCAACAAACCCCTAGTAATAGTAGGACACCCGTCGGGATCATGACATACCGCAACCTGAGAATGAGTGCCATGGATTCAGCTGCAGCGGCAAGGCATTTTTCTCGGGACTCTGGACGGGTGGCAGCAAGGCAAGCATGGAGTCTAATCTGAGCAGCCAACAAGGTTGCACGAGACTGATAAATAGCTGACTCAATGATAGACACGGGCAGGGTGGATCTTAATAGACATACCGCAAGTATTAAGGAACCCTCCGGGCCTATGTGCTCCAATCCAGCGGGAAAACTTCGAGAAGCCTCAGTAATGGCCTTATCGCATGCATCATGCTTGGCCCACAAACCAAGTTCTGGATACCTCACTACGAGCGGTTATTTGGATCATTCGGTTCCATACTATTTCAAAGATCCTCGACTTACCCGACTCGAATGCTATCGACAGCCGTACTGCCCGGCCTAAAAGACACATGCTTTTGATACGAATCGTTTGGCTGTGTCGATCCTGCGACATATTAGCGGTTCCTGCTAGTCCGCAGTAGAACGAGGCAATTGTTTGTCCGGGCTGATGGTTCAACTTGGACACTGTTAATTGGCAATTTGGTGAGTAGCTTAATTTGTGTGCGTACTGGAATAACTTGGTCTAGGTGAACTGGCCAGGGTGTAGTGATCTCGGAATCTGCCACTGAGCTAGGTAGACCGGTGACCAACGCTGCTGTGGTAGTACGCGGAAGCCCTAAGCAACGGAAAATAAACAAATAGACGAAATGCACTGCTCACCCCCTATGTCTTGCATGTAAACCTATGGCATAAGTTTCAGAAAGCTGTCGAACATCAAATAATCGAAAAGACGAACCCCCCAAAACGCATGGATATATTCGTTTCTTTCTATATTGTCGCGGGGTCGTGGGAGCATGTGTAGTTCTCCGTTAATCCCTGGTACCATATCTTCACCCCGCGACTGAACCGGATCTCTAGTAGCGTCAATGGAGCCATGTTCTGGTTGAGGGCACCATCGCTCGGAATCTATTCGATGCAGTCCACATGCTATAGCGAATCTGGCTGTAGTAGAACTCAGTTGGTGCCCCTCTAGTAATCTGCCCTATTAACTGATTAGCTTTGCCTATGCGAAATCTGAAGTGTGGCATCTGCCTCACATTGACAGCTGGCGAAAAGAATTAGTAGTTGTGCAAGTAGCTGTATAGTATATCCCTCACAATAGTGGAATGATAATAACAGAGACGCACGTATAAAGTCGATTAGTCGATCCCCCCCAACTAGTGCAGCCTCCAGCTCTTTACGAACTCGAGAGACAAATATTGGTTGGAGGTCCTCGAAAGATTTATCCCCTGTAAAAGAGCATGCCACGAGGTATATTGCATTCAGGAAGCATCTTTGGCTGCCGTCAGCAGTACATTCGGTCAGATGCCCGTGGTGTTCCTTACTTGTGAGGTTGATGTGCCTCGATTTGAGAAAGAGACGACCACAGTCGTGGAACGTCAAGCTCAATGCCGGGCTGCCAAGGAAAGGGGGCAAAACGGAGTCAATATCCATGCCTGATATCTGGACACCATCTCTCACCTCCCACCTACGAGCAAGAAATGTGCTAATCCTAATGAGCCCAAGAAAGAGTGAGCGACAAAAGTATTAACCACTGTATATCGAAGCTTACAAGTGCTCTTGTATACCAGTCGGTATCTCATCAAGTTCCCACCATGGTGTCATTCGTCTCGACGTGTCTACTATTTGACCTCTCTGAGATTCTAAAGAGGTTGAGTCCGTGACAGCAAGTGAGGCGGCCAGGTTTATGAGTTCATTTTGCCCCGAATCAAGTGCTAACGTATGAATTAACGAAATAGGCGGAAAACCATATAGCATCCAGAATACTCACGTTTCCAAATATCAGAGTTATGGTTTGGTGAAGAAACACGTAGTGAGCTCATGCTGCCAGTATCCAGCTAATCCGAACGTCATTTAGTTATTCATCGAGAGGGTAAGAAACAAGCATTCCAAACTTACTGGAGGGGGATTCCCAGGCATGAGCATTGGCGGAACCTGCAACGATGACGTATCTACCAAGAGTGACTGTCGAGTGGCCTCCATACTCCTGATTTTTGCTTCTAAATCCCGGACCTTGCTAGTAAGTATTTGTACTCGCGATTTCGGCAGACCATCGTCATAAGTGCATGTTTGGGACCTCCCCGACCTTACACACTAGGGGAAGGTGTTAATGTAAGAATAACGCGATGGTTGTAAGGTGGAGGCCTATGCTTACTCACCGATGTGCACGCGGGCTTGACTTACCGAGATACAGTTGGTTAGGATTTCTGACAAAGATGACAAAGTGATATCCTAACTTACTAGCATCACATTTCTAATTCCGAAAACGAACAATAGTAGTGCAAAAAAGTATTAATTATAATTGACGAGTCATTATTCCATATACGGTTGGACTCACTAGTTTGCGGCGCCTACAAGTTAAGCACGCGGAGCCTCTCTGAAGAATAGTGGTTGGATTCGGAGGAGCAGGTCCACATAACCCATCGTTGGGGCTCGAAGCAGCATCACTAGAAGTTCGAGAGGAATTGGCCGCGGGTGAACTTAGTGCCGAGCTTGGTTCGATAGTCGGTGTATCCAGATTGGACGCGCCGGGTTCACGTACTTCGTGATACAAAGCGGAAGAAGAGCTTGATGGATATGGCTGGGCTCGGCGGGTGCGCCGTTGCTTGGCAGGTCCAACGTTTGGTGTTCTCGAGTGTAGATCGCTCATAATATTGTAGAGAGAGGGAGGAGACACCAAGTAATCCTTATGGTGGCGCGAGTAGAGGGCACCAGCCAATAACGAGTAAGCAAGCATACGAAGCTTGGGAGGATTCGTGTCTTTGTGGGCACTGTAGGGATCGGAGCAGCAGGGTGGTCCGGTTGTTCCCCGCGTGTCGTGACAGAATTTGGACAAACAAGAACCGGCAATAGGGTAAGAACGAATGCTCAGTTAAGCGGCGTCGTATTCGAACCAACTGCACCGAGTCAGTAACTGGAGGGCTTGGACGACCAACTATTCAGGGACTCTAAATACGAGTGGGCTTATTAGCAATTACCAGGTGAGGCTAATTTGTAACGAGACGAACACAAGACAAAATAGAATCCTCCGTACTTGCTGGATCGTCCCATCAGAGGCGTAACGGCTGCAGGGCCACTCCACATTCTTGACACATCACAACCAAACTAACCTTCGGGATCGCTTGTTGACGATAAGGAAGAATACTGGAAGAATCGATCAGAGCCCACGAGGAAGGCACCAAACTTTGGGAACCTTCCCGGGTGGCCCATCTAATTGGGCTCAATGATAGGGCGCAAATAGAGATATGTTTGTGTTCTTGGTATAATATTTGAACAGGTCAAGTATTGCGGAGGAATCAACTAAAATAAAAACAGTCACAAATCGGTAGGAAGACAAGGATGTTCATCGGAGAAACAGCCCAACAAACTCGCAATTATGGGCGCCTGCTACTTCCGGCCCGGTCAATAAGACCCAAAGCTCCCTACACTTTCCCTACTGGCAAATATATCATGGAGATCCTGCTTTACTAAGCCATAAACCTACAGCCGCACCCTCAGAGAATGTACAGTCCCGATCCGATAATACACACACCTAACACTGGGTAAACCTGACGAAGTCGCTTCATCGCTGCAAAGAGGGCCTCAAGCTCTCGCTCAGTGCGTCGAGCGCCTTCATCATCGGCAATTCCCCGTTTGCGATGAATTTCACGCTTCAGAATGTCAGAAACGCAGATCCAACTTAACTGTTTTGCAAGTGTTGTTTCAGTACTTGTTTCAGTCTCAAAACTTCAGCGAGTGCTTACACCCATGAGCATGTGGAAGTTCTTTGCGTCGATGTTGTCAATCATGTGGACCACATTCATAGCCGCATCAGCAGCTTTGACCGACTGATATGGGATTAAGTTTTGAGAGCCAATGAAATAGGAAGAATATCATACCCGGTCATAAGATCCCGAGTCTGTTTCCACAAAAGGCAAATGAAGCTGGATAGTTGAGCCTTGGACAAAAGTATGTACGAAGATTAATGATGAAGTGTCGTTAATGCCCATCCCTGAATGGATATGAGGGAGGGTCTGAGCAATTCGCTCAAGTGCCCGATCGGTCGCCCAAAACTCTCCCCAAAACTTCTTGTCCCGCTCTTCCCAATGTAGCTCGCCGGCTCAGTTTGAGCATTAAATAATTGAGTCAATAACTCACCCTCTTCGGGTACAGTTGATAATCTCGAAGACCGTTCAAGAAGGGCAAGACTTTTTACCCGGAGGCAATGCAGGGAATCTTTACTTGCATCCTGTGCATGATTTCCATCTTCGTACATGTTGGTAATCGTGGCATTTGTATCATTTGTAACGGTCCCCTGCAAGATTCCTGGTGAACCCTTGTTCGAGGGGGTCGTTTACTTGCACTTACTTCTTCAAACTCCTGTAGAGGACGTGGAAAAACTGTGGTAATCTCATCGTCCTTGATTGCGTGTGGTAATCCTGTTCCAAGACTTCCAGCTCGACTGAAACGCGAGGATTAGCATCAACCCGGAATAATAGACATCCGGCGCCCACGAACTCAGTGATGAAAGTCAACCAAAAAATGTTAATCTAGCCGGAACTCAGTAACAGTTCCAAGAAAATTGTGATGAGCACACACCAATTCATATAATTCAATTGGATCACGAGGCGGATCCAACATTGATCCAGCTCTTCTTAGGCTCATAGACGTCACCTGCCATGGGGCACTTCCGGTCGCCGTTGTCGCATACTCGCTCCCTCTCCATACCGGGGAACTTATTTGATGTAGCCCACAGCTCATAGCTATATCCAAGCATACTCGTCAAGCTCACGTTCATAACCATATTCAAACCTTCTTACCAAACCGAACAGCTGGCGAATTTACATTCAGTCGTCTCGCGTCTTGTGCTAATAAATAGACTAGACTGACCTGCACTGTTATGATGCTGGCCTTCTAAAAGCCTACCCTTGAAATAAAAGTAACAAGCTAAAAGCGCTGAAGCGAATAAAAAGTCTTTTAATCGATCAGCATGCTCGAGTGATTCAGCCAGTGCTGTTCGAGCCCTGGACAAAAACAGGGGTTCCAGATGGGATAACGAGCCGCCGGGAGCGTAGTGGCATCCTAGTAGATATATGGCGTTCATTAGGCATCTGATTATTTGTTAGTATCAGATGCAGATGGGTACCAGTAAGACTTACGGATGAGGCCTTTTATTGATAGGTAGATCAAGAGATGCCAAGAAACGGCCTATATGCACTTCAAACCCGCAGCGGTGGCGATGCGGCATAAATAAATCAATTCTATTCGCTATGGTGAGTGATAAAACTGGTGATCAATGAATTGAACACACAGATAATTGCGTATGTGGGTAGGTAGGTGATCTTGATCCAGCCATCGTGCAGGTACACCGTCAATGTCTGGGAAGGCATCCAGAGTAAAACTAAGAGCTGGGTCCGGAACGACGCCATAACTGGCGGTAATGTCAATAAATTGGCTTGGAGCTGCAGGCTGTCCTGAGGTGGAAGGCATTGAAGAAAATCCAACGTTAGTACCACTGGACAGTGAAGATCCATTCAAGTACGCAGTTAGTTGTCTTTCAAGGCCCCCATCGCTCGTGCCAGCCAGAGGAATACCAGCGAAATCAGTGTCCACGGTTTTCGAGCCAGAAGATGTCTCAAAATTAGAGAATTCACCCAACCAAGGAGGCGCCTGTCCATTTGCAACGTCAAGGAGGTTACCTGAATGTTCTTGTTGATTGAAGACCTGAAGAGTGCCAGTATCACGATTGAGCAGAGCGTCGTAATGCGTTCGCTCATTTACAGGGGGATCTTCGAACAATCCTCGCCCGTAGCCTCCGCTAAGCTGTTCTGAGGCTTGCCCATTCGGTGAAATGGTGCCATTGGAAAGGGATACGATAGCTGGGGCAAGGGCGGGAGGTTGGTCGGGAGAAAGCATCGAGTCTCCCTCATCGGACCCATTGGATCCCGACTCTAACGATTTTAGTTTTTCTTCGAGTTCCTTTACTTTCTCTTGCAGTAGTTGGGTTCGAGTCTTCTGCTTGCCGTCATCGTAGTGGCACTCGTCCGCTCGGCCAGCTGTGGTACATTTGCGACATGCAGGGCGGACGGCATCGCATTTCTAGTTCTCAGTGATAATCAATAGGAGAACAAGTGACTCGTGAACGCGTAACTCACAAGTTTGCGCTTTCGACATGACAAACAGGCAGAACCGCGTTGAAGAACAGTATGTGACATTTCGTCGTCGTCAATGTCAAGCTCTCTACTCTCAGCTGCGGCCGCGGCTGCCAATGCCCGTGCATGCGCCCCACGCTTGGGCAGCCTTTTTCTTGTAGTTTTGACCTCCTGCATTCTGGAATCTGGACTGTCTTAGCGATCGTTTCCGGGATGGGCGCTTGCTGAGTAAATGGCATCAATGAGACGAGCGGATGACGTTCATAACACGCTTGAGAACCTCACAGAAAGATAGCTTCGTCGAAACAGGCCGGCAAGTGTAACTATAATCGAGCTCCCAACTTCCTTCGAATTGAGCGTCTATATTGTTGTGGAGACTATGGGGACTTATAGGGGCGTTGGATACCTAGTCGAAACTACTAGTAATGGGTGAGTATTGATGAATAGGATGCAAAGGGGCGAGCACTAATACTGACCGAATCTGCTCTCGTTAAAAATGACAGAGGTGGGTGTCATTGGCCAGTCGGATAACATATTCCCCAAAGTGGGATGCGGCTGTGCAGACGGGCTCGGGCATCGATCTCCGGGCACTCACATGATTTCTGAAAACAATATTTCTTCCCTTGCCTTTAGGTACATCTTGCTAGATATCACCCCGAACGGTCACAGGGCCTTGTCTGGAGTTTCCATACGCCTGGGCCTGTTATTTATTTCTAGCCCTTGACTAGTGGGATAGGCCGCATATAATATAAATGAGATGGACACACTGGATAGCGTTGCTTGTTATCTACCTGAGAAATGTATCCGATACTGTCCGAGGATCAGTGGCGCTTATTTAGTTGAACCTCCTGGATACCGTCGTAGTCGATAAATCATCTAAAGTAGCCCATCTTACGATAGTGAGCAGGTCTAGAATGTTCGCTGGACGCTAAGTTATGATCGGAGCTATCCAGGGCTTCGATAAATGCAGCCGTATGAGCTAAAGATATCTCCGAACAGTGCGGTGCGGTGCGACCGTGTCAAGCGTCGACGGGAATAGTCATCCGTGGCTGTGGAGAAGAACGGGGAGAACCCGAGCGAATCGTGTACACGTGCTGATAGGGTAGTTAGGTCCAAAGCACTAGACATCCTCCGACATGGGAAGATAGAGCAATTTGTTGCCTCTACCTGATTGAACATGAGCCTCATGTTCGAGGAAAAGGTTCTCGTGTACGGAGGTAGGGAAGCTGATTGTTTTGGTGGACGCTAGTATTGGAATGGCGGTAGTTTAACCATTTCTGTTCAATAATCCAGGTGTTTACTAAATGTGTAAATCTCATCGGCTCGCATACGTGTGGTGATCCTGTCCCAATAAGTCATGGTTCTTCAATTGCAAGTGTAATCCAGCAAAGTGATCAAAATGTTCTAATTAAGCTTCAGATCGATCACGTGCACGTGATCGGGGCCGGAAGCACAACACAAGCGCGCGACTCCTGTTCCTAACTCCAACCACAGCCAGCGGTACATCAAATTCGGGGTTTATTAAGTTCTCGAATAGACCCAACTTTAGCTTGTGACCGAAAAAAATACCTAGGCGATCGGCGGTTATAGCTTGCAGATCAGTACTGGTTATTTGTCGATTTGTTGGTTCATGGTTGTGCGCTAGTCTTCTCCACTTTGTTTCACTGCCATGCCTTTGAGCCCTCTGCCTACTCCGTCTGCACCAACCCACTCGCTCTTTACTACCAAGACCGATTCTTTACCTGCTCTCGATGACCTTGTACAGCTGGAATCAGAGCTCAGGATTTTGCGCGAGGAGGCGGCCCTCCGAATAGACAAATCAGAATCGGGACTGCATACTTCGGATGTTATATGGCGAAGAGCCAAGGATAAAACAAGAGGACTGGTTCGTGACAGGGAAGCAAAGCCGAAAGATAACGATAGGATAAGGGCGATCAAACTCAAGCGGGAGACTGGTGAGTAGCGCAAAGGCGCTCAATTAGGCACCATATTCAATCTTTTCATTTGGGGAAAGGTACTCCAACCCCCGACGCGGAAGACTTTGATACGAAATTTGGAAGTCACCCCAGTAGTAACGGGACCGCATCCAAAGGTTTGGGCAACGGAACGAGGCATCTCGCACATACGTCCAATACATACAAAAAGTCGAAAATCGCAGCAGCGAAAAAGCGAAAGCACGCAGACAGCGACGGGGAAGCATCAGATCATGGGGGTAAATACTTGAAACCTAGTTTAAAAAGGATTTTCTAACGTTTGGCGTACCTTAGCTACACACTCCCATAAATCTAAAGTTAACGGGTCATCCAAGGTATGGTGGCAAGATTCACCAATGGTTCTCCGTATGATTTCTAAACTACAATGGGATGATAGCTGGCTGGTAGTTCACAAGCCAACCCCCGCGTCGCTGAGGACTTTACATTACCCAATCGTGAGATAGTACCATCCAAGCCGAGCCTAGCAGCACTATCTATATTCCCATATCTCCACCAAACCCCTGGTGAGTCCTAGAAAATCATATACTGTTTATGACTCGAGCCGTCAAAACAATAGATGAGCCGCAATCACTTAGACCCGAGAGGTCCACTTTGAGCCGGAATAATTCAAATATACCCTCCACGGCCTCACCATCAACACAACCTGACACACGGGAAGATATTTATGCGGCGAGATCTGCAATGGACAGTAATCCCCTGTCGGTGATGGATGACTTCTCTGCGGCGCGGCAGCCGCCCAATCAAACTACGATCACTACGTTCTGGACAGCGGCGGACCCGTGGATCAAACCTTTGGGGCTTGAAGACCTTGCAAATTTGGAACTGGAGGTAACCGCTCTCATCCCACAATTCCCTGTCGTATAATCGTTTACCTTGAATGTTGGTCAGGGCGACGATATCCAGCCGTACGAATTCGTACCACTTGGTCGTCATTATCTTGATCGTTGGGACGACGAAGATACTCAGGCGTTTGCCGATGAGCTCGGTGCACCTTCCACATCTAATCTTTCTGCGTTTCCGGCCTCCACTATGTCATCCGCATTAAACGTTGACCCTCATCAATCATGGGACCCTGCATCGATCGGCCCCGAAGACCTCGTGCGAGATGAGCGTAGTATGGGGATTGTGCGTGCCCGGCTTTTGGCAGCGTTCTTACCGGTGCCTGGTGGAGTAATTATCGGGAAAGAAGATGGTGGTGGTGAAGGCGATGAAAGGGAGAAAGAGCGGAGAACGGGCACAGGGACCGCGGGAGCGATGGGAATACTAGAATTCCCGGATTTGGAAGAGAGACTGCGAGCTGAAGCAAGTGCAATAGGTCTATTGGGTGACGACGATGTGGGTTCTCGGTCAATGATTCCCGTAGTAGATGTGCATACTGATGCGTGATGGTCTGCCAGTCTGAACCGATCATTCCGGCAGATGATGAAATTGCATCCTCACTTCGACGGTTGCAAAGGATTCTTCGAGCACAGTCGACTCTCAACTCGATTCGTAAACGGATCTTGCAAGACCGCGCAAATCTCGCACTTGGATTTTCGGAATACCGCTCTACTCTCGCCACGGTCGATAAGCCCATCCAGATTGCATATTCCAAGATCATGCGCTCGGCAGCGGCCAAACCAGGGAAAAAGGGAAAGAACAAGGCCCTTTTGAGTGCAAATATTTTAGACGAGAAGATTTCAGCAGGCGGTGTTCCATTGCAGTTGTCCCCTGAATTGATGGAGAGAGTACGACTCCGAAGGCGTTTTGTAGACACGTTTGGTGCGGCACTTAAGGCCGACGACGATGGCGACGGAGGTATTCAACCGAGTGGCCATATCGAAATGGTTCATTTTGTGAATCCTACCGTACTACCTCGTAGGAGTATATACGAAGGAGCAGAGGAAGAGGCCGAGAAAGAGCTCGGATGGCCATTCAAAGCTATGGTTGCTGGCGTCGTTGAGCCCCCTGGGGATTCAGGAGTCACGAATGGTCCCAATTGATGGTGGGCGCCAATGTGGGAGTTTTATATTGTAATTCATGTTTTATCTGTGTCACATGCACCTTTCTACTTGCGCTGTCGGGATGGTTTTCTTACTCTTATCGCTGTTTGTACATTACATATCTGCACCCTCTTCTCAGTGGCTTATTTTGGCCTTACATGGACTTATCTTATAGCTAGGTGTTTTCCCTTGAAAATATACAACTATCCATAGTTTCCATAGTGTATTAAGGATAATAGCAAATTAAACAACATAACGTATGCACTGAGTTATTCCCCCCTGCAGCCTTGCGTTTTTTCTTTTCTATCTTTACCTCTGGTGCCGGTTCCGTAGCCTCGACCTTTATGTTCACCCTGCTAGATTTCTTCTTGGACTTTTTGGGCGGTAATGGTTCCGCACCCCCGTCTATATCCATAACTTCCCCCGCCAGCTGAGGTTTCTCATCCTTAGATTTCCCTTTCCCTTTGCTGTTCTTCGCCTCAACGACCTCTGTTTTAATCGAGGTTCTCTTCTGCTTCTTATTTGGAGATTCCGCCTCTGCGGGGGCATCGATCTCCATCATTGGAGAAGGGGGAGAAACAGGTTCGGATCCAATAGGTGCGAATGTATGTTTGAGACGGTCGAGTGGTTGTGGTCGCCGAGCAGGTTGAAATGAAAGTGTGCTAAGCGGAGGAGTAGGAATAGGAACTTCCCGCATTAGTATGAGACGTTTAAGAGGCCTTGGAACTAAAAAGAATCGTTAATGATGGTCCTACCCTTCAGGTTTACGAAACTTACCGCTATACAGAGCACCCCCGTCTCCTCTTTTAGGTACCAAGCAGTTCAGGCTTTCCATTTCCTCTCCACCAAGTGCACCCTCTTCCTCAGCACTTTGTAACTTGTAGCTGCTATTACCCTTTTTGAAAGCACCTGATATACTAGTGGAACTGTTCGAGGGAAGTTTGATTTTTAGTCCTACAAGATCAGTAGGTTTCAACTATACAATTCAACGGTAAGTACCCCTCATTTAGACGGGCAAGTGAGCAGACTCACGCCTGCAGGTATTCTGACAGCCCACACATCAATATTCGGGTCTGCGTCCAGTGCGTCCCATTCGAAACCCGCCTCCATAGCCTGATCGTCTACCGAGGTAAGCTTTTTCATGGATTTAGGCGGCTTATATGACCTAGAGAATTGTGAGCGGTCGATATAACATATGATAAAGAAAAGGAACTTACAGGTCAATGGTACCTTCATTTCTTGCTTGAGTGTCAGGCATGGCGGTGGAGTACTGGACTTGGAAGGATGATCGACTGGAGTAAACTTCACTAAATCTAAATCTCCGTTAATAGACCCTTGTGGCTGTGCTCAGCGTCACATGTGTGCCTTGTGCTTGGCTTTTCTTTGCTCTTGAACTTTCCCTCAACTATCGAGTATTGCCCAAAGACTCCGGATGTATTGTTTCATCACCTGATTCAATTTTACCAAAAATTACAACTTTTTACAACTTTATACGATCGGAGAATCTAGGCCGGACCTCACATATAATGGCTCCTTTAGAGACACACGAGCTGTCATCTCTCGCCCCTGTCAACGGCAATGGATTTTACGAAAACTATGATGCACACGTATCCAAAATATCGATGCACGAGCGCCATGCAAGCGATGACGAGGCTAGTGACGACGGGAACGAAGGAGAAGGTGCCAATGCGGCGTTGCTCGGGGGGCATTCAAGGTCAAATTCGTTAGGCGCTCCTGATCCACCAGAGGGAGCAAGCCAAGTAATTAAAGGCATAATTACCGAGGTACTGTATGCCATTACTCCTTCACTCTCCAACTATGATTGAGATACAGACAAGACAGCTCCCACGCTCTTCCTCACGATTCTCGGCATGATGTTTACAGGAGCACTACTTCAGCGCGTAACGGTGAGTTAACATCGCTAGAAAATACCGTAAGTATCACTCACATCCCTGTTTCCATTAGCATTGGAAGCCCATGCGATCCGTGGATGAATTATTCATTCTTATTCCTATGCTGAATAACTTGAAAGGGAATCTTGAGCTTGTCCTTTCCGCTCGGCTGGCGACGGCTTCTCATATTGGCGTCCTCGATCGGCGGTCGAGTCGACGAGCATTGATCGGTGGGAGTTTATCATTATTACAATTGCAAGCCTTGTGTGTGAGCGCACTGGCTGCAATTGTATCGTTTCTTCTAGGGCTGGCACTTCCGGAAACTGCTGTCGCTGGTGGAAGTACTGGAGAGAAGGTTGGTGTGGATGGAAACGTGACTATGAGATGGCATCTGGGCAAAGTTGCCCGAGAGCTGGTTAAGCAAGCGCCACATAAAGTACCGAAAATCAAGGACGAGGGCACAAAATCTGGGTGGAGAGAGTAAGTACGATGGTGGTCGAGTTCTCAAAATACGAACTGATATATGTTTGCTGCATAGATTTATTATTGTTCTGTCTACCGCTATGTCGTCTGCCTGCCTTTCTGGTTTAATACTCGGGTCGTTTATGTGTTCAACTGTCCTTTTATGTCGACGATTTAAACTCGATCCAGGTATGACTGATTCTAGTGCCTGGTTCAAGGCTAATCTTCTAACCCACTGTTCCGTATGCTAGACAACATTGCCCCACCACTCGCATCGTGTCTGGGAGACCTGGTTACTCTTACACTTACAGCTCTTACCTCAACTTTATTTTTCTATACCTCTGGACGACCTCAAGATCCAGTACTGGCTGCTCCTCAGAATACAACTTCGTCCTTGCTCCTAATCCGAGATACCCAACCCGCAATTGGCCATTTCCCGTTTCTACCTTTTCTAATTACTATGGGGTTGGCCCTCTCAATCCCATTCATATTTCAACTCTGCCGGCGCCTCACATTCTCTCGCCCGTTGATTCGTGAGGGGTGGACGCCACTATTGGTAGCCATGGCCATCGAATCAGGCACGGGGATCGTGCTCGACTGGTATGTTGGCAGATACCGTGGTTTTGGTATGCTTGCTGTCGTCATGACCAGCCTTCCGGGTAGCGTGGGTGCAGTATTCGTAAGTCGACTAAGCACCGAACTGCACCAGGGCGAGAGCAATCCGAACAAGAAATCCTCAGACCAAGGAAATCCCAAACTGGTTTCGCTCACGTTGTTTGCTGTTGGATTTCCTGTGTTAATATCGTATTTACTGTTTGTCTGGGGTGCTGGGTGGCTACCCCTCCCATTTGGATTTGTGGGGTTGTTTGTTGCGATTTTTGGTATTACCGTAAGTAAAGAAAATCTTCCCTTTTGGTTAACTCTATTAACCTATTTGCGAGTCGGTAGGTTAGTGCAGCTCTCGGACTAGCATATTACCTCACACACTTGTTCTGGCGGCATGGATTTGACCCAGACGCCTATTGCCTCCCAGTCCACAGCGCGCTGGTAGATCTGATAGGGCAACTTTTCCTGGTCGCATGTTATGAATTGGCCAGTTTATTCGGGAACGATGTAAAAATTCGTGGTACCTAGATATTGGACCCTGTTTATGGACTCCGTGTACTAGTAGAATTAGATTGTGTTGAGGTTCCCTCATTTAGCTCCGACGGGCAAATACACCACAATAGTCAAGCGCCAGCCACTCCTGTGACCGAATCCCGCACAATCAGCTGTCCTAAGCCACCACCGACCCAATTCGACCAGCTCAGGACGTTCACGCTCGCCTAGTCGTTCTTGGGCCTTTCATTAGCATTTATTCCTGCGCCTTTAGATATTTAATTGCTTTCGCACAAACGCCTCATCCTATCTTTATCGCCCCCGCAACAGCCTAGCCCAAGATGTCAGGATGGTTGTCGTATTTCACGGGCAAGAAAGATACACGCCAGACAGCGAGAGATGCTATTGTCAACACCCGACAACACTTGGCGGTTCTCGATAAGAAGGAGGAGAACCTGCAGCGTAAGATCGAGGAGGAGCTAAAGAAGGCAAAGGCTAATGCAGTTAGTAACAAGACCGGTAAGTCGAGGCTCAATTCCATTTTTACATTGGTCATTCGTGTACCCATAATCGTGCCATGTTCGAGCCGAATTGGCTGCGGTGGCCACGTCTCTCCTTTCCGGACGTATGGATTTAAAGGCAAAACTTGGCTAATTTAAATTATACAATATTTATAGCTGCAACTGCTGCATTACGACGAAAGAAGACATACGAGACTGAGCTTGAGAAACTGTACGGACAGCGAATGACACTAGAAACACAGGCAAGTTGTGATTTCCCCACGATCGGGATCAGCACAGGGACATCACTTACCCGTGTGTCTAGTTGAACGCGATTGAGAATGCTAACTTGAATGCGGAGACTATGGCTGCAATGAAGCAAGGAGCACAGGCATTGCGCGATATACACGGAAATCTGTAAGCTTATCTCACAACATGTCTGTATCCTGTCACTCACAAGTACGGCTTGTACAGTACAATAGACGTGGTAGATGCAACGATGGACAAGGTCCGCGAGCAGATGGAGCTTACCAACGAAATCTCCGAGGCCATCTCCAATCCTCTCAACATGGGTGTCGATATCGACGAGGTATGTCCATCAACACACTAGGCCGTGACTGTAACTGACGTCATCACAGGACGAGCTCAAGGACCAGTTGGCCGAACTCGAGCAGGAGGAACTCAACGATCGACTTATGGGTGCGGACCGCGCGCCGTTGCACACACCAGCCGTTACGGCTGGTCCAAGCACGGTTTCTGCAGGGCGGTCCAAAGCAGAGGAGGAAGATGCAGAGGAACGCGAATTGAGAGAGTTACAGGCCGCTCTTGCAATGTAATCACCCTATGCTGATGTTGAGATGAGATGTTTTAATCCCTTTTTCCTGTTATTTGTTGTAATGTAACTAAGTATATCTAGGCCAGATAACGGGGTTTGATTTGTGAATTTTAGCTATATTCGACACTAGGACAAGTCCATTTGAGAGTCACTTTTCCCTCGACGGAGCAACGAGCTTTGAATCGAGACAAGAACCTGCTTGGCTCCAGTTCGAGCTAGTCTTACAGCACTTTCATACTGTAAAGTTATATAAATTATACGTCAGTACATATGTTATCCTAGGTACGAGTACACTTGCCTCTTCTTTCGAAGTCGCACCTCTCCAATCAGCCCAAACAATATCTCCTTCGGGCGCCTCAGCTCCCGAAAAGAAAAGGGCAAAACATCCAGCGCGAATGCATTCTCCATCGTCAGCAGGGTCCAATACCACGTCTCCAGTTTTTGATATCCCAACGACTACGGCACACACCACGCCCTTCATGGGTACGCTTGCTGCGTTCAACAAGGCAAGAGTTGCAGCGTTGATGTGCGTTGCAGCATAGCTTGGGCTCGATGATGCAGGAGAAAGCGAGAGGATTGTTAATTGAATGAGCGATCGGGGGTGTTGAGTTAGGAGTAGCGTGGGACGAAAGACATCATGAACGTGTTTAGCAAGGGCTTTCTCGGGGGTGGCTACAGAGATATGTTGTGGTTGAACGTCAATAGACAACGGAGTACGAAAGGGCTAAACGTACCAGGTACGCCAGCAACAGGTCTAACGGTCACTTCAAATGTTGCACGATCAGGCAATTCGATCAGTTGTCGAACTTCGATTGGGCCTGTCACCGAGGCGAGTGCTCTGCAATTACCTGCTCAAATGTGTGTGCATTTAGTTAATTCTGGGCTATCCCCGTAATTGGTTAAACATACCAAAGCTGAAACGTGCGCTTCCATCTACACGAGCAAGTCCACCGAGCTCAATTTCTATCCTTCTGAGTTGATCATTTGCGCGTCCGTCTGGTCGAGACATCTCAAGAAATTCAGTTGGATTTTGAGCTTCCGGTGAGTGCTTATGTAATCAAATCCAAATCCGATTGCACCCGACTCAGGCCGACTCTCATGTTTTGTATATGCGGACAGAATTACGATGGACAAGCCCATCCGACAATCAATAGTTCATTACTTCTCCCTGCGTGTGTATTTTAACACCCGACATCTAACATTTTAGTGGTGGGCCTCGGTCTTGGGAACATCCTGCTCCAAGAAAGACAAGAATGCATCTGCCGATCCGACGTCGCCCTGAGCCTGTGCGGCAATGGAAGGAGAAGCGGCGGGAGCATCGGCAAGAGTGGGTTCTGTTTCATCGTACCGGGAGAGCTCCGAGGCAAGGTCGGTGGGGGCCGAGGGAGCGGTTGGGGCTGAGGGGGCCGTGTAGGACTTGACAACTCCAACGTGAGCATCTTTAGCCTGCGTAGAGGTACCGAGTGTAAGCATGTGGAAATTTACTTGATGATATAGAGACGATGTTAAACAATTCGCGCATACCTTGACGGGTGCCTTGTAAGCCTTGAGCTCCCTAAGGTATAGATCTTGCACCAAGTCTATAAGCGAGGACAAACATGTAAATTAAAATATTATTTATCTCCAAATTAACGAGACTTACCCTTTCGTGTAACAGCGCTAGTAGAGAATCGCGCACGGCGGCACTGGAAAGTTAAAAAATCCCACACTCAATAATCCATATCGCTTTCGTGTTTGGGCCCCACACTTACAGCCATGAAGCTTTGGCGAGCGATGCTAGACATATTTGACTATTGGATCTAGGTTGAGAGATGAATCGGTCTACAAGTCGTTGTCGGGATCTTGGTAGGGGAATATCTTTCGGGGGCGTGATCTTTGTTTGGTCCTGTATTTATAGCGCTTAGTTTGTAGAATATCTATCTGACTTTGCGACCCGGACAACTGACGACTTCAAAGGACCCCAAGTAGATAACATATATTGTACAACCCAGCACGGAATGTGGTACATATGGAGACTTAGATAAACCAGCTAGTCGTTGTCCAAGTATCAAACTCGAAACATATACAAGGTAATTGAACTAAATTGATCATTTATTCATTCATGGTCATTCATTTCACTTGCAATTTTAGTTAATTCAGTCGATTTCGAACGAAAAGGATATGTCCATTCGTGAGCAAGAGTCTAGACTTGGGCTATGTGCACCTCGATTAGTATAGTATCGACTTACATAGGGTTTACTTACCATTAAGGTACCTTTCCTTATGACGAGCTTCTCTCAATGATTCCTTCGAAGGCGACTTGATAACATCTCTCGGGTAATATTGTGGAGGCCTCAGAGACTCCTTGGAAGGAATTTTCGAGGGCTCTTTCTGACGACACGGCCTAAGGGACTCCTTGGACTCCTTGGACGAAATTCTCGAAGGATCCCTTGAGTAGGCTTTCAAGTAATCTCTCGAAGGTGGCTTTGAGGGTGGCTTTGTGGGCGAGGAAGGGTGCCCATGTGCAGAAGACTTTACGGGCGTGGCAGGGCGCTTTGTTGGGGTGGAAGGCGGGTTGGTGAAAGACGGAGGCTTTGTGATAGGTGGTCTCGTAGGTATGGGGGAAGAAGGAGGAGGAGGTGTCGTGGGTGATTTGGGCATATCTTTCGAACGGTCCCTCGATCGATCCTTTGAACGATCCTTTGAGCGGCTGTGCGAATAGTCTCTCGGGTGGTCTTTGGAATACTCTTTGGAATACTCTTTGGCGTACTCCTTGGGATACTCCTTTGGATAGTCCCTTGAATATTCCTTGGAGTAATCGTTTGGGTAGTCATTGGAGTAGTCGTTGGAATAATCGCTTGGGTAGTTCCTCGAGTAATTCTTTGGGTAGTTTCTTGGGTTGTACGTCCTGGGCGGGTGAGCTGTCGTACATTGGTAAGATAGCCATACTCTATACATCAATAATAATACCAAATACTCACAGACGTCAGACTGGGCCGGGATCAACACCAGGTGCTTTGGCGGAGCAGGCGTCGGGGGCGGGGGCGGAACATCCCCATACAACAATTTCCACATTCGTACTGCGACAACCTTGAGCGGAACAATTACCAACGCCATAGCCAGGGTACTTCCAAACGCGGACTGATTTTCGTCGTTGAACGTGTTCTCCTTGAGCTGTATCTCGATCATGACAATCAAGGCCACTGATAGCATGATATACTCCAGTAGCCAAAAGATACAGAAAACGATGGGATCCACGGCGCCCTTCCATCCCTTACGGGTGCACATCGTGACTAGGACCGAGGCAAGCCAGACGAAGACACTGGTAATAGCGAAGAGCATGCATGAATTCAGGACTGGAATTGCCGCGAAGCTGTAGAGGAAGATACTCCATACTTGGTCCGAGAACACGCCAGGGACACAATCAGGCGGAAGAAAGTCTGAGCGTCGGGTAGTAACATAGAGCCCATAGGCGCCAGTAGCACAGAACTGAAGGGTGAACCACTTGGACTGGACGATGATTCGTTTCCAAAACGAGAAAGTGGCCATGCGCCTTTTCCTCGCCCGAAGAATATCGAATACCTATTTCGCATGTTAAAACGGGTCAATCAAGAAACTGGTCCGAAACTTACCCAAGCATGAATAATGAACCACATTCCCGTGAGTGTAACAACCCACAACAAACACAAAACAATATAAGCGTGAAAGAGTGTGAGACCATGAAATAAATGTTGGTGGACCAATGCTGCGATAATGAGTGCCATTCCAGTGAGTGTTGATGTAGCCACAGCTTCGTTGACTTCGTTGATATGTTTAATAACCTTTTCAGTATATGTTTCTTGATCTTCCTCGGCCATAATGTGGCGTCGTTGGCTCGCGCCTATAAGAGTCAAGAAACCTAGCAGAGCGGAACACCCTGCATATGAATAGATGGCGACTCGAGCGCCTAGGTCTACATAAGTAAGAGGGCATTAGATGAAGTTGATTCGACTTGTAGTATGAGATAGTCATACCAATAACGTCGGGGTTTGCAGCTTTGCAAGTATCGGACATCTGGGTGGAGGCATGTATGTTAGCCCATGGTGCTCCACTATCCTCCACTTCCTCAAGATGAAACAAGTGACTTACGATGAAAATTCAAGATAAATCTAGGGAGTTGTTAATGACTTTGATGCAGATGGAAAATGTATGAATGTTCGTAAAGTTGGATAAAGATAATGAGTGTTTCAGCAAGTCTGTTCAATGATTCGAATTCTTCAAGTTGAGTACATTTGCATGGTACAGTGGATAGAGAGGAATGGATACGCGACAATCGATTAGACCTATATAGCATGCATGTTTGCGGCATGTTCATAACCTAGACTTCCTCGAGGAAGATTGTATGCGTAGTTTGAATTTGAGCGATGTGCTGATAGGGGAACTAGACTTTGTTGGGTATGTTTGTGTCTATTGAATTTGGGCGATGTTGGTATTTTATCATCCCAAGCCAACATATCTTTTACTAATACGCGGCGTGGCTTCATTGAGTTGTTGGCTACACGAGGCAGCCAGAATCTTTCATCAATCGCTATCTTTCTATTTGGAAAGGATCTACAACAAAGTCAAATGATTGCCTTTCACAACGAGCCCGAGAGCACCCTGAGGTAAGCTCAGGTCCCGTGCGAAGCCCGCATAACCAAAAACAAAACAGACTTTAAACAACGCCCAAATCGGCTTTTGTCCAAGCTTACAAGCCACTATCTGCATATATGGACATAATTCAGGCCCCATCACGCATATAGTAGTGTTTCAGACCCACGCTGTTAACAGCAATCGCCGCTCTATTGATTGTGTGCAGGCTTCTACTGCTCTGTTATTGAGCTGATGTCCGTTAAGCTGCGAATGCACGTAAACATAAAAGTCGGTGGGCCCACTTCAGTAGCTACTCTCGTTCCCTGAATCACTCGTGGTTTGCTTGCGACGCTCCACCCACGAAACTCAAGCTATGTTTGCGTACTCCTGCCGCGCGGGCACTTATAATTATGTCTTGTGCTCGCTGTCTCACGGGTGGGTTTGCGGTGATGCCCTTGAGAAGTATTGGCAATCCTGTGTGACTCGTAAAACTTCACAATTCGGTAGATGGGCGCGACAGGTCAATATCATGGATTTAGCTACGTCACTTGGTTGTTCAACAATCTTCGAAGATCTCTTCCTCACAGAACTCAAATAAAATCATCACAGGGACAATAGCCGAAGCTCTCCCATATGGTGACAGGGCGTTCTCTTTTTCTGCGTTTTCCCGCACGTGTACCTGCATCTCAGCAGGGAGACTCGCTCCCTGTGATGAGAAATAATCTGGCGGCCACAAGAATTAGAACTGGGGCATGAGCAAATCCACTTGAACGCTCCACTCTACGTGAGCACGCGATCACAACCACAGCGATGATCTAGACCAGGATGTTGGTAAGATTAGAAAGGATACACATGTTGAGGGCTAGAACCATGGCAAAGCTGAATAGTCTGGGGTATTTGAATGTTTCTGAGATGGGCTTGGAGAGGAACTGGAGATCTCCGTGAAGAATGGAGTTGTAAGTTCTGCAGTCGCCTACATAAGTTTAATTATCCGCTTGGCTGAAGAGTGTATCTTGACAAAAGTCTCAGGGCGACTGCTGATGTGACCCCATATGCCTCCAGTATGGCTCTTCGGGTTGGTAATTTGTATTGTTGCATTCACCATGTGAGCCATGGATAAGTTGAAGCCATATAATTGCGATACAGCGTTTAAATTCAATACATGCGTACCCATTAATACACTTATGAAAGGGGCAAACGGTCTGGAGTCGGGGGAAAAAGAAGTACAAGCGCCGCCGAGGCCACCACAGCCAAGTCGATTTAATATATATGGCTAAAAGTCCTTTCGGCGTAAATCTTCACTGGCAGTGTGTACCGCCTTTATCAAGAGCGCGAGACTCAATAAAATTGGCGAGTCAAGAATTACTGAACAACCAGCGCTCCGAGATGTCCGTGGTTACAGACTTGGGGACGTCAGCTATATGCTACTAGCACGGTAAATGGTAGACCAGGCCATTGGTGTAATGATCAGACATACTAATTATAAGCTGTACTACGCACATGCATGCTAGCTTAATATCAATGTGCTATTAATTGAGGGGTGAAAGTCGGTGTAAAAACGGGCAGTGCGTAACGAGACGGAAAACAGTGGACGAGTTATTGGCATTTTGTGGATTATATTTATCTGAGTTGGGTACACCATTTCGAATTCATAATATGCATATATATTAAATTGGGCCGTTACGAATAAGAGTGGCTTCATAATTAAGGCCCTTGGTAGTTGGATGAATGATCGTAGCCGGGGTAACTATGATTGTACTTATTGAAAAGGAGACTCCAGAGCTCCAGGGGTTGTTAGATATAGCTATACATGCTTGCGCAATCTAGTTATGTTTCATTTATACTCTGGCCCAAGCCAAGTAGCAACCACATTTGAGGACCGGCAAATTGTCATCCTGCAGTCTTGAAAAAGAGCAAACCTCAATCAGAGGCGACTACTAAGTTATTTACTTAGCTCACGAATATTATTACTGGTATGCCATGAGGATGGGATTGAAGCCGCATCAAAAGAGTCCCTTCGAGATCATTGTGGAGTGGAGCTCTCTGGAGCGCCAACGAGTATGCAAGGTAGATCAGGACATCTCACTGGTGGTTAACTTCCTTTATGGAAATGATCTATGATCAGATTAAATAATCGCTGCTGTACTCCAGACAGTCCAAAAGAAGCTAATGTTGGCTTCCATCCACGTTTAGAACAATCAATCGTGTGTGTGGACATAACGTTAACCTCATCCCACATAAACGGTTTCAAATTCATAAAGTCCATAGATCTCCGCTAAAACGATCGCCCATTTGTTCATCGATGATCTATCTTCTGGTTAGTATTAAGGAGGGTGCGAGGCCATATGAACGTACAGGGAGGTGGCCTGCTTCCATAGCTATTGTAGCTTCCTGAAGATACCCTTTGGTTGTCTGCGACAGTAGCAGTACGCTTGTGTGAGGCAGCTAACCTACGGTATTTGTCTAGTAATTACTTACGAGTGTACCTAGTTGTCGTTATTCCACTATTTGATTCTTGGCCATGCACTAGGGTAGAGTTAGTCTCACCTATCACATATGCAACAATTTTACTTACTGAATGGCTGTGATTCATTCGTCCCGATCCCAGAATGACGGTTTTGCCTTAGCGATGTCTCGTAATCATGCGAGACCATTTGCCAAATTCTTTCTAATACGAGTTGCAATGGAACTATAACGAGAGCAATTGCCAAGGTGCTCCCAAAGGGTGAAGGTAAAGACTCTTCCTCTGTGATTTCCCTCAGCTGCAGCTCGATGGTGAGAACTATACCTCCTATGATCAAGGTGTACTCCAGTAGCCAGAAGAAGCAGAATACGACGGGGTTCACTTGTCCCCTCCACCCTCTATAGGAGCACAAAGCTACGACAACGCTAACAATCCAAACCAAAAGGCTCGTGATGATGAAAAGCATGCACGAGTTCAGGATGGGAAACGCAGCGAAGCCGTACACAAAAGCACTCAAGAGTTGGTGTTTGAAGACCCATGGGACGCAGTCTGATGGCTGAAAGTCTCCACGCCGAATTGTGACGTAAAGTCCGTAACCGCCCATTAGACTAAACTGGATAGTGAACCATTTAGACTGGTATACTATGCGCTTCCAGAATCCGAACGTATTCATTCGTCGTTTGTCCCTCGTCAGAATGTCGAATACCTACATAATAAATACCCAGTTTAAGTAATCCAAAGAACGGAGAGTTGCAGCCACATGCTTACCCATGCATGAATAACAAACCACATCCCAGTGAGAGTAATCACCCATAACAGTAAGAGCACGATATATGCGTGAAAAAGGGTTAAAGTATGGAAATAATGCTGGTGGAAGAGAGCAGCGATAATGAGCGCTATTCCAGTTAGTGTTGACGTTGCCACTGCAAAATTGACATCTTTTATGTGTTTGACAACCTTGTCAGTATAAGCCTGTGCTTCCTCTTCTTCTTGTATGTATCGCCTTTGGCCGGTACCCAACAAGGTCAGAAAACCGAGGATTGCTGAACAACCCGCGTACGAGTATATGGCGAGTCGAGTTCCAAGATCTGTTATGTTCGATCGTGTCGGTTAAAGGAACAGCTGTCGCGCTCACATTATACATACCAATTACATCAGGATGGCCTGCATTACAGGACATTTGGATGAACTTTAGCCAAGAGATATACAATCGATGCAATAGTAGGAAGTTGGCCAGCTCTTTATGTGCTATGTTCCGGTCGAGTCAGATGCGCTACAGAACTTAGAGAGACTGGCTGCCTGCGTCCTGGCCTCTACTTAGCTTCAACTGTAAGGCACAGTGAATGCGATTGAACGAGAGGCAAAACCGCTATGCGGAATTGAAATCAAACGGTTAAAAACATCGCCCCATTGACCATGGCCTGTATATACAATTGCGCTGGCAGGTGCACAGCCGGGGTGTCCAGACCGTCCTGTGGTGATAGACGCCTCCAGGGTATAAGGATCGATATCATGCGGTGATTGGTGTGCCTGCGGATCCTCATTTTATTCGAGCCCGCTTTGGAATAGTACGCAACATCTCTGGTGGCACATGATACGAAAGTACAGCCATAAACTACAAATGAATGACAAGCCTAGTAAAAACACACCCAGTAACCAAACATAAAATTCTTCTGAAACCAAATTCGAGAAAACGTCCAAGCGTGCAACTCTTAAGTCCATCGTCCTTTTTTTCTCATTTTTCACTAATAGGTTGGCCTCTTACCGTCAACGCGATGCGTGTATTTCAGGTTCCGGCACTGTCAAGCAGTCGCAGTGATATCAGCATCAAACACCGCGAACAATTGCCCAGATACTTACTCGACAACCACAAAGGTCGATATTGAGACAAGCTCTCGTCTGAATTGAAACAAACGATGAACTGAGTGATCATTGATGGGAATCAATAGGAAGCAACCATACCTTGGACGTGATGAATCGAGCCATGCTGTGATGATCGCCGACTGTAGGTTCCAAGCGTGGTTCTGAAGTTGTATCGTACTTTTTCTGGGACCACCATAGAGTAGAGTTCTCCGACGAATGTTTCGGCCGGTACAACCAACAGGATAAGGGCTAGTAAACTACCAAAGGACCAAACACTCTGGCCATCGGTGTTGGCGAAAAGCAGTATTTCGGTTGTGACACCGATAGCCAAGACAATAATCCCACAGACAAAAAGCCAAAAGAAATTGAACACCATGGGAGACACGGTCCGCCCCTTTGAGTCATGGTTTCGAAGAAGTGTGGCGACCCAGCTCATGACCCAGACTGTCCCGACCAGAAGCCCGCATAATATTAATACATTCACGATAGGGATCATGGCGATGACGTATACCACCCTCGCGAAAATTCTGAAGCCGGGTTCATTGAAAACCGGAATCTTGCAAAGTGGCTCAGGGAACTTGTCACGGTTTGTCGAGACATAGAATCCATAGACTCCGAGCAATTCCACTTGAAGAAGGTACCAATGTGTACCGTTCCATATAGAGTTAATGAATCGCATCTTGTCCTTGTCGATCACGGATCTGCGACGAATGACGTTGAATACCTAACAAAACCGATAGTCAAACATTACTCTATCTCAGTATGATGGAGTTCTTATTTTCGTACCCATGTTTGTACGTGAATCATCATCCCAACCAAAGTAATAAGCCACAGTAAGGATAGCAGAGTATAGGCGTGAAAAAGAGTGAAAGACCCTCCCTTGGATGAACCCGAGGTTTGTTGCATTTTGGGTGCTACTCGTGATTGAACGGTGTTGGATTGGTAGATAAATGCTGCGCCAACCATGGCCACTCCCATCAAATTAAGAGTGGTACTGACAGGACGAACAATCTTCTTATGAGACCGGATATTCCTGTACATCTCGTCATCGGCTTTAATGCCGCCGGGACTGGCGGTTTCTTGCTCTTCTCTTGTGACCGCACGACTGACGTTGATCATAGAGATGCAGCCAAGTCCTAACGTCAACAACGCGGTTCCATATACTGCGTATCGTAACCCAAAGTCTAAATAGTTGTTTTAATGGAATAAACCCCATAATTTGATCTTTATATGCGCACCCAGGATTTCTCCATCCATATGAACACGACATTGATCACTCCCAGTAGACATACTGTATAACTTTGAATTAGATCTAACCAGAAAGCGGCGCCAGGACCAGTCTTAAATATCCTGCGGGAGGGGGTGAGGTTGGGTTATGTACCAGGTCTCATCCTCGTCGTGGCTTTTTGAGCGCAGACGCCCATCCGTGCAGTGTATCCAGGGCCCGAAGCGGTGGCAGGTACACAAATAGGTACAACATCAACCCAAGCCTATAACAGGTAAGCGTCAATACAGGTTGACGGTTTGGCGCTTTGAGATCGTTGCTATTGATCACCACACCCCCTGTCGGACACTTTAACTCTGTCGATGCGTCGAGTACAAAAGTACGGAACAAGCATAAATATACTGCCCATAACTGCTGAAAAAACACTGGAACTCGGTAGTATATACCATAACTCGAGCCATCTACCGTGCACGAGTGCGAGCAACTCTTTTGGTTGTTACCCTTTTGGTCATGACTTTAGACGCTTGGGCGTGCCTTGCGCGCTACAGAAGAGATTTCTTTTAGGCAGGAGCCCTATGCGTTTCACCTTTGTCGCCTAAACTTGAGTGGGCCGATTTCATAAAAACACGATGAGTGTTTTGTATAGTGTGGGAGGGGAAGGAGGAAGACTGGTGTATGCACGCTTTTCCAGTCCTACAGCGTTCTTCGCGATCGGCGGCTATGCCTACCTAACCGAGAGTCAGTTGGTTCTTGGGTTGGTTCCAAGTAAACGTGTTCCTATGAGTTTAATAGAGTCAACTATCGCATAGTGAAAGGTTCGCACAGCAAGCGTGACCATATAATTATAAACACGTTCACGGTATGTCTGCAGCCCCCACTTTGTGGGGGGATGGAATGTAAACTTGGGATCAAAAAGGTCGAAAGTACGGACACTTCCCAATTTGACTCGTAACATCCGTAACCACAACCGATTGAAAGCTATTTTAGTACTTAGGCCCGAATAAAACGCATGAATTTGGGCTTGTCACGAAACCCCCACCATTAACTCACGAGCCAGGGTGGTTGACTATATATGGCGCTCAAGTGTGCACTAACCCCAAAAGAAAAGCGGACGGCGTCAATGGCTATTCCCTGATAACCCTAACGCAATGATCGAGGGCGAGTCGTTTAGCAATGAGTACATTGCGCCAATATAGATCCAGTCACCCAAAGAAAATGAAATCGAATAGTTTCGTGATGATATATTACAGGTGTTACTTGCGCTTCTTGGCCAATCTCCGACTGTCGGCTGGTGAAAAGTTAGGTCCCATAGTATCTGGTCGTGGTAACACGACCTACCTGGCGTTTTCGCCTTTTTCGGAGCGCCCTTTCCTCGAGCCTTACGGTTCCCAACGTCAATTAATCGTTGCCATTCATCATAGTCGGGGAGATCAAGATCTCCTTTCGGGAACATGGCGTTTATTTTCTTGAAGGAAAGAGTTTCCGGGTAGTATCGTAGCATAGAAGGCCCCTTGAGTCGTGCACGCAAGTACTTGGCACCGGTTCGCACCGACGTCGGATTGTATGAGGTGCCGAAAATTGAACACCGGAGCCGCAACAGATCTTGGATTCGACTTTTAGATGGAGCCACTAGGGATGCTATTACGGAGGCCATAGTGAGACCTTGACTTCCAGGTCTAATGGTAGGGAGAGTAAGTTGCAGTAAATGTTTCCATATGTGCTAGCGTAATCAAAGCGCTTGTGAGGCCTGCGATCTAACACAGCCACAATTGATGTGGAACTGGCAAGTGCATTGGATCTTCGACTTGAACATAATCGCCATGTCCGAGACAGCAGTGGAACTGTATGATATGCTTCAAAGAACTTATAACATGCTGCATGCACTTTTAGTCCACCGAAAATATCTCTGGAAGAATATGTTACTGGAGGTATCGCTCCGATCAGATTTTCAGCGCTATTGCCTAGTTAGGAAACGCACGCCTCGAGGCCATGCGTAATCACATATTTTGAATCTACCATACTCGGCTTGAATCGACCCACCGCCCTCCTATCATTTCTGGCCTCGGAAGACTATCGCCTTGGGAAACGGGTTCGGACACAACACAGCTCAAGCGACATTGGAGTCAAATCCAGATAATAGATAGTGAGTCAACGCTGCGGAGTTCAGACCAACTTCCCACTCCATATGCTCATCGAACGTGATCTAGGTCTTGAATCAGACACTTTTGGTTGTTTGAGTCTTACTTCTCGCGATTCCTTTTTTGCTTCACCCTAGAACGCAGGCGATCGCTTATAAAAGAGGCCAACGATGATTTCCCGCCGTCGTTCGAAATCCCGAACTCGTTCGCTGGTGGCCGGACTCCCAAGCCCTACATTGGCACAACACCGTTTGATCATTCGCCACAACCATTCATTCCACCTCCTCTTGCTCCCTCGACAGCGCCCCAGTCACCTGCCCCCGATAGCCCGCCTGCTTCGTCTGTTGGTCTCCCCCTTGGTGCGAGCTCAGTTACACCACCACCCGACGACCCGTTCGGATTGGGAGCTGGCGTAGCAAGCTTGAGTTTAGGTCCGCCGCATAGCACGGCAGGTTATTCTGCATCTAGTGCGTATTATGTTACCATCTGCTCTCAACATGCATTAACCGTACTTATGCGACCCAGGCTCCCAAGCTTACCGAATGCACAGGCCTGGTTTTGCTCTTGCTGCACCCTCGGCTATAGGTCACCCTCCTCCCCCTTCTAGCGCACCTGCTTTGAGTCAAGGCGGAGTGTTTAACAGTACGTCGATCGATTGCTGCCACTTTGATTTATCGTTTATTGTGTACCATTAGGCTATTTCCCTCCTGGCGCTATGGGAATGGGCTTGAGCAAAAAATCGTCGGAGCGTGGACAACAACGGCCCCGTTAGTATTTTGCTAATCTAACCACCGAATTATAATTGATTCTCTGAAATTTAATACTAGAAATGCATACACACCTTAGTAATCCATATGGCTACCTTGCAGCACCTGGCCCTGCCAGCGCCCCACCTGGTCCACCTCATATGGTTGGATATCCGCCTTATGGTGGTTACCAACCATATAATCCCTATGGCTATCATGGTATGAATGGTATGTATTTCAGCACATCAATTCAACCCATAAGTTTTGACTAAATAGCACCTTTAGGACCTGCGTTTGCGTATCCTGCGCCTCAAATTATGCCCCCCATGCCTGCTATGCCCATCATGCCTGCAGTTCCTGCTGGACCCCCATCTGCGATATCAGATAATATGGGAATGGTGGTGCGTGCTCCAACACGTTTGGTACGCCCAAAGGAAGACGAGCAGCCTCCCATGCGCTGGGAGCCCGGGAAAGATTGTAAGGAACCGAACTACGTCACTGGCAACAAGGGACCGTGCTGACTCACTGAAATCTACGCTATCGCCTTATTTGAATTCAAACTCGTCCCAGACGCACCGGTACTTGACCCATTCACACTCGGAATTTTGAATCCCAAGGTCGAGCTTCACCCTTTGCTTCACCCCCCTGGTGGAGGAGGTAAGCAATGGTTAACCCATACCTTGAATCAACCAACCCTAACGTTTTTACCAATAGAACATTTAGTGTACAATATGTTATTTCCACCATCTGCCATCCATCTCTCATCAGATCCTCCAACTAAATCATGGTCCAACGGTAAATTTGTTTTTGTTGTACATTTGTACTTTATTCTTACTAGAACGCACCTAGGGCGTTTTTCGATGGCTACTTTTCCTCGCGTGAAGCGAGTACGTATTGTATGCCGAGCACATCCCTGGCTTATGGAGGTCACAAATGATAGTGGTGTTACGGTTGGAGATGTCTGCGACAAGGTACATTTTGGGACGATTTTTGGAGATGTATCACCATACTCATATCCCTATTCGTCTTTTTTTTAGCTATATACCGAGCATCAACGACACATGTCCAGCTCCGAGTGGGATGCCGCAATAGACTTCAAACGTCCAATGACTAAAGCATACCAATGGAACAGGTCTACTAACCCAGGTATGCCCTCTTTAGCAATTTGAGATGTATGAAAATTGATCGTCTTGTAAAAAAGGCGCTCCGGGCGGGGTCATGGGAGAAGGTCTGAGACGTATCGATTGGTTGATGAAGAACACATTCTTTGGAGGTCTCACCGAGGATCGCGCATTTCTAGACGCACGAGTAGGGAATGGTCTCGAGCGATCACAGCCCGCAACGTTCGTATTGGATGTGAACGACGGCCCAAGAAAGATGAAGATTGATTGAAAATGACTTGAACCCACACCTGGCTAACTTTCACGTAGTACACATCTCTTATATTAGTTTTTAGATGCCAGCAGTGTCTGGGACACTATACTGCCTCCCTTTTGCTCCTAAATTCATACTTCATCTCTCACTTTTGTTCTCCTGTGCATTTCATTCGTCACTTATTGGGTCGAGGACGATGAAAGTTACCTCTTTTGGTCAATTCCCCTAATTGCATTCATTTCGTCTTCAATGTTCGTGGTATTACGGTGTTTCCTTGCTTTCTTTCTCGACTCAAGTCCCGTGTGTATGTATATCATACCTTCTTGTAATTACAAAACTATCCAAAGCATTGGTGTGTAATGCAAACTCAGTCAAGGTCATCAACCTTCCGTTGGAGCTGGTGCAGCCTCCCTATCTCCACGAAGCGTCTCTTCGATCTTCCGCCCAGCAACCTTGCGTTCTTCAATGGTCGGCCGGTGATGATGCGCGAATATCCCAACTCTACAGCAAAAGGAAAATAACATTCAGCGCATTTGTTCACTTGCTCACCCGGCGATCAAAATGACATACTGAGCAAAGGGTACTGCAAAGGGATTTCTTCACTCTTAATTGGCAAAGTATCTAAATCAAGTGGAAATGAAGGGCCCATCCAAGCTTGGCGATACTCGTGGTCTCTGCATGGTGTTCGGTGAGCACGGGCCGGGCTCCATAGGTCAAATTGGGAAACTTACTTTCGCTACAAAAACAATCCGCAAATGGTTCCGGCCATCCATACATGCGCATGAGCGATATGTCTTCTCTTTTTTTTTTGTATTACAACTTGCATGACTTACCTCTTCACGTGTAAGCGGGTGAACGAGAACACTAATATGTCAAAGACCGTAATGATCGGCGCCATCAGTATGGTATGGGAATAATTTAGCGCGAGCGGGCAAGAGAAACGGGGAAGTCGCCCGACTGACCTCAAATCTCCACGGTGCTGGCAGATGTAGGAATACACCGACACAAAAGACTCGCTTGGGACCCAAATTTCATACGAACCTTCGTGTGGTAATGCATGGGGGGGGAGGGACACCGGAATGTATTCAAATTAGCCACGGTGCCGTCGCGCGTGGGACTCGAATGGATCAACGAAGCTTACCAGCGGGATGTGGGCCGACCGGGGCAGTGTTTACCCTGTACAGGGGGACCGCTACGAAAGCACCATCACGACGTAGGCGTAAGATGGCATCACGGAGCGCGAGCGCTGCAGCATGTTGAGCAGCGTTGCGTTGCAGGAAGTAAATATCTAAAATTATAAACGAGGGAATTAGGCTAATTGCGATAAGCCCGAATTGGTGCCACCCCTAAAAACTAACGAAAGTGCCATTCTCTGGATGATATTCGTGCGCAAAATTAGGGCTGAAAGCTTATTGAGGCTGCTCAATATACGCGCTCACTGAATTTCTTCCTCCAAGACGCGCTCTACATCCGTAGGCGGCTGGATGGCTTGCTTGATAGTAATCTGCATTTGGAGTCGGTATTGGATTGCTTGTGGTTGCCGTCTACGATGTCCCCACACGCATCAACAATTCATCATTTGAAAGGCACGCGGGCAGTACGATTAGCGATGGCTCACGCCATCGAAGTGTTTGTGACCCCCCCCCCCACGATGACAAAGCCAGCTCGTGAGCCAACCCAAGGCGGGCTTGGAGAAAATCGAATTTCATGAATTTCAACGATGACAACGTTAACTATACAGTTGAGCCAATAATGGATACAAGTACAAGTACAGGGTCAGAAGTAATACAAGACCGACTCGACCACTAGCGAACGAAAAAGCAACCTGTTACTTTTAGTCACCGTGCACAACAAGTGTCCCATGGTAGGAGCCGCCTGACCTTCTGCCCGATTTGTTGCAGGCACGTATCAATTCGTGAAAATGCTTAAGCGCCTCCCAGAAGCGGGAAGCGCAAAAAAGGGATGTCAATCACCGCACATGTACGGAGCAAGACCCAAAGTGACGAAAGCGGGGGAGGGGGTGAAGTATGTCAATCGAAACGTAAATCAAGTGAGATCGTTGCGAGAAACGGCTTGCGAGGTCAAATCACCGGGGACCAAGCATAACCCAGGTCCACTCGACTGCGTCTTCACCTGCTACATGCTTGACAAGTGCATCCTTCTTCACCAGACCCATAAACATTGTCGTGTCGACCAGGCATTCGTACCGCCGCAGGCCACCTTCGACCGCCCCGTGGATTTGCATGCTAAATGCGCGCCGCGCTGCTTGCTTGTGTGCTCCATCGAGCATCGACCATTCGCGAGGGTTCATTTCAGTTCGGAAAAATACACATACGGCATCCGCAATGTCGCGCAGGGTCACCGTTAGGGTTTTGGACACGGATGATCCAAGGCAAGTCGGCAACGAGGATGCGAAGCTTCGAGATGGCGGGGCAAGTTGCAGGTTCGTCCAGTACTCGAGGGTCGTAGGTGTATCCGTCACCAACCACACGGATGTCCTTAGGGCGGAGAATATCAAACTTGACGTGGGGGGCACCGTTACGAACGGCGTGGGCATCCAAAAGGGTATGAAGGGCGAACCGGCCTCCGCAGTTGAAGTACCGACGCTCGCGCTCGCGAGAGCCGTCAAAGAAATTTGTGATGCCAGTGGGCACCTCGAACACTGAAATTCAAAATAATATTAATACTACCCTCGTTAGGGTCTCTGTGAAAACTTACTGCGCTTAAATGACTTGCGACGGCGTAGCTTGGGGTTGTGGAAATCGTCAACGTATTCTACGCGGTATTTGCGAGGATCACGATCCGAGTCTTTCGAATGATAGTCGTCGTCAGCTTCGACATTGGGGTGACCCAGCCGGTCGTATGGGTCAAAGTCAGAGGTGGAGCGGACTAACGCCATGGGCGGCCGAACGTCGACATAATCCGGGCGAGAAAAGTCCGACTTGGTGTGCACAAGCGCGACACGGTCGTTATCGTAGTCTGAAGAGATATCGGACCGGCTCTTGCGGCGAGAGAAACGGTCGAGGGAGCGGTGCATGGTCCGAGCAGAATGGGTATTAATTTCGGCATCGTCAAGAAACATCGAACGAGGATAGAAGGCCATCTTGTATGAGTAGGCTGGGGTGACGATTGTCGAATAAGGTGCGTGGGGCTTAATGCTAGGTAGGTAGGTATGCCGATGCTGTAATAGCGCGGCTCGCCCGGCGCTGATAGTTTATATCCGAAATAGGTGTGCCAAACTACGGGCTCAGTTCCAAATTCTTCTCCAAGCCCGAGCTAGTTTGTGCGGGAGTCTGGACTTGGGAGGGACAAACGGTGGACTGTCCTCGTAGGGGCGTAGCTGGTAGGTCTGGGGAAAGGTAGAGACTCGAGTAAATAGATTATCAGGAACCTGTCCTAGAGGGTGCGTGTAAAGCTCAACCGGCCTAGGTGCATCGAGGGGGTTGTTATATAAACCTCGGGCACGAGGCTGGCTCCGAACCGCGCTTATCCCCCTGAGCTTCCTTGACTTCCCGAATCCCATTTGCTGCGATCCCTCCTGGTGGTCATGAGGCCTACGTGCAGCCAGAGTCTGAGCGTGAGTGGGGGGCAAGTCTCGTGAACGTGAGCTCAAGCTTGAGATCGATTGCCCCGGGCTGTAAAAGGCATGTCGGCCTCGAGGCACAGGGACCGCGGCATTCCACTGGGTAAATGCTGGATCGGGTGGGACATGGGTGTTTGCATATACGGTCCTTTCTGAGCGCTGTGAAGGCTGCCTGGAGAATCGCGAGGTTGAGTTTGAGGGCAAAGGGGTGTGTCGCTGGGTATTAGGATGCGGGGTTGGATAGTGATCTTGAACACGAGGATATGGTGAGTTGGGGTCTCCGTAGATTATTGGAGTATAACAATGATGGTGCTTAAGAACCATAATAGCTGTTTCAGATCAAGCAGGCATAGACTCATTGAATTAGGTTACTCACCGAAGTCATTTATCAACGAACTAATATTGGCACAAAATTCACGCTCAAAGATTTACCCGAACGTGTGATACGTAAATTCGGTGGAAACGCGTTTGCCGCTCGTTATGACGTGTGAGTGGGTGCGAAAGAGCAAATTCTTGGTGAAATTAATCCGATCCGACAGCTCTTTAAGGACTGCTGGCTGTTGATATCAGCTTAGGCACAAACATTTAGAGATCAGCACGCTGGTGCCACCGAGTACCGACCTTTGTTAGGTGTTAGGTACGGGTGAAGTCACGTGAGAAACGGGTTGGTGCTGGTGACTTTGACAAGGGAATGTATGATATAGACTCTGGGATAGGTGTGATGTACTTGGGTTGCTGAGAGCGCCCTTTTATGCTCGAGGAGACCTTCCCGGGGCGCTCCCACCCGCCACTTGTCGGGAAGAACCAGAGAACATTCCACAAGAGGAAGGACCTGAAGGCTGCTCTATGACTCACAAGGCAAGCTAAGCGGAAGGGTTAAGAGTGGCTACAAATGACCATCTGTGTAATCATAAAACCTGGCTGTGTACGCTCGTTTTGTTGACCGATAGATACATGGCGGCAGGTCTGAATGCGGGAGAGCGCAGAAATCATGGCCCCACGTGACAATGCGGGCTGTACTCGGCGCGACTGGCGACGGGCTATGCGACAAACCAATATGACACTGTGTGCTTTGTGGCTCTTACTTTTACCACCCCGGTCACTCTGCGCCGCTGCTATGAATGCCGATCCTGCCAGCACATACACCAAGTCATACAAACAAGTCACCAGGAAAGTCTTTCGCTCGAGTCCCCAAAGCCTTCTGGAAGCAACGGGAACAAGAGACTTTGTTGTGCCGGCCATATAATCGCACAAGATACCGAGTGCTGCGGTCATAGCGTGTCATTATAATTACTCCGTTACGGAGAGTGAATGATAAAAATACAGATAATCAAGCTCTCGGACCTCAGACATCATTTCCGAATCGTATCATTCATATAATCTCCAAACTCCCATATGTAGCATTCAACGCAATCGTCTTCTGGCTTCGGCGTAGGTACTTCCACCGATCCTCCAACGAAGTGCCAATGTCTTCACTTAACCGTCTATGAGTGGCGATTGCAGGAGCGCTTGCGGCTTTCGGCCCCACCATCCCTTCTTGTTGTTCGACTTTCCGGTTTGTTCGCTCCAGTCAGCGGCTAGCAGTTGCTCGATAACCACTACGATCCCATGAGTTCGGATATCTGCCGACCAGTGAAGTTCGGTAACAGTATCGTATATGATAGACTGGCCAAGATGGCACCTGTTTGTTGTAGTTTGAGGCAAGACCCAACCACCGTCCAAAGCAAGGTGATGCACGGCGCAGTAGATTAGTGTGCCGGACGAATGAAATCAAATGTCGCGTGAGGTTGACAAAAGTGAAAGGATCCGGTCGTCCGAGGAACATTGAGGAGTGGGTTTGAACATGGGCAGGAAGAGCCCGACATGCCCAGCGGCGATGAATTGGCGAGATTCCCCAAGCCGACCAACGGAATGGAATACAATGCGTTGCAACAACGCAGCAAATTGTGAGAATCCGAGTGTATGCAAGAGGCGATCAATGTGCCACGAGAGAAGTTGTTTCATAGACATACACCCAGTTCCAGATCGTCACAAGTAGAACCAAAGGATAATTGAAATGGGTTTGGAGCGTCCAGACAATATAATTCAAGCACATGGTTGATGGATGAACAGGGCGGAAGGTTGTAAAGATCGAAAGTCAGATCACTTGAGAGACGGATAACGAACGTAAAAACACTCACTGCTTTCCATAGCGTAACCCCCTAGATAACATGAGGATGTGATCCCATTGCAAGTTCCCTACCAATTCCCACCCATCAATGATGAAATCCGTGTTGTGACATCAGAACCAGTCATGTTGATCAAGAACAGCAGAAACCAACCAAAAGTTAGACAGGATTAGTCGATATCCACATGGTATAACCATGAGCTTACCATAGCTATTGGGTCGGCGGTGTGATAGATATGAGTAATGTGCTGCGTGGATGGCTAGAATGTTTCAGGAGCAATCAGTCGAGTGTTCGATAGAAAACACGCCGAATTTATCATGTAGGCCAGATCCCAGTAGGCTAGGCTAGTCTATTCTTGCAATACTAACAGTAGACCGAGCGAAAAAGAACACAACTCACAGGCATGGGGAGATGAAGTCTCTGAGCGGCCATGCGTTCTCCAGGTGCCTCGAACGCTACGGTGGGTGCACCAAAGGTCGTGCCAATCAGTGAGGCAAGTGCACCTCCTAGGCTGTGGCCGATTACCCATATCTTTGCGTTAGGGTACATGTATGTGAGATTGTTGTACAAATTCTACCGCGCAAGTTCAGCTGGTCGCTCCTAGGAAAATAAAAGAGCATTGGGTGGTAGGTTATACTTACAATTCCCACAGGGTAAAATAAGCTCTCATCCGTCAGCGCATCCTCGACACAGTCTTCGTCACATTTGTTTCCTCCCCCGAAGCATCCACAAACAGTCGACCAAGTCCAATCGACATGGGCGCAACAACAGCTGAACATTAGGTTATCGTTCAGCTTATCTTTGCGTACAGTGGGTCCACCGCCACCCAACAGGCCAGCGCTGGTCCCTTTGATAGAAAGTATTGCAGTGGCATTATCGGCAGAAAGAAATACGTGACCACGGAACCCGTCGCATCTGGCTCCCAACCGATGTTGTGATCCTTTACGGCTCATTAGCATTTCCACGTGGACACATTTTGCTACGAAGTACTTACCGCAGTCCAGTTGCCACCTAGTCATACCACCCAGACTCTTCGGGAGAGAGGTACGCGTTATTTGTCATCTTGGCCAGCGCGAGGACCGTCTCGCGTTTGTCGATAGCAGGTCCATCGACGTCATCTCGTTCCAACCTAAGCTTTGACCCCATTCTCGATCGAGGGAAAATCTTCCAAGGACAGATTTTCCTTCCGGCGCCTGCGAGAGTGTGCGCGAGCAGCTTGAAAAGCATCTTGAGACACTGGTCGGTGAACGCTCATGCGCTGTACATGTAACGAATGTGTATGAGTCGACGAGCCATCAAGAGTTTCCTCGCCAATTTCTGAGGCCCTTATTGTGTCCTGCGAGACATCTGCCCATTTTATATGACCGGATTCTGAATGGGTTCGATGCACATGGCGAAGTGTGAATAGTTGAGCGTCACGGGCGAGTGATGTCGTGGGTATAGATAACGAAACAAGGAGAGTAAGCAATGACTTGGAAAGCATTCCAAGGATATATACGTGATGTCAATAGGCTAGAGTCTGTCGTCTATGATGATACGAATCGAGAATAAGTTTAGACCGGAATGACACAATTCGGGTGTGGTGGTGTGGAGAGCTGAAGTGCCGAATTTGGATATGTTTGGAGCTGTACTGCCACCAAATGCGCCACTTCGTGGCCGGGTTACTCTGGTCCTAATCCTGGCTTTTGATAGTCTTTGATGCATCAAGGTAACCTGTCAATAAGACTAACAATCAACACAATCTATGAGCTATCTTCATCACGTTTTCATTTCAGTCAATTTTATGAGTTGGACGAAACAAGTCAAAATAATGTGGATATTTCAGTGCCCTTCACAGACGTAGTATTCCCATTCGCGTAATATAGTTGGGTTATAATCCCGCCATCGTGATACCATGGACAGCTATTATGGGTAGTTTCAGCTGTCTACTAACTACCCTAAATCTCTAGAGACTCGATCCGCCCATAGTCATGCAAGTGGGGTTAAGATAAACACCGTACAGCGAAAATCAACCTCCTAACTGTAACTACAAAGCATCCCATGTTTTGTCTCCGCTCATCGAGCTTATTGCGCTCTTTACGGGCGCAACTATCCCCACAGAACGCGGCATCAATTTGGTCCGTCTTATTGTTTTACCAACAGGGACAAGCCGTTTTCCGAGTGGTCTGGATCGTCTGGGCCAACCCCTGGGTTCGATAATTGGGGTGTAGTAGAATTGGATCCCGTTAAACGAAGCACAAGCACTGGGATGACATTACCTCCGAGGTACGTACAAGTTCGCAAAATCGAAACGGCCGGGCCAAAGTGGACTATACCGTTGTAGTCATGAATTTCAGCCACCCCGAATGCAAATGGAAGGCGCTGCCAGGATTTGGTCATACCACCGCAGAAGAGCGCAACTTGCAGAGTGCAAAGGCGAATCCGCACGCACGTTCTATATGCCTCCTAAATTCAAACTGAATGAATCGATACACCCCCAAGGTGGCAAACCTATCGCTTTGATGCGCTCCCTGATACGGCACCGCCGCAACACGGCTACCTGGGCGAGGGATTCGCTTCATCAACCATCAATCAGCGACGACACCACTACCCCGGTTCGATCAGTACAAAAATAATATTAATTATCGTCTGGAAAGACTGCACCACAAGTGATCCAACGTCATACTCAGAGCGCCCCATTCAATCGGGTGCCTATCTCTCACCAAGAGGGGAATAGCCGCTCAGGGGAGCAGAATCAACCTCGAAAGTGAGCTATATGCGCTGGGTGAGTATCGAAACGACACGGATGATGGGTGGACGTGTGTAAGGTCCCATGCCTCGGGCTGTGACTAGTACCCTGGTTTTCTCTCTTCCCCCCTTCCCGCCTCGTCACAACCCGTGCTCATGAATATATGAAAGAAATATCGGACCGACGTGACCTTGCTGTGTGAGAGAAGGTCAGTTTTGCGTCGCTCTGTTCCCGAAGTACTCCCACATTGGCCAGCCAAAATATCGACGTATGACTACCCTAGTGAATGCGCCCTCCTGAGAAATTTCCATGGATCTAGACGCACATATTCTATGGGGTTGTACGTGCTACTCGTGATCCAGTAGACCGTACTGCCCGAGTGACGTTAACGAGTGGGTTCATCCGACCCCCAATCCCGACTCCGGTTGAAAACAACGTGTTGGAACAGGCTATCTCTGGAGGATCTGCCCCCAATTTCCACATCCTTGGACTGTATTAACTATATAGAGTTGAGGAGAAGAGAGTCTACCGGGATCTTCCTTTTGCCGCCACGTACAGGTGGGAGTATGCGCGCATATAGGGGACATCCGAGCCACTGCCGTATCATGATACCGGTGTGCAACATCATTTGCGCACGCGAGGTGAATTCATAACACGTTGGGTTTAGATCTACACAGGCATTCGAATCGATCGGACCAGTAGTGAGTGCATAGGGACTCTCCGGGAGCATCCAGGTACCAAAACAGGCACTCAGAATATTTTGTTGATTTCGCAAGATCACGCAAAAAATTAAGAAAAAAAAGTTGGTTCCATTGAATTTTGATGCACTACTAGCACAGACAAAGCACGAATTAGGAGGGTTCAGTACAGCGAAATACAACACATAGACACTACTACACTTTGGAAGGCCTCGATGGCCTATACAAGATAACAGCCAGGGGGTATGATCAAGGAAATAAGAATCGAAGTGTACGAATAAGAGTCAGTTTTTTTTCACGGGTACGCGAGGCAGAGCACCAGGCCGCCGGCACTCCCATCTCTATAACAGGCATCAGAGCTCTAAATTTGTTGTCCGGATGCGAGTGCGATAGCGGTGGTGATGATTCCCCAGGCGGTCTCGAGTGCCCACCAGAGGACTTCATCGTCGATGCCGAGAGTAACGACATTGCTCCAGAGACCGTGTACCACTACAGCGTGCTCGACCAAATTTGGGAGCGGGAAGGCCTCGGCCATCGCACGGCCCAAAGCGGAGAGCGTATTCGAAGCGCCTTGATGACCGACGGGAATCGAAGCAAGTGCACTGGAGGAGATAGGCGCGAGGGTCGAAAGGAGTCGCTCAGCGCGCTTGGTGTAGAGGTAAGAGTTGAGGAGATTGAAGGTTTGAGGGCTGGGGAGATAGAGTGGTACTACGGCCAATCGTGCGCACTTAGATGCGGCATCAACGTGTGGGGTTGCCCGGGTGAGTCTGGGGAAGTTGGAGCATTGTGTGGCGTAAATGAGCGCATGAACGGGGATAAGTTGGCCAGGCTGCTTGGATTGAGGATTGACGACACAGAGAACGTGTGACGGAAGGGATTCGATGCTGGGCAACCGGCTGCTCACGCGTACATCAACCCAAGCAGGCATATTCGATGCGGTGTAGGCGGTCTGGGGTGGAGTGACAAATCCAAGCCCGTTCAATAACCTGTCAGATCATAAATATTAAGCATACATGATTGTGGCGTTCGGTTAATTTCACGATGACTTACTCAGGACCAATGCTCCGGAGCTTGTGAGCGACGTACTCGACGGGAACACCTCGAAGTTCGGGATCGAGAGACTCAATTCCTGCGGGATCGACTGGAGGGAAAGCAGGATCTGGGAGAGCAAGGGGAAGTTCGATCTTGCGTCCACTCGAATGGCGCGGGGGGCTCGCTGGCGGAGTCGCCATGTGCGATGGCACAGAGAAGTCGAAGTTGGCCGAGACATCGCGAGGAAGAGTGACGCTCAGAGTGCGCATATTGTGACCTCCAGCCCCGCTGCGGTGGCGCTGTTCAGAACCATGCCTGCGACTAGTGGGAGTGACCGAAGGGGCTCCGTATTTGCTGGAGGAGTGAGTAGCAGAGTAGCCGCGCTGTTGAGCAAGAGACATGTTGAATGAAACTGGGGGATGAGGACCAGAAGCAAATGTGGCGGATTCTGTGGATGATAGGGCGAAAGCACACGAAAAGGCTGGGTAGTTCGCTAAAAGTGCTGTGAGATAACTCGTTGGGAGTCGGTTGATGCGGTTCATGGCTCTGGAGCCGCGCCTCTTTAAGCACCACGCGTTTTCAGACTAGAACGTGGCTTTTGGGAGCCGCTGGTCGATTGCCTTGCCCAAAGCTAGGCTCACGCACACAAGGCAACGCCAGATGATGCTCGAAGCCGAGTGCAAATAGGATCGGACGAGAAGCGGGGTTTAGCCAAGTGCTCCATTCTGGCTTCCTATTGGCTAAGAACCAGCGCCTCGGTTCTCCGCTGTCTCCGCTCACGTGGATCGTCCCAACAAGAGAGCTTAGTCCCTGGCCCGGACCCCGATTCGGTAAATTCGCTAGAGAAAGGGAGAGCGCTCCTAACCCAGATTTGGGAGAGTTCCACCTCCAGACAGGGGCTCGAGCTTCAAACGCATGATTGGATGTGCGCTACCGTCGTCACGCCGAATAAACCAAGAGGCTCGCATCAAAGACTTTGTTGACGTGTGGATGATGCGACTTGAACACTCCGTTGTTCCGTAATCAATCGGGTTGGCTCCTTCCTCTTGTGAACAAAGTGCCAGCGAATATCGAGCAGACCAAGGAGCGAGCTAAGAAGAGTCGGATAGTGGTGTAGCCATGCCTGGATTAGATGATGAATGAGAGTCGAAACACAAATGAGCCGAGGCGAGAAGCAAGTGCTCCTTTGAACTGGAGATGAGGTAGCACCACCAAGTTGCTCGCTAATCTCAGGCCAACCTCAAGGGGGTACGAAAGAAAGGAGATGGTCGGTATGAGGGAGAGGAGGGATGAGAGGCGGAGGTGCTTGGGCGACCTGATCTCGCCGCTCTTTGTAGCTGGAGCCTGACTTCGAGCGGGAGGTGTCGAGGATGAAGGCGCGTATACGAGTCGGGGTAGTTGCTTTGTAGCCTGCCGTTCCTCCACGACCATACATTATACTGCTGTCCCCTGTATTAGGTTCCGTGTGTTAGCGGCCCCCCTCTTTTGCAGGACATAGGCGATATCAAGTACAAGGTAAACTGCTTACCTCTGTTCTTCTTTGTTGCTGACGTGGTCCAGAGCCTCAAAGCCATGTCTTCATCCATCTTCCAACCCGCACCCTCCCCTTAGTCCAACCCAACCATGTCTCCCATTTGGTACCCGCTCATCAAACATCCACTCCATTTAATCCATCAAATACATCCGCCCATCTGAAGAAGTTGCATCACATCAGCAATGGTGGTAAGGTAGTCATTAATCCTAAACGGGTAGTGGCGCGTATGTGCGGGGAACGACCCGACCGAGGGAGGCGGACACTACAATGAGCGAGGGAGAAAGAGCACCGTCCATAGGCTCATCCGTACGTGCAGTTATATATCCCAAGGCTTGATCATCCAGATCATCAACAGAACAATGACCGCCTAGCACGAACAATAAGGCGCACCACCCATAGTCCACCGACTCCAAGCGACTCGACAAAGGTCCAGCGCCAATGGCGCATGAGAGCTTGATATGCTTGGATTATGTGAGATAGGCTGGAGCCCGTATGAGAGGAGGAAGTGCAGGTGAGGATGTCGTCCACTCATCCTGGCACAAATGATCGAGTGCCAGAACAGGAAATATTTTGATATACCAAAGTCTACTTTTGCTCGCTGGAGCTAGTAAAAGACGTTTTCAGCACTCAATTTTGGAGGGACATCTAGCCTTGCTGGAGCCATATCTTCCATATTTAATATCCTGCAAGGAGATGCATGAGGTCAACGCATGGCCATACGATCAAAAAGCCTGTATGACACGGCGACGCAATGGTCACGTGCCGGCCGAATTTGGACAGACAATTGGCCTTCTCCTCGATTGCTCTGATCACTGGCTATTGTCCTTGCGCACAAACAAATACCGACTTGAACTTCTTGCGTTTGCTCTTGATACTATTTCTCCCCATTGTCCGAAAACTCCCAGGTGAACAATTGCTGCCATTTTCACTGTTTACATATATTGCCCACTGGTGAAAACTGCCCAAATGACTGATCACGTGAGGGGCGTCATTTGGTCAATCCTGGTGCCTTACGCACAGCCACATACTATCACCCTTCATTTCGCGAACACACATTGCTGACCACGAGCATTAACTGATAGCACTTTGCTAATTAGACATGAGCAAAAATCGTCTTTAGATATTAATTATATGTACGAGGATTAATCTCCTGAAATATCCTAAATTTGAGCCTTCCTACGTGTGCATAGAGGTTTGTTCAGACGACTGGTTATTCGTACATTGTATCACGGCTACGAGTGGATATCACATACACAACTCGTTTCAGCTAGCATTAAAACATAGAGCATGCCCCCCGCAGTAAACTCCAAAAGTGCGAGTTTTCTGTACTTTGGGGGGGTTCACCGTGTCCCGTCGATTGTCGAGTTGATTTCGGAACAATGCGTGGGCATCGACACTTAGTGGGCTCTTCGTACATCGCGTGGTTCTAGTGCTTTTGATTACCTTAAAGTTTTATCAGTGCGATCCATAATTTAACATACTGTAAACTTGGCCTCCTGTCCGTCTTAATCTTGCGCGCAAATCACCTCGGCAGCCCCTGAATTGAGGCTGATTATGATGAGACACGGATGTGAAGGCATCCATCAGGTTCCTATATAGCAATGTATTCATTCATTGAGCCTCAGTCTCTCCTTGGGTGGGGGGAGGGGGTTGTATCCGGCGACTAGCTCATTTTACGACCAACTAGTAAGACTATTGGTCCTACCTGTTAACTACCATTTCGTTACGGCCATAGTCTATGAAGCACCAACGAATAAAAGTGTTTAAACAAAAAGCCATGTCAGATTACCTGCAGTTTAGGTCACGACGTATGCGCATTCCTAATCCTGCACTGAGTTGTTTATCCATCATCACATGACATACGCATACAAACGATTCTCAAAAGGGGTTGTTTGGATACTGCCGGCCTCAATTGTGATCTCCACCGGTCTGGGAAATCAGGTTCTAGGTTCGCAAGTGGCGACCGCTATTGTTCACTAAACAGATGCATCCGCATTCATTCAGACATATCAGCGTGGGCAAAGCCGAGGTACTATATGCGTCAGTGAGGCTTGTCATCGTCCACATCAAGATCAAGTAATCGCTTTTGGGCAACAATGACCTTTTGGTACTCCTGTCATTATCGCCCACATGCATCTGCACCGAGGATATGGAGGGGTTCGGCCGACTCGCTCCACTGATTCATACCTGGGGTGAGGATCGCTGGTAACGTTAACTAGCATCCATACCTCATTTCATATACATTTCCATCCAGATGGTATTGTGCCCACGCTATTGATCATTTGAACTGCGCAAGACTGATTTGAGTGCTTTGGACGCAACCAATATACCCTTGTCCTTGATATTCGCCTGTAATTAAAAATACCGAGCAATGCGTGGGGTGCTGACCCAAGAATTCGAAGAATATCAGAAGGCAGGAAAATGGCCCTTTGTTTTCATTTGGTGGGGGTTCGATTATTTGGCCGTATTAGTGAACCAAATACTATATCGCCCTTTGTTATGGCCGCCTATTGTTTTAATATGCTTATATGCGAATACGAGTTGTAGGCACACTGGATACCCAGGGGGAAACGCTCGTGAGCTTGAAGTCTCCCATTGATCTACAGTGATGTACGTTATTATTATGAATGATCTTCAAGCGTTACCTGTGGCTGGATACGTGATTGACAGGCGTGACGTCGGGGCGCCAGAACTTCGAGCCGCGGCACGTTTTGATGGAACCAACTTCAGCGAACCACAAAGATTCATTCAGCACTGAAATTCGAAAAACCACTTCCAGGTTGATTTATCCCAGTTTAAGTATAACCGGAATCTGTATACACTTGGTGTACAGGCTGGTACCGTACACTTTCATAAGATCAGTTTGAATAGAGAAGTCCGGTCCACCAGGTACAACTGCGTGCGGCCTTTAGAGACATCAGGCAGGATGGAGCTAGTGTGTCGTGTTTGGCACAGGGACATAAGCACATAGCACCGTTGTATTAGTCCTGTGATATTACGTCGCTGGATACCAACCTCGCGTCTATCTTTACTATGTATCTCGGCGATCCCAACTATTACGGACTTAGAAAACTCGAACTGGGCGTTTGTTCTGTCCTGATAATATCTCATGTCATCGATCCAGCTCAGCAATTTCCTAGCAGAGCCAACTCAGGTTCAGGTCTTTCAGACACCAGATGCGGCATGGACCGCGAGAAGCTGCCTCTTAGTCTATGTGCAATTTCAAGTCTGTCCCAGGACCGATTGAATTGCTTGAACCATCCACGCATGTGTCTCGGTATGAAGTTTGAGGGCTTCGTATTCAGCCGTCAGTTGGGGCTATCTGGTGGGAAGAAAAGTAGATCTCGAAGTACCCCGTCTTTGAGTTTACCAGAATGACAGTAGTATCGTCCTTACAATTTAAACAGCAAGCTCTGGTGAGCAGCAAGTCTATGACTCTAGGTGTAGTCATATTCATGTGGATCGACTGAGCCTTGCAATTGCTCATACATGAGTTACTCATTCAAGTTGCACATATTCTCCAGGGGCAATCTGCAAATAATGGGTGCCTGAGCTTACTCAGTCCAAATTCGCCTTCCGATAAGCTCGTCTCCATGTGCACAAGTTATACACGAGATGCCAATAGGATTGGATAGTAATAATTGACTCCCTGGGTTTTGAACAAAGCATCAGATCGCAACGGTTTGGATTTATCCGGGGAACAAGCTGAATGCGCGCGATTAGCCGAGCAGTTGATTTCACCAAGGCCTAAGTTATTTTGGTCGTCAGAGAAATTGATTGAGCATCAGGGTTTTGTCCAGCTCCAGTGCTATCCATTTTCGAGACAAGAAAGGTGGAGCAGACAGGCTAGTTGGGGTCCCATGTTTGAGCTATGGTGCAGACTTCTAGTTTCTAGGTTAGTCGATGAGTACTGCGCAATCTGATACCTTTCAAGAAGGTGTCAGCCCCAATATCTTTGTGGAAAGAATGTATGACTTTAGAAATTTCATCAAATTAAATACTTTCCACCCAGCCCGGCTTTCTCTGCTGATAGTGCTTATTGTCACCCTTACCCTACTGATATTTCTTCTACTTTATTCTTCTCACAGATTCATGCTGATATGGCACTTAGTTATTGCCATAATTAATACGATACTGAGCGTGGACTGTGATGGTAGCGACGGTAGGAAAGTAGCCACTCGATCACGTGGCTGGACGTAAATGATCAACTCATTTTTGATCCCGCACAATTGCCATGGCCTCAAGGAAAGCCCGCGCGACATCTACTGCCCATTCGCTGACTATCGTAATCAAACTTGGTACGTTTTTCACATAAATACACTTATTTAATATTAAACTAATGTATAGGCACGTCATCGATTGTTCACGAAAAGACGCACCAGCCTTTGCTGTCCTTGCTATCTTCTATAGTTGAAACAGTAGTCAATCTCAAGAATGAAGGACACAGGGTAGTTCTAGTATCCTCAGGTGCTATTGGAGTTGGCTTAAAGCGAATGGACATGGCGTCGCGCCCAAAAAGTGTATCCGGTAAACAAGTGGGTTCTGATCTTTGAACGACAGTGGAATCTATTGATTGATCTAAGATATAGGCTCTTGCTGCTATTGGACAAGGACGGCTTATAGCCCTATGGGACAATCTGTTTGGACAACTGGGTCAACCTATCGCCCAGGTCTTGTTGACGAGAGGTGATATATCCGATGTAAGCCGACCTTATTACACCGACTGGTCTGTCTAATCGCTTTCATGTTCAGCGGACGCGATATTTGAACGCAGTAAATACGCTTTCTGAGCTGCTGTCTATGGGCGTGGTGCCTATAATTAACGAAAACGACACAATCTCTGTCAGCGTATGTCTCATTTTCTACTCCTATGTCTCTGCAGCACTCGGATTAATGTTCATGAATTTAGGAAATTAAATTTGGTGACAACGATACATTATCTGCCATAACTTCATCTATGCTTCATGCGGATTATCTGTTTCTTTTGACCGACGTCGATAGTCTGTATACTGCTAACCCTAGAAAGGACCCATCTGCACGCGCTATTGAAGTAGTGGAGAGCGTTTCTACGATTCGTACACAAGGTACGTACGCCAAGCACATACTATTTTAGTGAGATTATATTTATTTCACCTTCAGTAAGCACTGCGACCTTGGGTTCTAGCCTAGGCACTGGGGGTATGGAAACCAAGCTTATCGCTGCCGAAATTGCAACTGCAGCCGGGGTAGCTACAGTGATCACGTCTTCCAAGGACCCAACAGCGATTTTCCGTATAATCGCGTACAACACTGCTGCCCATACTATCCGCATTAGGGACGCGGCCCATGCACTCCTCCCTTCAACTACCCTTCCTCCGTCCACCCCAGAAACGCCGGCGGTTCGCACGCCAGCTAGGGAAATCACACCTGCGCATACACCTCTTAGAAAGGACTTGGTCTCGTCTACAGAGTTGCCCCCCAAAACCGCTCACCCTGAATCAAATCGGAGGGGGAGCCTATGACTACTAAGGAAGAACTTCCACCCGCCCACCACATACCCTTTTTACTCCGTCCCTGAGCCCGCTACGAGACCTCAAATCCTGGACTACGCACACGCTCTACCCCGCTGGTTCGTAATTATTGACGTTGGAGCACATGTTGTTCTTTCCCGTCGCTCAAGTGGAGGCAGGCTCCTCCCAGCAGGGGTGCTCGGAGTGAGTGGGGCCTTTGCTGGAGGTCAGGCGGTTCGGATCATGGTCAAAAGAAAGGTGGGGGGTCCTTCAGACGTTGAAGTCGACGCGATCGTCTTGGCGAACAGAAAAGACAAGGTAGCTGTGGTGGAGGTAGGATCCGTTCGAGGCATAGACTCAGCCGGACCCGACTCCCATTACTACTCGCGACTGTTCCAACCGGGCTTCCCGATATGATGGACGATCAAGTTGCGCTTTCAGGAAGGTTTCTCCTAGCGAACCTCGCCAGGAGGAGCTTCAGACTTCCGGGGATAATAGATCCCCTAACAGCGCAGAGGCCGAATCCGCGAAAAAATCGACGATAAGAGCGGCGATAATGACGGATGGGAGGTGGTAGAAGTCGGCAGGGGCTAGCCAATTATAACTCTGCAGAAATAACTAAAGTAATGGGTCATAAAAGGTTAGTGGCTTTATCGAAAAGCACCTACCTGTTCTTACTCCAAATGTGGTCTAGCTCGGCGATTGCGAGTATACTGGGTTATGCTGACTCAGAATATGTTGTCGAACATATAACGATCAGGGTACCACCATGAACGAGGATGTCCAATTAACTAAACATGTTATAGTCGACTAACTGGATGTAATTAAACATTACACTATAAAATAATAGCTGGAAACCATGAGCTCTGTTCGAATGACCAGTTACTCGGATCATCCTTCCCAGAGTCCGCATCATAATCGCTGCACTTATCTAGAATCGACACTTGCGTGTTGCAGACTTTTATACATCCCGCCAAAAACTGCAATACCAATCTAAGATCAAATACGCCATATAAATTGCCAACTACTGATTGCATGAGTTGATTACACAATCCCCCTGTCACTTTCCAGGTGCTCTTATCTAGCAAACTTAACAGGTAAACTCGTGCCTCTTTGAATTCTTTCAATGCTTCCTGAACCGTTTCTTCTGACTATAATTATCGAGTTTAATTACTTGGGAAGAAACGTGGGTCCCGAACACTCACTCGACAGGCTTGTATCTTCAAAGCGAATTGCATCCACGACTCTAGATTAGGCCTCGACTCATCTAGTACCTAGTTGGTCTCGAATGTGAACCAAAAGCCCATTTGAACCGTCGTTCTATTAGCAGTGTATCGTTAGCAGTTGGAGGCTTTGATAACGTTAAGACATCAAGTGCCTTTGGAGGCCGCACAAACAATGCCTTAACCGAGAGTTAGCCAACGAGCTGGTGAGAGAGTGAAGGAATTTACCAAAAGTGTACCATGAGATAGTGCTCGCAAAGACTTAGTATAGATTATTTGAGATTGAATATAACCCAAGGATCTAGATGAATATTCTTCTGCACAAATTAAGCTTGGAAAATGTTTGAATTAAACAACCTACCTCCATCCGCCTCAATTAACCGTAGCAAAGTCTCCAAAGTCTGCACCTGCTGGGTAAGTACCCGGGATAAATGCCAATACAACAACGGCCATTCGGCTTCCCCGTATAGTTCGGTCTCAAATCCGGCAAACGTCAAGTCGATTATGTTCTCCAGTTTAATATGAAGTATTCCAAGTGGCAAACGGCGTAGTCGCTGAAGTACTGGCTGGATGTACGCAATGAGACTGCAGTTACACCATCTAAAAGCATTCATACTTACATCTTTCCTGACCAGTAGAGCCGTATCAATGGTATTCTCCCACAGTTCGTGCCAATCAGCCAGGCTCTTAGACAATTTCCGACGCATCCGTGGGCGATTATGGCACAAACACAAGGCGTGTTGGAGGAGGAGCTATATTGGATTAATATTTGCGTTCACGTAGATTGACTCGGACATCGCACCTACCCGTTCTGCGCTCTCCTCGAGATCTTCAGGGGATACAGGAAGACTCGCTATGCCGGAAGGCAAGTTGTTCAAAGCCCGAATGTCATCCAGAGAAAGCCCCAATAGTTGAGATAGGAACAATTGAAGCACCGGGCGCTCGGGGTTTACTGGCTTGGTTCTACTTCGCCATCGATTTGGAGGCATCAACTTGGTCATCAACAAGGACTAACAAACAATAAATTAACGGAGCGAGCGGTGTATAAGTCTACCTTACCGCATTTAGTGATCGGACGTAGGCACTTCTGTTCCGAGAGGCAGGGAGCCGCGCCCGGAGCCTCAGCAGCATCTGGATGAAGGGTCAATATTCTGTCAATAAAACATGTAATACAGACCATCATCTCAAGCAAGTCTACGGAATTGAGTGCCTTGCAGGTTTCTAGAACACCTTGTAGCATCCCTTGTAAAGCTTTCCAAGCATCATCCGTGGGCATTAATTTAATAACCTGGCAGGGGCCTTAGCTGCTGCTACGGCTGGGAACCGTAAAACCTACCTTTAGAGGCATACTGACTACGAGTCTCCTATTGATTGTAGGATCAAACGCAGCATGTAACGGAGATGATGAAGGAGGTGTTCCAGGTACGGGGCCAGCTCGTACGGAGTGATAGCTAGCCAATGCATTGGATACATGCGTCGCCCTTTCTGCAATCGAGCTCTCGTTTTGACCCACTGAGACCGAGAGCAGTATATGCTATGCTCTTGGCTAAGTTCGGATATTTGGTTTTATGCGACCTAACAACTCACCTTTCGCAAAGCTATTCGATGATGTAGAGCGTATTTCCATACCGCATCAGTTGCTGGAGGATCCTAAATCAGTGACCATGGGTTCAACGCATACCCGTACTTACTCGACCATCTATCCAACCAAACCAGCGCCTTGTCGAGCTCTGCAACGACAGTTTGAACCTGTACTCCCTCATATAAAGAAACATCCGCTTTGTCTGCATTAAAATCCTCCAACTAGGGATCCTAACATTATTCCACACATTCCATATCCAGAACAAATTAAAAACACTCACATCGAATACATTTCCCCCGCTCAACTCTCTCCATACCCAATCACACGTCTTGACAATCGCCATCAAGCCCGCCTGCAGCACAATCGACACTAACCCCATAGGCCGGGCCGGATCCTGCCTCCACGCCGGAAAGTACTGCGGCAACGCCCCGTGACTTGACACGGGTGCTATTTGGTGTATGTAAAGTGACGTGTACAGCGTCTGGGAGAGTGCGTAGCCACTGTGCCAGCCCATCTTGAGGATTGGGGTAAGTTTCCGCGAACAGTACAGCTCATACGTCGGGAGGAGGGAGGGGTGGCTTACCTCTGCGGCCATTGTACGATCCAATATCCAACAGACCTCTTCGGCGAGCAGAGGCGCGTTCGGATCCGTAAACGGTACTTCGGGAGGATCAACCCCTGGGGGTACAAGGGCGCTGTCCATTCGGGGATCCATGATCTACGAAAAGCTGGTAGGTTTACCGTAAGGTGGAATGTTTACAGTGTGCGACATACCTCGATGGCGCTCATTGCATCGAACAATGAGAAATTCGGCATAAACAGAACCTGTCCCAATTCCAACTCTGGCGCGAGGAGAGGATTGATAGAGTTCCCGCCCAATTAGACATTGGATTTTTTCGGGCTGAACACCGAGTTGCCACTCACCTTGAGTTGCAGAGTCGAGCAATTCTGTGATATCGACCAAAGTTGACATGGCTGTACGCAAAGACGAGTGGTGTCAATGATGGCGCTGAGATTGGCGACGAGCTCGATCAACTTACTATGCTGACTAATGGATAGATCACCCCCTAAACAATCATACGAATACAAGTAACCAATAACGGCCCAACCTAAAAACGAGATTATTATTGTTGCCACCCAATATGCATATGGTTTTGGGGCTTCGACATCATTTGACTTGACCAAATTTAACGAGGACAAACAACATAGTCTTACTCAATCGACCGGCGGTCGCTCTGGCTGAGCCCGATACTGAAAATAGATGTCCAAAGTTTAAACGCGCATAGTTGCAATGTGCACGTATCAATGTTGGGAGCGAAGGTATGCCCGATACACCCAACCTTGAGAGCCAAGTTTAATTCCATGACGAGACGTATCCGATAATTTGCCTACGAACCATGGTAGTACCCCGACAGGAGGTGCGTTTCCTCGTCATTCCTCTCGGCGGCTCGAGCACCGTAGAACAATTTCAACACCAAGCCCAGGGAACACCTCGAACTGGCCGCTGTCTACCCTTGGGATGTCCGGTCCGCAGCGCCGAAGAATGTACACACTGGTTCCAGAACAGGTAAAACGTTCTCCACATCCATCCGCCAAGGCAACAACACCATAATCTTACCCAAATCAGATCCGTTGGTTCCCCTACTCTTAGGCCTGGTATTGCTAAATTGAGGCACCCTATGGTCTAGGAACAAAAGAAATCGAGTTGCTTACTATATACCCCCCTGACTTGATAGTCTATCACGCCTGATCACCGGAACTAACTATATGCGTATAAATTCTCTAATAAACCCTCTGGATCTCTCTTCAAACCGGGTTCTTTCCCAGATGATGGATCCGGTCAAGGCTGGGAGATGTTCAGATACACAGTCTCTCGTATTTCTATTGCGGCGCTCTGATTGTTCCTCTCTCTGTGCGCCCCATCAGCGTTATGGGATAGATCTAGAAGTGTCATAGTGCTATGCGACCTCCCCCCATGTATGCCCGGATATCTCCGTCCCTTTTGTGCACAGCACTGGTGTACGCGGTGGAGTACGCAACCAGTACAAACTACTGGTTCGTACATACCATATATATCGCTTACTCGGGGAAGGGGGAACCCCACTGGTAGAGGAGAGCAAATAGGGGAGGAGGGGAGATGTAATACGTTACCAAGGTACTACGTAGTAGAAGAGGTATGCGATCGTATTGCGCACATTGTACTGGGTAAATGTGATCCGGACATGTCGGTGGAAATGACCCCGAACTCGATCAGCATGGACATAGACCCCCCTCTCCCCTCCCCCCCAAATCCTGAAGAGTAATGAGCGCCGTTGGTCCGCCCAACTCCCACACTACTGTATGCCTAAACTCCTGCACAGCGAGCGAATAGGCTGTGTGTAACCATGACCATACTTATAGGGGGTGTTTCACCATAAAATGAGGGCACCTGGAGATGAATTAGGATGATAGCCCGACGTGCGTGCGTGCGCCGCTTTTCCTAGCGACTGGTGACCGGTAGTGCGGTGACGTATGAAATGATTGTCTAAAATTATTTTGAATTCTTAAGCGCGGCGTGTGAGTGTGAAAGAATCTAGGTATGACCATAACGCATACGAGCATGAGTATATTACATCGAGAGAAAGAGAGAAAAAGACAGAGTCTGAAGAGCATAGTAGTACATGCAACACGCATTGTTCAACTAATAAAAAAAATGCGAAGAAAAGTGAATAAGTCAAACGCCGGTGGCGGGAAAGTTACAAAGACATGTTGCCGGGGATGCGAAGAGACAGGTCCAAAGGCGAATATTAGGTTATGAGGCTTGAATGCGAAATACGAATGAGATGGGAGAGTATCCTGGAAGTATGCGAAATGACGGAGGCGGAAGGCGGGACGGGTGTCTCATGACGACTTGGGCGTAACATTCGTTCCGGAAGATGCTGATATGGCAGCGACGACAATGTCCCAGGCAAGCTCGAGAACTTTCCACAGCCGTTCATCATCAACGCCGAGTGCCTTGCATTGCTCCACATTCCGTGAATGACGCCTGCCCTATCGAGCAGTGCGAGCATGGTGAAGGTACGGGCCATTGCGGCGCTCAACTGGGGGATTGCGCCGCACACGGGCTGATTAGCCATGCCTGCGCTAATGCCGGCGAGAGTTTGAGTAGGCAAGGGGATGAGTGTGGCGAGAACCTTGTCGATGCGGCGCGTGTAGAGATAGGCATTGAGGAATCCAAATGAGGCGGGATGGGGTACAGGCAAGGGTACGACCGGAAGCCGGTAGTTCCACGCTCGTGGTCAACTATACGGGTGGCCGGTCCGACCTGAGGGAATTTGGAACACTGCGAGGCGAGTACGAGCGAATGGGCCGGGAAAAGATGACCTTTGGATGCCTTGCCAGCATGTGGGTTAAACACGCAGAGTAAGTGTGTGGGGATTGCCTCGAGCGGCTGGGAGCGATCTCGAATATGTAGTTCAAGCTCCGAGGGAAGGGCAGCCGTGTTGATGGAAGGGAAAATCGACGAAGGGGGCACAACGTTGCCTAAAGATGCAAGCAGCCTATTGGTACAAACAACGTCAACGAGTGCGCCACGGACACGAAATGAAGTAATACTCACTCTGGGCCAATCGTCTGGAGTTTGTGGACAACAAATTCAACGGGAACACCTTTCAGCCCGCGGTCCATCACGGCCAGTGTTTCAGACAGCACTGGAGAGACCTCGGGACGAATGAGCTTCCAGGGCAATTCGATTCTACGACATGTGCGTGTCGGTGGGGGGTCGTCTCTGGGCTCGGGAGAGTGTGTTCGTGGGTTGGGCGTGTTGGAGTACCAGTAAAGGTAACGATGGTTTCCGACCCTTGGCATAGGCAGGAGAAACCTGAATGTCTCCCGCGTTCCTGTGCGACTTTGGGCGCCTCGGAGTGAGCGTTGGCTTTCCTCGAGTCTTGGAGAATTCATTTTGGTCGGATGGTGGTGAAGGCGAGGGCGAGAATGACCTTGGCATATTCATGTCGCGGTATGCTCTTCTGTCGTGCAGATCAATGTTGTGGGCGGTAGCAGAGGAGCACTGGTGGGTCCAAAAGACATAGTAGCTGAGCACAGCACGGTCTGGGTTTATGTGCCTTGGGTTGTTACAGACCGAACGGGGCCCTCGAGTAGGATTGATGGGCTCGACTCGAGGGACTTGGGGTATTTGAACACCTGAGGTCGCCATTGTTAACCTGGGACTTACGCGTGATGAGACCCGAAGTGGTCGTCAATCGTCGGTTCCACCTTCGGACTTTAACCCGTTTCTGCTTATCTCCGATGGTTGTGTGATTATGTAAGACACTTCAGCCTCTCATCCGCAGAAAGGGAGGCCTAGTCGGTATACATAATGAGCAAACAGAAATGGCCACTGACAAAACCATAACACACAAACTGCCTCGTTTCCTTAGTTTTGATAATAGCAAAAGGTTGTTTCATCAACGGCGCGTGGTAATCTCGCAAGCTATTGTTGCGAGATGGTGGAGAGGCCTTGGGTGGCTAATGAGGCGCATCCATGCTTGCCTAATCAGAGAGACACTTCACACCTCGACATGTCCGACACCACTTCTGTCCTCTCCCCTAAGCCTGGTTTCAGGAACCAGAATCTGAACCTTGCGAGCTTCATTTCGCCTAGTTGGACAACAGTAACAACTTGTGACGCGTGATTCATTTGCTTTTTTGATGATCATGCATCTGATGGTGGCGGCGACGTCGACCAAAAACTCACTTTTTAGATAGACAGGGCTCATGTAGCCACAGAGAAGTGCTTGATCACGTGAGAAATCCTAATTGTCTGAAGGTGGAAGCCGGTGATACCTGTTCTAGACCATTCTCGTTGATCCGTAAACACATATAAATACATTGTCCGTTCATCTGGGTGTAAAGCACCGGGCCCGTGGAGGAGAGGGGGTTCTATAGTTCTGATGCGCGCGCTGCTATTGTCACCTACTGTGGAGAGCACAAGACCTTGACTATAGTTCACTGCTCGCCATCCATCGCGATAGAACCAAGAGATCCCGTATGGTGTCGGGTACTGTGACCTCCCATTCGCAGCTTCAGAGCTGTCCGTCCACGCCGGAATTGAGCTTCGCTGCCAGCGAGAGCGAGGAAAGTTTGAACGGGACGACCATTATTCCAAGCCTTAGCTAATACTGTGGATTCGGAATAATCATGTAATAGGAGTATTCATATAGACTGTTGCCGAGAGCTCAGGCAAGTACGACCCAGGGGTTAGTTCGGCCTCCCCAGGACACGTCCGTGAACTGAAAGCGATCGGCAAGAGCGAGAGAGCGTAATTTACTTCTCATGATCACACATGGATCATCTCAATTTGTACACGTGACTTTACGCGTCCTGTAAATTATTTACACGCCGATTCTGCCTCAACAGGCTGGGCCTCTTGGTCAAGGGTCGCCACACGAGGACCGGGGAGGGAGAACCAACGTACGGCTTCTCAGGCTATAGACTTTTTGGCCCTTGAATTTAGAGCAATCTAGCGTGTATGCGAATCAAATCGTCTATTCTGAAGGGGGGGTAATGCTACAACCGACCAACGCCTAGCACTTCTCTCACATCCGCCATCGTGTTTTCCGCAACTTCAAACGCACGCATACGTCCGGCCTCGGCAACGTCCCGGAGGTACGACTCATCGGCCCTTATGCGTGTATACTCGTCCCGAATCGGGGCCAGGGTCGATTGAACGGCGTCGCTCACCCATCGCTTAAACTCGGCGTGGGAGAGGGTGGAAAGCTCAGACGCAAGGGTTTCGAGCCTCGTGCTCGTATCTCCACCCTGGTCTGGTGGATTTTCACCCGATAGGCCCCGACAGGCGTCCAGAATGGTCAGCAGGTTCGCCACCCCCGGTCTTGCAACAGGATCGTATTCGACCCCACGTTCCGAATCCGTCACGGCGCTCTTGATCTTTTTATCAATCGCTTCCGGGGGGTCTGTTAATAAGATGCGCGAAGCCGGGTGAGGTGCCGATTTCGACATTTTCTGACTAGGGTCTCGTAGCGAGAGAATACGTTTAGCTGGGGCTGGATCGAGGGCGTGGTTAGCACGTTGAAAGGGAAAGGGTCGGGTAAGGAAATGTGATTTTGTCAATGTGATTGTTTGCCGTGGGGTTTTGTGGGAACGTAGTCATAAGCGAGTCCCCCCCGGTAGCACAGCGTTTTATAATTGGGATTTGCCAACTCTTTGGGACGAACCGACCAAAACGTGCTGCGGCGGAGCGACATGACGAGGCGAGACTTACTTATGATGTGTTGTGGAAGTGGGAAGACCCGTTCCTTGTGGGTTCTGTTAAAAAGGTCTGCGAGATCCCGACTGAGTTCGAGGTGTTGCTGTTGATCTTCCCCCACAGGTACATGGGTGGCGCTATCAAATGAACAATGACCATCTGTTAGGGCGGATAGGACTTGGACACTACTAACGAGTGTGACTTACCGATAGAGAAGGATGTCTGCGGCCTGCAGTACGGGGTACGCAAAGAGGCCGAGGTTCAGGTGTGATTCATCCACCTCATCCGTGGAGTTCGCGTTGCGGGCAATTGCGATTTTAGACTGGAGGGGATGGCGTTAGGAAGTGAGTATTTACAACTCAGAAATAACATAACATACCTTCCAAGTGGTCATGCGTTGGAGTTTCCCCATCGGGGTGGTACAATTGAGCATCCATGCGAGCTCTGCGTGTTGTGGAACCTTGGGCGCCATAAGTAACGCATGCAGTTCGCCCAAACGTTAAACTCACTTGATCCTGGCAGAATATAACACTCCTTCGGGGATCCAACCCAATAGCCAGCAAGATCGCCAGCGTATCTAACCTTTCTTGCCTCAGTTTGACTGGGTCTTGAGGCAGCGTCAAGGCATGCAGCCCTACGATCGAGAAGAACAGTCGATCAGCTGGAGCTGAATTTCTTTGGAGATGAACCCAGTTGACAAGTGCGCCGAGATAGTTTCCTAGCTGGGAGGGTTTGGTCGGACCGGAGTCGTTCGGCAAGAATTGACAGCTGTACTCACATGGGGAATGCCGGTTGGCTGAATACCGGAGAATATGGTCTTGGGAGGTTTATGCTGCCCGCTCGAGGTATACCTCAAGGCTTCATGTACCGAGTTGAGAACGTATGGCGAATGGTGTGGTAAAGCTTGCACTCGAGTTGTTCGGGCGAGGTTGGTCGCAATCCGGAGTTGGGCTTGCATTTTTTTTTTTGAGAAGATAGTCGTACAAATGTTAGAATACAGTGATAAATCTCCTAGACGAGGGTATATGGTTAATTACGACCTCTAAAGAACGCAGACAACAAGCAAGCGAGTGGTTGAAAAATGAAATCCAATTGATCAGCCTTTGGATGAGGACTTCAAGATAAGATAGAGTGTTAATCTAGGCGCCGGGCTCATATCAACTGATGAAATTCCCCACCATCATCTTTATTCGCGACTGGAAGCGTGAAGAATGGCCTATCGTAACATAGGCTCCGTGTTTCTAGGCGACCGCGTCCAACACATACAATCGCCCATCTCACACATCCCCATGTCTCCACCAGCTAATGGCGAGTCAGCTGCGAATCAAGCTGAAGGCGTGGACGGGCACACAGACGAAGTCTCGAGTCAAGTGCCCGATTCGGAACACCCAACCGAGGAGGAGCAAGAAAATGAACACGAGCAAGAACGCGAGCAAGAATATGAACAAGAGCAAGCTGACGATGAACATCTGGACCAAGACGTTGAGCTGCCCGCTGTAGAGGACAGAGAAGAAGCTCCCTTGACCGCGCAACCCGAGCCCAAGGACGCGCCTAATCTTGACACGTTCCTCACACCTAACCCTGTCTCTGTTTCTCCCGAACTGATGCTTGAACTCCGGGTTCGATGGCTAGAAGCGCTCGTGCTCGGAATCGACAAGGATGGAAACGTTGCTGTCCCTCGGGAACAAGACATCGCCGGTGGAACAGTCGTCAGAAAGCTCAACCAGGCCCAGCGCTCGCTTGATGATGTCGTAAAGACGAATGATGGGCTTAGGAAGTTTATGGGTGTTTGTAAGTCGGCCGGGTTGAGCTGCTTTGGGCTTGGTCTGACACTTGATCTGCAGACAATCAAAACGCGCATTTGCTCACCCCAGCCTTTGCACATGGTTTGACACCATCCGAGACGACTTCGGTATCAGATCTCGAGGCGTTGTTGTTGGAGTCTGAAGCCGATATACGCGCCGCGGACCGTGATTTGAGGGAAATTGCCGATCTGGAGTCGAGGGGTGTTTTGAATTCTGGCAAACTTCCGAGTAAGTGGCTCAGTAATTGTATTGTGCTATGTGCCTGATATTTTTCAGGTCATGAGCCCCTGCAACCGCGAGTTGACGCGCTAATTCAAGCACATTTAGAAGATCTTGCTAAATTCGACTCACTCGAAGAGCGTATTGGGGCACTCATTTCAGAGTACTCGTCCCATGTGAGTCATCATCATCTGACGCTACCATTGTTCTTAACGCTTTGATAGGTGAACGGTTTATCGGAAATCTTCGTCGCTTGGGATCTTGCGCTCGCTCAAGCTGAGGCAACGGTTACGAAACTAGAAAAAGCACGCAAACGAGCAAAGGAGACCAGCTTTGATTGAGATAGTTTAGGTCCGGGGTAGTAATTTATTGATTTGTTCTGCGCGCAGCCATTTGTATTATCAGTGAGTGTCCAATTGTAAAGTAATAGCACAGGGTATTGATTTCTACATATAGTACATTTACACTTACACGAAATACCACCTTCCGATACGTCCACAAAGAACGAAAATGAGTATAAGGAGAGAGCACATTGAGAGAAGCACATTCGACGGAACATTTCAGAACAGATACCGAAAAATCGATCATAGAGGGGGTAACGAGCGTGAGGAAGATGGTAATTGAGAATATTTATTCCTTCCCAATTCCCAACCAGACAGTCATAATCCAGTCCCTGCAGCTGGTGAGAGCATTCTATAAGGCAGAGTGGCCATCAGCCGGCTTCCGAAGAGCTATTCAATAACGAGATACGTACAAGGTGGATCTGCATAGCGGTACAAATTTCGAGATGAACACATGCTGCACAGACCCAAGACCTGGAATCCTTAGGTGGCTCCCATTGAACATGTGAGTAGGAATGAGCATGGCACTGGAAGTGCAATTCCTGTAGATGAATAGCTTCGAGGATCGCCGCAGCTGTAAGGTACGCAACGGGATAATCAATCGAATCGGATTCTTCAAGTGTGGTCGTTAGTGGGTATCAGCATCGTCTTGAGACACTTACCGAGGAAACATGCCTCGAGCAGGTCCAAGGCCTTCGTCTGAAGTGGGGACCGCACAAGCTCCAGGTTCCCGTCTTGAATGTTCTGAAGCATTGGGCAGGAATTCCAAAGCTCTTGGAGGTATGCCTGCGGAGTTGGCTGGTACAATATGTACCCAAATGAACGCATGATCGTATTTTGGATGAGCTAGGCCATTTTAAGCAAATATTCATATGACACCTTCACGCGCAACGCACCTCAAAGTCATCAAAACCAACAGGGTGCTCCTCTCCTAGCAGGTCTAGGAATTGGTCGGCCAACATGGGCGAAAGTGGAGGGAGAAAATCACGATGAAACTGAAAAGAAGGCAACGTCAGCATTGGCACTATTCGCCACGCGGGGACGCTACCTTGCTTGCAATTGCCAAACAGCCGAGCGCAACCTCTTTGATAAGCCTCTCGCGAACGCGGCGGTGATATTTACTCTCGACTTCGCGTCGCGAGACCAGAAACGGATTAAAATCCGAGGGCAGCATGCGAGTGGCATAGCGGCTGAAGAGCAACACTGCATGGAAACGAGTTTCTAGATGCGAGCGCAAATGCCGCCGAATCGATTTGTGCTCGCAGTCAGTAGGGGCTTGTACCTATCGATCAACTGGTTTACACGCGTATTGCAACGATGAAAGTTAGTACCAACCGTTAAGATCCAATTTGTAGTATCGAAATACAATTCCGTATCGAATTTAAGCGAATTCGACCGCCGCTCCAGTGATGCTATCTGTAAGCGGGCATCCTCGGCGCGCTGATCCATTTCTCTTCTGAGTAAATGCTGGAGTCGAGCTATGGCGGCGTCTCGCGGCCAAATAGTTGGAAGAATAATTGGAGGAACAAATGCATTCGAGTAGTGAGGCGCGACAGAGGGGCGAGGTACTTCTTTGACGTCACCAGCGACAAGAGATTTGGCTTTACGAAGCGAGGCAGGTTCGGTGGCTATAAATGTATGCGCTGATGCAGTAGACTCGTTCTTGCCTAATTTGCGGCGCTTATTGTCGTGCTCGAGATCGGGCTGGCTGGGAACTTGCTGAGACTCGGGAGGTGTGTAGCCTTTTTGCTCTCGCAAAATCTTGCTATGGGTACGCCGAGGAACAGCGAGTATTCCCGGAAAAGAAGTGGATACCGATGAACGCGCTTGTTCGAGTTCGACAAAAGAATCCGAGGGATGCGGACGTTTTGTTGAGCGGGGTGTCATCACTGGAAGGTATCCGGTGTTCTGTGTAATCTTGATAATCTTTAAGTGAGACTATAGACTCACCGTACTCTGTTGGCGTATCATCTCGCCGGGAGGAAGCTATTTCGATCAATTTTTTGTCAATGTATGCTAGCTGATGCGAAAAGGACAACTGTTGCGGGGTGTCTATGGGTGCCGGAGTACGACCAGGAGAATCGGGAACAGTAGGTGGGGTATATTCATGAATCACTTCCGAAAATGCTATTTCTTCCAAATAAATGCGCATCAACTGACGTCCTTGGATGAGAGGAAGTCAGGCTTGCCTTTGAGACCAACACTGGCGGCACTTCCGTCTGAAGAAGTGCGCTCAGACACATTAAAAGAGCAGGAGATCATAAAATCCTGAAATTCATTTGCGATAACTCGTCCGAATTGGTTAGATGCGCCATCCTGCGGGGCGGTAGATCTTGCGTCGGATTGGGCAATGTAGCCGGCACAACCAGATGGGTTTGAGATATCTGAGATCAACTGCCATTAAAAAGGTAGTAGAACTCATTCAACATATACGAACTATGAAGACACTGTTCGCACATGCTTGTGCCAGGAATACAACCAGCCCAGCAGGTGGCGGAGAAGTGGGGAAAGTTGTCGACGTGAGTCATTAGTATGGTCAAACGGCGAACGAATGAGAGTTTTAGTCAACGAGAAAGAATAATAATTATAAAGTAAGCGAAAAGAGAGTAGCTGTTGGGGTTGAGAGTAGGTCAGAGTGCTTGACGGAAGCAATTTATATCTCTGAGTGTGCTAGTCACTTGTTTGCCCCGCTGATATTAGCTTCTTAAACAGGGTCCGCCCCACCTCTGCATCCGAGTGATCACGTGAACTCTGTTTGCACCATCCCAAAACTCGTCTGGGTCTGTACAGTTTTTATACTTTCGTGGTACTGGAGATACGCGACGCTTTACTGTATCCATAATATCTAATATCTTGCTATCTCTCTAAAGTCATAGCCCTCTCTTTTGCTTTCTTTCTGCGCTAAGCCTGGATATATCAAGGTCGAGCACCTTCCTTTCGGCATACTGGTTGTAACTGCCACCACACACGTTGGTGAAATCGATTCAAAATGTCTCCAACCTTCTCTTCAAGAGGTCAATTTGAGGTTCCAGATGACGCTGGAGCTTCTGGTCCTGAGTCGAGTAGAATGCAGGTACGCGTGAGGCTATCAACAGCTCAGTGCACTTACTAACGCGCTCGAAGAGTCACTACAAACCAGTGGTATCCTATTACTTCCCTAAAGGAGTAGGAGAATATCACTTTGGGGTATCTACACTACGTTTTGTTCGCCGATTAGATTCTAACACCCTCGGCGGTAGGAGCGACACCCGATGAAGCCCCATCGCCTAACCTTAATGAATACCCTAGTTATGGGTTACGGCCTTCACAAGTACATGGATCACTATATCAACCCACGCTCGGCTACTGTAGAGGAGCTTGAACTTTATCATGACCAAGATTATGTCGAGTTTTTGTCTCGGTGAGTAAATCTCGCAGGCATTCCTGGTTTCTCTCATAATAATCCCCCAACTTCAGAGTTATGCCAGGTGCATCGGCCAAAGAGCTGGCGGATTTCAATTTTGGAGATGATTGCCCTATATTCGACGGCATGTTTAACTTCTTCAAGCAATACACTGGAGCATCCCTTGCAGCGGCTCGAAAACTCTCTCAGGGCACTACAGATATAGCAGTTAATTGGTCGGGTGGCCTCCATCACGCGAAAAAGCGAGAAGCGAGCGGCTTTTGTTATATCAACGATATTGTGATTGCTATCCTGGATCTGCTTCGTGTTTATCCCCGTGTTCTTTATATCGATATCGACATCCATCACGGTGACGGCGTTGAACTTGCTTTTTGGCACACTAACCGTGTCATGACAGTCTCCTTCCATAAATATACCGGTGACTTCTTCCCGGGCACTGGGAAACTTGATGATAACGGAACTGGTCTTGGTCGACACTTCGCCCTGAACGTCCCACTTTCTGATGGGATTGACGACACATCTTACGTGGATTTGTTCAAGTTCGTGATGGAGCGCACAATTGGTGCCTTCCAACCTTCAGCCATCGTCCTTCAATGTGGCGCTGACTCTTTAGGATGTGATCGACTTGGGGCGTTTAACCTCTCGACCCGGGCCCACGGAGAATGTGTGAAGTACATCAAGTCCTTCAACATCCCTCTTCTCGCTCTCGGCGGAGGCGGATATACCATTCACAACGTTGCTCGATGCTGGACCAACGAAACCAGTATTCTACTAGGAGTCGAAGTGTCGGACATGCTCCCGGATACACCTTACAACGCATTTTTCAAACCAGATTACAAACTGCATCCCCAGATCGTTCGGAAGGTTGAAAATATGAATACTCCACGTAGTCTTCAAAACCTCCGCATTGCTATTGCAGAGAAGCTGCGGTACCTGAACGGAGCACCAAGCGTACAAATGCAAGAGATTCCACCGGATCTAGAAGGCCTTCTTGAGGACAATGACGAAGATGAAGATATAGATGAGGACGTGACAGGTGATGTGGAGGAAGGAGAGGGGTTAAACGGGCGAGTAGCATCTAACGGCGTCGGCAACTCTCATCCTCCACCAGGCCGGCAGGGGACTGAAACGCCGACAGTCCAAGAGCTAGAAGCCAGGATCGAGGACCAAGCCAAGATTGACCTCCAGCTTGAGCAAATGAACCAGTCTGGTGTATTCGGAGACGCCCTCGATGGGTCTTCGGAGGATTCGCTTAGTGAGCCCGAATCTGAGGATGGTGTTGGACGGCTGGTTCCTGCATCCAAAGAATGATTGCTATATCTTACTCAAAATCAGTTTCATAATATTCCCTGGTAAAATCTATCTGTGGTATATTGGTTGGTTCAGTGTTAATTATATACGTGGAATAACAGTTTATTAGATGGTTTATTTCTGCTGCTTTGCCTCGGCCGCTGCCTGTAGGCCACGTTCGTACCCTTGTTGTTCGGCCAATGATAGACGCAATGCCAGATCTAAATCGCGCTGGAACGCAGCTTCCTCATCTTGAGTATTCTGTTGGGGCGGGCGCTTCGGAGGTGGGGGCGGAGCAGCCTTCTCGACCTCTGAATGAGCAAAACGATCTGGAGAAGCCGACCGTACAGGACGCAATACCGACTTCGAATCATCTGAAGGACTCATTTCTTCATCGCTAGCATCCTGGTCGTCCGCAAGCGTTAGTTTTCGGCTCGCATCGGTTTGTAGCATTTCTTTAGCCTCCGCCTCCATAGTCTTTTTCCGGTCCAATGTAACATTTCGTTTCGTCAGACGCTTGAACGCGTCAATCACGTCTTGACGCTCCTCTTCCGTACTTGCCTCATATGCTCGCTTTCCGCGTTCTACCCGGATTGCAAGTTGTTGCGAATCCTGCTGCTTTGCCCAACGTTTCTGACCCGACTTCCATACACCTTCTATTGGATTAGATATCATACCCATGATTCCAGCCGCTGGTTTCATAGTTGCGTTGATGTCTGCTCGAACACTTTAGCCAACACGATTAAAGTACAGGCATAATTAAACATACAACTTCTGCCAGACCCTTTTATAAAACCTATGAAGCCTTCTTTTTTTGCACCTGCCAGTGGCTCTGTGACAAGCCCAGTGATGCCATCCTTGTAACCGTAGAATAATCCCTGGTTTATCCAGTGTAAGTGGTTATATGCGGGCTGGCGATGAACTAACCTTTGCACCCTCTGTGATTCCACTCGAGAAGTCTGTAATAGGTCCACGTTCTCTTATTTCGGAACCGTAGATACGGGGGACATTGTGAAATCCATCAGATACACTCCCTATGATATTCATAATGCCTTGGAGCAGATGAATAAACACATTAAATATGAAGTAGACCATTTCACGCTGGTATAACTCACCTTTAGGAATGGCTGTAGTCGTGTTTATAATTCCCTTGATAGGGCTGTAGAATATCTGCGCAATGCCAGCGTAGTAGTGGGTGACCGTTCGCATGATTTCGATAGAGCCACCCGTAATAGGGTCGGTAGCCTTCTTGTGAGTTTCATATTCCTTAGTGCCTATGACAAAACATTATTATACAATTTCGGTGACAAAATCATTATAGATATTTACGGTGACGTTGGATTTTTTTCGTGTCGAGTAGGCCAGCTTCCGTTAGGGTTGTGGCTGCGAATCCGCTAAGGCGCAGGTAGTGCTCAGGTGACCACCACTCGGCTAGTTTATGAGGATCGATGTCACATCTATTAGCAGTATGAATTAGTATAGGAGAGTCCGTGCTCAGAGCGACGATTTACCTCATATTTAGCAAAGGTAGATGTTTATGGAATGAATCTGCTCCGAGCATAACTCCGTTCTGCGGTAATGAGTCGAGTTGACTTTCACATCGTTCTCTCAAACATGGTCAACCAACCTCGCTTCGAATTTGTTTACCCATCCTTTCAGCAGCTTGCTTGGCTCGCGGTGATTTAACGAATTCAAAGGCGGCGATGAGCTTCTTGGTGGATAACTCATCTTGTGGAATCGGCTCCGGGCCTGCACCTGCCCTTGCGATCATTGTCCCCCAGAATGGCTTGAAACATATTCAAAGTTAGGAGAAGTTAGGTAATCATGAACTTATGCGCACTTGATCTCCAAAGAATGGGACCACGATAGTCGGTTTTCCCGCTTTCAGCCCTGCACTAGTCTAAGGCACCATGTGAGTAACGCTCCTGTTTACCAAAATGGCTATGGTTGCGTACTGTCCCGGCCCCTCCATGGTGACAGACAGCCGATACGTAGTTGAACAGCCAGTCATGCGGAATATTACCTGTCTGCTTGTCTAGTATCAAAACTCCCTCAGGAACGTTGGGGCTGTCTGGTGCAAACAGTCCGCCCCATCCTGCGGACAGAATGGCTCGAGTTCTGGTTTCTTTTATCGCTTGGAATATTTTCTCTAAACGGATTTTTAGAGTCAGTGATATAAGAATCAAGGATGGCACCAACGGGTCATTTCTTTTGGTTCCTCGATAACAATTGATCCAAAACTGAAATATGATGAGCGAACTCTTCACTGCAGCTGAATTAGGGCGAGTCAAAGTAACATACCCAATATAAATAGGTGGCTCTCCCTCATTCAGGAACTTCTTTACATTATCGGGGGGCTCATAGTTTGACGCTAGGTCCAGGAAGTAAAAACCAACTACATCTATCGAACAATGCTCAGCCGAGAAAATCGAGCCAGCTCGTATTCAACTTACCTATATGATTCGTCCAATCGTCTGGTTTAGGCACCAACGCGGGTGACATGCAGTATGTCCAAGGTACGCGTATGCGATCTACAAGACCTGCGCCAGAACGTAAGCTTAATGGTTCAAGACCAAGAGTCTGAGTACGGAAATGATTAATCACGTCGCCCAACCTATATGCGTTCGTAATTAATAACATTAGCCTCAGGACCTCAATTTAATCTAACACACCCTTGCCATGTCATTAACTCTGCCAAAGCATACGACAAAACGTTGGTGAGCCCCATTCCCGCATTTGACTGGAGAACATTCACTAAAGGGTGTGGGAAATCTGTTGTTGCACACCTGGAAAGTACTCGTTGTCAGCAGGTTCCTGCGCCTCGTATAAAAGCAAACATACCAGGGCATAGCTATCGTATCACGTTAGTGAAATTACCGGGAAGAACTGAATGCGACCCACTAAATGATAGCTGTAAGGGAATTCCAAGCGCTTCGGCGCAATGTATATGTGCAAATGCAGGAGGATTAGATATGATTGCGTCGGCAGCAAAAGATAGCTGATCATCATCGTCATCGGGTTGATAGCAGGCCTTCCAGCATCCGTCAAGGTATTCGGCCACCATTTTACGCTTCATTCCTATGTCTCCGTTCGTCAAAGATTCCAAACCGGGCATTAGCCCTGGGTTGCGGACCATGTAACTCATAAGTTGCTCGGGATCGCCTCCAATATCGAAAAATCGTAGCCCTGACCCCTTTACAAAAGACTTAAATGTCCCATGAGTAGCAATTCGTATATCGTGACCGTACTCCTTCAGCTTCTTTCCGAGGGCTAAGAATGGCTGAACATCCCCTAAGCGAAAGCAATTGTTATGTATGTAATGTCGCTTAATTACAAGTGTATTGAACATACCTCGACTTCCTACAATCATAATGACAATACTCATAGGTGGCGCAATACGCCAGTCGACTCTATCGACCGCATACTCTCGAACAGGATTAGCATAATCTTTAGGTAAGTCTGGAAGCTTCTTGTGAAGATCGAGAGTAATAACGATCCTGCCGTCCGGTGTCATATTCGCCGAAGAGCTTAGGCCTTTGCCCAAGGCTTTGTACGAAGCATAGTCTTTTATAGTTATATTGTTAGAAAGGGTAAATACAAGAGGTAGATCCCATACTTATTCCTGGGTGCGTCTTAATGCTACCGATTTCAACCTTGGTAGTGTCACCTGAGCGCCTCGACGATTGTTTGTCGAATGTGTCTGGAACAACATTCTTTCCCGATTCCTCTCGCATATGGTATGGCATGTCATCTTTGTCCATCGTGGTGGAGGTGTGGTAGTAGAAGTGAGACCAAAGTGCTCGATCACATGATGTCACCGTACGAAACTAGAGGCAGATCCAGACACGCGAGTTCGAATTGCAAACGGCGAAGCGCCACAAGCTCCAGATTGTGGCCTTGAACCCCTGTGAGGGACGCAAGCTGACTGTGTACGTGCGTAAGCTCATCAGATAGGCGAGTGTATGCGAAATACTAACACGATTTCGGGCCAATATTCTCACCGAATGATTAAGAAAAGTAAAGCAGGCTAGTACGAACGAAGCATGGAAAAGAGTGGATGTGATTTTTTCGTAAACAAGATGTATGATTAATTATAAAACATTCAACAGCCCAAAAGACGTAAAAAGAGTCAAAGCCAATTTTTATCGGGTATAACCAACTCGGGTGGCTATATAAGGGCCATTCTGGCAGACAAATCCAACATCATTGTCAATCGCAGCGGGGTCGCACATAACGGCTGGCTTCGCGCGGTTGATAGTCCTGAGGCCAGAAATACGCTTTGCGACAATGTTGCGGGTTGTGCCATGATAGAGGTCGAAGATGACGATCTCCTTGCCAGTTGCATTGGCGACCGAGTACCAGCATGGGTCGCTCACGCAGGAGCCCTCGACATAGGGGGTGCTATTAGAAATGAGTAAAAAGCAAGAGCGGAATAAGCGGGATGTGCTCACTCAAGCTGGGTACCGCTGAAGTTGTCGAAGAGCATATCCTCGATGTGAGTGTTGTTAGGGCTATCGGTCGTAGGCTTGGGTCCCAACTGCATAGCAAAACATGATTGGTCAAAAGAAGTCCAAAGAGCAGATTAGTTCAAATACGTACGTTCTGATCCCAGTAGTTCTGGGTGACATAGATAGGGAAGGGAACATTTTCCAGAACAATGTTGCGCCAAGTAATGTTCTTGGCGATGCCGTTTCCGCCGGTCCAGCTCTTGAAGCGGGCACCATACAAGTGATTCTTCATGACAACATTCTCGAACAGAATGTTCTGAACAGACGCAACGGCCCCACCTTTTCCGAGAGAGCCAATGGACAAACCGTGGCCACCTTCACAGTAGTTCTGTGATTAGAAGGTTGGAATTAGTTTGTTATCAATAGAAGGGGAAGGTGTAGAAGCCTACATTGCGGAAATGGACACCGTTGGCACCGCTACCCACAGTAATGCAATCATCACCGTTGACAATGTGATTATTCTCAATCAGCAAGTTGGTACCACCCGCAGCGAAGCCATCGGTGTTGAAGGGGAAAGCCTACGAAACTCGTGCTTTAGTGTTTTCTCAATTTACGAAAAACGACTCGGCTTACCTTGGTGGTAGAAACCGCATGAATGCGGTTGCTGAATGCGTGAATGTTCTTACCACCGTTGAAAAGGAAATTCCAAGCGATAGGCTGCCACAGCTTCATGTCCTTTACTACGCCGTTGGTAACGACGAAACTGATCCCATGAGGTCGGTTGGTCTGCTGGACAGCATCCCACCATTGCTGGCCGTGCGAGTCGATCCACCCCCACTTGGGGTCAGTAGTCCCACGCAGGGTCACATTAGTGCCAGCGATTTTGATCCAGTGCCCAGGGAATGTCTAGATAGGGCATACCATTAACCGGTGCCGCAGAAGTACGGGAACAGTAAGACTTACTGGCTTGGCCACCTCTGCCTGAACAGTTGCGATATCCGTAGGGTAAGTGGCATTCCCCTCAAATGCAACCTCGCAGTTATTCAAGGTGCCGAAATTAATGGGCTGAATTGAAAGAGAAGATTAGGCCAAGGTGAAATTAACAATGCAATGGTAGCACTGACCGTCCAGAGGTTGTATGTAACACCCTTCTTGAAAAGAATCAGTGAGTTAGAGCTGTAGTTGGCAATGGCAGCAACCACTGCTGGAGAGTCGTCTTTTCCGGGAGTATGGGGCACAACAAACGTCTTGGAATACGCCGAGACGAGCGGTAGAAGAGCAAGAGCCGTAGCAACAAACATTTCGTACCCAGAAAACCCAACAATAAAAGCAAGACGAAGAGAGAGAGATTAGAAGATGTGGGTGGTACGATGGCAAGTCGTAGGCGTCGTTAAATACTCTTGAAATTCGTAATGATTCCGGCTGGGTGGCAAACTCTAGCTTGGCAACGTGCTCGAGCTCAGAGAATAAAGTGCGGTTCCCCAGGTTTTATATGAAGAAGGCACGCTCTGACGGAATCGCATCCTATCGCAAATCGGCTTGGTGTTCCTGAGCAGGAGGTCTAATTTTGGCCGGTCGTGGATCGTAAGTTCATGGTATTGACAAACGGTCCGATCGCGGTCCGCTTCCCGACGTTTACCCGCACCTCGATCTGTCGATGGTGCAACTCACCCCAGGCGATTCAAGGTTCGAGAAGGAGATTACCACGCGAGGCAGGCACCAATACCACGCTGACCTGTCGCAGTTGTCAGCCCCCGAGTGGGCTCTTTCTCCAATATTAATAGCCGGTACGGTCTGTGTCAATGCGAACCTAACCACGGAGATAAACTCCGATGATAAAGTTACCTGAAATGACCGGTTGCACTTATCGCGACCAACCATCATATAGAGAATCAACAAAAAACGTAATTTCTTGCGCAGTTGATGGTACTATAAGCTTGCCGAAATGGTCGTCTTCGATGGCTACTACTTGAAACAATTCAGATTTCATGTTCAAACTTTATGATAAATTCCCCACTCGGTAGAAATCGGCAATCAGATACAAACTTCCCGCGATGACTATAAAATCTTCACTACCGCCGGCTAGCTCGCTGGCCATTGCCAAGCCTGACTGTAAATCGGCGGCCGTGTGAGCCTGGCCGCTTGGCCCAACGAGATTTTCAGCTGCAGCCGTAATCTCTCGTGATTCGACAGGGTTAACCCAGGGCATATCTTGAACGGGAGAGAAGCCTGTTAGTATAACACGATCCCCGGACCGGAGAAGGGGCGCAAGTGTGGTCGTGGGTGGCTTGGCTGGCGAGTGTGATAGTGCTAGAATAAAAATAGGTCTGGGAGGAGAATTGAGGGAGTCGATGTATGCGGATAGGGCTGTAGCCGATGCGGCGTTGTGAGCTCCGTCAACCAATACGACGAGTTCTTTGTTCGATATGGGTGAGGAGATGGTATGCCAGCTAAGCCGTCCTGGCCAACGTGCTCGCAGTAGTCCATCTTTGATATGCTGGTCGCTGATGCGCGAAAATCGGGCCTCGGGAAATTGAGATGTACAAGAAGCGTGACCTCGTAGTGCATCAAGTGCCGATACGGCGGTGGAAATGTTCTCGAGTTGATGTTCGCCATGAAGCGAGACCAGAGCTGAGAGTGTGTCGCCGCGCACAGGAAGTCGAACAGAGCACGGTCTTGGCGGCGGAGGATAGAATGGAGAAACAGAAAAGGCTGGAGGAGGAGGTCCATCTTCACCAGAATCCCACTGACGCAAAGTAGCGCGGGGTGCCGAAATGGAATGTGCTTCAATGGCACGTATGCATTCTTGAATCGTACGCTCTGCTTCTGCCCATGCCTGAGGACCCACTATGCAAACCCTGTTGGGTCTGACGATTCCAGCCTTATGCGCAGCGATTTCTGATATTGTGTTGCCTAGAAATCCTTGGTGATCGTAATCTACACTTGTAATAGCGCTGACAGCGATTGCTTCATCGGGAACGATGTTTGTAGCATCGGTGAGACCTCCCATACCAACTTCGAGGACGACGACATCCACGTTTTCCTTCTGAAAAAGAGTCAATGCGGAGATTGTGTGTTGTTCAAAGTTACTGGCTCCGATCCTATGCTCACTGTCTAGAGCTTGGATTTGTCGCCTAGTGGATGTGTATTGTACCTCCGATATCGGTTTTGCATTAAAAGCTATGGAGTCCCAAACGTTGACCAGGTGAGGGCTGTTGAATCGACCCGTAGAGAATCCAGCTTCGCGCAAAACCGACTCGATCATAGTCGTTACACTTCCTTTGCCGTTTGTACCTGCAACATGAATAGTGGGTCGAGTATACTGTGGTAGCAATTGCATGAGTCGACCAACTCGTTCAAGACCCAGATTAATTCCGGACATATTACTGGATCGCAACAGATATGTTTCAAGCGCATCAAGCGCACCGTAAGAACCCAAATGGTGGTGTAATCCACAAAAGCGCCAAATCGGGGGGGGGTCATCACGTGATCATTTTATGACAAATGACTCCAATTTGGTCACCATCGAACTTGTCACCTTCCATCACCACTCCCGGTTCGAGTGGACAAGACCAAGTTATTAATTATATACAGAACGATTCGCCACCATGGCGGATATAGGCACTATGACGGAGTACCCGAGTCTCTTCAGTATGTGGCATCTATTATTGATTATGATGTCAATAACATGTATTATACAGGATCGGAGAAAATGAGCTTGGTCCAGCTCCTTGTCCCGACTGAACTTGCTCATGACACCGTAGTCGAGCTTGGAGAACTCGGGAATGTCCAATTCAAAGATGTATGTATGGGATTTTACTAGAGGAAACTTTTGCTTACCGACCCACCGCAGCTGAACCCAGAAGTCAATCCATTCCAGCGTTCATTCGTCGGTGAAATCCGCCGTGTTGACGAAATGGCTCGCCGCGTTCGATTCTTCAATGCCCAAATCGAAAAAGATAATCAGCAGTATCCTACATCACCTGTTCCTGTCCGTTCCTTGGGCGACTCGGCTCCGCTTGCCACCGTGGGACCTCGCGCAAGCCAGACACGCGATGAGCTCGATGTGATCCTTGCAGAACACGAGTCACGTCTATTGCAGATGAATGAGAGCTACACAACACTGAGCACTCGTCAGCGTGAATTGGTCGAGGCACGCCATGTGCTCCGCGAGACCGCGGTGTTTTTCGATCGAGTAGGTTGCATCCTCGATTACATCACAAACCCTAACGTCAGATTACCTAGGCCGGCACTATCCAGCCTGATATTCGCACATCGTTCGACGATGGGACCCAGCCTCTTCTGCAGGACGATGCTGAAGCCAATGCTGCAGCTTCTGGTCCCGTCCAATTCGACCTCGAGTTCGTTGCTGGGACAATTGACCGAGCACGTTTGCCCACATTTGAACGTATTCTCTGGCGTGTGCTCCGTGGTAACCTCTACATGAACCACACGGATATTGCCGAGCCATTTGTCGACCCCAATACTCTAGAGGAGACTCGCAAGAATGTGTTCGTAGTATTCGCCCATGGTGCCACTCTTCTCGCCAAGATCCGCAAAGTCAGCGAGGCTCTTGGAGCTACTCTCTTCCCCATTGATTCGAACTCTGACCGCCGCGTCACTGCACTGCGCGAGGTCGAGGGACGCCTTGAGGATGTTCAACAAGTTCTTGCCAGCACCAAGTCCACTCGTCGTGCCGAGCTCGAGCGTATTGGCGATAGCATCGCCACATGGCGCGACTTTGTTCGGAAGGAGAAGAAGGTATACGAGACGCTTAACCTCTTCTCCTATGACCCACGCCGCAAGACCCTTGTGGCCGAAGGCTGGATTCCTGCTCGCGATGGTCCGGCAATTCAGGCTGCTCTTCGCCGCGCTGCTGATATGGCTGGCACTCATATGTCCCCTATCATGCACACTTTGGAGGGAACCAAGCCACCCACCTTCCACAGGACCAACAAGTTCACCGAAGCTTATCAGACTATCATCGACAGCTACGGTATCGCAGCTTACCAGGAAGTCAATCCTGGTTTGTTTACGGTGATCACATTCCCGTTCCTGTTCGCCGTCATGTTCGGTGATCTTGGGCATGGATTTATTGCGTTTGCGGCGGCCTTGGCTATGATCATGTTCGAGAAGAAGCTCATGAGGGCGGATTTGGGCGAGGTGAGTGATATCTTGATAGTGTGAACGCGGTCTAACGCATTGTCCAGATTATTGGTACATTCTTCTAGTGGGTGTTAGAAATGTAATCATGAATTCGCTTTGCTAACTGTAGTTTCTAGCGGTCGTTATATTATCATCCTCATGGGGGTGTTCTCCATGTTCACTGGCCTCATATATAACGATATCTTCAGCAAGTCTATGCACTTTTGGCATTCCGGGTGGGACTGGCATCAAGGCCAGGTCGAGGCCCGCTCAAATGGGCATGTATACCCCATCGGTTTGGATCCCGGTTGGCATGGCGCAGAGAATGCTCTGGTGTTTACCAACTCCTACAAGATGAAGATGTCTATTATCCTGGGTGTTATTCACGTGCGTGTCACTATCTACTGTGCATACCATTGGTACTGACATTCGTATATTCAGATGTCTTTCGCTATTTGCCTTCAAGTCCCTAACCACCTTCACTTCAAGAAGAAGCTCAATATTTGGACCGAATTCGTTCCCCAAATTCTGTTCTTGCAGTCCATCTTTGGCTATCTTGTTGTTTGTATTATCCTCAAGTGGGTCACCGATTGGACAACTTCGCCCGTCCCACCTCCCGGACTTCTCAACATGCTCATTTTCATGTTCCTTTCACCCGGTGCTCTTGGTGCAAAAGATGAGAATGGCAACTTGATCGGCGAACCCGAGATGTTCCGTGGCCAAGGAGTATTGCAGATCTTCCTACTTCTCTTGGCCGCAATTTGTGTCCCTTGGATGCTTTGCGTCAAGCCTTATTTGTTGTGGAAGGAACACAAGCAAAAGGAGGGTGCTGGGTACCGCACTATCTCTGGCGAAGAAGCAAACGGAAATGGCCGAAACAGCACTGACTTGGCCGATGAGGAGGAAGGCAGAGCCAATGGTGGTGATCATGATGGCGGCGACGGAGAACATGTGAGTAGTTGTGGACGACCCTGTCCTAATACCATGCTCATATTCACCACCTGTAGGAGGGCTTCGAGTTTGGTGAAATCGCTATCCACCAGATTATCCATACGATCGAATTCTGTTTGGGTTGCATTTCCAACACGGCTTCTTACCTTCGTCTCTGGGCGCTCTCCCTTGCACACGCTCAGCTTAGTGAGGTGTTGTGGGACATGACGATCTCTGGTGCCCTTGCCGACACCGTGGTTGGAGTCGGTGGTGCTATCACCCTCTTCTTCATGTTTGGTGTCTGGTTCAGTCTTACTATTTTCATCCTTTGTATCATGGAGGGTTTGTCTGCATTTTTGCACGCACTCCGTTTGCACTGGGTGGAGGCCAATGGCAAGCACTATATGGCTACTGGACACGTAAGTGATGTCATTGAGTTATTGAACCAACGCTCACATACTACCATTTATAGCCATTCACCCCTCTCTCATTTGCCATTACAGAGGGTAGTGATATCTAATCTTCATATTCCGCACGAGATCTTGCGTCTAATATGTATGTCTTCGAGTGTACCCAATAATAATAACACATCGAGACCAATTTGCTTCTGTTCTCCTGGTGTGCTTCGTGCGCCCCTCGGCCCGGGCGGTATTACCGGATGTGTCTTGGAGCGTCAGCTGGTCCGCTGATATACAGGCCCAAGCGAAGCCTAAGTAGGTTCTTTATACTCCGAGTGGAATTTACGCCGAATTCTCGAGAATGAGTGATAAATAAAGAGTGCGGTGGCCCGCCAGCCCCAAGTAGGCCCACCATCATGTTGCAATATCCTCTCTTAGTTGCCGCTCTAGCTGCGTCTGCATCGGGTTTCGCCAGCAAACCTAGTTACACCCGTGGTACCCTGGCAAATGGTTGGGACTGCTCACTCAAATTGGCGTTCAAGCCCAAGTGCGGAAAGTTCAGCTCCGCAACGTACGTGAACGCAAACTCGGGCATTGATTTGAGGAAAATCAAAACGGCTATTGTACCATTCGGAGACAGTTGGACGCAAGTCTATTTTCTACGTGGTCCTTGTGAAAACTGACTGACCGTTCACTTAGGGCGATGAACGATTCGACGGGGGCTTACCCGCCTCCGCCGCCTGTCTTTTTAGGAAATTATTCTATGGCTGGAGGGAGAGCTTCCAATGGACCAACTTGGTAGGTCCCCGTGCGAAATACCCATATCGCGACTACATACGTATACGGTTTGTAGGACCGAATATATTGCAAACGATACATCCTCGGAGGTTCATCCATATGCGATCGGTGGAGCTGTCACAGACCTCACGCTCTGGTGAGTTTTGGCCCTTCATATTTGTACAAGCCTCCTGAAGAACAGCCTACTAGGCCAACAGCCATCGCACGGAAAATTAATATCAACTCGTTCACAAATCAGGTACACATGCCTCCAATTTTAGATCTTCCCCCTGCACTTACAATCAAATTCCTAGACCAAGATATTCTTATCGCAAAATAACACGTGGGACCCCTCGACGACTCTATACACGATTTTCTTCGGCATCAACGATTATACTTATTCCAAGACCGATGGGTTTGATATTTTGCTCAAGTCGGACGAGGTTGTTGTGAGTATATGCCATTTAGTTCCGTACTACTGGAGCATTCAATTGCAATATAGCGAAACCAAACGGAACTCCTGATCGCTGCGGGTGCGAAAAATATTCTAACGGTAGGTCTGTACCATAATCAGACGGGGAGGTGAGCCGGTGGAGTCAGAATGGCGACGTATGGGTGCTGATTACATTGCGCAGTGGACCCTATAAGCAGGCTTTATACGACAATCTCAAATCATTGCGCAAGCAACATCCGCAAATCAACATCGCTTTCGCCGATTTCTTCCCTCTTTGGAACGCCATAAATAGGCAAGTTCACAAGTCTCTCAAGATGGTACATACTCATAACAAAAACCACGGGCAGCTCTGAGTCAAACTATGGGGCAACTTTCGGATATACCAACTTGACTAAATGTTTAACTGTCGACAGCAGCATTGTAGGGGCTTGCGAATCTCCTCAAACACATCTTTACTGGCAATCCGGACGTAAGTACATACTGAAAGTTACAAATAATTGTATCTAACAATTTCCGGTCTTCGTCTCGTTACAGACCCTTCTACTTGTACCCATCGGTAAGAGAGCTTCACAAAATGCTTCTCAGCTTAGTTAACTGTCCTCTACAGCCTAATGGCCGATTACGTAGAGACGGTGCTAGGCACATGCAAGTCGTGATGACTACTTACCAATTCTTTGGAATCATGCAACGCCACAAGCACTCATTACAATAAATATAGTACCGGATAAAATCTCTTCCCATCCCATCTGAAATGCCGACTTGAACGAATAGTTCTAAAGCCCTGCTGCTTTAACAAAGGATGATCTTATCGATTCTTCTTCAAAGCCTCCCTTGTAAACGACAACATGCCCTATTTGGATAGAGCTGAGTTTAATCTGTGTTTTCGCTAAACGCCAAAAAACCTGCCATGATCTTTGCGCAACCTTCTGAATTCAGAAGAAGGGAGAGTTGAGTCAGAAGGTGTATACGCAGCAGTATGCGTCAACTAAACGAAGCATGGCTCAATAAGTTCAGTGGGGTATGTCAAATGGACGTTTCGACCCTCAACCTCCACTATTCTCACTCATACTTAGTCATTACTTGTGGCTAATATAAAATTCTGCTCTAAAGATAACTTTTGCATTTCAACATGACCCTCGTGCTGAGGTAATATGTCATTCATCTTTGCTGCTCTCTAAACAGTCAAACATCATACTCTTGAACAATCCGATGAATCCCGTCTTGTTGACCCATGTAGTCATGTAAACAAATGAGCCAAACATGTGGCCCTCATTAATTACATCGACCCGATAATTCTCATCTGCAAAACACATCAGACATTATCCTAAAGTAACAACAATTACATGTACTGACTCTGCACTTTATATTATCCACAGTTGGCCTATCCTCTGGTTTAAATGCCCAGCAATCAGACAGAAGCGACCACAACAGGTCTGCCCTGTCATCGCCAGTCGGTATATGCTCTTCCGGTCTGGCGGGATGTCCTCCTGCCAAAAGCTTCATGATCACGGTAGGGGTACTTACACCAGGAAAAGGCACGTTTCCTGTAAACACCTCCTGTACACCCAGTTAGTGATGTCATGTGATCTGGTTGCTCTGATGCATACCAGAATCGTCTAAATAAAGTTTACTATCAGAATCTCAATCATGTAGCTGATAGTGCGCTCACGCTTCCAAGCGAAAAGATATCTCCCTCAGGTGTGCTCTTTTCGGTGATGTCACCTATAACTTCAGGAGCCTAAATGCAGCTAGTTGGTTGCAGCATATTGTGGTTGGTTCGCGAGATCTCACCATCCAACGAATCGACATGGTTTGAGAACCACTGGTCTCGGTAAACTTGGAGGTGCGATCGATTCGATGTGCAACAAAACCTGTTATCTTGGGTGTATGGTCCTTTGATATCAGGACGTTTACCTGGTATGACCAGTATGAGTGCCAAACAAGTAAAACACCCAAACATACTTACCCCTCTTATGTCTCCATGGGCCTAAGTAAAAAGGTGTTATGCGTGATACGCTTTCTTAGTGGCGGTAGTATACATACCACATTTTCTTGATGCAGATACGCAACTCCATCAGCTATTTGCCCACACTATCATGCAACAATCGATTTCAGACTATACACATGCGGCGTTTTGCTTACCAGGTTGTACCGGTCGACATCGGGGTGTTCAGCTAGAAACTGGGTTAGGTCGCCATTCTCCATCCATGGAGAAACCATCGCGAGGTAGCCGTAGTGCTCTGTCACCCCCATTAATTCCAGAACATTCGGATGCTTACACTTCGACCAAATGTATAGCTCGTGCGCAGCATCCTAGCATAAGTTGTAGAAATGACAGCCAAACGAACTAAAGATAAAACAGCATGTATACCTTGATCTTCCTTTGCCCACCGTCGTCTAAATTGACCTCCAGCCTCACACACTTCAGGCTAACCTCTGCCCCATTATTGAGTACTCCGCGATAGATATCTCCAAAACCACCACACGCCACCGGATTATCGCCAGACATCGATCTGTTTACGTAGGGCGACATGCTTTTGCATCCATGACTGTGAAGTTGACGCAGAACTTCATCTACCATCTAAAATGTAATCAATCAATACTGTGATCGGGTATTAAAACCATATCCTGGCCCACCATCCTTGGACTGATTATTTTATCGCAGCCCCCACGGAGAGACGGGCCCTCTACGGCTGAAACGAGTTTCGTCTCCAAAGATGCCGGTCCGAGAGGTCTCGAATTGTTCAATAGCGAGTCCAGCTCCTGAAGGAGCTGTTTTGCAACAGGTCGCTCTTCAGTTGGCCTCCAGCATTTTTTGATAAGTTGCCATGCGAGCTGAGCAGTCCGTAGGTCGATGACTGATATAACTGTTGGTATGTCTTCATTAAGATTCGGATCCACTCCGGACAGGAGTAGCTCGAGAATACGAACGTGAGACTTGTGTTTGTGATATGGTAAACAACCGGTGATCACCTTGTTAGTTCGAGAAAACACTTAGGTCTCAGTCAATGTGATTAGAACAAAGCAAAATGAGCCTACTTCAAAAAAGGTGCACCCAAGTGACCACACATCTGACTGTGTTGTAGGAATCGATTCATTGTTCACGTATTCTGGGCTCATCCACCTCAGCATCCAATCAACTGAAACAGATGGTGTGAGGTGCGAAAAGTTTTGGGCCAGCTGCGAGAGACTGAATTCTCCTATTTTAGCTCGATTGTCATACGTCATGTAAATTTTCCCCTTGAATGCATACATCTTTGTAAATACGTTCGCAAGGTTTATAAGTTTTACCCACCGGATTGATGCATCCGTGAACAATTGGAGGCATTTGAGTGTGTAAATACAAGACTCCTGCAAGGATATCTCGAAACTACGAAAATGTTAATGTTAATGTTAATGTTTGTTTAAGTTGTGAAGGGAGCTCACCACACCCCTGCACATTGTACCAGATAGGCCTTGTTGACAAAACTTGGATCAACGATTCATCAAACATATGTTAGTTCCGAGTCTGGTGGAAACAACTATGACCTACCCGACGCAGGTCTCCGCGTGGGTAAAAATCTTGATGGAAAGTTAAAGTCCTGGAATCGACAGAGAATACTGAAGCTATTCGATGGTCCTGTAGCAAGGACCACGAACTAAATTTGGCATCGAATTCCTAAAAGTCATTTACTGTAAGCGGGAAATGATGTGACCCTGCGAAAGGTGCGTTACCTCGCGCAAATTATCTAGCAATTCTCTTTTATCCTATTGGAGGAGACCGGAAATAGAATAAACCATTCCATAGAATTGAAATGCATAATCATCCCTTGCAATTGCAATTGCTTACCCTTCCGTCACCATTGTTCTCAAAGTACTGAGGATCAACCCTCATAAGTTTCTTGACAACCTGTATGTCTAAGAGGTTTAGGGTATTATCCTATGCACGGCTACCGTGATAATTACCCGGGCTTGTTCCGAACCATCTGTTCGAGATCTAGTGGACTCCGAAATATATAAGCCTGAAATGGTGCAGTCCTCCTTCTACCCACAGGTATAAAGTTGCCGCTGATCCTTTGCATAAGTCGCTCCATCCCGAATCTTCCGATACATCTGACAATACATCCCCTCCTCTAGCACTGGCGGGACCGAGTTGAGCGCTGGCGGTGTTGATTCGCGGTGGCAGATTGAAGGTGTGAGCTTGGCTCGAGAAAGTTCCTTCTGAGTCGTCTCCTAGGTTGTAATTATTGTGAGACATGGAGGTGATATAACATACGTCTTGGAGCTCTTTATTCGCCAATGATCAATATATAGGCTGGTGCTGGTGTGTCAGCCGCTGGAACTTAGTAATGGCTACCGTGTGTTTATGTCATCTACGGCGTCTATCTAATCACATACGACCGCCTGCAGGCGAGTATTTGGCATTCTACCCATCTGGTCTGCTCATCCATTCAATTCGATAGTTAGTGGAAGATGTGCACCCACAGGTCCAATTACGAAGATTTCAAAAACCAAGAGACCAAACATGAAACAGACCTGGACATGACGGGTAGTTCGTTGATGTCGGGGAGGCATGCAACTCTTATCCTAAAGTTTAGTTGATTCAACCGCTTCTTATCCGTATCCCTTAATTTTTAATTTAATCAAAAGCGCCACATTATGCCCCGAAAATAAAAAGGTACTTGTGAACTGCCCAGATTTGTACTAACTGACATAAATCCGTAACATAATGGCAAACAGATCGTGATCAAACGCCTGCGTAGCAGAGATGATGGGAGCGGAGTAGGTCAGGTATGTCATGCATATATTTCCCTCGAGTACCAGCATGCTTTAATAAATCAAGTTCTGCTGAACAGACCGAACAGGATCTGGAAAGGGAGATAGTTGTTTGGCGGGAGCTTTGGGGCCAACATGTACTCTCACTTTTGGGAACGGTGTTATTGAATCCTACACCCGAGAAATATCTACCTAGATCGACTTTATCGGATTACCACAGCAACGGTGACTTGAAGAAGGTAAAACTAGCCCTTATTATCTGAGGTTAATGTTTTACGCATATTCTGACACTGTTCCAGTACATTTCCCTAAGCAAACCAGATGCTAGAGCGAAGTTAGAGCTGGTAAGTACTGCGGTATACCAATTATCAAGCGGCACAAGTGTTCACTTCCGAGCATAGCTTTGCGGTGTAGCAGCGGGGGTATCGCATATTCATCAACAAGGCATTGTCCATGGAGACTTAAAAGATGTAAGAAACAAGTACTTCACAAAAGCCCAAACTGAAATCATATCATTCGATTGTATTGAAAAAAAGGTGAACGTACTGGTTGACGACGAGGGCAGGCCAATGATATGCGATTTTGGCTCCGCATACATCACTCATTGTGAAACTCCTCCGTGTATCGCAGGCCCTCCGGATGCATTTGATTCAATCGTTACTCAGCGTTACTTGAGCCCAGAAGTTCACCTGACGTGTGCTACTAGCCAAGAATCTGATATCTGGGCATTAGGTTGCATATTACTTGAGGAAAGTATGCTATCCCAAGCCTGGCGATCCCGACTGAACCCATTGTCAGGTACAAACAGGGCATGGCCCGTATGAGCTGGATGAAAACGGTAACAGTTGTGTCCAATGGCTTCACTGGGTTAAAATGCGCTTGAAGGGAGTCAAGCCGGCCGAACTCAGACATTTCCCCTTAGATCCTATATCACAAGGCGTTGGCCAAATTGCAACTGGATGCTGGGTGGATAAGAGTATGAGACCCTCCGCGGCACAGGTTCTCTGCGACCTGAATAAGCTGCAAGCCACGTATTCTAATATTTTCTGGACAGTACACTATAATTGCACAGACCAGCCGTGTTGTACCAAATAATCACTTGTACTATCTTCCAAACTCAATAAAACTCGTGAAAATTGTCATATCTGCGCTCCAAGACTTTAGAATCATATGCCGACGCCACGAACACCTGTTGCGATAAATAAATCCACTTTTCTCTCCTGCCATCTCATCTGAAATGCGGGTTTGAATGAATAATTTTGAAGCCCTGCTGCATCAACAAAGGCCGATCTTATGGATTCTTCTTCAAAGCCTCCCTTGTAAACGACCACGTGCCCTATTTGGATAGAGCTGAGTTTAATCCAGATTTTCGGTAAATGCCAAAACACTTGCCATGATCTTTATGCAACTTTTCAGATTCTGAAGAACGAATCATATCAACCACAACTAATACACCTGTCCCAGGCTTAAGATACGAGGCCAGGGTTTTGGTTACATCATCGATATCATCAAAGTGATGATATGCCTGGGTACACTGGACCATATCTTTAGTTGATCAAATAGTTGGCTGGGTAAGGGTGCTCTTACCACAATCACATCGAACTCAACTCCGTCGAATGGGTCAGTATCGCTTGTATTACGTTCCACAAGCTCTGTGCATATCGCTCTCATCTCCTCTGGTGGAATACCTTGATTCGCTACACGCTCGTTATAGTACTCAACCGATTTTGGGCTAATATCAACCCCGATTAAGGTTTTTGTATGTGGTGCCAATTGCTGGGACAATAAGCCTGAGGAGCAAGGCCAAAATAATGGGTAAAGTAACTTCTAGAGTTGCGATAATGAGGTTGCGAATTTGCTCATACCTGTCCCACACGCGTAGTCCATTACTATAGTTTTGTCTTCATCGAACGATACAGCCTCCAAGATCGTAGCGGCGGCCTTCTGGGTTGCCAGCTGCCTTGCCGGGCTGGCCTCATATCCTGAATGTTCCAGAAAATTAAGCATCCAATAGTTAAGGATTTGTTAAATTCACTCACCACCTGAGTGATGATGAGCTTGAGAATCAAAGTATTGGCGATTGGCCTCCTTAACTCCCCCTTCATTTGGATGTGAATCTGCAGCAATATCGTGAGAATGGGAGTGAGAGTGGTGGTGCATGATGATGATTTTCTTATGCGTTAGCAGTGAATGCCTTTGACGGGCGCTATAGTACCAATAAGGTGATCGCTATGAATAGGATGGCTTATAGGAAATTCAAAGATTCAAGTGTCCCAAATTTGGCAATTAAACCACGGCCAGCTTTGTACGCGTAAATGGCATCGAATTTGTACCACTGGAACATTTGTGGGGGACTATCATAAATTATATATATATATCTTATATAATATATATGCGCAGGTTTAGCGACCTAACCAACATGGTTAGTAGAGTACCACATATTTTACCTCATGTATGCGTGATGCTGAGTTACGATAACAAGACTTTGGTGAACTGCGGTAAATTATATCTGGATGGCCCTATGTACCAGGTCGAAAATGTCCGGAGTATTTACTTGGTTGTAATTTAATTTCCAAGCCAGTGTTTTAGATAACATCACGGGAAGAGTAGGTGCCAGAACATCTTGCAACGTTTACTTTTCAGTCTTTCACGCGCACACAATCTTGCACATCAAAGCGTTCATATCAATGTGAATTGCTATTTTACAAGTAAAGTAGCGACTCGCACTGTTCCTCGGTCTAGGAGCTAGGGCGGACACCCTTTGCGATAAACAAATCCACATCAGAACCATGCCAATTCATCTGAAATGCTGGATTAAAAGAAAACTCCTGTAAGCCCCCCTCGTTAACAAAGGCGGAACGAATCATTTCCTCATTAAATCCCCCCGTATAAGCGACAACGTGACCTTTCAGGGAATATTAAACTTGCAGTAAAGTGACAGAATTGTGATGGGACACTTACTATGCGAGCTGAGTGAATTTGCGGCTTCCGGGGACTCTTTTATATCAATAACAATCAATACTCCAGTGCCTGGCTTGAGGTACGAGGCCAAGACTTTTGTCATTTGATTAATATCATCAAAATGATGATAAGCAGCGCTGCACTAGTATTTATGAGCGAGTTTGGGATTAGCGTAATCTTAGTTGTGAACAGTGCGACGTTGCCTACCACAATGACATCAAATTCTATTCCACCGAAAACATCCTCTTCAGCTTTACTACGCTCAGTAAGGTCAACACATATGGCCTTCATTTGATCTGGCGGGACACCCTGCTTAGCGGCGCGTTCGTTATAAAAATCAGCCGACTTGGAGCTGATATCGACTCCGATTATGCTTTTTGAATGAGGAGAAAGCCTCTCTGATATTAGGCCTATCGACGAGTTAGAATACCAGGTTGGGGTCGGGGAAACGCTGTATTAGCGAAGAACCCACCAACTCCACACGCAAAGTCCATTACGACGGTCTGACTCTTGTCAAAAGAGAAGGCCTCTAGAATTGCAGCGCAGGCCTTATCAGCCATTGGTTGGGCGATTGGAATATTTTCATAACCTGGTGCGCGCTGTTTAGTTTCATACAAAAGGCGGTCCGAAGATACTACCTACCGCCCTCGTGACTGTGAGCCAAACCATCAAAATACTGACGGTTGGCTTCCTTGAGCCCTCCTGTGGCATGGTGACCGTGGGCATGATGGCCGTGAGTGTGGTAGCCAGTGCTGCTTTCAGTGTGTGCGTGCGAATGAAAGCTTGCCTGAGACATTGCGATCTAATGAATATTGGGTTGGAGAGGATTCAGACTGAGCTGGTTATATACACTCAACTACTCCAGGCACCGGAAAGGTACCTTCACGATCATGTCTAGATACTGTGCTTTTCTGTGCTTGGTAAGCAATTAAATAACAGCATGGAGAGCGGGAGATAGTCACAACGGCCTAACTTACGCGACTTCCATCAAACAGTAGGATCTGGCGTGGATTGCGGGAGTTAGAGATATACCTTGCTTACATAACACAGATCTGTGCTAATAATTTCCAACTATTGCAGTACTGCGGCCGTAGAATATTCGCACAAGTTCCAATTGGCAAGTGGTATAGTCGTAAATCGTTGGTACAAGCCAGATCATCGCTTGTGTCCTTTGTCAATAATTACATGTGGAAGTGAGGATCCCAGCACGAAGTTGAGCCCAGCTGTGAAGACTTTGGAACATGCTGTCCTTCCCCATGCTTAGTTGATATCACTAGAATAATTCCGTTCAAACAAGCACCTAATCCGACTCCCGGAGACGATCTTCCAGCTCTTTCTTGCGCATGGACAATGCCTCCACTTTGTCCTCCTTGGTCGCATCGTAGGAAACCAGTGTTTGGTTGAAGCTGTATAACATAGATTGAGACACAGTCCAGCTGGAGGGAGCAGTTTTGCTTACGGGTTGTCAGGAGACTTCTGGAACATCTTGTACATCAGGTCCTAAATTAGAAAGGTTAGTGGGTATATGAGCGTGAAGATATGACACTGAGGCTTGCCTTGTACTGTTGCAATCGCAGCCCAGGACGCTAGATAATGGTTGTAAATACAGGTAATGAAAGCTATCAAGTAAAAGGATTACCTCTTCCTTTAGGCGAGGAAGTTCGCGTTCCTGGTATGCCTCGAACGCGGCTTTGAAACGACGCTGCCGCACAAAACAATTAGGGATACATCCACAACGCCAGGAGTAGTTATGCATACTTCTGGATGTTTCTCAATGCCTGCAGCTTGCTGTCCAACGCTCGCTTTGTCGCTCTTGGCATTGACTACCTCAAGTAATTCAAGTGCATCGTCGATACCGGTTGCAGCGAAGCTTTGTACCAACTCGGGCTCGTTGATCTCGGGTTCTGATTAAACGAACTCATGAGTATTTTAGTTGTGGCAGCTCAGAGTAGTTCAACGTACTGGTTGTTTCAACAGGATCGGCAGGTACGGACGCAAGACCTCCGCCAGCAGCAAGCGCTCCAGGTCCAGCAGGCTTAGGTGGCGGAGGTTTGGCCTTGCCCTTGCTACCAGCTTTGGGAGCAGCCTTCTTCGCAGCTGCCATACCAGTCTCTTCCTCTGCCTGCCGAAGACTCTCATCAGACGCGAGTACGCGGCATACACCCAATCGCGGCATACCAGCAATCGTGCGTTTTCGGCTTTACGAGCTGCCTCGGCGGCTTTCTTCGCAGCCTTGTCATCTGCGGCCTTGCTGCTCTTTGCGCCTTTAGACCATTCCTCGGCTTCTTTCTTTTCCTATTCGAATCGATTTGTAGTTGTAATCAAAGGTGAATGGGACAATGCGAGTTTACTTACCTTTGCCGCTACGGCAGCTTCTTGCTTCTTCGACTCGTTCTCTGCCTTTTTGGCGCGTCCGCTTTCCTTCTTTGCGTTTCCGCCTTTGGGTGGCATGGCTATGATGGATAAGTTGGCCTAAATGAAGAGAACGCGGTGGTGGGCAAGACACAGAAGTGGCTATTAGATTATCTGATAAGATCCTACTTTAGCACGTACGTCATCTTACTAATTTTAGCCAAATGATAATCAACCGTTTCAAGTCCATCCCTCCATATAATTATCTGCAAAAATATTCATATAATACATCCACACACAAACCCTTGATCCAATCACAAAGCATCGAAATTAATATGATGGAGCGCCTTTTTCCTCTCCCTCTCATCCTCTCGCTGCACAAACCAAGTCAGCTCGACAAAACCCCCGACCAAACTGGAAAAGCCCAAACTCACCTTCTCATTAATGTGTAAAACCATCACCACCACAAGGAGTATAACTGTAGCAGCCACAAGCGTGAACAAGACCCACCATAACCATTGACCAGGTCTCAAAAACAACTCCCGCTTCCAATCAGTTCCGTCCGCGTTGGGATTCAGAACTAATTTAGAATTGGGAATCACGCCTTCGAGAGTGGTAGATGATTGCGGGGATGTGGATCCTGCAATGAGAGTCTCGATGTAATTGTTTGTGCGACCGAGACCGAGGAATGCATAGGGTGTATGAAGGACTTGGTATCCCGTTTGAGGAAGTTGAGTACCTGAAGATGCATAAATTAGTTCTATGACAGTTCAAAGTTGAAATATATACGTACCAAACGCGGCAGAACGGTCTCCCCTAGTATCTAATACGGTGTACTTGAATGAAGCACCAGGATTCGTAGACCCAAACGGCTGCATACACCCACGCCTATCAGCCAACAAACAACACCTCAAAGAGTTCGAAAGCGCACTTTATATTTGCCCGAACTCGTCTCGCAAATTCCACTCGGACAAGCCCCATTCAACACGATCGCCTTGAGGAAAAACGCATCTTGGAAAAAGTTATTCTGGATAAATGCAATGCGCGAGCCTGTTTGGGCGCCGTTTCGCTGGACGAGGATATCCAGCGTCCCCTACGTACGCATAAGTATCGAACAAGCGCAAAGGAAGCAAACAAGGGGGGGGGACCTACGTCTTCGTCCAAATCAACAAACGCCACTCCTCTCGCGTCCGTAATCTCCGCCAAGGCCTCGGCACCACGTTTCGCGCTCTTGAAAAACCTTCTGTGGTGGGTCCCTGAGCTCGTAGTCGATACGTTCCTACCAACTCCAAACAACTGCTGCACATGCGGACTAAATTCAAGTCCCCTCGAATCCAATGCATTTGCCGAGATCAAAGGACCGTCTTTCCCCGGCACACTAAACAAGAGCACTGGTACCCGGTTAACACCCGCCTCGTCAACAGCAACAGCCAAGATATCCGGGTACCCATCCAAATTTGCGTCGCCGATACGCAAAGGAATAGGAAGCGGAGGGTTGTGCGATGTATCCGTTAGGAGAAGGGAATCATGATTCGGCAAGATCGAGTTGAGGGGTATAACCGAATAGGCCTTGGAATATAATTCAGCACCAGAGCCCCCCTCCGATATAGAGTAGCAAGAGCTAAAAAAAACTCACGTCTCCTGCACTTTGGTCAAATTTAAACCCAAACGCCTCGTCCGCGACGCACAAGTCCCCCGGACTACGACACTTGGACTTGCTACCCCCGCTCGGTATCCCACCTGCACTCGGACACAGCGGGATCTGCTTATTGTACGCAATATGAACCGAGCAATCGAGTCCGACGCCCGTTTTGGACGAGAAGGATTTACAGACCGGGAAGACAATATCGAGTGTACCGTCTCGATCTGTAAAACCCAAGTGGTCAGACTGGCGAGCGGGAAAACAAACGAAGAGGGGTAAGTCGTGGTGGGAAACGAACCCATATCAGCAAATGACACCGCTCCTGCGCCCTTGGGAAGCTTTTCCCCTCTCGCAAACGTGTAACCTCCTTGACTTCCAGGAGACCTGGTCCAGATTTGGAATGTATCATCTTGGCAATGTAAAAACAAGTCTGCCCGGTAATGTTAGTTCACCATTTAACCTTGATCAAGTCCAAAGGGCATACCGGCAAGACAGTCCCCGTTAAAATCGACCACGGCACTGCTATGCGGGTCAGCCAACTTGCACGCCTGACTCGGGAGCGGAGGGTCAACTCTACTCTCCAAACTCAGTCCGGTACACCAAAGCAAAAAGCAAGTGGGTGACGCACAGAGTAAACGTCCCGCTGGTATCATCATTGTTCCTCCACAACTTCATATTCCCGTCCGGATCCAATCCTAGCATATTCAACCTCATGTTCCCGTCCGAATCTAAAACGATTGGATGGGCGAGACCAGAAGGAGGTAATGTTCTTGGAGAAGCTAGCCACCCCCCGCATTTGTTAGTCACTTATCTTATAAATGGGAAGAGTGGGACGTACAATAGTTCACACCCTGCCCGTCTCCAAGATGTAAACTCAAGTCCAACTGTTTTCCTTCTTTCCCTATCGTCATGATTAACATGTCTAACCGGCCGTCATAGTTTAGGTCGGCGGGGACGACATTGACAATTTGGCCCGTGATAAACGAAGCGACAGTCGTGGAACGACTAAACGAGAAACTATCTATCGATTCCGATTATCATTATTTTTCGGTTAATATCGGATGAGCAAAACACAGACGGAGTTGGGTCACGTACTATGATCCCAAACCCATGCATCGACCTTTTTCTGATCTTCACTCAGCGTCAACAAGTCCAAGCTTTTCTTCCTTGGTCAGTACCTGGTGAACCGAAAGATATAGAAAGGGGGACTCACAATTGGTCCCCGTTTAAATCTCCAAATGCGACCACTCTCCCCTGGACACCTTGTAATCCAAGCTCCCCGGCCGAGATGAGCCCATTCGATTGGAACCGTTTAGAAGGAAAGGGCCATAGTGCTGCTGCACTACCTGAAACAGCAATTAAAGCAAGTATTCGTGATTTCATTACGCGCTTTCCACACTTGTATATGTTATGGCTGTTATAATTATGCAAAGGAGTCCAAGGGGGCTGGGGTGAGATGTGGAGAAGACCAAGCGCCAAAGGATGCACGTGCACACACTCCAGATTTGCTCATAAATAACGGTGTGGCTATAAGTGGTAAATTATACAACAAGCAATATCCCAGATAGCTATGTACCCGTCATTCGTGAGTACCGAGTTTTGGTCCCGGCTTCGCTTGGTTTCTAGACTACCCGTCCTGACCAACAGCCATCCTCCTCACCCTCCTCCACCCAACCTGGAGTTACTCAATCTCCCACTAGGCAATACAATCTAACCAACTAAAAACGGCTTGTTCACCGTAATCCAACTCTCAAGTTCCCTCCAAAAACTCGCAACGACCTGTTTATCCACATGTCTCCGGTGTTGATCGATCTAAATCACAGCGCAAAGCCCATTAGTCCTTGTATTTTTCTAGCCAGCGTGAACCAAGACTCGCCTCGAGAGTAGAGACATTCCAGTCTTTGACTTGGGAAGTATCGTTACGCCACTTGATATACATTCCCTTGACGTTGTGGAAGAGTTGACGAGGCTCGGACCATTTGTAAGGTTTAAACTGCCACTGTTGACCCGTAGTTAAAACGCACACGACTCGGTCCCTATGTCCCCCCAATGAGAACATCATCAACGTGGTTAGAATGCGACTCACCAAGGATCACCACCACCACCTTGTCCAAACTTGCTCAACGCCTCGACAGAATCCACAATATAATACTTGACAGGCTGTTCGCTCTCGGTACGACGGCGAACGATGGCAATGACGTCCTCGACTTTGAGGTTGCCTTCGCGGATCATCCGGGACTTGGCCGCCTCGGAAGGTTCGAAGCTGTTGGTAGGTTGGGTGGGTTTATGTGAAATGGAAAGAGGGAAAAGGAGGAACGTACGAAGCCTCGTCCAAGAACTTTTTGACGTTGTACATGGTGATGAGGGAAGTCGGACTCGAGGGGATGACAATGATTGGATGCATGTTTTCTAAATGACAGTTAGAGCGGCACTGGGTTGGGGAAGAAAGGACACTTACTGGCTTTCTTGGCACCCACTTTGGCATCGGCTGAACGACCAAGTTAACAAGAGAAGCAACTGGAAACAGACAAACATACGCCTGGGAGCATCCTTGACAGCTTCTTTGGGCTTTTGCCTAGATGCCAACAGCGTCTTGATATTCGAAAAGTTCTAGCAACCACAGATGAGCCTCGAGTGTTGATTCCAACTGGAGATACGCACATTGACCTTGACACCGCGCAAGACCGAGTTCCGGTCCTTGAGCTCAATCTCCTGCAACTTGATACGTTTGCAGACTTCATAGTCAGCCGCATTAAACGGATGTTCGCGTTTTTCTCGTCGTGGGGCCGAGGCAGGGGCAGAAGACGTTGGTTTGGAAGGCGAGTCGGGCAGGGGAGGTGTTGTCGAGCCTAGCACAACATCAACTAAGCAGAACAACAGTACACAATTGAATGCTTACGTGCACCAACCACATTGGGATGGTCGCCCTTTCCTTCCAACCACTCGACAACACGGCCACGATCGGTAATGCCGACAGAGCCAGCCACACCCTTGGTCTTGGTCTGTCGGATATAGTCTCCTCCACCCGCGTTCTTCAGCGTCCAGGCCAATAGCAGCGCCTCGATTGTAAAGAACTCGCCCGGTGCACTCTCGGGGTCCGTAGCACTGCTCGATGCATCCTTCTTGAACCTCGTCGGCGCATTCCGAGCCACAGTCAATGAAGGCGACAGCACAATGTGCGTCGTCGCTGCCGTCAACGTTGTCGTTGGTGTCGTCCCTTCCAGAAACGTGATTGGCCGCTGCTGGGAAATCGCATCTCGCAGAGCACCCAACACATCCATATCGTCAGCAAATGACCACCAGCTCCCAATTTCCAATTCACATCACACAGTGGCAATTTCAAATACATTTTGATCGTAAATTGAACGGCGATGATCGCCCCTCGGAGACTAGGCATCCTTGCCGTTCGAGCCATACCCAATGCTAAGCGGCCTCTGCACTCCTCGGCTGTGCTATTAAGAGTTGGGCCTAAACGGACTCCCCCCACCAATCGGTTCAATTCTCGACCTGTCTCTCCATCTCGAGTCCGAGCTCCGCTTAAACATGCCTTGCCACTTGCGAGACCTGGCAAACCACGTACGGCTGAGCAAGTGCGCGTGGGGCTTTTACGAGACGTCGAAGCGTGGTGTCTCCGTTTCGCACCAACCCATATCGCATCTCTTGGAATTCCCGAACACCTGGCCAAACAATGGCTCAAGCTCTTTCCGCTCGTGGTTAAAGACGAGCTCGAAGCTCTCGGGGAAGACCAACAACCAGGTTCTAGTGATAATGCATACAAATGGGACCTCGAGTCTATCGCAACAGACATGCTCGACGACGCCCAATTCGGTACTTCTCGAGCATACATGACCCGTTTCGTCGACTTTGCACTCTCCCGTCTTGCCTCCCAACAGCAGCAAGAGCCGCCATCATCGTCATCCGAAATCGACCAACTGTCAGCATCCCTCGAGGCACTCCGACAAGCAACAGACCTACGACACATGATTGAATGGTACCCCCTCGCACGCTCCATGAGACGCAAAATCATCATGCACGTCGGCCCCACCAACTCTGGAAAAACCTACAACGCCCTGCAAGCCCTCGCGGGAGCCGAGTCAGGCGTATACGCCGGACCTCTACGTTTGCTCGCGCACGAAGTCTGGACGCGGATCAACAGAGGGAGCATCGCTCCTAAATCCGAAACCGTCGACTTGGACGACGCGGCGCCCACGTGGTCGTCACCGAATCCCAAGACCCAGACTCCGGTGCCGTCCCTATCCCCGTCCCCGCCCCTCCTCCTGCTCCTCCTAAAGTCTACGCCGGCCGGCCCTGCAATCTGATCACAGGCGAGGACCAACGGATCGTTTCGCCCAACGCGACGACTGTCTCATGTACAGTCGAAATGATACCAAAGCACCTCGTCTGGTCCGTCGGCGTCATCGACGAAATCCAGATGCTCGCCGACCCGCAGCGCGGAGGCGCATGGACGAGCGCCGTGCTGGGTCTCGCGGCCAAGGAGCTGCATTTGTGCGGCGAAGACACCGTGGTGGACCTCGTTCGAGAACTGTGCCGAATGACGGGGGACGAGCTTATCGTTAATCGATACGAACGTCTCACCCCTCTCGAAGTCGCGCCGTATTCCTTGGAGGGGAAACTCAAAAACGTCGATCGCGGGGATTGCGTGGTGACGTTTTCGAGAAACGATATATTCATGACCAAGCGCAAGATCGAAAAGGAAACGGGGCTCAGGTGTGCGGTCGTTTATGGTCGGCTGCCGCCTGAAGTGAGGAGCGAACAGGCGCAGCTGTTTAATGACGAGGAGAGCGGGTACGATGTCATTGTTGCGAGCGACTCGGTCGGGATGGGCTTAAACCTGTGAGTTCCCCCTCGCCTCTATACACACAACCATCTTCAATGTACTAACACTCAAGAACAGCAAAATTAAACGCGTTGTATTCCTCAAAACCGATAAATGGAACGGCAAACAAGACGTACCGCTCTCAGTCCCACTCATCAAACAAATCGCAGGCCGAGCCGGACGATTCGGGTTGATCAAGTCCAAGGACAAAGACAAAGATACAGACGCTGACGCGAGCTCGAACAAAACCCACCCGGGCTCAATGAACGCTGCGCAAGTCGCTTCGATCGCGGCCTCCCAGCCTCCAGGTCTGGTCACGGCCCTGCGCGACGACTCGCTCGAACGAGTCAAGGAAGCGCTAAGCACGTCGAATCCCAAAGTCGAGCACGCACGAGTGGATATTGCGAATCCGAACACCCAGGTGCGTCTCGTTTCCTTTCTTTGTCTTGCCTGCGTCTTTCTTAAATTTTATTTTATTTTATTTTATTTTATTTTATTTATGCGACTAGGCTCTGGCACAAGCACTCCCACCAGGCACAGGCATAACCGACCTGCTCGAAACGATGCGCCTCCTCGCTCGTCTCCCACCACACACCAAACTCGGTCTTCCCAACCTCGAACAACGAGCGCCTATGCCATCCAAACTACACGTGTTCAACTTTGACTCGGACCGTCCGGACGACGTTTCGTTCGATATCGACCTCTTGACTCGTTCGCTCCCCATTTCCGAACGCCTCGTTCTCGCGCAGGCGCCCGTGAGATGGCGAGATCCTACGGCGCGAAAGGCAGGGCTGGCGTTTATCAAAGCGTACGAGGCGAAAATGCACGTCAATATTCGGAAAGAGCTCCGCGGGTTCGGGTTGGTCGAGGCACTCGAGGACGTGCAAGAGTTAAAAGAAAAGTGGAGGAGACAGCAAAAGTATACCAACAAGCGAAAGTTGCCGGAAGACTACCGGTCCTCGATTCTCGATCAAGACGATCTTGCTCGGCTGGATTCAACAACATTGTCCAACTTGGAATCCTTGCATTCGACGTTGGTGTTGTACATGTGGTTGTCGTTTAGGTTGCCATTGGGATTCTATCAGGCTCCCGAGGCCCAGATGATGAAGGCTGAAGTCGAGAGGGGGATCGAGTGGTGTCTCGAGATGATTCGGGAAGGGAAAAAGAAACATGTCGAGAGGGTTATGGAGAGTGAAGAAGAGAAAGACAGAGTGGAAAAGATTGAATATCTCTCCAGGGATGCGGTCCAAAAGTGGAGAAGAGAGGGAGCGACACCTACCGCTTGGTCGAATTTGCTCGATGGTGCACGACGAGCGGGAGAGGCCGTCTGATGGTCTTTGTTTTTGTATTGCATAGATGTAACCACACCTCAGCATTTCACTAACTTATAATCACACCCGCATTTTATCAAGCCATGTGGAATTGATCAACCAAATAGCATACGATAGATAGAATCAGCTCTATGTTTCCAACGCGGCCAACTCTTTGCGAATGTCGTTCTCCGCATCGATCTTTTGTACCTGGGTCACCTCGAGCTTGTCCCCGCGCGCGAGTTTCTGCTTCAGTTCTACAAACGGCATAAATACGTTACTTTATTCAACCGGGTAAGAACTCACCATCAATGGCCTTTAACTTCTTGTTCAGATTCCGAATCTTCTTCGCGACCGGGTCGGGCTCAGCGGGCGCAGGTGGCTCGGGCTCAGGCTCAGGAACAACCGCCTCGACCTTGTCTTTATCCTTCTTGCCCTTCTTTTTCCCTTGGCCTTGACCAGGCTTTGGACTCGGACTGGGCGCCGGAGAACCCGCTCCCGGAACGTGACGAGGTCCACCGCCGCGTCCGTTGGGGCGATACGGCTGCGGGTGGTTCGTCGTTCCGTTGGACGAGACGTATGCCGCCCCGCCCTCGTCCTCGCGCTTGAAGATGCTAGGTGTGGCCAAGCCGCGTGCGCCGGGCGGGCGGTACGCGCCTGCCGGTTTTGCAGCTAGAGTAGAGGAAGTGTTGGTACGTGGGTATATGCTTTGGGCAAATGGGACATACCTGCCGGTTTGGCTGGAGCTAAGAGGGCAACGCTCGAGGTCGGAGCCGGGGCCACGGGGAGTGATTGCCCAAACGGTTCGACTGTTCCTGCAGTTATGGGTTGCCAAGATACCTACCCCTAAACGTGAGTACGTAGACCATGTGGACGGTATATGCACACGCACCTGGTACAACTCCTCTTCCAACTGCACGTGAATCAAAGGCCCAGTGCAATGCCAAATCTTGACTCCGTTGTCAACCCTCAGTCTCGGCGAGAGTGTCGCCGTCAAGAGGAACCGGCCACAGGGACTCCATTGGCACCAAGTTGTGTTCGGAGCGTCGATCGTAGTCACTTTGGCCAGCGTACGGCGGTCGTAAATGTCAATTTTCCCCGCGAGATTGCCAAATCCAGCAAGCGCAACGAGTCGTGACTGCGGATTGTAGGAAATAAAGTTGATGGGATGTGATCCAAAATCGTGTATCGGTCGAACACGTTGATCAAACAGGACCGCTTTGGCGGGTATATCTGAGAAAGCATTAAATTCTGTCACTTGATGCTCAGGTAATCACGAACTCACATCCGTAGATGACGCCAAACTCCTTCGAGTTCGGGCTCCACGTAAAGTCATGGATTGGGCCTTCTTTGTCTGCAACTAAAAGTTAGAATCATGGATGCCCTATGAAAAATTTACGCTCACCTAGTGTGACGCGGCAATCAAAGTCCCCCTTGGCGCTGAGGAAGTACAGGTTGGTCTCGCCATAGTAACTCTTGTTCGAATTGTCGACGTCTGTCTGAGTGAAGAGCAAAACATGCGTGCCAGCCGCATTCCACTTGAAGGTCGCCTTGTCTGCTTTGTAAAAAGTCTTTTGGCACGCCGGGGCTCCTCCCAACGCAGCAAGACTGTATATGCGCACCGTCGCCGGCGCACCTTTTTTCTCGCCAATAAACACCGCAAGAGATGGGTTCTGGGCGGCCGGGCTGACGGAGACACTCGTGACCCCTTCGACACGCAGTTTGTCGACGACCCCATTTCCCCATTCGGCAGGACTAAACACCTGGATGTCCTGCCCCACCACACGGAGTGCGTGTGATTCACTCACAGTAAATTGAAGCGCCCAGCCTTCTTGTCCCTTTTGAGTGAACGAGGTGAGTTCTGACCCATCTGCTACGCTCCAGATCCGTAGGTTCTTGTGCTGTACCCCTTCTTCGAGCTTTTGAGGGCGCTCCCAGGTCTGTAAGAATGTTGCGAGGGGCGAGAATGAGAGCTCGACAATGTTCGGAACTTCGATGACCTGTACAACTTTGAAGGTCCCAGCATCCACAATGCACACGCCCACTGGGAGAATGTAAGCAAATAGACGGCCGTCCTGGCTGTAGGTGTAGGCCCTCGAAGTTGTTGATGGCCTGTACAGGGTCAGATGGATGTTTCCTGTAATATGGCCATACTCACTTCTCAAATGCATCAATGGGAGCAAACTCGGGAAGTCCCCCTACAAGCCCTAATTGCTTTTGGGAGCGAACTGTGCATATGTTAGCTAGTTCAGCTTATGTTACACAATTACTCACAAGCATATTGCTGGGTCTCGGTCGACATTTTATGTTGGCTGCTGGTGTGGACTAGGGCGTCTCTCTCGCGGGCTGGGAGCTAGAGAAGCAAATAAATGCTTCGCAACTGACCGAATATCGTTAATCAACATCATCTGGTCATAGGGTTTCAACTCACGCGAACTGCGGTGGTGTGCTGGTGGTGGCCGAGTACAGGCACGGTCTCATGAAAACTTGACACATGGGCCCCACCTGTCCAAACACATTTGCCTAATTTAGGTATTCCCATCGTGCTGACACCAATCTGGTCATGCTGCTTCAATTGCCCAATTATACAAATGCAAACTCTAAATCAACTAGTGTACAAGGTTCCTGGTCGTGCATTTTGTGATTACATAGTCAAATCTTCAAAAAGCAAACTAATGCTCTCTCCATTGTGAGTGCGGCGAATACTCTCGGCCAACACGGGGCTGACATCCAAGACCTGAAGCTTACCCTCACAAACAGCTTCATTCGCCGTTTGTGGGATTGTGTTGGTTACTACGAGTCGTTCAATTGGCAAGGTCGCCAGTTGTTTCAAGTTGGCCTCGGCAAATAAACCTGTATTTGGATTGTTGGAATACTGTCAATGTAGACAATTTAGGACCTACCATGAGAAACAATCACGTAAATTTCCTTAGCACCAGCTTCTTTTAGTAGACGGGCAGCCAAGCTGACCGTGCGCCCTGTATCAATCATATCATCGACCAAGATAGCAATCTGGAAAACATAAGCGATCAGAAGAGATCACAACGAGGTAAATCCTTATTTAAATTTACCTTGTCCTTAACGTCCCCAACCAAGAGCTGCATTCGCTCCGAGCCATCTGAGACATGACCATTGGATGAACCGTTGACCGTTACGCCCTCGATTGCGCCATTGGTCAACCCATTGACAAATCCGTTAACTCCGTTGGCAAGGTGGGAGCCGGTAGCTCCATTCTGGGTTTCACCGCCCGCCTTCTGACGGTGAATGAGTGCAAACTCGGTTCCCAGACGATCGGCGATGGCAGAAGCTCTGATGACAAGTATTAAGCATAGATACTTGCCTTGTTGTGGACATGTTACATACCGCTTAGCACCACCTGCATCGGGACTAACGACAATCGAATTTTGCCAACCCCGAATCTCCAGCTTGATATAACGGACCACACTGGGCTCGGTATAGAGGTTGTCGACTGGTAGGTCGAAAAATCCTTGAATCTGGCTCGCGTGAAGATCCATCGTGATCAAATGGTCTGCTCCAGCAGTTGCGAGCATATTTGCAACGAGCTTAGCCGTAATCGGAGCACGCGATTTGTCTTTTTGTGCCTGCCGGGCATAGGGGTAGCACGGGATCACGGCCGTAATGCGACGAGCAGAGGCAGTTTTGCATGCAGAGATGAGAATAAGCAGTTCCATGAGATTGTCGTTGACGTCGAAGCATCCGGACTGCAGAATAAACACATCTTCATCGCGCACGGATTCAGAGATCTTGACGTCAATCTCTCCATTCGAAAAGTTTTTCACCACACATGGTACGAGAAGAATGTTCAGTCTGTTCGATTTGATAAGAGCACAGCGACCCTATTGTCTCAGTCCAGCTTACCGCTCTGCAATAGCTTGTGCCAGCTCTGGGTGGCTGTTTCCAGTCAATAACTTGATAGAGTTACCTCCGTAGTGCATGTTGGTGTATAAGGAATGGCAATGGAGGGCGGAGGTGGTTGGGAGAGGAAGTGGTGCTCGTCATGGAAAGGAGAAAAAGATCAAAAGTTTGTTAGGTCCGTTCTTGACCCGCTCACCTTACGTAATTAAATTAAAATCACCAACTGCCAACGGAGAGCCAACAGGAACAATTCTGGCGTACGAACTGGCCAAATATTCACATTGCCCCAGAGCATGACTGGCTTTCTCATGTGCCTATAGAAGGAGCCTGGGTCCAGGGTTCTCAGAGTAAAATTAACCAATCTGACTGCCTTGATTGCGTGCGACTAGCGCATATACCATACATACAATTAACTAGTACAACGAAACAGCGAAAATAATATCCATCCATTACAAACACATATACCCTAGCTTTCTATTATTTCGGCGCGAATCTGACGCCCACCAAACCCCCAGAGCTGTGTTTGGACTTGACTGATGTCCCATCTTTCTCATCTACGTCCAAGTCATCAACCCGAGTGGCCGTGGACAAGTCATGCAAATGTATCGTCTGGGCGCCGCGAGCATCTTCCATAATAGTCACCTGGTGTGTTGTTACATGCACACGGGGCCGGATCGTCGCAACCTTTTGTATAAAGGAATGTCGAGTAGCAATGAAAAGAAGGACATTTGTTAAACCTACATATTTGTGCACGTCAGCCATACTGGTCCCGAGTTTATAACACACTTGTATTTACCTGAACTAGAGAAGGTAATCTAAAATAACCGCATTTTTTAGCTTCTCAATCAATTACTCGGTCTGTGCTCCCCGACTTACACCAGCAAAAATGAACAGCCCAAAAGGAGGCTCCCATCCAGCCATAACGCCCAAGCGACAAATCGCTACCGGAATAGTCACCAAGGAATAAACTATGGCCACAAACGATCAGCTTCTCGCGGCCATCATTCACCCCAGAATAGACCCACCAAGAGGATAAAGCATTAGCCTTCGTGCAATAGTCTTCAAATGTTTCCCAACTCCGTTAATTTCGCTAGAATCGGGCGGGCGTACGTTGTTCGACCCGGATCCGGATTGGCCAGACAAATTAAAGGATGAATCGCGGAAGCCGGAAGACGAAATACATCCAAGCCCCCAACCTTTTTCCGAGTTCTTCCAGGCGAATTTACCGCCCTCGAAAGTAATTCTCCCTGAAAATCGTAGATATACCAATCCTGTTGGATGGGTGTCGAATAAGTTGAAATTCCGTTTATTGCTCGGAAGTCTCGGCACGTACCGTACAAAACGAGGGAACTACCAAGCGAGATAAAGATCCACATCTGAATTAATCGAAGCAAGTGAGCTTCGACTGATGGGTTAGGAAACCAGCTCAGTTACTCACATATAGGTATAGAAATCGCTCCAACTGATACCCGTCCCCAAGCCAACACCAAGCACCTGAGAGCCCGTAAAAATACCCAGCTTTCTCCACGTCCTGGATCAAGTAAGGCCCCGCGATAGGGAGCACGATGATCACAATCCACCCCGCACTGAGAACCGTCCAAGTGAACCACACAGGAGGCTTCTTGAAAAGAAACAACAAACTTGAATGATGGTTCCACATGAGTTCTTATATTCGTATTCAAGCGTTCTGAAACTATACCTAAATGTGTATCCTGCTATCACAAGTGACCTGGAAGAGAGCATGTCTAGTTAAATGCATAAAGTTGAATATGAGCCAACTTGACGTACCAGATCGCTGCCCCTGCATCGCCAACTTGGGAAACTGCACCTATCAAACTCCGATTAGCGCGCATAGACGGACAAACGCTCATTAACATACCTTGGGCAGTACAAGCACGCGAAAGGTACATCCTCCCCTCCGCAGCCCATTTGAAGTTCAACGCAAATGCTGCACCTTGGACAAAATCGCACAGGAGCAAACAGATAAAAAACACCCCCAATGCACTACGCGCAAATGAACGAATCCCTCGAACTATCGGCTGCTCTTGGTTTTTGCTGAAGATGCTGTACCACTAGGTTTGAGTTTGATTAGAGGTGGCGGTTATATGCGTGGGGTGATGGATGACAAACCGCGATGTAGATGAGGAGGAAAAAGGTCGAGATCGCTGAGCTTAAGCCGGCCGCACCGACTAGCTAAATTCATTTTTAGCGTATAAGTTAGACGTATGAGTAATGACATACTGCTAATCCAGCCCTATGTCCAGGCTTTGAGTAATCCCTCAGAGACGACCATTCCCTCCCATCATAATAAGACATGGTTAGGTATCACGGAGCGCTGCGACTATAACGCCTATTATGCTGAGGGGCCAAGAATAAATGGGCAAATCTCGAGGAAGGGTCAACCGGGGGATCACGACTGCGCTGGGCCTATCTTAAATATACATTGGCCTGGGGAATTATTTGAGAATCAGAGCCACGGTGCCGGAGCTGGCGATCCCGGCTAATTTGAACAGGTATGAACATGGAAGTTTTCCCGATGTGCGTGGATGTACAAAGAGGCATAAATATCACATTTTAGCATGTACTCTCAATGAGCTTCTCTTGATGCTTGATCGTGGCGCATACCGGTTTGGAGAGGAGGTTGCATATGGAACTTGTCCGTTGCCGGGTTGTTTTTAAAATGAAAGTATGAAACTCTTGCGGCCCACGTGCGGGCACCGATCTTTAGCTAATAGAAAAGCAAGCAATATAACGATTGTAGATTTTGAGGCTCATATTGAAACCGACTCCGAACAGGGTGCGAAACATGTAAATGGTGCTCCAATGAGCATGCCGAACTACCGCGCTCGACGGCGAGATTGAGCACCGACTACCATCAACTATTTTCGGAGCCACCCGGCGGCTCGATATTGCTTTATTTGATAAAAAGGGTACATCGGTGGTAAATTCCAGTCACAAGAGACCCAAGCCAAGCACAGGCGGGAGAAGCGAAATGGGCAAGGTACCGATCGCCTACGTGCCATGTGGTCAATATTGGTCTACGAGCACAACGACATCGTGAACACGTTCGGAGCCTTAAAGCCTAGCCGAGTCGCAGAATAATCATCGTCCAGCTCTAGCCCGTCGAAAAATCTGCAAATACTGATAAACGAGGCTGAGAAGAGACAAATCAGATACTCACACTTTGTCTCGTAGCCAATCTATAGGTAGCCCGGACAAATAGGGCGATAGGGTCAGTTCTGATGATACTACCATACGTAGCGAGATGAATGCGCACCAGTCCTGCGGAACTTCTGTTGTTGGGTTTGGGGAGAATAATACAAACTCCAACTATTGAAGTTCTGAGCGTTCTGGGCGGCCCGCTTTACCTGTTCTTGCCATCTTGGCGGGAGAGTGGCGAATTCTGCGTCAGTGATGTACAGTTCGGAATATCTACGCAACAGGGTCAGGAACCAGGATATACAGAGACTTTATGCCGCCATAATATGCTTACTGAGTCCATAGAGCCGCGCATATGTCTCCAAGCGTTACACCTGACTGCTCGTTGTTTACCATCGTCACCCAGGGCGAGTGTTTCGTAATGATGATCAATTGAGATACTCGGGGAATTGTGGCGCTATTAGAGGATCAATCCAATGTCGGCGAGATAGGAAAAGTGGCAGCTTACGGTTCATGTTTCTGTGTAAATTCCAGGTCCTCATCACGCTTTGACTCGTTGAAACCACCGGTTTGTCCAGTTGAGAGATTGAAAACAAGGTGAAAAGATGACAGTGAATGGGTTAGAACAGGGTGCAGCTGAAGTGGCGCCCCAAGCAGGTACAAGTCTGTAGAAGACAAAACAGGGCCATCTAATCATATAAATGTCAGATACATTGTATCCAGTCCTCGGCCCAGGCTGACGCACAGTGAGGACCCGCAGCCCATCTCCCAATCACGTCTCCCATAGTAACAAAAGAAGTAATTAATACAAGAAAGCAAAACAGTAGGTGATACAGTGGTTGGCGGGAGAGCAGTGAGGCTGTAATTGGGAGCTGTTATATCTGTGCTAAATCAGCCTCGAGGCAACGATCCGGATCAATCCGCCGAGGTCTTCTCGCCGTGAGCCACCTTTTTCGTCATAGCCAAGTCAGAACTTGTGCGTTTGGGCGCGTAAGCAATGCGTTGGGCAAGGGGGCTGTATAAATCGTGGATAATGACAAAAAGATAACGGTAAATTGGTCCGGTGCTCGGATGTAAATCGAGTAGTTACGACCGGACACTGCCCATGGCCGAGTTTGAGCCAGAACAATGGGTTCATTCGTAGATATTCTACTTTCGCTGTGCATGTTCTGGACTGGTCTTCATGCTTTCAAACATATCGTAACTCGATTTTATTTTGCACAATCTTCTCGGCAATTAACTAGACATCGGGCTGTGCTGCCGTTAGATGCACATATCTCTGCCGCGTCTCAAATTTCCTCATTTTCCCATTTTATTGGTCACAAGGCTGCGCGTATATTCCATGAGCTTCAACTCAATGTGTCTTTGACAGCCGTGAACTTTCGAGTCGAAACTACTGTCCTGAACACGTCCTTTGACAAGGCCTCTGTCCATATCGCTCAGGATGCTCCATGGCCTTACCCCCCAAAATTTAGACTTCTATCTGAGCAATTTTATTCCTTGGGTATAGCGACCGGACTCTCCGGGATGGCGCTCGGGTACATGCTTCTGTTCTGGTCATGCTTGATGGTCTTCCGTGGGCTGGGGTCAAATCTGGGGACCAACAATCCAACCGACCTTGAAGATGAACCGTTATCGAGTAGCGAGGGATCTCTAATGGGAGGGACAGGGCTCGCAGTACAACCAATCGTAAGCAGCGGTGCCTTGGTGGTAAAGTTTCGGACATAGGTAAACTTGTTTAGATACCAGGGGTGACGGTACCGCTTTCGCACGTTCCGATTCTCCTCGGGGCGCTCTTGGTTAGCCAGGTTATCCACGAAGCGGGGCATGCATTTACGGCTGTAATGTAAGCTCTATGTGTTATTCTTATGCTAAACTAATGGGGGGGGGGATGTTCTACAGAGAGTCTGTGCCAATAAACTCTGTCGGGATTGGCCTATTCGTCTGTCTGCCGTCAGCATTCGTATCCCTCGGATCAGCAGCGTTCGACAAGCTCTCGCCTGTGCCTCGAATGCGGATTGCAACAGCGGGGGCATATCATAACATCGTGCTATGGCTTATAATTGCTATACTTGGTTGGTAGGTTTATTCACCTAATCCATGTATTTGAAGCTGACTAGATCAGAAGGTCTGATATAAACAATATTATGAATCAGGGGTGGACTGGTTGGGGAACTCCATTGGGTCCGTATAGGTCGGTCGACGACTTGGGAGTTGCAATACGATCGATCGAACAGGTGAGAGTACAATTGCATTTCTTGACTACCGCTACTGATACGGTGTAGGAATCGGACTTATCATACCACTTGTTTCCGGGAGATATCATCACACGTATTGAAGATACGATACTATCCCGAGCACATCTACTTAAGGAGCGTCGAACTCCCCTTCAATTGTGGCATGACTTGTTGCTACATCACCATCACAATGTCACGATAGACGACTTGCCCGACATGGGCTGGTGTGTTGATAAAAAGTGGTATGAGGGTGGGTGCCAATTTATTATATTACGGCTCACAGGTAGAAATAATACAAATTAGGACAACCCACATCATGCTGTACACAATCCAGCCCTTCTTCGCTTGTATGCTTTGCTCCAGCGGTCTCCTACGCTAAAAATACCGGAAGATGTCTGGATGCTTTCAAAGTGTTCGATCCGCCGGAGACACCCATGGCTATTTCTCATGGCCGCTGCGCGAGCAAATGTATTACTGCTGACACAGCAGTCGCAGAAGACGAGCCAGATCAAGTGTGCGTCCGGTCAAAAGGCATAACTAGAATCGGAGTCGTGAGAAACAACCAAGACGAGAAAACGATTCTGTGGAGTGGGCCGAGCGAGGAGATTTGGGAACAGGGTAAAGTAGAATCGCGGTATTCGATATTAACACAGTCTGACCCGTCCTGCCTTCTAGTCCGAGTGACCGATATTGCGCCTAGATACTGGTTTGTCCCGTCGGGCTTGCCGGACCTCGTCGCATTATTTGTTTCGTGAGTTTCTACTTCTAGAAACCCAAGTTGTGCCTAACATATACCCATGATTTGATAGATACACATCAACGATAACACTTTCTCTTTACTTTCTGAACCTCCTCCCGATCCGTCATCTCGATGGCGCACAGGTTCTAAGCGCGCTCCTGGACTTGTACGCTCCCCAACCAAGTTCTTTCCTTCCGCCTAGCCCAGGTCTAACGATAGAAGAGGGACCAAGCGGCTACCCGCTCACGTCCGAATCATCAGCTCGTCGCCCCCGAATATCACGTAGACATACACCGTCGTCAAGATCTCAAGCGTCGAACCTACTGCACATCCAAGAGCCAGAAGACCCGAATTGGATCAGCAAAAACAGAGCCATGATAGAAAGAATCGCAGAAGGCACGGCGATTGGGCTAGTAGCAATCACAGCGGCGGGTAACGTGTGGATTCTTTCTCGATCAACCTAGCATATACCTTGGGGAATCCTGGAAGAAAAAAGATGTACATTCACTGATCTTTATGTAAACAACAAAGACACAAAAATCGCATAGAAGGGCAAGGGCTAGTAATTGAACAACAACATCTTCATGTCCGACCAAATAAGAGAAAAAAAGAAAAAGAGATTCAAGAACAGGTTACACGGATATTAGGTGGTGGTACAATCCGCAAGTAAAAAAGAGACAGAAAAAAAAGGGGGGGGGCATAAGGTTGTTTGTTGAGTGGTCGAATTTTTTAGACAACCGGTATTTCCTGTCGAGCGACACTTGCGATGCTTTCCTTGTCGACCAAATACGCAGCTTCGTGTTCTTCTCCGTTCAATTCTTGAGCATCTTGTTCATTGTCACTCCATCCGGGCGGAGGGGGCGGGGCACCGGCACCTCTCATCCATGGATCACTCCACAACTCGGCGATCTTGGCTCGTTTCTCGGGACTACGAACCAACAGTCTGCCCACGATCCTTCGCACGCCTTCGCCCAGTTCGCGCGGGTCATACTGGCACTGCGCGATCCTCAGCAGGTACGAGCGGCGCTGCTGGGTCGGGGAATGGGCCGAGTGGGTAGATGGCGCGGGGGACACCCCGGATGGGTCAGCGAACGGGAGTACACCCGTGGATAGCGCGAACAAGACGACTCCGCATGCCCAAGCGTCGGTTTCGCGTCCGTCGTAAGGCGAACCCATGATAATTTCAGGCGCGGCATACTCCTCGGATCCGCATCGGGTCGTCAATTTTGGATTGTCTGGATCAATAAACCGTGAGAGACCAAAGTCTGTGAGTTTGAGCAGAGGCGTGGTCAGTGGAGGAACGGGTTGCGTGAACGGGTTGGATGTGACAAGGATATCTTGAACCACCCCCAAAAAATAAAATGGTCAATTGCCAGCTCATGTAAAATCGGAGTAGACACACTTTCGAGTTTAATGTCCCGATGGACGAGCGCAACGCTATGCATCCACCCGACCGCACGACAAAGTTCGCCCCATAATCGCCTCAACAGCGTTTCCGACATTTTGTTCTGATTTTCTTCCTTGTTGATTAAATCAAACAGTTCACCCCCGCCAATATGCTCAACCACGAGGCAGTGATGTGTCGGCGTGGTGAATGAATGAAGGTAGGCGACGATCGACGGATGCGAAATGTGCTAGAGGCAAAGAAAAAAAATGTCACTTGAATACCGATGCGTGCCTGGAGAATTAATTGGCAGGGACTCACACGCAGAACCTCGACTTCGCGTACAAAACTGATCCTCGTCCTATCATTCACGTCACATAGCGCCCGGTCCATCATTTTGACAGCGACGAGCCTGCCCGTCGCACTGGTCTCTTCCAAATATCAAACCTTGCCGTGGGGGAAGACTCGATCAACAGGGGACTCTGTTGTCTGAGAATATCTCGACCTCGTGCCGCATCGGTCGCGTCGGCACCCTTGCTGCCACTGTTCTTGCCTTCGGGATCTATTTTTTCTCCGAGTCCGTTCATTCTGCGCCGAGGGCAGAGGGGCGAAGACCGTGCATCCGTCTGTCCCTTCGACGTTTGGCTTCGCTCGTACTGTGCGCTCTTCGATCTCCGACCGCCAGACTTCCCTCCTCGTCCTCGGCTAACCAGACACAACTAAATGCGCCGACTCCTAATCGGCTGATCAACTTGAGTTTGACATCCGAGTCGCACAAGAGGGTCCCAACGCGTGGAGAAGGCGGTCTCGGAACGTCCGGATTCGAGGGGTGGAGATTTGAGTGTTCACGATGGAGCGGTGGATGATGATGATGATGGTGTTGCGCAATCTCACCCCCGCCAGCACGAGCATGAGCACTTCTCACCGGTTTCTTCTGATGCGTCAAGTTGATCGGGGCAGGCAACGAAGCCGTAACCGGCCGCGGGGTATTTTCATTTGCGAGCGCGCGCCAGTCGGCCGAGAGTGATGTCGTCACCGTGGGTGCTGGCTTATCCTTGGCACCAAGCTGTTGTTGTTGCTGTTGTCCAACTTCTTCAAGCGACGGTCTCCTAGGTTCCATAGTGCCTCCTCCCCCAACACCCACTCCTTCATCCAAGTCGACAAATGCGCGCGTTTCGGGACGGGCAGGCGACGCTCCGCGCGAGCTCCCGCCCGACCAGCCTGTACTCGCCTGCGACCCTCCCCAGCGCCGATTCTCCCAAGACGCGAGTCCACCCAAACTCGCTGCACTCGCAAATCCGCTCAACCCAGGCGGACTACCGTATCCAGCCCAGGTATCACCTCCACCACCACCAGTCGCTTCTTCCCACTGATCACGCCGGTCAACGTTGGAACGAGACGGGAAGAACCGTTCGCGGGGAGGAAGTCGCGCCGCCCTGTCGGGGGACAAGGACAAACTCGGACCCGCATCCCGATCGGGCGTGCCCGGTCTCCTGCTCGTCGGGCCATGTTGGCTCCGCGCAGACGGGCGGCGGGACAGGCTCGGGGGCGGCTCGGGCATGAGCGTCGCGGCGCTCTGGCTAAAGAACGAATCGTTGGCCGTCGCCTTGCGTGGAGGCTGACGAAACTTTGAGTCCGAGGCGGAGCGATTAACGCTGGCGCCGCCCATCCCAGAGTTGAACGCAAACGTGCTGCTGCCGTCGTCGTTGTTGCTGTTGCCCGAAGTGGACGAGGAGGACATGGTCGAGGAACGAGAGGGCTGGTGGAGCCGGGAGATGGACTTTGACTTGACGAGTGGAGTGGGCGGAGCAGGAGTGGGCCCAGCTGAGGAGCCAAAGCCCGATGCGAAGAACGCGCTCGTGCGGCTCGTGGTCGAGCGTGGACTCCCGTTGCTCTCGGTAGGCGACATCGGGGACCCCGTGCCTCGGGTAGGCGAATGATCGCTCGCCAGCCGACGTCCATATTCAGACGCAGTACCCGTGGGGACGGGAGGGGCGAGATCCGGGTGGAAGGGGAGCGAGTCGGCCAATGCTATGGCTAAAGTCGTGTATGTTGAGCTGCAAGACGGAGAGTTTGGCCGTCTTGGGCGAGTTTTGGACCGTCTCCGAGCCGGTGTCTGCTGCACTCAACGTACCGGTCGGCTCGGACTGTTCCGGACTGAGCACCAGGGCCGAGGAGACATCGGAGCCCAGGCTCGAGTTGAAGGTCCTGGATGGATCGGGGGTGGGCAGTCGATGGAGTGTCCGCGGGTGAGTCGGGATCTGGACAGGAGACAAGTTGGCAATGTCCAGCTTGAGTGGCGTCGCTGGAGTTGTTGTCGTGTCAAAGTTCCAGCCCAATGGAGGTGGTGGGACGGGGGCTTCCATCTTGTTATTGCTCATTAGATGTATCCAGCCAGTAAAAATATTCGAGTTCAGATGCGTATCCACCAATAGAGCTACAAAGAGCGCTCGTAGCGATGGAGATCTGCCATGATACTGGTCAGTACTGGACCACGGGCGGATGGGAGTAGTCAAACAGAACAAGACACACACCAGAGACGCAAACTAGTGATCTACAATGAGTCAGAGCTGCCGGCATCCGTTAGCCAATCACAGACACAAACGCAGTAAACAGATATTAAATGCACACATACTTGGCCAATCCAAATGGATCCCGCTGCAGCTGGTGGTGGAATAGATAGAGTCGCTGGGGGAATGTGATAAGCGGAATGACTACCGACGATAACAGTTCCTATCAGTGTGCTCGTGGGCCTTCCCTGTAAAGTACCCTAGAACACCGAGGTTTACCGTCTCAGCCCAGTTCACTGGCCCATATGCAATTTTCGCCGCTGGAGCTGCCGTGGATGATGGTGGGAGCAATCGAGCCGCAGGGCTTAGACTCCAAGTGTTTCAGCGCACGTGTGCGTCGTGACCGCGGCGTTATTTTTAAAAGTCAAATCGGGAAATATGATTTACTACAATTACTAGTTTATATGCACATGACAACATTAACAGCGACACAATATGATTGATTTACAGTACACCTCCAGGGACAGCCATCTTCGGAAAGCAAATAAATCTGTGTGTTATTCAGCCCAATCAGTATCATGTACGTCAAATAACTCAAACAGAAAAAAGTCAGGAAAATAGGCAATATCGGTTTGTCCTCTTTCGACAAGTCGGAACAGGTCTGAGATATGTTCATCCTAAAGGACGTGATTGGCCCTGAAAACTCACCTCAAGTAGATTCATTGGGGAGCGGAGGTCGGGCCGTTGGGATCTTTTGGATCGCCACGCGTTCTCCATTCATCCAGCTTGATCCGACTGGGGTTGCAATACCCGATCCCGAGCCGCCCATGCTTGCTACGGTCGCCTTGACCATACCGATACCCGAGCCGCCTCTTCCGACGGATTCATCCTCGTTCCATTCCCCTTCGAGATGAACCGCGGGCACATGACTGTCCTCTGAAGAGACCAGCACTTCGACTCCACCCTCTCGTGACAGCTGCAATCGCCTGAGCGCCTCAATCAGATCGGCCGCGAGAGCATCCTTGTTGGGTGGATCTTCGACCACGGGCTCCCATCCCACAGGCGGCGATCCCGGTGGGGATATCAAAAAGTTCTTCTCGAGCGCTGGGACCGCGAGCATCGAAGGCTGGGCGGTTCGGGTTGGAGTCGGCGCTCCCCGGAACACGCGTAATACGAACTCTGGTCTGTGGACAAGGGTGAATGAATGCTCTTGGGGTATTGGGGTAAAATGAATAAGGGACTTACCCTTCCGAGTCATGTCCCAAGCTCAGCCCGTCGGTTCCGGCTTTGGCATCCTCGGCACTCCGCTCGTCCCAATACACAAGGATGATTCGAGCCAAACCGCGGAGAGGCGCCCACGAATGGAGCTCGCCATACGAGGCAAAGAGATCGCGTAGGACTTGAAGGACAAGGGGGTCAAAGAATGACGGCGGAAGTGAGGGTACGATTAACGTATTGGTCGCCTGAGGCGGAGTGGTGGACTTGGCCTCATGGGAATGGTCGGCACTGGAAGGCTGATCCATTTAAATTTTGCTCAAGATGGGAAAATTTATGCCATGTACCCTTTGTCCCTGGATAAAAGGCGCTGGGCGGCTAACTTAATTGCAATGCCAATAAGCTACCAGGAACATGCGCAAGGGCAATGTGCGAATTCTCACCAGGACCGGCATCTTTCCATCACCAGCTGGTTTACCGAGCCACCCGAAGGCCTTAATATCTGAGCCACCTATAACACGTGTTTAGCTTGATCAGATTAAATTTATAAAGGTGAGTCGAGCGCTCGAGTTTGCTTTACAGGTCATCTCCCCTCGACCACCTCGTTCGTTCTGGCCACCCGTTTGCGAAAGATATCCGATCGGCTGCGTGGTCGACAGAAGCCTACACGTCCACCCCCTTTACAGCCCAACGACGACGACATGTCTCGCACCGGGCCTCCCCATTACCACCAGGGCTCCGCCAATCTTTGTCACTGTGCATTCTCAGAAAGTTACCATAACACTTCCGCACCATACATATACCCATCCGCACCTGCACCTGCACCTCCTCCCGCTGGTAGACCCCGTCCAATAGCAGGCCACCCATCCGAATACGCCCCCGCCATCCGCAGAGTCCCCAAGCCCAAGCCCACCAACAAAATCGCCAAGTCCCGAGACATGAAATTCGACGAAGACACCTGGCAATGGTACTTTGAAACCGCCGACGCACCGGGCGTAAGATGGCTCGAGTCCGTCAGACATATCGAAGACCTCCCCCAGGCCAAGGACCCGGACTTTGCATCGATGCTCAACGAGTATTACATGGCCGGCCATGTCATTGATATGCCCGATCAAGAAAGGCTCCCAGTCGTGCCCGGCGGACTAGGGAAAGGATGGAGGTACAAGCGAGCCGCTCCTCCTCCGGCCGTACAGAAACAGCCGACCCAGCACCCTCCTGCCCCAGCGCAACCCCAGACCTGGATTGAGCCGATTTATCATCAGCGGTATCCTGCGGCGCCTCAGTATGCCGGCGGATCGGCTCATCCTGTCTCCATGCGTCCGAACCACGATGGGTGGCGCGTATATTCGAGCGCCCCGCCTCACGAATTTCCTCGTGCACTTCATGAAACTCGACACCCTTCTGAGGGGTCCGAGCGCTTAGGTCCTCTTCCGGGTACCCCAGGACCAAGACACTACGTCGATGCGTCTGCCCACAGAGGCTATCGACCGCCTTCTCCAGACGACTCTCCGAGCGAAGAAAGCGAAGACGAAGAAGATGAAGATGAAGACGACGAATCAGACGATAGCTATAATTACCCAGAACTTCATCGTTCAAGGTCTTACGCTCCGCCCCCACCTCCCAAGCCTCCACACCATGCGCAAAGACTGAGGGAAAGAGGTTACAGGGTGACCGATCCGCATACTAACGTGGGTGAGTCTTCGTGGTGAGACCCACCCCGGATTTACCTGTATACAATAATAGTGTGAATAATGTGTACTCAACAACCCCCCTTCTTTTTTGGGTTTATTTCGTGGGCATGTATATTACAATGAAACTTGAAAACATGGATCCAATAATTATCTCAGACCCGGACGGACTAGACGCTCCCGCACTCGCCATGGGCAAACACGGTCGCTCAGCCTCATCCCCCAACGTCCCCCCGGCCAAAACATACCAGAAAATCGAGATTCACAGGGTACTGCAAACACGAACCACCCTCGGGGTCTCACGCATGCCCGACCTCGTGTTCGACCTGCGATACGACCCGCGCCACGCGTTTGACCGATCAGACGAGCCCGGCCCGGTCGATTTGACGACTGCCCCGGCTTTTCAGCCCGGTCAGACTTTTGTGAGGTTCTTGATCCGGCATCCGTTTGGGGGGCGCGGGGGGGATTGGGTGCAGGATGTGGAAGACGCGCAGTATTTGACTGTCATGGGTGTGCTGAGGATCATTTCGGGAATGGTGCATCGGAATATTGACCAGGTGTGTTTTCTCACTTTTTTCTCTCTCTGATTCAGTGTATGCACTCGTTAGTCACACTTTCTTTTTGGGCGGTGTAGCATTTAGACTGGGACCCGCTCTCAGAGTTCGACAAGAGTTTCGTATACGAGGCGTACCTCAATCGACCATGTCCAGACGAAGACGCAGCGGGGCGACGGCTACATTTATTCTGCGAGAAATACATGTTTGGGGGGATCGAACAGTTACCGTTTAAAGCCAAGGGTACCACGGCCGAAGGACCCACTTTTTCGGTCAAGTTGATTAAAAGTAAGTTGGGAACGCACACAATTGAAACAAATAAAAAAAAAAGCTCATGACTGTGTAGATTCGAAGCTCAAGCGGTATGATAAATTGAGTGGGTTTCGTATACCTAGTGGGAAGGGAAGGTGGACTGGAAGAGGGGACACAACGTATCCGTATTTGGTTGATGATATGGCCAGTTCGAGGCGGGTGGAATGAGATGAGCGAACCTTCCTATTCCCAGTGTATGGTTTTCCTTTTTAATTTATTTGTCCTTGGAGAAGACGCATACACAGAGCTAATGTTATTGAGATTTGAATGTATGCGCCTGAGAATTCAATGGTAAATATCTATTTAATTTATCCAAATCAAGGACCACGTTTACTATTGATACTGTGTGATTGATAGTCAGAGTCCGAGTATTCTCTTGGCCGAGAAAGTAAGTTTGACTGGAGGCTATGTATCCCGCGCCCAACATAGATACTGCAAGGCCTGTTGGCAGTAGCCGAGTGATCTAAGTTTAAGTAGTTTGTGGAAAGACAATTCATTATACTAAAACCGCTAACGCGCCCAAAATTTGCGTTTTGCTTAAGCTTTTATTAAGTGCTTGTTGCACTACGTTCATACTTTCATCAAATTTATTCAGGACCTTCGACTTTAATTTGCATTTTCTGCATCTCAAATATCAACCCATGCCCTGAGAATCTGCTCATGCTTTTCGGATCGTGGTTTGATATCAACTTCGAATGCGGTTGGTTGGCTGTATATGTGGAAAGTAGTAGTAAGATCGATGCTTCACCACGAATTTATCACATACCTGACAAGTACATTTTGTTTCATCTCGGCAGTCAGTTTAATTGGACAACCTCGGAGTCAAGTTTGGGACGGATGTCAAAGAAAGCAAATAGGCCGCTTGCTACCATAAACAGTGAGGTTCGTGCAAAGTGTATCCCAGGACAACTCCTTTATAGATATTTTTTGGCTGTTAGGTTGCTTCTCGCCAACGATGGCGTGGAACTCACCGACGGCCGAAACCAAATGCCGGAGCTTCAGGGGTTGAGGGGTCCAAGAACCGGCTTGGATCGAAACATTCAGGGTTGGATACACCCTCTCGTCAAAACTCATTGCTCTGGAGATTACATTAATTGAGTTCTCCAAGACTTTGGACTAGTATCTGAGTATCAACCAAAAAACCTACCGTTGATTTGCTATACTGGGGCAGTCACGGGTTTGTGTCAGTCGGATCACTATTAATACATCGATAAGGAGCTCACATGGCTGCTCCCTTGGGGATTCGGTATCCTTTATAAACATCGTCCTCAATGGCGGCATGAGGCACCCCTGTCGACAAGTTAATTAGTGGGTCTCAACACGATGAACTGAACAGCTACATCGCTTCGCATACCTAGTGGGAGAACCGATCTCCAACGAAGTGCCTCTTTAATGACTGCCTCGACATATGGCATAGACTGTTGGTCCTCTATCTCTGGGAATCGGTTACCACACAAAATACTGTCTACTTCGGCTTGTGCCTTAGTCTGCACCTCGGGGTACATTGCCATGGCTACAATCAAGATTAAAGTGCTTGAAACAGTCTATGAACCCGTTAGATCGCATATCAAGGGTGAGGCCTGTTCCAAAAGACTTACAGTATCGGTGCCAGCTTCATTTGAACAATTAACCCAAGAACGGAGTCCAAATTTAAACACCATGATTTGAGCTTACCTGCGAATAAACTGCCTGCTGCCCAGAGCACAGTCTCCTTCTCCTCTTTAGATGGTTCTTTGACGTACTTTGATAAAATATGTCTCAGCATTGAAGGGGGAGCACTTCCGGTACCCTTATCCCATCAAAAGTTATAAGCATCACTGGGAGTCTTTGTGAAGTACTTGGCGTACCATTTTTTCCCTCGTCCAGTTGTAAGGCACATGAAGCATCTGCTCGGTCTGCCAGCGCCAAACAAGTGCTTTACGCTTCCACTGTGCACCGGGAAACCATGCGGGAATGTACTGCATCCAGGGAATAAGGTTGACGTAGAAGTCTACATAGATATAAGTTTCACAATGTCAGCTGTTGTAGCCTTACAGAGTCGGTCGCTATATAAGATAACGTACTGGAAGCTATTATAGATCGGGAAAATCCATCCACAGCGCAACTAACTGTCTCGAATAAGGTATCGTTGGATGATGTTGCCTCATATCCATAAACTGCTATGATAATCGATGACCCAGCCATCCTATTCACAGATTTAGTTGGAGGATATGCGATATATGTACGATACTTGCCGTCTCAAGTGACTTTCAAAACGGTCAGGTTCTTCTAGTAGCCGCTGAAGAGCTAACCGCGAGTTCTTTACTATCAGAGGCGATAGCTCTTCGCTTGCTCGTTTGTGCAAAAGTTCATGGGTCATTCGACGCTGAGTCCGCCACCGTTCTCCATACGAGATCACAGCTGTATTGTTTGCCCACCCAAGGCTAAATAGAAGAATCAAAGTATTGAGCAATATCACTCTTGCCGGCACACATATGCATACTCACAGCCGGTCACTCGTACCCATGGTACTATGAAACTGGGGCCGATCAGAGTAGATAGACGAACGCTTGGTTAAAAGGTCTTCAGCCATGTTGGTTGAGTTTAATATGATCATTGTCTCCCCCAAGAGTTTGAAGGAAATAATGTCACCTATATATACAGGAGGATCTCAGTGATACAAATCACAACAGTTAAAAGTCGGCCCTTCACTTACTTCCCAGCTTACTTGACCATCTACCGTACTCTTTAGATATATCTGTAGCACCCATTAACAGGCGCATGTGGCCAATAAGAGGGTCGGATGGAGGTGAGGGTGGTAGAGGCAGAAGGTCTTTAGCCCTTCTGGGGACCAGCCAAGATCGAACCAGAGCTACACACAATGCCAGGAATAAGGTAAAAAGGTATGTATCCGTTGTGTACATTGGACTGAAGGGGAAGGGTTTCAATGGAGCAAAAACGTAGAGCAACACGGAGCGTGAGGAGAGGAGGATATTTATACCATAGTGTTTAACTAAGACATAGTAAGCAACTATATAAAATTATGTACTCTTGAGCCGGATTCCAGATTTGCGCATGTCAGTGCACCACAAGCGGAGAAATCTCTCAGCTTACGGCAATCGTGGGGCATAGCGGTCGCATTTGGTAACAAAGCCCAAATTGGAGCTTCGGATATGTCCAAGGCTAGAGTATTGGGATTTCCAAGACATTGAAGGTGTCTGGAGTGTGTTATTTTTAGACTCTGGTGTCTCTTCTTTTAGTGATTTCTAATTGTACTTGCAGTCCTTCTGGAAGTTTTTATACTCTTCTATTTCCCATTCGTTTTTTGATAGTTAAGTCCACGGGGCACATTACATGCGGGCTGCTACATGATATACCTGCCCCATATTCCTTGACTAAGCGCCAGTGAACGATACGCACATACATATTATGGCACCCTAGATGCGCACGTATCATTGATTGCTATTTAGTCTAGGAACCTGAGACAGGTATATCATGATGTAGCGGCCCGCATGCAGTGTGTGCAGGCTTAAGCTTGGACATCAAACAACCAATGGACAATAGAAACCGAGTCTAAAATATTCTCAAAAGGGCGGCAGGGCGACTTCCAACTGTCTCATCACACATTTTTGGTGCCCCAGTAAAATTCCATATAATATATATGACTTAAATTCCGGGGACCAAGGGCTCCAACTATACAGTAAGGAGCTGTGCTTGATCATTATCTTCACCCAGTATAACTGACAGTGCTTGGATTGCGATGTAGCGCCAGGACACCTTTGAGTTTGCTATGTTTTTGAAAGGAGATATATAGGATACATAATTCATACACAACTGCTTGATGTATCAACCTTATATTGGGTAGCAATGCAGTTCTATGGCCTAACGGATGGGCTCGCACACAAATAGCACGCTCGACCTCACTGGAAGATGGCTGCCGTCCCTGGCCCAAGATCTAACCTTACAGTAAATTGAACGTGATAAGCATTGATGGTGCAATGGAGATGTATCCCAATGTATATGCGAGCCCGTGATACAAAACGAGCGTCAACTGCCGACGTCTTTATGACCAAGTTTTAACCCCCCCCCTCCTCTCATCACGCAAGCAATAGTAGCCGCACGCGAGCAAGATGAGTCGCTCTACAAGCTTAACAGAGGTCAGACGGCTACTTGATTACATCCTCCACAACAGGGACAACCCAGCAATAGCGAAAGAAGTTGCCCTAGAAAGAGGCTTATGGCCAGATCGAGAAAAGAGGTCAGTTGCCCTGGCACACCCTGTTGGGTCCAGCCACATAGATTTGGGCAGTTTGCACACAACGTTAGTCATGAATACTTTCTAGTACTATGAAGTTAGCAATAAGTTGATCCAACGACTGGTTCGCTTCATATAAGTATGCTCTTGATACCAGGTTCGGATTGCAATTAGTCCGTTAATTGTCATCCTGGCCACAAGTATGATTAGATACCAGCATGCCCATGGTTTATTGGAGTCATAGGTCTCGATCAATTGATGGTATGCATATATACTGTAGCATTACCACGACGAAATATCACATTGTAACGTCACCGTGTTACTCCTTTGTGGCGTGGGGCCTAGGTGTACATGCGTAAGTGCCTTTGTTTGGCTCCATCTTTTGTCCAGTGTAATGATTTTGCCAATGAACCATCCCCTTTGATGATGGCTGCTTACCTCTCTATGCCAAGTGATAGTTCGGTATTATAATATCCGATGAGACAACTGCATCTACCAACCCCCGACGTCCCTGCTACATGCCTTGAATCCAGTGAGGCATCTTTTCTCGATAAGCTGGCTTGAGTAGGGTGGGGAATCCCGGGCCCTCCCTTGGTTCTCCCTCCCCTGGAGTTGAAGCGTGTAACGGTGATGGTGATGGTGATGGTGATGGCAATAGCGATTCCCTGGGCGGCTCAATTCAAAGTACAGCACATGCAAAACTAGGCGCCAAATGAACGGTTTACAATTACATTTGATGGACCAGACTTGAGAATGATCGCGTCCCCTCAAGCTGAATCCTCCTCTCCACCACTACATATACAACGGACATAACAATGCCCTCTTCGGGCGGCTTCAACGGACCACGACGACCATGGGTTCCCTCGATAGCTGAAGTATTTAGCTCTTCGATGTATTGTGCTGGCGCACATGAAAGGGCTGCGAGTATGGTTTCTGATAGCAATATCCAATCGACGACCAGGATGGGTCATCCAAACTTGACCTCCTCGGTGCCAACCAGTTCTCGAAACGACGCACCCATCGCTGATCAAACCGTCCTTGCCGTTACATGCGACAAGTTGACCTACACCAACGTTACTATAAACCGTGACACCGCAGATGCACAGACCATTCGCCAGACGATCGCCTCCAAGGTAAGGATGTCTGGCTTCCAGCTTCTAAAGACCTCCGCTAACTAGGTCAGATCACAAGCAATCCGAGCCTCAAGTTTGACATATATCGAATCGCATCCTCCAACGCTCCGCTTGGCTACCCCTTAGACGACGACCAACTGCTCCTCACCTGCCTGCAAGAGCGCCAAGGCGTGCCACACTTCTTCGCTGACCTGTCCGTGATACCCCCTCATTTAGTGGTACATTCAAATTCTCATCAAGTTTCACATTCCCGAGTACTATCATCTCCAGCCTCTTTGTCGACGATAGTTCCTGCCACACTATTAATGCCTGAACCATGTGTCCAACGCGCAAGCGATACGTCATCAGTGACCAGGAGCAGTCCCAGTCTCCCATCCGATTCCGCCACTCGGCATGACCCCGTTCCAAGCCGATCAACCCATCATTGCCAAGACCTGATCACGGACCCTGGCGGCAATATAGCAATACCCGAACCAGCACAAATATCTCCCATCACTCAGCCGTTCGAACGACAGACACGCAGATATTCTGTACCTTACTGGGATGAAAGTCCCCCTATTATCGCTTCTCCCGGTTCAGACCATGCTGTTTCCAGTCTTCTCAGATATCGTACACCTCAACCTGGGCAAACTCACATGGTACATGGAACATTGTATTCCGAACCTGGTAGGATGTCCGAAGCTGAGGTGATCAGGCAAAATTCGGGATACTCGGAAGGCGCAAATTCGAGAATGGATGCTGGCTCTTATCAAAGTCAAGCCTTTATGGAGGGTCCGTCTCTCCATGGGGGCTGTAATAGAACAATCAGCCGAAGGATGGTGGGCCGGGCTATGGTGCTAATATTCGGCTGCCGTATTGATTGATTATATTTTAGACGGTGGATGAAGTTCTGCATGAACTCCATAGTCATGGATGCAAAAGCATGTCGCCCTATGTAAACAGATCGATGTCTGGCGATAATCCGGTGGCGTATGGTGGTTTTGGAGACATCTATCGCGGAGTACTCAATAATGGAGCAGAGGTCAGCCTGAAGTGTGTGAGGCTGGAGGTCGATTTAGACGACGGTGGGCAAAGGAAGATCAAGGTATACATGCTGTTTTATCTTTAGTTCGTTTGGCTGTCATTTCTACAACTTATGCTAGGATGCTGCGCACGAGCTATACATTTGGTCGAAGTGTAAGCATCCGAATGTTCTGGAATTAATGGGGGTGACTCAGCACCGTGGTCACCTTGCGATGGTTTCTCCATGGATGGAGAATGGCGACCTTACCCGATTTCTGGTTGAACACCCCTATATCGACCGGTACAACCTGGTAAGCAAAACGCCGCATGTGTATAGTCTGAAATCGATTGTTGCGTGATAGTGTGCGCAAATAGCTGATGGAGTTGCGTATCTACATCAAGAAAATGTGGTATGTATACTACCGCCGCTAAGAAAGCGTATCAGGCATAACACCTTTTTACTTAGGTCCATGGAGACATAAAAGGGGTAAACACGTTTGTAAATTTTGTTTGGTCAATATTCACGCTGTTCGAATATCAGGCAAACATCTTGGTATCAAAGGACCTTACACCCAAGATAACGGACTTTGGCACTGCAAGTCGAATCGATTGCACCCTCAAGTTTACAGAGACTAGTTGTTCTCAAACCGTGTCGATTCGCTGGACGGTAAGATCTCACGAACCAACAACAGCGTGCTGCAAGCAACTAGTTGGATTTAGGCTCCCGAAGTTATGGCCGAAACCATCGACAAGAGCACTCCTGAGGCGGATGTGTTTTCGCTTGGGATGGTACGCGCATTACTGCTTACATGATTAAAAGGTCTGATAGTAAACGTTCTTTAGACAATTCTAGTATGCATCAGGGCAACTAGATCACACATCATAACTAACTAAGTGTGCAGGAGGTGTTTACAGGAAACGTGCCTTTTCCTGGTGTAAGCACCCCTGCTGTGATCTTGAAGCTTGTGACAGGAGGGCATCCCGCCAGACCGGAAGAGCATATACCAACTGGCGATGATCGGGCAGACCTGTTGTGGTCGCTTCTGTCTGATTGCTGGGCATTTAAACCAGAGGATAGACCAACTGCGGATGATGTGAAGTACAGAGTCAGTCCATGTGATCATTGTTGCTTTTGCGTGGCGTCTAATGTGTTTTACAGATGAGAATCATCGGGTCGATATGATCAATGAGGACAAGGTTTTTTTTTTTCGATAAATAACTTTTGGTCAAGATTTTTTAGGAAAGGGACAATGAAAAAGTATTAAAGTAATAATTTTGTATTTTTTTCGGGGATTTTGCGTTCACCTTTGGTGATTGCTATTGTCGCGTTGTTATTTATGTGCTGCCAATTGATTATTAGATTTGTGAATCGGGTAATTATAAAGAGTTTACATGTACATAGATTTGTGCGCAACGGAATGTTTACGCTTGACGCGACTCTTGTGGCTATATCCTGCCTCACTGCTGCTCTCTGAACTATCGAGGGTGAACGACCTTGACTCCGTATCGAAACGGAATCCGGGCGTTATTTGCAGTAAGCCCTAAAATGTTATTTATTGTAGCATGGGAATTTCTTGGGTCTCGAGATTAGAATGCTTTGATCGGGCCCAATACTCAGGGCAGGAGTCTGATCATTTTCTTTCGTTCCATCATCCAAATCGATATCATGGAGCAGCTCATTTACCCTTGCGCGTTTCCTTACATTAATCGAGCATGTTGAGCGGCTCTCCTTGTCTACGAACTTGTGATCAGTTGAATCAAATTCCTACGATCGCGTCGACAAAGGGATTCAACACTAATTTCGTTCATCGGATTCATTTGTACTTCCGCTCACATTTTATGGGCAAGTTTGAATAATTCTTGCTTTATTTTATTTCACTGAACGTCAATAGCTTCGAGTTGACATTCCGGTCCTGGAATAGTATAGAGTCACTGCAAGCCACGCCTGCTCGCGGCGCCGATTCTAATCCTATGTAGTTGCTCAAAGCGGATAAACAATTACAAAGCAGCCTTGATACGTGTGGCACCGGACTGTTATGGACCGGGTCGACAACCACATGCTCGAGAATGGCGAATTCACGTTATCGAGGTTTACGGGTTCCTACCAGCGGATATCGACCTCCAATCGTCCCCAACGGTAACAACACCGAAAAGTACTACGTATACGAGAACAGCAACGTCGGGTATCCGTCAATGCCGATGCCACAGGCTTCGTTCCTAGAACGCATTGTTCCTCCATGGGACGCTCACACCGTACAGCCAATGAGTCCCTTTCCCCTTGGCTATGGATCGGGTACAGCTCCTCACCAAATGGGAGGGCACTTGCAGGTGATAACAAACCACAATAATATACAACCTGGAGGTTCGGAAGGCAGATTTGTCCAAGTAAGTACTGATGCATTGTTATTTGTTATCATGTTTTGATTTTACGAAGTCTCCAAGCTCTTATGGTTCGCCATCACCAAACTCATGCGGTGTACCGTCAATCCGCCGGTGTAAAATCATTAAGATTGCACTTAGCGAGGGACAATATATGAGAGTAGATCTTACCAGATGTTTATGTGGCAAAGAACTTCGGGAGGCTATCATATCTGAGGTACAACGCTGCGACCTACTCCTTCCACCTCGGTTTACATACCATCCTTTTGCTAGCTCCTGAATACAACTGACCCTCCCATTTCGCAATTTGACATTTTTCGTGACTATCCTCCAGTGCCAGCACCGAGCGTAGCCCTCAATGACCAACAGCTGATGCTTGATGTCGAGCACTTCGGGGACGCGGAAGGCTCGTTGAGGTTGTCTGTCTGGGGTACGAAGGCGAACTCTAATCCCTACTGGCCCAGAGCGGAGCTCGCGCCTACTTCTTCATACCCTCGCCTCCCATACCCTATCCATACAGGCCCTTCGTTTCCTGTAAACTTGAAGACCTCGATGGTTGGACACTATGGCTCCGAAGCCTCTACTACGACTAACGCAAGTTCTCAATCCAGTAGATACCCCACCAGTCCTTCGAGTTGTACCTCCTTTCCCGGATCCACCTACACAGCCGTGACCATGCCCATACCCATGCCTGCACCCGCACCCAGAAACGAGTACGAATACAGTCCAGCACCAGGATTTCCTACTGCCGGTTCATGTAATACATCAAACCCTACGTCTGGGAACTCTACTTTCAGAAGCCCCATTACTCGTGGTGAAGTCCCTCGGCCTGGTTCAGTGATTATTGATGGTACAATGGTAATGTCCGGATTCTATGATGAAAATACGCCGTTCCTCTTAGTCAAGGCATCTGTAGGCAACTGAAGAAATACTCTCGCATCTCTACGCCCGGGGATGCCGGAACCTTACTGAGTATCTCGATGAATCCACTTTTAGCAGAGAACCTGTAGCAAGTGGCGGAGCTGCGGATGTATACACTGGGTGGTTGTACACGGGTCAAAGGGTTGGTGTGAAGTGTATCAGGATGACCAACGCAGCTATAAGCGACGAAGGGCGGAGCAAACGCAAGGCAAGCATCGTTTCTTATACGCCATTCGTCGATCCTTCTTGGTCCAACCTTAAGCACAGATTACGGCACATGAGATATATGTGTGGTCGAAGTGCAGACATCCAAACGTACTGGAGCTGATTGGGATTACCCAATATCGGAATCGAATTGCAATGGTTTCGCCTTGGATGGAGAATGGTGATCTGCGTAGTTTTCTTCATTCGTATCCTGACGCAGATCGCTACGAGTTGGTAAGTACGATTGGAGCTGTCTAAGGTTGCTCTCATGTTAGTTGTGTAGTGTGCTCAAATGGCCGATGGGGTCGCATATCTGCACTCCCAGAACATTGTGAGTAGCTCCGCTCTATGGTGGTGACCACCTCGTATTGATACACTCGATTTCCAGGTGCACGGGGACATCAAAGGGGTAAGGTTGGTGCTATCTACATCTGACCCGGACGGGCTGACGAGCGCATCCAGGCCAATGTGCTAATATCGAAAGAATTCGTCCTAAAGATTGCGGACTTTGGGACTTCAGCCCTGAAGGACTACACGCTAGCGTTTGCCCAGACTGGGACAAAGCCTGGGATGACGATACGTTGGACGGCAAGCTATTTACACACTATCATGGCTGGCTACGATTAAATGCGTTATTGACAGGCGCCTGAGATCATGGAAGAGAAATCGGAAAATTCAAAAGCAGCTGATATATACGCGTTGGGGATGGTGAGTAGTAAATACTTGCTTATCATTAACGATAGTAATTGGGTTATATTTTCAGACTATCCTGGTGCGCACTAAGATCAGTGTCAGATTGTAGACTCTAATCCGCGTACGTTCAGGAGGCTATGACGGGAAGCATTCCGTATGTGGAAGTACCGAACGAAATAGTGGTGATGAGGAAGATCACAGAAGGAACACTCCCTCCGCGCCCTGAGGCGCATATACCCATTAGTTGTTATCGTGCCAGCACCCTTTGGCACTTAATGAACCAGTGCTGGAGTCGTAATCCCCAGACTCGTCCAACCGCCATTCAGGTGCAGGAGCGGGTCTCTCAACTAGCTTATTCGTATTCAGACACCTGAACATTATTGCAGGCGCGGTTCACCCCATCATATCCCCGGACGCCGTGAATGGTATCGCGACAATCTATATCTTGGGTCGGCAATGATTTGATTATTCTTCATAGGCTTCCCACCGAATAATATCAGCACAATGAACCAGTTAACACCATCGCTGCACCTAATATCACGTGCTTAATAGGGTTAAGAATAACGTATTGGGATGTTCCAACCTATGTACTATAATAACAATGTCCAATGCTTCACGACCAATAAACCATGTTATTTCTACCATTTAGCAGCGTCGATGTATTAGATAGGGTCAAAGAGGTGATTCCTTCTGGGAGCATACAAGGAGATGTCATATGAAACCCGCTGGTAGGAAGTTGAGCTGCACCATGTTCAATCTAGCAGAGTCTAATGTGGTAATTGAAATTTCAGTATATGTATGACCCTTCGCGAAGCTAACTAAGTTGACTGGAGTCCTGTATAAAGTCTGTTACTATGCTATGAGTGTTACATTAGTTGCCGAAAGGAGCTAGCCCCCTAGCCTGAGTACAACAAATCCTGATAGATATTACCAAGTCGCTGCTATTCATCCATGCTTATGAACCTTGTGTGTGCTATTATATATAGCGTTATAACACCTCAGTGGGTTTGCGTGCCGTACCAAACCGTACCACACACGTCAACAGTAATTTGAGGCCAACATCCTATAAAAGTACGTTATACGCCCACATATCACATAGATAAACGCCCTAAAAACACCCGATAGTAACAAAATATCGCATTACATTTGTATCCGGTAGAAGCCCTCAACAAATGGCTCCTTAGGATGAATAACGCTCTTCTATGCGCGCTGTTACCAAGATCCTCAGATTCTAAAGTGCATTTGCATTGAGAATTCCCGCCCGTGTGGGGGCCGCGTGGAAGTAGTAATTTCGTATAGATACGCAGCTCGAATAACTTACCCGCGTGGGCTAGCGTCTTGATTAGTTGGAGGGGCTACATGGAGAATTGTGAGAATGATAGACTATTATTCACAGCGATGTGTGGATGTGATTGCATGGTCGAACGCGGGCGCCGAGATTATGTGCCTCCGGTGGCTTTGCGGGCTACTTATTTTACCCGCATTTCTGAGGGGACGAGGCAAGATGCTAATCCGGCAGATTCGGGCTGGCGAGACCGAGACCACAGTCATAGTTTGCTTAGGGATGAACAAATTGCGCGGGCTTATAGATCACATTGAAATGCGATTTTGCCATGTTGGGGCCACGAAAGACGGGAGTTCTTAATGAGATGACTAGTTTCAGGTTTCATAGTAATTTGAAAAGGCAAACTGCACATGCTAGCGCGACAGCGCGCGGTAGTCACTACAGCCTTTACAGTTGGAGTTCACACCAGCTAATGAGCGCGGGCACCAGCTGGGAATATGTACAGTATTGAACGTGAATTTTCGGTTCACAACTTTGTCTCAGTACCCGGTGCCTCGAACCCGGCCCACTCCCATTCAGCGTCCATACCGGCGGCACCAACTTGCTCCATCTTGACACCATCGTATTCCCCTACATCCGACACTGGCTTTTCACCTGGCCTCTTAATCTTTCCTTCAATCCCGAGTTTCTGTAAATGGAGACCGACGCTGTGTGCCGCGGCGGGCCACAATGTGCGGGGGTACTCGGCGTATAATGACTCAACTATATGACCAACCGTGGTTTTCCCATGACTCTTCTTGAATACGTCAACAATCTGGTTTTCCCTTGCCTGCCGGTGAGAGATATAGGTCTCAATGTGCGATTTGGATGACTCGGGTGGGACCGCAGGGCCATGTCCCGGATGAAGTGTGATGGAGTGGGTCCAAATAGGAAGCTCAACAAGGCGCCGGAGACTTTGCATATACAGAGAAAGATCTTCGAATACCGCAGTTCCGGCTCCAAGGACGGTGTCAGCTGTGAACAAAGCTACCGGAACAGGAGATTTGGCCTCGCTCAAGTCAAAGAGGATGAGAGAAATTGAATCGGCCGTGTGACCGGGTGTGTGAACAACCTCGAGCATAGCGGATGCGTCGGCAGTTTGAACCTGGTGACCATCGCTCAGGGGGAACAAAACGGTACAGTCAGACTTCGGGGTGAAATCACCGAACTTGAGTCGAGAGATTGTAGCGGTCAAGCTGGAATCAGTGACGCCAGCGGGCAATGGGTGGAGATGGATGCAAGGAGGATGCCAAGATTCTGTAGAGTTTGTGGAGCGTTGGGATGAGAGGAAATCTAGAACGTCGATCAAGCCTCCATGATGATCCTGATGCTTGTGGGTAATAATTATGTCACTAATTGGACATTGGCCGTTGGACGAAGATTCGAGAGTAGTGCGGAGTTGAGGGATATATTCGGGCTTGCCCTCGCCCGTGTCAATGAGGATGTAGGGTGCTGAGCGGCCGATAAGATAAGTGTTGGTTCCTTGTGGGAGGACAGTGAGGTAACCTCGCGGGCATGAGAGGACAATGGCTACCTTGAAGCGTGAATTTTCCAGGATTCTAGCGAACACGCGAGAGATGAGTGGATGTGCTATAACGTGCTACGAATCGGAGGATAATCACCTGACCCAGTATGCGAGTGACGAGAGGTCCCATCTGTTGTGTGTAAGAGTAAATTATTTGATTCGCTCATGTATGAATCAGTATACTGACTCGGTGAATGTTGAGAAGCTCCATTTTACCAAGCATTTGATGAAGAGACAAGCCTTGTTGCTATTTTGACGAAACTATTATTCAAGAGCTTGTCGTTCCCCACGTTCTTTGATTTTCGCAATCGCGGACGATATAGTCAAACCAGCCTTCGGTCGCCGAAACCACTTGCCAGGCTCGAGTGCTGATTGGCCCGTACCCTATCAGTAAGCGCCAAGTTGTAGTTTATACGCGCGCGTGTGCGTTGGATCAATTTCGTCAACAAGATTACCTCAGGGTGTTCAGAGCCGCGCCGTCTCAGTACATTGGATTTCGTCCTCACACTTAGAATTATACTGCGTTCGGGTCTATTATGCAAAAATGTGTCGCTCTTCCTCAATCCAACCGTGGTCTTTGTGTAGTATTTTGATGCGGAAATAGCCATGCCGAGAGGGATGTTAGTCGTGAGCGCGGATCGCTTTGATATTTGGAGATTTATGCCGGTCATTGTCGATAGGCCGCTTATTTCAGCGCCACCCTGCTCGAATATATAGTTGGAGACTGGGAGGAGGTTGGAAACCATCCCTCCCTCTATCTCCCGATGTCGTACCTCGACTCTGTTGACCGTCAGCGGCCAACAACTGCCAACTCTGACCCAGCAACTGCAGTTCCCTCTCGTACCCCTTCCGAGAACATCGAGCTGTCCGATGTAGAAAAGAAACACCATGGCGAGCATCAGGACGGTGTTAATGTCAAGGAGGCCGAGGCCCAATTCAACGCACTTGCCCGGCGCCTAACACGCCAGAGCACCAAGCACCAGGAAGCATTTGGTGGTGATGTAGAAAAACAAGAGACTTTCGACTTGCTCGAGTACTTGCGTTCTACCTCTGGGAAGCAAGACGAAGCCGGATTTTCCAAAAAGCATGTGGGTGTTACTTTCGAGAACTTGAGAGTAACGGGAGTTGGAGGAGTCAAAATCTGTGAGGGATCTGCATTTCGTCATATTGCCCCGGAGTCTAATTAAAATTTGGACAGACGTTCGCACATTCCCAGATGCGGTCAAGGAGTTCTTTTTGTCTCCCTATTACATCGCAAAGAGCCTGGTTGGTGGACCCGGAGGTGCTCCCAAGACGATTTTGCACTCTTTCAATGGTGCAGTGCGCCCTGGAGAGATGGTCTTGGTCTTGGGCCGTCCGGGTTCTGGGTGTTCGTCCTTCCTCAAGACTATCGCAAATCAACGCGGTAGTTTCCTGAGCGTCGATGGTGATGTCCAGTACGCCGGCATCGGTGCCGCAGAGTTTGAGAAACGTTATGCTGGACAAGCGGCTTACAATATGGAAGGTGTGTAAAGGTTTTATCTCACGGGCTAATAAGTATCTGACAATCCATATAGATGATATTCATTACCCCATCCTGTCGGTTGCTCAGACATTGCAGTTTGCCCTCAAGCTCAAGTCTCCCGGGCGTCTTCTTCCCGAACAAACTCGCGCTCAGCTCAACGACGAGGTTCTTGACACTCTTCTAGCCATGCTCAATATTACCCACACCCGCAATACCGTGGTTGGAAATGAATTCATCCGTGGTGTGTCTGGAGGAGAGCGAAAGCGTGTCTCCATTGCCGAGATGATGGTGAGTTGGGTGTGTGATTAAAGTGCGAGTGTATAATAACTTTGCTACCAGGCGAGTCGTGCTTGCGTTTGCTCTTGGGACAATTCTACTCGCGGTCTCGACGCCTCCACTGCTCTCGACTATGCCAAGTCTCTTCGCATCATGACCGACATCTTCAAGCTCACCACCTTCGTCTCCCTCTACCAAGCCGGCGAGGGCATCTACGACCAGTTCGACAAGGTGCTGCTCATCGACGAAGGTCGTCAGGTGTACTTTGGACCTGCCAAGGAAGCACGGGACTATATGCTGTCGCTTGGGTTCCGCAACTTGCCTCGTCAGACGACTGCGGACTACCTTACCGGCTGCACTGACCCGAACGAGCGTGCGTTCGCCGAGGGCCGCTCTGAGGCCGACGTTCCCTCTACTCCAGATCAACTCGCTCAAGCTTTCCAGCAAAGCAAGTACTGGTCTCGCATGGTCGAGGAGCGCCAAGCTATGAAGGCCGAGTGGCAGCAAGAGGCAAACGATCCTGCTGGTGCACAAGCCCAGTTCCTCCGAGCCAACAAAGAGGAGAAGCGCAAGCATGTCTCTCGCAAGGATCCGCACACTGTCAGCTTCGTTAGCATGGTGAAGACTTTGGTTTGGCGGCAATGGCTTATGCAGATTCAAGACACTGTACGTTTTATTCTTGGTAGCCCCTTGGGCTGATGCTAACACTAGTGTTCGATAGTTCTCTATATTTACTAGTTTCGCAACGGCTATTATTATTGCAATCGTGGCCGGTAGTTTGTATCTCAATCTCCCTCTTACCGCTGCCGGTGGTTTCACCCGTGGTGGTGTGGTTTTCATGGCTCTCTTGTTCAACGCTCTCAATGCATTCAGTGAACTCGTAAGTCTCCTACTTTGATATGATAGCTGCTTGCTCACCACCCAACATAGCCGGCAATGATGCAAGGTCGCCCGATTTTGTACAAACAGCTCTCGTATCGGTTCTATCGCGGTAGTGCACTCTCGGTCGCACAAACAATCACGGATATTCCTCTCACTTCTATTCGGATCCTGCTGTTCTGTATCATCATCTACTTCATGACTGGTCTTGAGCGGAGTGCTGGGGCGTTCTTCACGTTCTATCTGTTCACCTACACTACGTTCTTGGCGATGACTGCGTTCTTCCGTTTGGTTAGTAACGAATGCTCTCCTTACCCTTTCTTGAAGCTGACCTTTTAACATGCAGATTGGTATTATTTGCACTGGATATGATGTCGCTGCTCGTTTAGCTGCGGTACTCATCACCCTTATGGTTATCTATGCCGGTTATATGATCCCCGTTTACTCTATGAAGCGATGGCTCTTCTGGATTTGGTATATGTAAGTCAATCTTGGTCTGCACTTCCCCTTCATTTTACTCATTCATAAATGATTTCAGGAACCCCTTGAACTATGGTTTCGCCTCTATGATGGAGAACGAGTTCTATCGCATCGATCTCCAGTGTGTTGGCAACTACATTATTCCCCGCAATGTGGGCGGTATCACCAAGTACCCCTCCGAGCTCGGTCCCAACCAGGCCTGTACGCTTTTGGGAGCGAGCCCTGGTAACCCCCTTGTATCCGGTGACGCATACATGGCTGCCAGCTTCGAGTACGCCAAGAAGGACATCTGGCGCAACTTTGGTATCCTCGTATTGTTCTTCGTCGCCTTTGTTGCTTTGCAGATTGTGGCTATGGAGAAGTTCCAGTAAGTTCCAGATATTTCAAGTTCTAGCGCGAGTCCTTACAAACCTTTTCAGACATGGTGCTCACGCTCGCGCAATCACTATCTATGCCAAGGAGAAGAAGGAGAATAAGGAACTCAACGATCGCCTCAAGCAGCGCAAGGCCGCCGGTCGCAAGGGTCAGGATGAGGACACCGTCAGTGGTGCTTTGACCAAGTCCACCAAGGCATTCACCTGGGAGAACCTCGACTACACCGTCCCCGTTCCCGGCGGCACTCGCCAGCTCCTCAACAAGGTCTTCGGCTACGTCAAGCCCGGTACTCTCACCGCTCTCATGGGTTCTTCGGGAGCCGGCAAGACTACTCTGCTCGACGTCCTGGCCGGTCGCAAGACCATCGGTGTCATCCACGGTGACGTCCTCATCGGCGGTGAGCGCACTGGTGTCGCCTTCCAGCGTGGTACCGCATACTGCGAGCAGCTCGACGTCCACGAGTCCACTGCCACCGTCCGCGAGGCTCTCCGCTTCTCTGCATATCTCCGCCAGCCATATGAGGTCTCAAAGGAAGAAAAGGACGCATACGTCGAGGAGGTCATTGCTCTGCTCGAGATGGAGGACATTGCCGATGCCATGATCGGCCAGCCTGGTGTCGGACTCGGTGTCGAAGCTCGCAAGCGTGTGACGATCGGTGTGGAGCTGGCAGCCAAGCCTCAGCTACTGCTGTTCCTGGACGAGCCGACTTCGGGCCTTGACGGGCAGTCTGCGTACAACATTGTTCGGTTCCTGAAGAAGCTAGCCGCAGGGGGACAGGCAATCCTCTGCACGATCCATCAGCCGAACGCACTTTTGTTCGAGCAGTTCGACAACCTGCTTCTGCTGCAGCGTGGGGGTGAATGCGTGTACTTTGGACCTATCGGCAAGGACAGCCAGCATTTGGTCAAATACCTCGCCGACCGCGGAGCCGACTGCCCTCCCGATGCCAACCCGGCCGAATACGTCTTGGAGGCCATTGGTGCTGGGTCTCGTGAACGAGTTGGACCCACTGATTGGGCTGAACTATGGCGCCAGAGCTCTAACTTCCAGGAGGTCAAGCGCGAGATCCAACACATCAAGGAGGAAGCAGCCAAGCACCCGCCGGAAGTTGATCCCAAGGCCAATGACGAATATGCTACCCCATTCATCCATCAGCTCAAGATCGTCTCGGAACGTACCCTCACTGCCTTCTGGCGTCAACCCGACTATGGCTTCACTCGTCTGTTTTCGCACGGGGCCATTGCTCTCCTTACCTCCTTGACCTTCTTGCAACTCGGCAACTCCACTCAAGATTTGCAGTACCGTGTGTTCGGAATCTTCATGGCCAGTGTCATGCCCGCGATTATCATCTCCCAAGTCGAGCCTATGTTCATTATTGCACGAATGATTTTCATCCGCGAATCGTCTTCTCGCATGTACTCCCAGTTTGTATTTGCTCTCGGTCAACTGATGGCTGAAATGCCCTACTCGTAAGTCCCCTCCCTTCCTCTGTGCTATCCAGACTCCTAATACCATTTTAGTGTTCTATGCGCTGTTGTCTACTTCTTGTTGTTCTACTACCCGGCCGGCTTCAACACCGCATCGGATCGTGCAGGCTACCATTTCTTCATGATTCTGATCACTGAGATTTTCTCAGTTACCCTTGGTCAGATGTTGGCTGCCTTGACCCCTAGCGTTTACATCGCTTCTCTTCTCAATCCGTTCATCCTAGTTACAGTAGGTCTACTTACTCCTATTCAAGCTACAGAGCTCAACCTTCTCCTAGTTCTCCCTCTTCTGTGGTGTCACCATTCCTAAGGCCTCGATGCCCAAGTTCTGGCGTGCTTGGTTGTACCATCTCGATCCTTTCACACGCATGATTTCCGGATTGGTCTCTACCGAATTGCACGGCCTTCCGATAACTTGCAGCCCGATCGAGTTCTCCATCTTCCAGCCTCCTTCTGGCCAGACCTGCATGCAATGGGCCGGTGACTTTGTGAACGCTACTGTCGGATACTTGGACAATCCGGAAGCTAGTTCTGACTGTAAGTCCTCCTATTCTAAGTTGTCCATTACTACCCTCTAATCAACTTCTCCAGGCCGATACTGCCCTTACTCCGTCGGTGATGACTTCTACGTCGGTCTCGATATCTCATTCGACACTCGCTGGCGCGATCTCGGTATCATGATCGCATTCACCGTCTTCAACGTTATTATTACCCTGGTCGCCTCTAGGCTCTTCAAGTTTGCGAAGCGGTAAACGTTCTTTCGCCGATTTGCATTGCTCGCCTGTTTCACCATATTGTATTTACTTTATTTGTTGCGGAAAAGGTTTTACTCTGTCATATAATTTCATAATTAATGCCATCCATAGCAATAGATTGTATTCTTTGCTCGCAGTCCATCGTATTTCTCGCCTGCTTGGTCTCTAATGAAGTGATTGATGGTCTGTCTCCATAATCCACCATGTTTATCTTTGCTATTCAGATCTTTACTGCTGCTGACACAAACTTGAGCCTGTCAAGTTACTCTGTTGCCATATGTATGCACATAAATCTTAGTTAACCCTGCTTGGGCGTTGATCTTGAAGATCTTGCTGTTGCAAGTCAACTACAGAAAATATGCTCACTAAGATGATTTTAGAAAACATTGAATAGATAGTCAAGCCAAAGCTAGCCTTTGCCTATATTCAATAATTATAACAGGTGACTACCCATAAGCAAGCCAATAATCTAGAAGTTCTAGATTGCTTGACCAGTGGTCCATTGGATATGGTCCAATTCCATCCCAACAGCCAAGAGGGACCCTGGCTGTAGGCCTTTCCCATAAGACCCAATCCGCACAATCAGTCCTAAAATGAAGGTACCTTAAGCACCAGTGTTATGGATATGACATTTCTTCTTTAATCTGTACTTATTTTATTAGTTACACTAGTAATCTTACAGTAAACAAATGAGATAAAGATGCAAACTAAGGTTTTCAAGGTCCCTCTGTCCAATTGTGACCTTTACAAAACCTACAAACCTCAGGAATACCCTCAATATGCAATGCCTTTTGCATATATGCTGTTTTCTCACTCATTTAAATATGTATAAATTCAGCTGAGTAGATAAACAGTAACAAGTAATATTTCTCCTGTTTGTAGTATCTATTATTCAAGATTCTATCTTGTGGCTACACACAGAAATATTCAGGGTCCCCCCTGTTGCATAGGCAAGTGCTCCAGTGCTTAATCAGCCCTTAAGCGCTGACGCACTAAATGCGCCTTTTCTCCATCACCCGGGCATCCCACACTGCCGAATCGCTTGCGCTTAGGTGCGCATGTTTGTGCGCTCCAGAACGCTGGGTCAAACACCCAAAACGGACAACATTTGGCAGAGTTATGCCCCATTTACTGTAAGTACCCAATGCAGTGGTATCCTACCTTTGGGACTGTTTACTCCAAGGATGAAACACTTAGCCTTGGGACATCCAAGGACCCACATAGGCAAATACTGCCTTGGGGCAAATATTAGGATCTGTTGTTTGTTTACTATATACCAAAGTATTGGCTCTCCTAAGTGTTTCAGTTGCCACATGTACCTCCTGTACCCCCTCTTGGTATCAATCATGTATATACTTGTTTGTGCGCCTTCTCAGGGTATAAAAGGACCCTGTGAAGATGCTTCTAATGCATCCTACTTTTACTCTTATATATTGACATATACACACAAGCCTTTAACAGCTTATCTGCGCATTTACTTTAGTGATTGACTCACTGTAAATAGCATAGGAGGTTATTTGGTGCACTAAGACCATAGGCCAGTCCCAACAGACACAGGGTAACCTATTAGTGTACTTACTGCAACCCTGTGCCCCTTGACTGTCACAGTTGTTGAGTTCAACATTGAGTATAGTGCAACAATACTGTGAGGATTGTTGTGATTGAGTGATAGTGTTTCAATCCACCATACCCCTTATATTGTAGATAGCTTTATCTGCAATATCTCATAAATCCTAGATATATTTTAGGTAAACCCCATAAGTCTTAAGTCTTACTTGAGCATATATAAGTCCTATACTTATTAGGCAAATTCTATAAATCCTGTACATTAGTCAGGTAACCCTCTTACTTAAGGAACTATCCCAGAAACCTTAAGTATCCTACCCTTAGTCACTTAGGCTTAAGTAACATTAGTCTAAGGTACTATACATAACCAACCACCTGCACTTGATAGTTGCTAGACTATTTGTTAGGAGTTGTTATTCCTGATAACCTAGCCTATATTGTGCATATATTCTGTGCATATATTCTGATTATTAAATACTAGTTCTTAGTTATTCCCATATACATTTTGTATATAGTAATTCTTTCTTACTCCTGTACTTACACGACTCTTAACATTGGTGACCACTGCAGGGCATAGTGTTGGTTATCTTTAATTCTTACCTGTAATCTTTTGTACAAGCTTTTTTCATACTTTGTATATACATTCTAACTGTGGTACTCTACTAACATTCTTTTATGTCTAGAAGATCAAGTAGACCTGCATCCTCTAATAGGACCCCTTGGGACACAAGACTTTCAAGAGAAGGTATGCCTAGACATAGTACCCCTAGAAGCTCTGTGCTTCCTAGAGACAGCATACCTACAGATAGTCCCAGCAACCCTTTTGGACCTACTAGGTACTCTCTTGAACAATCCTCTCCTGAGGAGCTAGTGATTCCTGTCAGAGCCAACAACTACCAAGAGGTAAAACCTAACTAGTTATTGCCTAATATAGGACTTATCAACTAGTAGGACCTAACAAAGCTCAAGGCAATGCCAGGGAAGGGTAGGACAAGACCTATTTAAGTAAAATGCACTATACTATTAAGATAGCAGGGCTAGAACCAAGGCAGGGACTATTACACTCAAGGTGCACCTGATTGTATGCCAAGGGTAGGTAGTGTGGAAGGGATAAGAGGTTGAGTTCTGAGGCTTAAGGCTCTCAGAACCCTCCTTATATATTCAACAAGCAGAGGGAATAGTATATACAGTGACAAACACAATAACAAAGATAAGGTCACATGACCAGAGATAAGAAAACAAGATCACATGACTAAAGGTCATGTGATGAGATTACATAATAAGCGCTCAGCGCCTAAATAGCATAAAGATGCATATATCCATAAATCTTCAAGAAAATAGCGCATATATTCACTATTTCTTTGACTTAGTGGATTTTAAGGTGGTCACGCCTCTAGGGCATGACAATTCCCCAACCTATCCAACCCTATGAATCACCCATCAAGCCACATGCTTCCATGCCAGCCTTGGAAGACCCTCAAGCAGGACCTAGTAGCTCAAGAAGGATATCACCTCACTCTCATAAGTCATCATCCAGACATTCTCCAAGACTGTCTCCTTTGGAATATGAAGCTCTTCAGGAAGCAAACAAGCTAGCTAAGCCAAGTTCTTCTATAAGGAAGTCTTCACCTTTTGGTCATAAGACTAGCCCAGCTACCTTCCAGAGAATGATCCCTGTATTTGGACTTCCAGATATAGAGATGTTGGAACCTTCCTCTAGTAGACCTCAGCCTTCTGAGCCTATTAACTCTCATGAGCTTAAGAGATCTGTTGCACACCACTGTAATGTGGGTACTTGCTAGTGGGCGGGCGCTTACGGCCGTACTACTACAGACACTGTTATCTAATCTACTAATCTAAGGCTGTTATGGATATGACATTTCTTCTTTAATCTGTACTTATTTTATTAATTACACTGGTAATTTTACAGTAAACAAATGAGATAAAGATGCAAACTAAGGTTTTCAAGGTCCCTCTATCCAATAGTGACCTTTACAAAACCTACAAACCTCAGGAATACCCTTAATATGCAATGCCTTTTGCATATATGCTGTTTTCTCACTCATTTAAATATGTCATAACCTCCTAACATATACCATTGGACTTGCACGATTTTTCTGATATTTTTAGTATTTTTTACGGTCTTGATATCTTTTGTTTTTCAATCACGTGATCTTGGCGCTTATCATGCCAAGATGCCGTGCCAAGATGCCGTGCCAAGGGCGCTTAGGAGAAATCCACGCTTCTGCGCAGTCCACAGCATGCTTCTTATTTCACACCTATACTCTTTTCTCACGTGCACAGACCATGTAAATAGTGCACCCTCTTCTTTATATACAGCAGGGAAATTGCTTGGAGACCCCAAGTTGATTTTACCTTGTCTCATATTCATTGAGGAGGATATCCAGCCAGCTAAGTAGCTGGCCCCCTTAGTCATCAGTAGCAACCCCTCTACCTTACTCACCACACCTCCCAGGCCTAAGGCCCCCTTGCAGTAGTATAGAAGCAGTAGACCGCCTTAAGCGGTATTAGTATAGCCTAGATAAGTAGTTACATAAACAGTGTCTGTAGTAGTACGGCCGTAAGCGCCCGCCCACTAGCGTGTGACCAACCTTACAGTTGGGTCACGACAAAATATATATAAATTCAGCTGAGTAGATAAACAGTAGCAAGTAATATTTCTCCTGTTTGTAGTATTTATTATTCAAGATTCTATCTTGTGGCTACACACAGAAATATTCAGGGTCCCCCCTGTTGCATAGGCAAGTGCTCCAGTGCTTAATCAGCCCTTATGTCGTACACCACTGTAAGGTGGGTACACGCTGGTGAAGGCGGGCGCTTGTGGCCGTACTACTACACTAGCTGATGTAATCTAACTAACTAGGCTAACTACTTATCTAACTAAGTCGCTTACGGCAACAACTAACTTTCTACTGATAATGCGAGGGGGCCTGAGGCCTGGAGGTGTGGTGAGTGAGATAAGGGGATGGTGCGTTAGCAGAACTACTGGGGGCCGGCTACTTAGCTGGCTGATGCCTCCTCAATGGATATGAGACAAGGTAAAATTGACTTGGGGTCTCCAAGCAATTTTCCTGCTGTATATATAGACAAAGCACACTATCTACATGGTCTGTGCGCGTGAGAGAAAGAAGTACAGAGGACAATTGAGAAGCGTGCTGCAGGCTGCGCAGAAGCGTGGATTTCTCCTAAGCGCCCTTGGCACGGCATCTCGGCGCGGCATCTCGGCATAATAAGCGCCAAGATCACGTGATCAAAAATCATAAGATATCAAGTTTGTAAAAAATACTAAAAATAATAGAAAATTTGGGCAATTCTGATGGTATAGTTAAGGAGGTTATAACATTGCCCCCCCCTTAAAGGCTCTTGGCGGAGTCACGAGCCTTTTTCAGTCGCGACTTGTTGAAGCGTTGGATCTCCTCTTGACTATGTTCTAGGAGTTCCTTGGGTTCCCAGGAGTTATCTTCTGGACCGTAACCTTTCCATTTTATCAGGTAGAACCATTTTCCCCGTTGACGTTTTGAGTTGATGATCTGTTCAACTTCATACTCCTCCTCCCCTTCTATTGTTTCAGGGGGAGGTCGTTCCGGAAATGGTTGACTTGGTGACTCGTGGCTCTTTGATAGCAACCCCACATAGAAGACGTCATGGATTTTCAGAGTTTCTGGGAGTTCTAGGCGGTAGGCGTGGCTGGAGATTTTCTCAAGGATTTTGAAGGGACCAAGACGTTTGGGGTCCAACTTGTTTGAATTGGTCCTGAGTTCTACGTTCTTTCCATCCAGCCAGACTTTCTCTCCTATCGAGTACTCCGGTATTGTTCCTTGGTCCCTGGTCATCCGTTCTTTGCTTAGTCTGAGGGCTGACTCGGCTTCCTTCCATTCCCGGGCTAGTGTGTCTGCTACATTGTCTGCCTCTGGTACGTTGGCTGGGACGTTGGAAGGGTTCATCACTGGGTTTTGTCCGTAGACCAGTTCAAAGGGTGTTTTTCCTGTTGCTGCGTGTTTGGCATTATTGTACGCATATTCTGCCAATGGTAACCAAGCTGCCCAATCAGAATGATTGGCTGCTACGTAGGAGCGTAGGTAAAATTCGATGAACTGGTTGACTCTTTCCGTTTGCCCATCTGACTCTGGGTGATAAGCCAAGGAGAATGCTGGTTTCACTCCAAGTCGCTGGTAAAGTGCCCTTAGAAATTTCCCCGTGAAGGTGGTTCCTCTATCCGAGACTGTTTTGACAGGTAACCCATGGAGTTTCCAGACGTGGGTAATGAATAGATCCGCCAGACCCCTTGCTGTGACCTTCTTGGAAGTGGGGATGAAGTGGCCAAATTTGGAAAAGGAGTCTATTACCACTAGTATAGCGTCGTGACCTTGGGACTTGGGAAGCCCTGTAATGAAGTCATAAGAGATGGTGTGGAACGGAAAAGGGGGACTTCTAGGGGTTTAAGGGCAACGACAGGAGCATGAGCGCGTCGGTTGGCTTGGCAAATTGGGCAACATTCTACCCATTCCTTGGCTGATGATTTCATCCCTGGCCACCAGTAGTTACGACTTAGGAGTTCAAGGGTTCTCTGTTGACCCGGGTGACCCGCTAGTGGGGAGTCATGGAATTCCCTGAGTAACCGTTCCTTTAGGGTCTCTGAGTCCGGGACCACAAGTTTCCCTCGATACCATAGTAAATCTTCCTCCCAGTTGTAGTCTCTGTAAGCCTTCCGAATGGAGGGAGGAGCGTTATCCACGTCTTCAGTTAGGAATTGGATGATAGGCTCAATGGATGGATCTTCCCTTAGCTTGGAGCGTATTTCCGTGACAATTTCCAGCTCCTCTTCTGATGTATTGGCAAAGACCTCTGCGGGGAGCATTACCTCCGGTTCTGGTGATGTATCAACGTAATCCGATCGTCTGGACAGGGCGTCTGGTTTCCCTGATTGCTTTCCCGGGCGATAGTGGATCTCAAAGTTGAAATCGCTCAGGAATATGCGCCATCGGGCATGCCTTCTGTTAAATGTCCGTGCCTGCATCCAATATTCCAGATTCCTATGATCCGTGAAGACCTGTACCGGTTTGTCCGTTGCTTCCAAGAATATCCTCCATTCCTCTAGCGCTTTGATGATAGCCAGGAGCTCCTTATCATGGGTGTTGTAATTGGCTTCTGCTCCTGAGAAGGACTTGGACATATAGGCAATGGGATGCAGCCGGTTATCTGGACCTCTTTGACTCAGGATGGCACCCATAGCTACTCCTGAAGCGTCTGTTTCCAGGTAATAGGGAAGCTCGGGATTGGAGTGGATCAGAACCGGGGATTGGGTGACCAATGCCTTTAATTCCTTGAACGCAGTTTCCTCTGAATTCCCCCATGACCAAGGGGATTCCTTTTTTGTGAGATTATGGAGGGGGCGTGCTACCGAACTGAAGTTGGGGATAAAGCGGCGGAGGTAATTTACGAACCCTAGGAATGCCTGTACCTGCTTGACTGTTTTGGGCTGGGGCCACGACGTGACCGCCTCGATCTTCTTCTGGTCCATGGAAAAGCCTGTGGGGGAAATGACTATGCCCAAGTAATCCACCGTGGTGACGTGGAAGTGACACTTGGAGAGTTTACAGAACAGCTGGTTCTTCATTAACCAAGACAGAACTTCCCTGACGTGGTTAGGGTGGTCCTTAGGGTTTTCTGAGAAAATCAGGATATCGTCCAAGTAAATGACCACTGTGACGTCAATGAGATCCCGGAATAGGTTGTTCATAAAATGTTGGAAGGCGGCCGGGGCATTAGTGAGACCGAATGGCATAACCAGATATTCAAATAGCCCATATTTGGTCCTGAAAGCCGTCTTCCATTCATCTCCTTCCTTGATCCTGACATTATTATATCCCCAGCGTAAGTCCAATTTCGTGAAAATCTTTGCGTGTCTAAGCTTGGCCATCAAGTCGTCTTGCCTAGGGAGTGGGTAGACGTTCTTGTGCGTGGCGTCATTCAGCTTCCTGTAGTCAACCACTAGTCGGAGGGACCCATCAGCCTTTTTCACAAACATGACCGGGGCGCCTGCCGAGGAGGTACTAGGGCGGATTTTGCCCGTTGCTAGTTCCTCATCAATATGCTGTTTTAGCGCTTTTGACTCCGCGTCAGTCATGCCGTATATGGGGCCAGGAGACAGTTTGGCATCTGGGACAAGGTCAATAGAGATGTCATATTCCCTATGTGGAGGGAGAACCTTGAATTCTTCTTCGCCGAAAACCTTAGCAAACTCATGATACTGAGGGGGGAGGTCTGCTAAAGGGTCTGAGTCTGCTTCTTCCTCGGAGGCAATTTGAACCTGTTCAGGGAATGTGACTAGTCCCTGTTGCCAATCGATGAGAGGAGCTTCTGCCGTTAACCATGTCATGCCTAGGATTGCCGGGGTGTTGCCAATGGGGCAAACAAGAAATGGGATGGAGTGGGTATGGCCATTGGCCGAGGCGGTGAGGTGGACCTGGTGCCATATGCAACCAGTCTGAGAGATAGTACCATCTAACATTCTCACAACTTGTGGATTTTCGAGTTGGGTTTTTGGGATTCTATATTTTTCCACAATCGAAGGGGAGATGAAGTTCGATGTGGCTCCTGAATCAATGAGAGTCTTGAGGGGTTCTGCCGGGAAATTTTGGACGTATAGGTTGATGAATAACAAGGGTTTTTTATTCGAATCCAGAGCAAAAGATACAAATTCAAAACTATCTATATTGTCCATTTTTTTGGTTGGGGGCTTGGCAGCAGTCCTCGACTTTATTCTTTTCCCGACTCATCCTCAGCTACCTTGGCTGCCTCCTTGATGGTTGCCTTCCAACCATTGGGGCATTGCTTGATGCCATGCCCTTTTTGACCGCACTTGACGCATAGGCCAGACGCGCGGCGACGGTCCCTTTCTTCCGGGGTGACGTAGTTGGGGTCTTCTGATAGGCGGACCCTGGTGGTGGTAGTGGAAGTGGTGGCCGTAATGGCCGGGGACTTGGCAGGAACCTTCTTTGGCCGGTTCTCCTCGTTTTCCCGACAAGTATTGTCTATTTTGACCAAGGCGGCAAATATGGCCTCAAGGTCATTGTCTGGGATATTGTCCTTGGTGGACAGGAGTTCTTTGACCTTCCAGTGAAGGCCGCGCGTAAACTGAGCAATGTATGCTTCAGTGTTCCAATCGAGTTCCGCCATGAGGTTGCGGAATTCGGTGACGTACTCAGACGTAGTTGTGGTCTGAGTTAGCGCGGCTATCTTCCTGGCGGCCGCCCTCTTGGCGTCAGGGTCCGCGAATGCTTCTTTGAATTTGGCCGTTAAGGCCGGAATGGTAGTGGGGGGATTTCCCTTGCCCTTGATAATGGTCCCAATAATGGGAAGAGCCCAGTCGGCAGCTTTATCTGTCATGTGATATAGGATCCACACAACCATTTGTTCTTCTTCATCGAATTGGTCTCGATGAAGTGCGACCCACAGCAGCATTCGGTCTAGCCACTGGGTTGCCTTTCGCCCCCTGGAGTCTCCCTTGTATGGGTCTGGGAGCTCCATTTTGGGTCGCTTTACGCCGGACCCTGCATCAAAGGGGGTAAGGGAGCTGAGGCTCCGTTTAGGCGTGTTGCAAGGCTCTTTTTTGGGAGCTCGTCTGGGTTCTTCTTCCTCCTCTGAGTCAAAGCCCGTCCCTCTTGATGGGCAAAAGGGGGCCTTGAGTCCAGGCCTAACCGTTCCTGGAGTGTGCGCTTCTCCCCCTGTATGTGGGGGGGGTGATAGGCCCAGTCGATGGGCCAGGCTTGGCTTGGGCTCCGCCCTGATCCTTGTCTCCAACAAGGTCGTTGGTTTCCTTGCATATGGCTTTGAGCTTGGAGAGCTGTTGGCCTTGAGTGTGGATTTGGGCCTGCAAGGACCCAACTTGGCTGGTGAGGGTTTGGATAGCCTTGAGGAGAGAGGCAAGGGTCGGCTCCGGTTCCATTCCAGGCAGGTGTTGCGGAGGGGGTGATGGGCCGCGAGAGGGTGGTTGGGAGCGGGTTGCCACGGAACGTTGACTGGAATGGCTGGTAGGGCGGGAGTAGGGATGAGGGACGCCAGAGCGTGTGGATGGAATAATGGAAACGGCGTGGGGAGGGTAGGTGCCTGGTACAGGACTTATGAGCGGTTTTTACGCAGTATGTAAACGCTAAACCCTTGCGTCAAATACCTAGCGTTGGACAATCCCTACAACAAATCAACAGATCTGGCAATCGTGATATGAGCGGGTTTTTTGCAAGCGGGTACTTCAGCTGACTAGGGTCGCTAACTGCAGAGTTCCGGCGAAACTTGTGGTATGCGGACGATAGGACTTGTTAGCCTTATAGCAATTCGGTACTACGTGGGGGTGGGGGACTTTTGATTATTATGTCCCACAAGGTAGCCCCGATCACGGTTATTTCCCTTGTGCTAGTACTAGAAGTCTTCTCGTTTGTCAATCAAGCCTACACAAGTCGATTTTACAATGTCGTACACCACTGTAAGGTGGGTACACGCTGGTGAAGGCGGGCGCTTGTGGCCGTACTACTACACTAGCTGATGTAATCTAACTAACTAGGCTAACTACTTATCTAACTAAGTCGCTTACAGCAACAACTAACTTTCTACTGATAACGCGAGGGGGCCTGAGGCCTGGAGGTGTGGTGAGTGAGATAAGGGGATGGTGCGTTAGCAGAACTACTGGGGGCCGGCTACTTAGCTGGCTGATGCCTCCTCAATGGATATGAGACAAGGTAAAATCGACTTGGGGTCTCCAAGCAATTTTCCTGCTGTATATATAGACAAAGCACACTATCTACATGGTCTGTGCGCGTGAGAGAAAGAAGTACAGAGGACAATTGAGAAGCGTGCTGCGGGCTGCGCAGAAGCGTGGATTTCTCCTAAGCGCCCTTGGCACGGCATCTCGGCGCGGCATCTTGGCATAATAAGCGCCGAGATCACGTGATCGAAAATCATAAGATATCAAGTTTGTAAAAAATACTAAAAATAATAGAAAATTTGGGCGATTCTGATGGTATAGTTAAGGAGGTTATAACACCTTAAGCGCTGACGCACTAAATGCGCCTTTTCTCCATCACCCGGGCATCCCACACTGCCGAATCGCTTGCGCTTAGGTGCGCATGTTTGTGCGCTCCAGAACGCTGGGTCAAACACCCAAAACGGACAACATTTGGCAGAGTTATGCCCCATTTACTGTAAGTACCCAATGCAGTGGTATCCTACCTTTGGGACTGTTTACTCCAAGGATGAAACACTTAGCCTTGGGACATCTAAGGACCCACACAGGTAAATACTGCCTTGGGGCAAACATTGCCTTGGGGCAAATATTAGGATTTGTTGTTTGTTTACTATGTACCAAAGTATTGGCTCCCTCAAGTGTTTCAGTTGCCACATGTACCTCCTGTACCCCCTCTTGGTATCAATCATGTATATACTTGTTTGTGCGCCTTCTCAGGGTATAAAAGGACCCTGTGAAGACGCTTCTAATGCATCCTGTCAGAGCCAACAACTACCAAGAGGTAATCCTAACAAGCTATTGCCTAATATAGGACTTATCAGCAAGTAGGGCCTAACAATGCTCAAGGCAAAGCCAGGAAAGGGTAGGACAAGACCTATATAAAGTAAAGTGCACTAATGCTGTTAAGACAGCAGGGCAAGGAACCTTTGACAGGGACTGGTATGCTCTCAGGCAATACTCTTAAGTGTATGTCTTAGGGTAGGTAGGTGTGGAAGGGGATAAGAGGTTGAGTTCTGAGGCTTAAGGCTCTCAGAACCCTCCTTATATTCAACAGAGAAGGGGAAGAGTAATTACATGTACAAACATCACAACAAAGATAAGGTCACATGACCAGAGATAAGAAAACAAGATCACATGACTAAAGGTCATGTGATGAGATTACATAATAAGCGCTCAGCGCCTAAATAGCATAAAGATGCATATATCCATAAATCTTCAAGAAAATAGCGCATATATTCACTATTTCTTTGACTTAGTGGATTCTAAGGTGGTCATGCCTCTAGGGCATGACACATCCTACTTTTATCCCACTTTTATCCTACTTTTACTCTTATATATTGACATATACACACAAGCCTTTAACAGCTTATCTGCGCATTTACTTTAGTGATTGACTCACTGTAAATAGCATAGGAGGTTATTTGGTGCACTAAGACCATAGGCCAGTCCCAACAGACACAGGGTAACCTATTAGTGTACTTACTGCAACCCTGTGCCCCTTGACTGTCACAGTTGTTGAGTTCAACATTGAGTATAGTGCAACAATACTGTAAGGATTGTTGTGATTGAGTGATAGTGTTTCAATCCACCATACCCCTTATATTGTAGATAGCTTTATCTGCAATATCTCATAAATCCTAGATATATTTTAGGTAAACCCCATAAGTCTTAAGTCTTACTTGAGCATATATAAGTCCTATTAGACTAACTAAGTAATTACTGGGCTGTATGGCCCTTGTACACTGAGTGGATGTGACAAGAGGTAATTGACCTGGGTGTTACCATGGTTGGTTGGCCTCCTTATATATTCTACAGATGAACTAATTACAAATACATTATATGCAATACCTAATCCAATAAGAACCCCAATCCGCAGTCAGCCTTACTCATGCATACGTGTCACTGACGTGTCATGATGTTGTCATAGGTGGAGGTGGCTACATATGCTGATTAAGCGTGGAGGGGATGTGGCTTGGCGCTTAGCGTATGAGATAAGCGCCAAAGTCACATGATTGAAAATGTTGTCCATTTAACTTTGTTTAAATTCGAGAAAATGGGAATAAATTCCCTGGTACCAATTGTATCTACAACAGTAACCCTCTTACTTAAGGTACTATCCCAGAGACCTTAAGTATACATACTCTTAGTCACTTAGGCTTAAGTAACATTAGTCTAAGGTACTATACATAACCAACCACCTGCACTTGATAGTTGCTAGACTATTTGTTAGGAGTTGTTATTCCTGATAACCTAGCCTATATTGTGCATATATTCTGTGCATATATTCTGATTCTTAATACTAGTTCTTAGTTATTCCCACATACATTTTGTATATAGTAATTCTTTCTTACTCCTGTACTTACACAACTCTTAACAGCCCCCTCACCACCATAGTTAGTCCAGTAGCCACTGCCTTAAGCAGTTAGTAGTAGATAGCCTAGTTAGATTAGTCATCCAGAAGTTACATTGTACTAGATACGGCCTTAAGCGCCCACCCTTACTAGTGTGTACCCACCTTACAGTGGTGTACAACACCAAGGTAATGACAATCCATAAAACACTTGATTATTGTGGTTCCAAAGTAAAGACAGTTATCAGAAGATCCCCCTGGACCTTATAAGGTCAACAGGGTTTGTACATGAGTAAGCGGAATAAACCAAACAAGAGTATATAGTTAGAAATCAGATACAAACAATAAAGAAGGCAAAGGTGGGCCAAGGTGGTAAGTTGGGTGAGCATAGCCAACTTGATTATGTAAGGGATTTGCATATAGTAGAGTAAATATACAAATATCTGGCATTCCTTACACGTGGATCTATGACCCTTTGACTAAGTGTTTGCGCAATGATCATGTGGAACTGAGCCACCAAACCCTGAAGTTCCCCCGGTCATCCCACGTCCCTCTGAGCACATTTGCCACCAGACCAATTGCTATGACTGACATCAACACACGTATAAACAAGGAGATAGATGCGCATTGACGACAGGACCCGACCGTTTTTGCTTCAAGGGATTCTCTGCGACCCAACGAGTACCTCCTACTACTAAGTATCATCTGTTCTGTCAATCCATCGTTGCCATTATTGAGTGTGGAAAGCTGCTATACCTTCTATTCAAAGTCTATTGAATTTCCTGAGCTACTTCTGCTCGCATACGGGTTGGGATCATTCACGGAATTGGCTCGCCACCATATGTTCCTCTTTCCATCCCAATTCTTGCCTCATCTCTATCTTTTATTTTAGCATCTCTTTGTGCTTTTGCAGCCTCAGTGACAGATGGCAATGCACATATAGCTGGGGGGTCCCAGCCGCTTGTAAAGTCTCTTAGCAACCAAAGTTAGTCAAGCCAAAACCTTTACGTTGGTAGTCTTCTAACACGCATTGCACAGGCCTCCTAGCGGCTTTCCAGGAGCCCTATGTTGGCACTGTGCACAAGTATTTTGTTGAAGCCTTGGACTCATATCCAAATCTCCCAAACCAGAAAAAGCTTTATATGAGATCCATATCTGTTGTGCAATCTTCCGGAATGGGAAAGTCGCGTATGATAGACGAGGCAGCCAACCTTGTTTTCACTATTCCGGCAAATATTTGCAAAGCACTCCCCAAGGGAATAACAAGTAGGAGTAGTCCTGTTGCCGCTGGAGATTGCCGCTGAGATATATCACTGACCACAGCTTATCCTCCTCCGGATGTGCGGTTTTGTGCATACTTTGAGTATCACCACAGCAAAAGTGACCAGCTCCTCCAAGCAGAATATGCGATATTACTCAAGCACGTGTTTGCTGCTGCGACTGCCAGGGTACCTACTGTGGCTGGGGATTGGAAAGGAAGCAAACTGGCAACTTCATGGGCAAATTACCTCAAGGATGGACAAACCGATGAGGGAGTTGGGGGAAACCGCAAAGCGTTCTACGAGGCAGCAGTGACTGCTGCTGAAAAGGTCAGTCAGTTTAGACCACGGTCTATTTGTTTTTATTCTCCAAAAAACCTGCACAGGAAAGGAAGCTAGTTTGTGAAGATGACGACGTGTTGAAAATTCCTGGGTTGCTGAAGATGCTATTTCGGGAGATGAATGCCAGTGCCGAGCAGATGATCCATACACTGGGACCAAGCTCCTCCGCTGACAAAACCCAATGCGTGTTTTACTTTGACGAAGCACATTCCCTTACCGAACCTCCGAAAATCGTCAGCGAAGTACGCACACACAGTCCCTATCATAACCTGGGAACAGTCTTGTCGCAGCTTGTTGACCTGCCAATCTTCTTTGTTTTCTTGTCGGCTGGCAGTCGCCTGCAGAAATTTGCACCCTCGGCCAGCGACCACCCTTCACTTCGTTTTTCGAAGGGTGAATATCTTATCCCTCCATTTACCGAGCTTCCGTTCGATGTCTTTACCGGCCGAGTTCTCAAGAAGATGAAAGGCTCCAACGAGCCCCGTTCGCTTCGTAACGCATGTACAATTGAAGTGATGTCAAGCATGGGTCGTCCGCTGTATGTTACCCCGATGAGTCATTCCGGTAACCTCGAGTAGCTCATGCTCTTTCCCTTAGGTGGTTCGTGCATCATCAACTGTTGGAAGACCAAAAAAAGACACAACAGGGGCGATCGGCGGACGCTGTTGTATCCATGGCCTACGAGAAACTAACCAGTGGAGGAGTCCCTTCGCCAATCTCCCATGCCGAACTTGCTGCCCTTAGCGTTCGGATTGGAATAGCCTTCGATTATATGAGCCCTGCCGCTCGCGAAACCGAGTCGCAGCAAGTCGAGCGCCACATGCGTGTCGTGTATGCTATCCCTGAGCACCGGGAATACATGCGAACTGGAACATCATCAGAGCCTGTGCTGGCTGAGGCGGCTTCAAAGTACCTTCATGATATCTCCGGGGATGGTGGGATAGCTATTGTAGCCCCCCGAATCCTGGCAGACAACTGTCAAAAGGGGTTTCTTGCGAGAGGGGAGCGAGGAGAGCTTTGCGGCCGGCTTCTGATGACAGTTGCACACGATATTGCTTTGACAAGAGCCTCTTATACAATCGACCCACCGCTGGAGGATCCCGAACCAATGTTTCATCGGCCTGTGCCTGTTCTGGCCTTTCTCCGTTCACTGTTCGCGAGCGAACACCACGACACTATCCTGAAGGCAACGCCAGTGTCCGACGAAGAGGAAGGACAATCCTTAGAGGTCGCGTTCAAGGATGCGTTTGTTTGTTTCTCCCATTTCGCTCTTGCCGAGGACTCCGATATGCTGTCGTCCAAAGCGCTGAGGACAGCCCTGTTCCGTGGGATGGCGATGCAAGCTAAGGACAACCAGTCATCAATCGACGCGGTGATTCCGATACATATGGGGTCTATTGATCAGGCTATCACGACGGAGACCACTTCTGCAATCAACCTTCAGTTCAAGAACCGGAAGCATTCTCTCGACTGCCCTGTCGACCGCACAATCACAGTTGCTGATGCGGAGAAACCAGTGATATCGATTGTGTTCGAGTTCGGAGAGACGGACAGTACGCTTCCACGCATACAGGTTCGCCACGAACATCATCGCAGGACCCGAAGTAATATAACTCACCCCGACGATAAACACTACTCGTTTGTTACTCGCGGCTTTGGTCCAGAAACCTATGAGTCGATTCCTGCTGAAGCCACGCATTATTATCGGACCATATTGGCTACGGGTGGTCTGAAGGATGATTTCCCTCGAGCCAAGAGCGCGTGTTCGTGGAGGCTACTGAGGGAATTGAAGCCCACTTTCGAGGGTACAGACTGTTGCGGTAAATGGGACAGCTGAACCTGACCAGTCGTATTGGAATAGAAAGTTGTATTTGATAATCGTTTTATATTAGTTATAAGTAACTATTGTTCTTAAGTGAGCAAATGAAATACAATGCAATGGGGTATCGAAACGAATGCCTTGCAGTATGAAGTATAGTCATTTAGATACAACAAACATACGCGCGGGTGGGTGTAGGCGGACCCTTGAAGAACGAGGGCGAGGCTCATCGTAGAATGGTTGCTATCACTAGACTAAGGACCAATAATATTCGAGACGAAGCGATTATGCATGCGCGCAGCCATAAGGTTTGAGTCGGGATTCCAGGGAACAAGGGCGTAACGCAATGAAGACAATAATTAATCCATATCATTATAATTAATACCCGCGATCCAGTAATGGAGTCATTTTCCAAGAAGAGTGGAGTCATAGGTGGGTCACTCGCGGGAGTTGACATGCGTTTGGCGCCCACCGCGGGAGATAGCCAAACAATAGACCCTGCGATCATTCCGGAAGCGGTCATCGCGGATCCTACAGTAGGTTGTTTCAAAGATGCGAGTACCTACACATCCGTAAGAACTACCGCGTTCTGACTGTCCAATACGCGCGATGATACGATGCAGGTTGGTATTTACGTATGGCTCATACAATCATCCAGATCAAGCCGCTGGTCCGGCCTGGGATGCCTGGGTTCGGATACAAATACCCGAGGGAATCCATTGATTAGGTTAGAATGCACATGTACAATGACTTGGCAGTGAAGAAGCCACGAATACTTGCAATAATTGTCATCGCCCGCGATGAATTTCAACGCCCTTGTTGCCGCGGCTGCTTTAAACCGGCAAGCAGGTATATAGGATCTCATGGAGCAATTAGTCTGGTCTGTTCCTTGCCCCTTGGATCATGTCTCGTTACAACTCTGGGATCGCGTCCGACCCAGCGACGGCCGTACCCTCGCGAGCGCCGTCCGAGACCATCGATATGCAGGACACTGAAAAACATCAACACCAGAACACCGGCATCAACGTTCACAACGCTGAAAAACAGTTCAACGACCTCGCCCGTCGCTTGACTCGCCAGAGCACACACCATGACGAAAAAGGCGCCTCAGACCCTGACATCGAGAATCAGCAGTCCTTCGACCTGCTCGAGTACCTGCGCTCCACCTCAGGCAAGCAGAACCAGGCAGGTTTTGCTCACAAGCACGTCGGAGTCACCTTCCACGACCTGCGCGTAATCGGTGTCGGAGGTGTCAAGATTTGTAAGTCCCATTCATCGCTTTCAGTCCCACATTCCGTTCTCATCACTTGTCTCAGACGTGCGAACCTTTCCTGACGCCGTAAAGGAGTTCCTGCTCTCACCTCTCTATATCGCTGCATCGCTACTAGGCAAGAAGCCGAGTGCGCCAAAGACGATCTTGCACTCGTTCAATGGTACTGTCCGACCCGGCGAGATGGTTCTTGTCCTGGGACGTCCTGGGTCCGGATGCTCTTCGTTCCTCAAGACAATCGCGAACCAACGCGGTAGCTTCCTTGAGGTCACAGGTGATGTGCGGTACGCTGGGATTGGGGCTCAGGAGTTCGGCAAGCAGTTTGCTGGAGAGACTGTATACAATATGGAGGGCAAGTGGGATTGTGCTGCTGAGCAAGGTCACGGCTAACTAGGATGGATGTAGATGACATTCACTACCCGATCTTGACGGTTGCACAGACGCTTCAGTTTGCACTGAGCCTCAAGTCTCCCGGGCGGCGTCTTCCTGAACAGACTCGGGCTCAGCTCAACGATGAGGTTCTGGACATGCTTCTATCTATGCTCAATATCACCCACACCCGTGATACAGTTGTTGGTAACGAATTCATGCGCGGAGTCTCAGGAGGGGAGCGGAAGCGAGTGTCTATTGCCGAGATGATGGTCAGTTGCTTCTATCTATGTGCTATCTACATCCTGACACCTGACATTTATCCAGGCAACTCGCGCATGCGTCCTGTCCTGGGACAACTCCACTCGCGGTCTCGACGCCTCCACTGCTCTCGACTATGCCAAGTCTCTTCGCATCATGACCGACATCTTCAAGCTCACCACCTTCGTCTCCCTCTACCAAGCCGGCGAGGGCATCTACGACCAGTTCGACAAGGTGCTGCTGATCGACGAAGGTCGTCAGGTGTACTTTGGACCTGCCAAGGAGGCACGGGACTATATGCTGTCGCTTGGGTTCCGCAACTTGCCTCGTCAGACGACTGCGGACTACCTTACCGGCTGCACTGACCCAAACGAGCGTGCATTTGCCGAGGGTCGGTCTGAGGTAGATGTGCCATCGACTCCGGACCAGCTTGCTGAAGCGTTCGAGCGAAGCAAGTACTGGTCGCAGATGGTTGCGGAGCGCGAAGCGGTAGAGGAGGAATGGCGACGGGAAGAGAACGAGGCGTCTGGTGCGCGAGGGCAGTTCCTGCAGGCGACGAAGGAGGAGAAGCGGAAGCATGTGTCTCGGAAGGACCCGCACGTTGTTACGTTCTTGAGCATGGTGAAGACGCTTGTGTGGCGTCAGTGGCTGATGCAGATCCAAGACACGGTGAGTTGAATTGAAGTACCGTTCGCAACGTTTTCTTAAAGTTTCTCTCTTCCTTCAGTTCTCCATTTTCACTAGTTTTGCCACGGCTATTATCATTTCGATTCTTTCCGGTACTGTCTATCTAAACTTACCTCTCACCTCTGCTGGCGCTTTCACCCGCGGAGGAGTCATTTTTCTTGCACTCTTGTTCAACGCCCTCAATGCGTTCAGCGAACTGGTTCGTGGTCTAGCATTTTATTGGTGTAACTATTTGATAAACTTCCGAATAGCCTGCCATGATGACTGGTCGACCGATCCTCTACAAACAATTGTCCTACCGCTTTTACCGAGCAAGCGCGCTATCCGTAGCACAGACCATCACTGATATTCCCCTCACTGCTATCCGAATCTTGATCTTCTCTATTATCATATATTTCATGTGTGGTCTTCAACGAAGCGCGGGCGCATTCTTTACGTTTTATCTATTCATGTAAGCTTTCAATGCCTCACCCCGACTTTTATACATTACTGATAACCCCACGTAGCTATATCACGTTCTTAGCTATGGCCGCTTTCTTCCGCCTAGTAAGTAGATAGTAGGGGTTTACGTATTTAAGTTGCTTACCACCCATGCATGTAGATTGGTATTATCTGTCAAGGCTATGACATGGCTGCCCGTTTGGCGGCATCTATTGTTACTCTAATGGTCGTTTATTCTGGTTATATGATCCCTGTTTATGCTATGAAGCGATGGCTGTGAGTTGTTTTGTTTTCTAGGGGATCTCACCGGGCTGACGTTATACATTCTTGGCCAGGTTCTGGATCTGGTATTTGTAAGTAATGAATTGTTTCATCTATCGAACCTTCATGAACACCTCTTAGGAACCCTGTGAATTATGGCTTTGCTGCAATGATGGAAAACGAGTTTTACCGTATTGACATGAACTGCGACGGGTTCGTGGATTGATTTCCCCTTCAAGAATCTCGCTCACCATCGATTACAGCAATTATATTATCCCGCATAATGTCGGAGATATTACCAAGTATCCTACCACACTCGGTCCCAACCAAGTTTGTACTCTCCTCGGGGCTTCTCCGGGACAAAGCCAGGTGTCTGGTGCGTATATGTATTGATCGGCCGTATATATCAGTGCAACTAAGCTTTCAATAGGTGACGCATACATTGCGGCCGGTTTTGAATACCAGAAGGCTCACATCTGGCGTAACTTGGGGATCGTTCTGCTCTACTGGTTTGGCTTTATTGTTTTGCAGATTCTGGCTATGGAGAAATTCCAGTAGGTTTTGAGGTACCGTTCTTGACACTCGTGAAACTGATAGATCTGTAAAGGCATGGTGCCAATGCTGTAGCGATAACTATTTATGCCAAGGAGACCAAAGAAACCAAGGAGCTGAACATGCGCTTGAAGGAACGCAAAGCCTCGGCTCGCAAAGGGCAGGACGACCAGAATGTCGTCGTAACCAAATCAACCAAGGCTTTCACCTGGGAGAATCTTGACTACACTGTCCCTGTTCCCGGCGGCACCCGCCAGCTCCTCAACAAGGTCTTCGGCTACGTCAAGCCCGGTACTCTCACCGCTCTCATGGGTGCATCTGGAGCCGGCAAGACCACCCTGCTCGACGTCCTGGCCGGTCGCAAGACCATCGGTGTCATCCACGGTGACGTCCTCATCGGCGGCGAGCGCACTGGTATCGCCTTCCAGCGTGGCACCGCATACTGCGAGCAGCTCGACGTCCACGAGTCCACTGCCACCGTCCGCGAGGCTCTCCGCTTCTCCGCATATCTCCGCCAGCCATACGACGTCTCGAAGGAAGAAAAGGACACATACGTAGAGGAGGTCATTGCTCTGCTCGAGATGGAGGACATTGCCGATGCCATGATCGGCCAGCCTGGTGTCGGACTCGGTGTCGAAGCTCGCAAGCGTGTGACGATCGGTGTGGAGCTGGCAGCCAAGCCTCAGTTGCTGCTGTTCCTGGACGAGCCGACGTCGGGCCTTGACGGGCAGTCTGCGTACAACATTGTGCGGTTCCTGAAGAAGCTAGCTGCTGGTGGACAGGCGATCCTGTGCACGATCCATCAGCCTAACGCACTTCTGTTTGAGCAATTCGACAACCTGCTTCTGCTGCAGCGTGGGGGTGAATGCGTGTACTTTGGACCTATCGGCAAGGACAGTCAGCATCTGGTGAAGTACCTGGACGAGCGTGGGGCGCACTGCCCTGCGATGCGAATCCTGCGGAGTTCATGCTGGAAGCCATCGGTGCTGGGTCTCGGGAACGGATTGGGCCGACTGACTGGGCGGAGCTATGGCGGCAGAGCGAGAACTTTGCTCGTGTGAAGGAAGAGATTGCAGAGATCAAGGAGGATGCAGCACGGCAAGTGGCAGTAGTGGATCCGAATGCGAACAAGAAGTACGCGACGCCGTTCATGTACCAGCTGAGGGTGGTATCAGAGCGCACTCTTACTGCTTTCTGGCGTCAGCCTGATTACGGCTTTACTCGCTTATTCACCCACGGCGTTATCGCTCTGATTACTAGCTTGACATTCCTGCAACTCGGCAACTCGACCCAAGAACTACAATATCGCGTGTTCTCGATTTTCATTGCAACTATCATGCCGGCTATCATTATCTCCCAAGTCGAACCGATGTTTATCATCGCGCGTATGATCTTCATTCGTGAATCCTCGTCTCGGATGTATTCCGAATTTGCATTTGCTCTGGCCAGCTTATGGCTGAAATGCCCTACTCGTGAGTTTGCCTAGCCATACAAATGTGGTTTTTACTCAAAGTTTATCCAGGCTACTCTGTGCAGTTGTTTACTTCCTACTGTTCTATTACCCTACTGGGTTCCAGTACGCTTCGGATCGCGCAGGGTATCAATTCTTGATGTTCTTGGTGACAGAGGTAGGAGTTATTGAGTCGTTATGTCGGAGTAGTATTGATCTTCTATCCAGGTCTTCGCCGTGACTCTAGGGCAAATGATCGCTGCTTTGACCCCGACGGTCTTCATCGCGGGTCTGCTTAATCCGTTCATCCTAGTGACAGTAAGTCTTAACACTCCAGATCGGTAATACATTGCTTACGCCCTTTATAGTTCTCATTATTTTGCGGTGTCATGATTCCCAAGGACTCGATTCCCAAGTTTTGGCGTGTCTGGCTCTACCAACTCGACCCGTTCACGCGTTTGATTTCGGGTATGGTTTCTACCGAGTTGCATGGTCTCAAGATTACTTGCTCCCCTCTCGAGTTTGCTGTCTTCCAGCCTCCTCAGGGACAGACATGCCTTCAGTGGGCTGGAGACTTTGTCAATGCCAGTGTGGGCTACTTGGATAACCCTGGTTCCACCTCTGATTGTAAGTAGGCAGTTATATCCCTTCGAGGTGATACTGATATGTTCTCGTCAGGCCGCTATTGCCCATACGAGTATGGCGATGACTTTTACAGTGGGCTTGGAATTTCGTTCGATACTCGTTGGCGAGACTTTGGAATCCTTATTGCGTTTACGGTGTTCAACACGATCGTGACACTAATCGCATCGAGGGTATTCAAGTTCTCAAAGCGATAGAGGTCTCACATTCTGTTTATTGTGTTTGGTCTTTGTACTTTATAGAATCACGTAGAAGTTAGATGGAAATCCGTTTGAAAGGAACCATTCACTTCCAATATCAGACCCAAACTATCAGCGACCACCACAAGATCGTTACTGAGAGTGTTGTAAAACAGTTATTTTATCGAGTATAGGAAATCCTAACTAATGCGAAAACAAACTCCTCCATAAAGCCTCTGAGAATGGCCAATGCTAGATATTCTAGCTCCTCGGCCATAGTGGCTCGCATTTGGAAGGCCCAGGCAATTGTTCCCGTGGCTATTCTCATGGATCCCTTTGTTTGTCTGAGTTTGGCTTCCCACCACATAAGACCGCCCATTCTCTTTGTCTGCTCCAGCGTACTTTCTTTTCCTCTTGCCCCCGTTCTAGCACCGGAGTCTCTTGCTTTCTTCCATCTTTATTTTTTGCATCCCACTGCTCCTGTCAGTTTATCACGCGCGACGATATAACATGGGTAGATGGTATACACCGTTCGCATATACCAGCGGCTTTGTCTTAAGTGACGACGAGGTGTTCGACCTCGCCAAGGACCTGGGCTTCGACTTTGTCCCGTCCCCCTCCGCACATAAACTCGACGTAGCAATTTGCCTCCACAATGCTTCGCGCAGCATCAGCTTATACATGGCAAGCAAAGACGAACATCTTAAGCCATATAACCTTCAGGGAGTTTTACTTGGTCAGCCTTCACCAGATTGCTGGAATCCTCCCGGTTGCTTCATTATACCGACTATACGTAACTACAAAAAGAACGACACCGATCCTGAAACAGATGAGAACACGCAGAAAGTCAAAGCAGCAATATTGGGTGTAGGTGTACCCGAGAAGTATCTCTGCCACTTTAAGACTTATCCAAACGAGAAACACCCCACCACCCTTGTTGGCATACTTCCACCTCCTGTTTCACGCTCGCCTACGGGTCCTGACTCTGGAATACGCCTCAAGGTACCACCTTTTGAGAATACGTTCAAGGCGCAGGTCCATAGCAGGGACAGCGGCGAAGATGACGAAGACATAGACGATAACGTGGAAGAATTAGCTGCAAGGATAGAGAAGCTCAAGCAACGGATGCAGGTTGCACTTGAAAAACAGAAAAAGCGAGAAAATACGTTCCCCCAAGTCACCGTTTCGAACAACCAGCCTCGGGATCCAAGTCCCCCCTTGGAAAACCCTGAGCTCTCAGTGGGCACGCCGGCACAATCGAGCGAGGACGATGGCGAAGACGATGATATACAATGGCTAGGTACATTGTCCCATAATATTGGAGGTCCCGAACATCCCGAGCCCCTGGTGGGCGCGCCGGTCCAGTCGAGCGAGGACGATAGTGAAGAAGATGATATACAATGGCTAGGTACATCGTCCGATAATAGCGAAGGTCCCGAACATCCTGATCCTCCTAATACATCGGCCACTCATACAATCCTTGAGGAGCCAGTAATACTTCCCAGGAAGCGCAGACTATCTGAGATATATAGTGAGTAACGCAACTTTATAAATATCGTTTACTAATATGTACTGGTTACAAGGCGGCCCAGAATCGAGTGCGAGAGGAGCACTGCGTAATGTTAAGCGGAAGCTACTAGAAGACACCGATGAAGAGACAAGGTAAGGAGCCTTATTCAAATATTAAACTGCGAAGTCAATATCGGTGTCTATAGGACCGCATATACGAAGGAGTACCGCTAAATAGGGCACCCGACCAGCAAGTCACTTACCCGACAGTATCGCCCCAACCAATCGGCGTTCATTCACCCCGTAGCCTTTGAACATGCCTATTTTTATTTTATCGAAATAATCCATAAGTCATCAAGCAAACATGTATTGTACTGCGAAGCCTCTAAATGTTCCATATTCCTGTACCTTATATTGCGAGCCATTACATCCCACAACAGCCCATTTACAACATAACTCTCTCTTTCAAAATGGGGGGTACATAAGTGCGTAATAGTTGTTTGAACTTGAAAAAGGAGTTCAGCAAGTATAATTGGCAAGTAGAATCCTATAAGAGGTAAAAACAAAGGGAAGGAAGGGATAGATAAAATAGACTTGTGAGGCCCCTACGCACTCGAAGGTCTTTCTTTCTTTGTACTTTCCTATCTGATTCTGGTGCATTGTTTATCTCAGTACTTGGATCTCACTTAGGTCACCAGCCTTTGGGGTTCTCGAAGTATATTTCGACTCCGATTCTTTGTTTGTTTTACTCTTCAAAACGCACAATGGGCGATTCAAAGCTCGTATGAGAAGCAGTGGTCTCGGAAAGCACTATGACCATATGCATATTGATTCAGAAAATTGACTGGAATTGGAAACTGCGAATCATCAACAATAGCTTGATATTCTGAGCAAGGCACGTTCTACAAACGCAGATGTAGCCGGGCGCATATAACCACATATTCTACTCCAATATTGACAGCTCCATGTAAAGATCCTGGCGAGATCTACAAGGTGATAAACTATGTCATTCAGTTAGTCGTGGCCTCGAGCTACTTGCGACACCTCCGACCGACTGACCAAGTCGAATAACATACGGTAGACAACGCCTTGCTCACTCGAAAAGTGATTCGTATTAAGTATTATCAGTAGTTTCCACTGGTGCTATCAGACAAGCCAGGCTTCTTGTCCAATCTGTTGGTCGTATATCGCGGGGCGCACGGGGGGGTGGAGCGGGGGGTTGTGTATAGTTTGAAATTTGTATCTAGTGGGGGAGCGCTGGCCACAAAACTGGAGCCGCTCAACTCGAGCTCTCTTGGGCAGTAACTGATTTAAATTTGCTTGCCCATCAATTTAATTTATTCATTATGTCACGGATCATATATGTACCCAAGCTCTGACGATCCACATGTTTGTATGACTCGGAAAGGCTCAGTGATTCGGCCATGCGGTGAGAGCATCACTAGGTTGGCTCATACCATCATTTTTGAGTTTGTGATTCAACTCGAGTATTTAATTTACGAAGCTAACGCTTGTTCCATAATTCAAGTGATCCAGAGGCCAGGGGGATTTATAGTCTCCGATGTACCGGTCACAAGTGGATCGATGCTAACACACCGAGGTGAGTGCCAAGAAAGTCTTGCTTGATGGTCAACAGTGAGAACGAGCCTTGGGCTGTAATCAAACATAACTTAACAAAAGTGCCACAACTGAAAGTTGCAACAAGATGGGATTCTCATCCACCAACCAAGGAGGATACCTTCAATTGGTAGCGACCGCCGACTCGAATATACTCTTTTTTGCGTTCAAAAATTGGTCTGGGCTATCGTTGACAGCACAGCCGAGGGGGGGGGGGCAGATCGCTGTGGAACAACTATGCTATGATACCAAATCTGATCATAGTGCCTTCGTCACTTCGCCCAATCACAACCAGGCCTTGCAATAAACCACTCAATCACACCTTGCTTCTTACTCGGGCAGACGCAAAATCAGAGACAAAAAATGATAATCATGAATTACACTACCCAACAAAAAACACTCGAGGCTTCACGATACGATACTTGACAAAATTCGAAGAATACAACCACAATACAGCAAGGAAGAAGGGGAAGGGGAAAAGATACATGCGCAAAGCAAGTGCGCGGGGGGTAGGTGCCAAAGGGAGAGCACATTTACTCCTCGTCAGTGAACACCTCGTCACCCCTCTTGCGCCTTGCGATGCGGTCCTTCTTGGCCTTGCGCGCTTCGCTAGATGTCAACTTCTTCTTGCCCTTGGCCTTGTCGATCTTGTTGCCCATGGCATCGTATTGGTCTTCCTCCTCGCCGTCCTTCTTGTCAATGCGTGGGCCAGAACCTTGACCCTCGACCCAGTTGTGACCAGAGGCCTCGAGACGTCCATCACGCATCGCCCAGACTTCCTTGCAGAGGGACTCGGAGAAGTCGCGGTTGTGGGTGATGACGAGGACACCTCCTTCGAAGACCTTGAGGGCCTCGATAAGCGCAGCGAGCGACTCACGATCGAGGTAGTTGGTCGGCTCGTCGAGGCAGATGACGTGGGGGCGGCGCCAGGTGGCAGCACCGAGGACAATCTTGACCTTTTGGCCACCAGAGAGACCACGCATGGTGTTGTGGGTGACGAACTCGGACTCGAGACCAAAGTCGGCAAAGTGCTTCTCGATCTCGCGACGGACAAGGGGGCGGAGGAGACCAAGGCGTTGGGCCTCGCGAGTGTCAAGCTCGAGGACTTTCTGTAACGGAAATGATATTAGTAATAGATCGTTAAAAGATGGATCGGCAACCAACCTTCTCGAAGCCACGTTGAATGAGCTCATCACGAGGCATCCAGATATTCTCGGTCGAGGACATGTTCTTGAACGAGATCTCGTACTCGTAGCTCTGCTTGAGCTTCTTGCGAGACACGATCTCGTCAATAGACGCTTCACGCCCTCGACGACAACAACACCGCCCTCCTTCATCTTCTTCTCCTCTTCCTCGGTGATCTGGCGGGTGATCTTGTTCATCTCCTCCATATCTTCACCGGTCTGGTAACGCCACAACATGTACTCGAGAGGGGTCTTATCGAGATGGTGGTCAATGTGGTGGAAGGCGTGTTGGCGACGTAGCCGATGACCAGATTAGGATGCTTCCAGACCTCACCACCCTTGTTGGGCTCGAGATCGCCGATGAGCAGCTTGACGAGGGTAGACTTGCCCGAACCGTTGGGCCCGAGGACGGCGACACGAGAAGAGAGGGAGACTTGGAGGGTGATATCGTAGAGCTGCTGTACCTGCTGGGATGGGTACTGGAAGCCAACCTTGCGCATCTTGAGGAGCGACTTTTCCTTGGTCTTGACACCTTCCAGGAGAGGAGGATCGGGGAGCTTGAACTTGTAGTCCTCGGCGGCCTCGAGGGTGTAGTACGACTTGGCCTCGGGGACGGCCTTGACAAAGGCCTCGAGGTTGCCGCGGTAGCGCTTGATCTTGAAGCGGTTGAGGTGGAGGACGGTGATGGTGTTGTTCAAGAAGCCAGAATCGTGAGAGACAATGACTATAATAGAGTTAGCATCGGATAGACAACCACGGGTGAAAACGACGTACTGGAAGTGCAGGTCTTGAGCGAAGTAAGATAGTTCTCGAGCCAAGCAATGTTGACAACGTCCAAGTGGTTGGTGGGTTCGTCGAGCAAGAGGATGTCTGCCTTGAAGAGCATGGCACGAGCGAGAGCGAGCTTCATCTTCCAACCACCAGAGAGAGATCCGATGGCGTGGCCTTGGCGCTCATCGTTGAAGCCGAGCGACTCGAGGGTCTCAATAACCTCCTTCTTGTCGCAGAGGACGCGCTTGTCGTTCAAGATGAACTGGAGCACAGAGGTGTCCTCGTCCGAGCCGTCGATATCGTGCTCGACGTAGAAGGTGCGGACCTCGTCGGGCGAAGGGAAACCCTCGACTTGGCTATATTACACGTCAATATGTAATCAGATGAGATCAAATGAATGAGCGCTTACCCGTTGGTAATGGCGCGCATGAGTGTAGACTTGCCGGAACCGTTGCGACCACAGAGACCGTAGCGGTGGCCACGCTTGAGGCGGAGGTTGGCAGTGTTGAGCAAGATCTTTGCACCGTAGGCAAGGGAGAACTGGCAGTTGCAAAGGTCTTCACCTTCCTCCTCGTCGTCATTGTCGCCTTCGGCATCATCAGCCTCGTTGGCGGAGCGGAGCAGGAGCTCGCGGGCGATAGTGGCGGGCTCGGGCGAAGAGGTGACGATCTCAAAGTAAGGAACGAGCGCGGACTCCCAGGCGGGAACGTCAAAGTTGCGAGCGGCGATGAGGTTGGCAGCCAGACGAGCGGCGTACTGGACGGCAGGATGAGCGGCCTCGGGAACGGGGTTGGCACCCGACTTCTTGTATTGAAGCGAGATCGTGGCAGCATACGCAGCGGGGTCGGTGCCCTTGACAGGAGGCAAGTTGGAGCCATCGTCGGTGTCAGAGAGCTTGCCGACTTGACGAACGGTTGCAATCGCCTTATTGACAACGCCACGAGCTTCGGGATCGGCGACTTGCTCGGAGATCTTGATGAGGCCGGGGAGCAACTTGGGGATGAAGGGGCGAACAGTGTACTCGTTGTCGACGAGCTTGGACATGTTGTCAATAATAACAGCGACCTTGCGCTTGGTGGCGGTGGGACGCTCGTTGAGACCACGAGAAAGCAGGGGAACCATGAGTGAAAGGGTAGGAGCATCAACTTCAGAAACGAATGTGGTAGCCGAAAGGAGCTGGATGGTCTTGGGGACCTCCTCGACAGGATTAATCAACGCATTAATTAGAGCGGGAATAAACTTCTCAATATCCTTGTTCGACACGAGTGCGGTAGCCTTGGTCAGGGTCTCGCGTGCGGCCTTCTTGACGTCGGCCTTGGTATCCCAGATAGCCTCAGCAAGGACGGGGATGATGTCCGGGGAGAGCTTGGCCATCTGGTCAGGGGCGCTCTGGATGAGCTGGTTGAGGACGGCAAGAGAGCCGGTCTTGACTTGCCACTTGCCGGCGGTCTTGATCTGGTGGAGGAGCGCGGGGAGAATAAGCGCCGCAGCCCAGGGATTCATGATCTGCACGAGCTCGCGAGTGGCATCGAGAGCAGCGGTGCGGACGGCCGGAGTCTTGTCGGCAAATGCCTCGAGGAGAGCATTGAAGACACCGGTCTCGGCAGAGTCCACGACAAAGGGCTCGAGGTACTTGCCAGCTCCTTTTCGCAGAGCACAGAGATCGCAGCGCATGCACCTTCACGTGCAGCAGGTGACTTTTTGTCGCCGAGGGCAGCAACGACCGCGGGAACGAATCCAACACCAGACAGTACGGCGGGGCCATCGGCCTTGACTTGGCCAGCGAGGGCTGAGGCAGCCTCCTCGCGAGCAGCCTTGGCAGCACCAAACAGGGCAGCAGTGTCAAACTGGGTGTTGCCGGCGGCGGCGGCCTTGATGGCGGCAGGCGAGGGGGCAGCAGCAGGGGCAGAAGTCATAGCAGCGGGAGCCATTGCACTAGACTGCATTGTCGATCAGCGATCATCCCAATATAAAGAAAATAAAGAAAAAAATTTCAGACGTACAATTTAAATATAAAACAAAAAGTTTTGTGAGATCTGACGGAGCAAATAATCTATATGCAGACCAAAGGTTGTGTCGCAACAAGGATCGCGAGATAGTCTATATCCTCTAGATAGGAAGTGGCCTATAGCCTCTATGAGAGTGGTGGTGAAGAAACAGCAATCGCTCCCACCAGCGCTCTTTTAACCGTCTCCTCAGGCCTCAGTTCTACAGGGCCGGTCAATGAAAAAATTCCCCCTATTTGGTAACCCCCTTTGCGCCCGTAACTCCACCCGCGAACCACTTCCTTGCCGCATATAGACCGGATGGATCCCATGACCTCGCCCGATCCAATATCTCTTGCCTTGTCCATCATAAGCTTCACAGATCACCCATAGCCTCTCTCGCTTCTGCGCATACACCCGTTCTGAAGCCAAGTCCTTGTCGCTGAGCGCAACGTCGCTTTCCTTCTCTGGCCGACCTCCCTCGCTGCCAGTCCTCACCTTTTCCACCCGGCCCCGGTGCAATACTTCTCCTGTCTCGCGACACAGCCGGCTCCAGACAAATACCTACCTCGCCGCAATTTTACGTCTCCGACCTCTATATCGCTGAAAAGGAAAGTCGCTCTGCGCCTAGTGACTAAAAAAACCCTCGAAATTTGGCGGGTGGCTCCTCTGAGCCGGCTTCGTCGTACCCGAATCCAATTTACTGAATGCAAGTGGGCCCGATATGGGTGTGCCTTCCCAGCGAGAAAATGCCGCCAGCGCATTGTCCGGATGACCCGTAGCGTATAGATCCATTTTTGGTCTGGAGTATTCCCGGTGCATAACAACCCTGCCACTATCTCACCTAGCGTACTGGTCGCTGCCCCCTCTTGACGTCCCGCACTGGCCAGCCCCCGTTGCCTCGTTGGGTTTGATATCCTTACCCCGCGGGATGTCGTTACGATCAACATTCTGGGGTTCGTCTACCTGCATGCCATGCTAGATTTGTCCATATTCTTGTATCGAAACCAGGTACAGAACCTAAAAAACGAGGTAATAAAGCTATAAACAAGTAGGAAAGGGAGGAAGTATACAATAATGATCAGCACCGTAACCACGCCTAAAGAAAGAAGAATGAGAGCAACACGTTTGAACCGTACACCACGTTCCCAACTGAAACGGGTTCTCGAGGCCACATACATACACATCCGACGTAGTAGCACAGCCAAGAAGACACAACACATTGTCCAAGGCAATGAATGAGAAGACAAGAAATACAACACCAGGTCAGTTCCTACCGCACTTCTCGCAGTCGCCAGTACACCATCCCTACTACCCCCGCGCCCAGCCCAGCAATCCACGCAAAGAGGATAAGGACGTCACTAGTTAGGTAAAAAAAAAAAGCGGCCAGTACGTCAGCCAACGAAAGACGAGCGAGTATTATGGATAATGAATAAACGGGTGTGTGGGGGGCAAGAACCAAAAGTGAGTTGCAAAAAAATGCGCAGACGACACCTAAATGAATCCCACTGTCGATCCCCCGCCCTCAATCCATCCAGGTACAGGGTCGCCTACCCCGCCATTGCTATCTCTCGGTCCCGTGCCTCCGCACTCGAATGCGCCACCAACGCCCTTGACTAATTCCCCGCGCTCCATTCGATAGAAAATCAAACCAGTGCTCGGGGAGAAATCAAACTCCAACCTCCTATGCCGCGGTCAAGTTTTCCTTGGCCGCGGCCGGCACCTCCGAGGATCCTCCAAGCCGGACCGAGAGACAGCAGAGAAATTTTTTTTTACTCGGAGCCCATGTGCGGGGAACGAAGATGCACCAAGCCAAGCGAGAAAAAAAAAAGAGAAGCTCCTACTCACCGATAATAATTGTTCTCGCCAAACCCAAATAGGAGTTCCATAATTAGACTCGCGGACACATTGACCGGTACACCTTCGAGCGTATCCTGGATCATCAGGCCCGAGCCGACTTCGTTGACCGCGAGCGCTTCAAGGAGGTACTTAAGGATGCTAAAGTACTGCAACCACCGAGGACGGGTGGGATGGCTGAAAGGTTAACGACTGTGTGTGTATCACGTTAGTGGGATGAAGTAGGAAAGTATGGCCAGACTTACAGAACCCAGCATAAGTCATCGTGAATAGATTGAACAGAGCGCTCAGCAGTATCGCCACGCCACCATTACGGAATGATGTCGCGAGAAGGAAGTTCTGTGACGTCTGTCAGTACGGGCACATCGACAGGCTGTGACAATGAAAGCGACGACAGCGGGTCCAGACAACACACAGCGTCTTATCACGTCCGTCCAAAAATGGAGCAAGCCAAGTGATAGGCGTCCATGTGAATAGCCGCCCCGGGAAGAATGAAAAACACACGTTCGAACAAACACAGCATGTAGGGCTGGAGTGCTCGGAGCGGGGATGGCATTCCATACCTACGCTGCGGCCTCAGTCCCGGATTGACGCGGGTCACAGCGTTATCCCCTCTCGCCAGGCGTGTTAGACCGGTTTGTCCGGACAGGGTGATCACAGCGATATCAATAGGGGGAGGGCGGGATCGTAAGAAAAGGCCAGTTCCCAAAATGGAAACTGGCCAAACCAATCAACGGTGCCCGATCCATATTTCCAGAGATTGCCGCGTTTTGAAAAGAAGCATGAAATGAACTTACAAAGAGCGTCATTGCAAGTGCATAAAGAACTAATACTAATAAAGCCTTGAAGAATCGCGCAGCCTCGGGTGAAAGACCGACCATCCAGTACGTGCTGCATTTCAGTCAGTCAACGCTGTTCAGCCCTTTCCAGGGTTCCATGGCTCACATGCATGTCATTACGAGCGTTGGAGCGATCCTCAGGGGCAAGACGTCAAAGAGCACACGCGACACCAGCCATGCGGCTGGGGAATAATATCCTCCCGCACGCTCGCGGGTGAAGAGTGGCCTAATCTCGACGAGGTTGTACAGGGCCGATAAGGAGGAAAATGCCAACAGGGACCCCTAATACGAGCCGGCGTTATTACCAAGATGATCGAGATAGCCGGCGTGACGTACCATGAAGAACAATGAACCGACTCGGTTTTGGAATCCGGATATCGTTACGCCGACTTTAAAGTACAAACCACCAGTAAAAATACCGAGAATGCAAGCAACGCCCAAATGCATATAGAACAGAGTTTTGTCCCTAAAATCACGGGTCAACTAGGCCATCAGCTGATTCGAGAAAGAATACAACGGCACCTCTTGAGATTTTTCCATTCGCGCCCGCACAACACCTGTACTTGGGTCAAGAACGTGGCCGCGTACTTCTGGCCTCCTCTTCCACGAACGACTCGAACCATATTCGACTCCTCCTTGGTACTCCGGTCGCCATCCTCCTCGACACTGACTTTGCCGCCCCCGCCGCGGTAACGCATACTCCCGTCCAACTTCTTCTCACTTGTAATGCCGTGCTCTTGGTCATAGAAGTTGGGCTGTGCCTTGGGGTCATAGACACTTGCGCGAGTACCGACCGAGGTATCATATCCACCGCGCGAAGGTGGCTGCACGCCCTCACTTGCAACTTCCAATAACCAATCGGCGACGTTGTACCCCTCTTCCATGCCACGTGCACCCCGGCTTTCAAGCGACCGCACTGGTGCAGTCCCACCAGGTCCAAAGTAAACTTGTTCACCCCGAGAAAGAAGTAGGATTTGGTCGAATTGGTGGTACAGCCGGGAACTAAGAAGCTAATGAATAATTAGTTAAAAAGTGGGAGGAGGCACATACCTAGGTTGGTGAATGCTCGCAATGACAGCGACGGGGTTCTCAGGATCGTGTGCAAGTTCGGCCAAAACTCTTGCAACATTCGCAGCCGAAACCGAGTCCAGTCCACTTGTCTACAGATTATTAGTATTATTCACATTTTCAAGTATCATAATTAAAGACTCACCGGCTCATCCAAAACCAATACCTCGACACCAGCTACAATCTCCAATGCAATACTGACACGCCTGCGCTCGCCACCACTGAGACCACGCTCGGTGTTTCCGCCGATACGAGAGTGTGCGACTTCAGACAAACCAAGTTGACGAATAACATGTTCAACGCGGGCAAGTTTTTCAGCAGGTGGAGTAGATTCGGGAAGTTTGAGTTTGGCGGCAAAGAGCAGAGCTTCAGTTACGGTTAGGTTGGGCGGGAGAACGTCCGTCTAGGGAACAGGTTGCTAATTAGGGTCGTCCCGGAACGGGTAACGAAAGTGAGCTTACCTGGTCGACAAATCCAACCTTGACTCTGCCTTCTCCACCATCTATAGTAAAGCCCACGTCTCCGCTAACACGTCCGCCCATTGCACCGCTGCGTCCAGCCAAGATGCCAATGAGGGTGGTTTTTCCAGCACCAGAGGGACCTAAAATGGCGAGCATTTGTCCAGGACGAACGGATCCAGAAAGACCAGAAAGAAGAGTTTTACTCTTTACATGGTTGGCAGAGGAAGGGAGGCTGGGTAGCGGCTTTTCGCCACCCGAACCTTCGAGGTCATGCAACTCGACAACTGAAGTAGATCCGACGGGAACAGCGTTTCGGCGACGGAGACCTCCAAAAGGCAGGAACGACCCAGATCCAGAAGGATAAACGACATAGTAAACATTCTTCCATTCGACGCCCACTCTTCTCCCCGAGGCGGTTTGCTTCTCGTTCCTAGTCGCGCGAGCCCGACGCTGGAGTAAACATCCCCAGGCGACGAGAATCGCCACAGCTAGGACAATGACACCGATAACGGCCAGTCCCGCAATCACACCCCCGCTGAGGCTTTCCCCTCCCGCGGTGGTAACCTCTGGGGCGATACCCAGGGCTGAATCAACAACCGATTGCCGGACACATTCACCAAAAACGCAGTTGGACAGGCCAAGGCCTCCAGAACCGAATAGAGCTTGCAATAATGACTGCTTGAATGCGCAAGAAGCGCTGGATGTTGTGCATGAAACCGTAAGAGAACCAGATAGAGAATTGAGGACTGTGCTTAGATCGGTATTCTATTCAGGGCGAGATGAACCCTCAGTGAATTGATGGTTGAGACAGGCTGAAAAAAATGACATACTTTTTGGGCGCCGCAAAAAGCTGTCCCTGGTCTGCACCTACACTTGAGGGATTCACAGGCCCAATCGGTCGTATCGTTGCCTACGGTTTGCTTGCAGCCGCCGGCCTGGCAATAAAACTGTTCAACACCGTCGTAGAATACCTGAGCGAACGCCGAGCCGGCCGTGCCGAAGGATGTCACGTTCGGGCTCGGAGAGAGGGTTGGATCAAGGGTGCGGAGAATGTTAAGATTGGCCGACAGAGGAAAAAGAGCTTGAAGTGTCGGATTCTGTTTATTCGGGTTATTATGAATAGAAATTAATAGGTGTTGACAGGACGTACGATAACTGCACAACTCATTTGTTGAGCGGCGTAAACCCGAGACTGGGTTGCACACGTAAGAGTCTGGTTTCCGACTGGCTGGGGCTTATGGGCGACAGACCCGATCCTGAACTGGGCCCGCCAGCTGCACTGAACGCTGTCTGGCATATGCTCGGAGATCGACATACTAGAGTAATTCAGCATTAGATCGAGTAAAAAGTGATTAAACACTGACCATTACATCCAGCTCCTCCCCAACCATCCTGGCAACCACACCCAGCAAAACTCATTCCACCAGTCGAGGAGTTCTGACTGAGTGTTCGCTGGGGTCCATTGAACAAGTTCCCCCCACACGCGGGCTCGCTGCATGTCGCTCCACCAAAGCCTGGAGGACACTCGCAGCTGCCATCCGACTTGACAGTTCCAAAGTTATCGCACGTCGCTTGTGCAGCGGCCGACGCGACCAACCCAAGCCCAAACACCCAGACAAGATGCATGTCGTCGTTGGATCTAGGCGCCCACTCGTGTCTAATTGCCAATCAGAGATCGTCAGACAAATTCCGATTGGTCAGCCTCTGGGGTGTCACTTTATCCTCAACCACCACCTCAGGCATGTCGGTTGTAGCCAAAACCAGTGCTCCTGCCACTGAATCGTGTCCTATCCTCCAAAAAACCCGCTCAATCCCCAGGGACTCAAGCCGTGCGCTGAAATGCCTATTATATTGTGTTAAACACTAACCTAGATATCCCCACCACAGATGCTGTGCCTGTCCGCAAACGAAATCCGAACGTGACGATTGTTTCCTTCGATACGACCCAGCGAAGCTCCGTCTAAATGCGCAGACGTCCTACAGAAACACATCGCATGCATGAGGAGCTATGGGTTCGACGTCTAGATTATCCGAGGAGGGTGCCAACAACCATTATATCCCGCATACATAAAGTGTATCCCCAAACTCCATAATCTATTCACCGCTCCTTATTACTGTCGATCTTAAATCCTACAAGCTTCGGTCTGGGTCCTGTCCTTTAATTTCGGGTGAATAAGCTACCCTTCTGATCACCCGTAAGTCAGCGAGAAACACGGCGAAACACGGCCCGAGAAAGTCATTCACCATTGTAGGAATCCATATCGGACCAAGTGGTAGACAACCATTGATGACTGATCGACCTCGGGTAGATTCCCTACTCATTTATTTCAATCTGCTGTGTTAAATTGGGAATACATGCGTATTTCCCAAAAATTGAATTACTACTCCAGGGAGCAGAATTGGTGATATGGGGTAAGTGAACATCGTGGACTTGAAATAGAAAGCTAGTTTTACGAACGAAAGCGTGACATTAGTCTGGTTGGGCAATGTCAATGGTTCCGAATCAATCAAGGCTATAGCACCGATCGTTACGCGTCATAATAGCTGAGGAACTATCCCAAGCACCTTACCGAAACACGCTAGAGTGACTCTACGCCACAGGCAATAGTAGTAATTGTTTGGTTCCCGTTTAGTACGACACCGTCGGGGCGAGACGTTGGTGCATACGTTTCAAGTCCTTTCATCCTTTTTGCTCTCTCTATTGGACACCTCGATCGACACCACGCTTTGCGGAGAATTTGGTCATTAGCATCCATCAGGACCCAGGCGTTCGACGTCACTGACTCCCTCGTGGAGCTAATTTCCAGCTCTAGTAGTCCAAGAGGAACTCGGATTTTGGGCGTATCTGGATGGTTGACACATGGCATCAGACTGGAGCATTTCCTGTGTGTAGGGGGGGGGGGACTCGGCAGACAGACAAGTGCCAGGGATGGTCAGATGAATAAGTCAATCGCGAATGGGGATATTCCCCCAGGTTCGTGCAATATCGAAGAGGTGAGTGTTTTCTCCAAGCAAGTGGGAACTTGAGGAGAGTTCAAGGACGAATTACCCCCACTTTTGCATGGTACTATAATGCACTATACAGGTCATTCAGTTGCATTACACAAGTCGAACATTCCAACAATCCCATTCAGTGATTTAACACATGCCAAAAATGGCTTTCTGAGAGGCAGATAATCACCCAGCTAAATTTAAACCCAGGTCGCCGGGTTCTAATTAAGCTTATTCGGTTCGCATAATTTCTTCCTCCATTACTGTGGAACTTCGGGGGCTTATCTGTCCCGTCTCGCTTGTGCGATTCCAACTTGATTTATCGTGAACACTTTGGCAATCCAACCAGTCCTTCCTGATGGGAGTAATACTCTTTCTCAGATGGGTTGGTTCATGGTGTAATATCGTGGGTGCGCCCAATTACTGGCCCGATCCAAGGCCATGCGGGCGTTCAGCTCCGTTTCACGGCCAGAATGCCGAGACAGGTCCCCTATTCGATCGTAGATTAAGTATCTTCTGAATTCATGTCACTTGCGATTGATATTACGGGTTGATGTATATATAAACCGTCTTTGCAGCACCGATATCCCTGCGTTCCCCTCCCCCCTCCCCCTGTATCGATACTTCTGCTTTTTAGACCTATACTTTTACTCATAGACCCTTATAAAAAAAGTATAATAATGGTTGCTACTTCAACTGACTTCGTTTTTCCTCCAACCGATGGCTCTGTACCTCCTGCTCTGGCCATCGACTTCCATCTCAAGTACAATCCGAACCACCTATGGTCGGCTCTATACAACATCAATGATTCCTCCGAAACCAACATAACCTATGAGCAACTTGCTCATGCTGTCCATCGTGCTGCTCATATCTTGAACCCAGGGGGAAAACTTCCCCAAGGAACTCAGATCGGGCTCCTTATATCGACGCATACAATCCAGTACGTCGTACTGATACTTGGTGCGATGAGGGCCGGCCTAGTAGTGCGTCGAATGAGTTTACCACCCCGATTATTGGGTTTTAGTTGATAATTTGTAAATTTAGCCGTTCCCCATCTCACCACGCACTCACGTCCCAGGCATCGCACACCTGCTGGCATCCACACAAACGTCGCTCTTAGTTACCGGAGGAAGCGAATCGATTGCTGACATTACCCTCCAACTCGCCCGCGACCTATCAGAAATGGAATTTCACGTACAATTTCTCGAAATGCCTCCTTTGGATAGCATACTACCGCAACTTTGCAAGTCCAGGATCCAGTCTGAGCATAGGCCTTCCCCACCACTGAAGCCGATCACTGCCGAAACAACCATTTGTATGCTTCATAGCTCGGGTTCAACCGGAATGCCAAGGCCTGTTAAACTTCATCTTGAAGGCGTTTTTAAGAACTTTATCAATCAGCGTGGGTATTTTCTCGCCCTTCGGTATCATATTTAGTTGATTCATTTTTATTGGTTAGCGTTTGGATGGCTATATGCCGGCGGAATTCGATTCGGTACAATGGCATTGCCGACGTTTCATGCGATGGTACGTACGGGATTTTTTATTTTATCTTTATTAATACCTGCATCTTACCCTATGCCATCGGATAGGGCATGTTCCTTCAAGTCATGATGCCTCTCTACGCTGGATACACCCAGGTCATGTTTGCGCCCAGCCGTATTCCTGTAGTGCCAACTCCAGACCTGACAATCAAGGCGGGAATTGGTGCCAGGTGCGAATACATGATGTGTGTTCCGGCATTCTTAGAGGTAAGCTTTATTCTCCAGTGCACTGTTTAATCTCAGTAACGTATGCGACTCAAGGCATGGTCTGTCGACGAGAATGCGGTCTCGCAACTTCGCCGGATGAAGGGCATTGTGAGTGCTGTTAAGTACTCACGGCGGTGGCTCGGCTAACGCGCGCCACAGATGTTCGGTGGAGGTCCCTTGGCTGAAACGATTGGAAATAAATTACATGACCAAGGCGAGTCACCTTATGCCTCTCACATATAATAAACGAGCTCATTTTTGACTAGGCGTTCGTATTCATTGCTGCTATGGTGCCACTGAGGTCGGACATGTGCATAAGATTTGGGACCTGGAGGGGCCAAGCGACTGGGGATACATCAAGTTCTCTCCACATGTTGACGCACGCTTTATCCCTCAGAACGATGCGGATAATACCTTTGAGGTGGTTTTTGTAGTAAGTTTGCTCATCACAGGTAGCTTAATTAAAAAGTCGACTAAAATGTATTGTAGGTAACAGATGACCATAAGCCTTTCGTCCTGAACTACGAGTTGGATGGTAAGCTGGCATACAAAACCAAGGATCTTGTAGTCGGGCACCCTTCTAAGCCAGATTTGTGGAAGATGTAGGTCAACTGGGATAGATATGAGTCGAATACTCGGCTAACGGGCTGCTAAAATTTGATAGTTTTGGGCGACTTGACGACCAGATCGTTTTACTGAATGGCGAGAAGACTAATCCTGGCTCCATGGGTACGCTCTCACGCTTACTTAGCCCCACCCGAATTTCCTGGATTAATATCGTTACAGAGGCCGAGATAGTCAAATGTCCTACTGTGAAATCTGCGATCATGTTTGGGCGCGAGCGAAACCAAACCGGCGTATTAATAGAGTTTGAAGAGTCTTCCAGAGACTTGTGTCGAACAAACCAAGGTGGGATTAAGGCGCTGGAAGAGATATGGTAAGCAGATTTTGAATTGAGCGCATATATACTGATTTCTCATCCAGGCCGTTTGTTGAGCGAGCTAATCAAGCATCTCCCTCCCATTCGCGTATTGCCAGGGAGGCAGTTTTATTTTCAGACCCAGCTCGCCCTTTCCCTCGCACACCCAAGGGGGGCGTCTCGCGTTCGGCCGCTCTCAAGCTCTACGCGCGTGATATTCAGGAAATGTATCTGGAACTTGAGACAGAGCCGATGGTGACCAATAATTCTAGCCCTTCAGGGTCATACTCCGGCCCGGAGGATATGGAAGAATGGCTTAAGACATGCGTTCAAAACCTTCTAGGTCGGAAAATCGATGTGAGTGAGGACTTGTTCCAACAAGGGATGGATAGGTGAGCATTTCCGTATGCACAGATGGGTTGATGCCATAGGCGCTGAGTTTGGATGGATCTAATAGTTTAACAGCTACAATGCTTCTTCGTTCACTCAAAGGCACGCTGAGTACTGCTTCAAAGATCAACCAGCGAACTATTTTCGCCAAACCCACGGTCAAACAACTTGCCCGGGTGCTCGCTCAACTCTCCAGTAAAAACGACGATAAGGCCGACTCAACCACAGAAGCCCTTCAAGACATTCGTGCAATGATTCAAAAGTACGACAATGGCCGATCTCAGCCACTTGCTCATTACCGTCAATCGACGAAGGAACGAGTGGTTGTAACTGGTACCACAGGTGGACTCGGCTCTCATCTGCTTGCTCAACTACTTAAGAGCGACAGAGTCGAGAAGGTGTGGGCAATGAATCGCAAATCGAGTAAAGGGAATAAAGAAAGACAGACCACATCATTTCAAGATAAATTACTTGACGTAAACTTGCTGAAGAGCGGGAAGCTGGTGTTTGTAGATGTTGATCTCGAGGACTCCAGACTAGCGCTGAGCAAGGAGATGTACGATGAGGCAAGTGATTGTGAAATTCCAATATACTGACTGGATTATACTCATACTAGTTTGTAGATTCGGAGCGAAGCAACCGTCATGATCCACAATGCCTGGCAGGTCAATTTTAACCTCAGTTTGCAGTCCTTTGAGCCCAGTATTCGCGGTGTGCACAACCTTCTCGATCTCGCATTCCAGTCCACTGCTCCGACCGGATCTCCACTATTCGTATTCGCCTCATCGATTGCTGTAGCTGGGTTCGCTCGTCCTGGAAGTTGTCTGAGCGAAGCCCCTGTTACGCTCGAAGACGGGGCGACCAGTATTGGATATGGGCAGAGTAAGCTGGTCGCCGAAAAGGTGAGATGATCTCCAATAATCACTGGAGAAATTATTAACGCTACGAGTAGCTCCTGGAGTCGGCAAGTCGTGTCGGGCTAAGGACATGCATTATTCGGCTTGGCCAATTAACTGGAGACGCTATCAGTGGCTCATGGTCTACTACAGACTGGGTCCCATCACTGGTCGGGTCATCGGTTTCCATAGGATGTTTGCCTGGTGCCATTGGGGTAAGTTATATGACTGTATGCATACAATTTGACCATATACTTAATTATGTTGCTCAGACTGTATCGTGGCTCCCGCTCGACGTGGCCGCTCATTCAATCATTGATATATGCATTGCCCATAGTGCAGAAATACCACCAGTGGTGCACGCAGCTCACCCTCATCCTGTACCTTGGATGGATATTCTTGCGACGCTATCCGTGGTTCTTGCATCTCGCACCGGCTCTCATCTTCCTATAGTACCATTCGATGAGTGGAATAAGCGTGTTACTCAGGCTGTTGAATCCTTCAGGGGCTTAGAACATGAGCGATTCGAGCGATTCCCAAGTGCTAAGATCCAGAGCACAGTAGATGGGATGGTGCGGGCTGACCTCGAGCTTCGGACACGCAGGGACGCAAGCGATGCCGAGTCGGGCGGAACTGTGAGACTGGATACTAGCACGGCGGAAGTACTTAGTAAGACCTTAAGGTCCGCACCAGAGCTCGGCATAGGACACGTAGGAAAATGGGTAGGGTACTGGGAGTCAATGGGACTTTTTAAGGCTGCTTAGTTTACTTTTCGAGGTCCTAGGCCATAAAATCCATAATACATATATGTGTAATATTTAAGCATGTATAGTACGAGTAGCATGCTTTATACTCACCCGCTACATAGTTAGGTATATCCCACAATAATCAAATTTATGGCTCTAATATATATATATATATCGCTGTGGTGTGATAAGATCCTGAAAATCAGTACGTCAGTAAAAGATGTCTTTTTTCAGTGGGATATGGTCTGAAAATTACAACGTCAGTATGCTTTCCCTCAGCATGAATCAGACTATGGAAGAATCGATACCTAAGATCAGTACATATTGAACTTGATTTAAGCTCAGTTCTCACTTAAACACACATACTTATTTTTGGCATTGTACCCTTGCACAGCGGAAACGGATGGAGCAATTATGGGAGTCTTTTGTTTTTCGCCTTTATCCCTTACTTGAGCCCCCCTATTTTCTGGCCCAATTTTTCAGCGCCATCCTCCAAGTCCTCACTCTTATCTTCTTCGTATACCTCTCCTTCCTCATCCTCCTCGATCTCCTCGCTCTCACTGCCACAACTGTATTCTTTACTGGAATCATCCAATTAAACCCCCTCAATATGAGCTCCAGAACTAGTATGGAAGGCTGAATGTGTGATAGAAGGTAGAAGAGCGTCAACAACGACTCTAGCACATTGTTTGTTCGGCTGTCGCCAATATTGCCGACTTGACTGTCTGAGTGTTCTAGTGTGTTTCAGGATCAATTTCATACTTGTTACAGCTGCGCATAGTCAGTATAATAAAGAACTCATCAGGATTCAAGCGACCGGGTGGAAGTTTACCGAGGGAAACCTCCTGGAGGCTGTAAGGCGTAAGATGCCCGTTCCCTTCCCATATGTAACCTGATGTTGCGCGAGGCATTGTGAATAAAGACTACTACTTCGAGCTCATGAGCAGTGGGGGATGGAGCAAAGTCGAAGGCTACGTGCTTGGCAAGGTCAAACACCTCGTCCTTGTTGAGGACAAAGCCACTGGTATATGCGAACGGTGTATACCATCTACCCATGTTATATAGCTATGCATCGCAAATCTGCCAAAGGTATAGGAAAGAGATAGAGATGAAGGGAGCAATAGACTTTGCCGTTGGACCGAGGCGCACTGAAACGCTCTGCAGGAGGCCAAGACAGTGGCAGGATCTCACTCTGACTCATTGAAGGGGTACCAGATATGGACAAACAAGGGGGTCTACACAGAAATAGCCACACGACTAGCCACCTCCCAAACGCGCATCACACTATGCACCCTGTAATATTGCGATTAAGAAACTAAATATGTGACATACTATGCATAAAAATTTGAGGAAAATGGTCATTTCTACGTCAGTTGTATAGAAGCACGCTCAGAAGGAATCGTTTGCCCTGACATCACACCTAAATTATCGATAGTCATTGGGGTGTCATTGCTAAAAGCGTCGTACAATAATTACATTCTCGAAGAGAAGAAAGCTGGATTCGACTAGATTCTATAGCGCATGAATGCCAAAGAGAAGAAATAAGAAACAGGGTCTTTATCGTTTTGAGAACTTGAACACCCTCGATGCGATCGATGTAACGATGATGTTGAACACCGTAAACGCAATCACAATGCCAAAGTCTCGCCAACGAGTATCAAATGAGATCCCAAGCCTATTGTAGAAGTCATCACCATACTCATATGGGCAGTAGCGGCCTGGCGATAGCATATAAGTACCACTTCGAAGAAATCGGGCAGCATACCCACAATCAAAGGTCGAATCAGGGTTATCCAAGTAGCCCACGCTGACATTAACAAAGTCGCCAGCCCACTGAAGGCATGTCTGTCCCTGAGGAGGCTGGAAGACAGCGAACTCGAGGGCCGAGCAAGTGATCTTGAGGCCATGTAACTCGGTAGACACCATGCCTGATACCACACGTGTGAATGGGTCGATCTGGTATAGCCAGGCACGCCAGAACTTGGGAATCGAATCCCTAGGCACCATGACGCCACAAAACGTGTGAAGCTATGACAATACTAAGCAATGGCACGTAGGGCAATATGTCGGTGTGGCTCACGGTGACCATGACAAAAGGGTTAAGTAACCCCGCAATGAGGATTGTCGGTGATAAAGAAGCTATCATCTGCGCAAGTGTCACAGAAAATATCTACAAACACCATCGACACTATCATAGGGCAGTAAGATACGATAGAACTTACCTCGATACCCAAGAACATGAGAAATTGATAGCCAGCCCGGTCCGAAGTGTACTGGAAGCCTGCGGGATAATAGAAGAGGAGGAAATACACGGCTGCGCAGAGCAATCTAAAACATAAGGTTAGAACCACATGATGGGCTTTTGATTAGGCTTACGAGTAGGGCATTTCAGCCATGACTTGTCCGAGAGCAAAAGCAAACTCAGAATACATCCGAGACGATGATTCGCGAATGAATGTCATTCGTGCAGCAATGAACATCGGTTCGACCTGAGAGACGATGACCAGTGGGAGCATGATTGCCATGAAGATTGTAAATACGCGGTATTGTAGCTCCTGAGCCCAGTTTCCTAGCTGCAGGAATGTCAAGCTAGTAATCAGCGCGATAACGCCGTGGGTGAATAAGCGAGTAAAGCCGTAATCAGGCTGACGCCAGAAAGCAGTAAGAGTGCGCTCCGATACCACCCTCAGCTGGTACATGAACGGCGTCGCGTACTTCTTGTTCGCATTCGGATCCACTACTGCCACTTGCCGTGCTGCATCCTCCTTGATCTCTGCAATCTCTTCCTTCACACGAGCAAAGTTCTCGCTCTGCCGCCATAGCTCCGCCCAGTCAGTCGGCCCAATCCGTTCCCGAGACCCAGCACCAATAGCTTCCAGCATGAACTCCGCAGGATTCGCATCCGCAGGGCAGTGCGCCCCACGCTCGTCCAGGTACTTCACCAGATGTTGACTGTCCTTGCCGATAGGTCCAAAGTACACGCATTCACCCCCACGCTGCAGCAGAAGCAGGTTGTCGAATTGCTCAAACAGAAGCGCGTTAGGCTGATGGATCGTGCACAGGATCGCCTGTCCCCCTGCGGCTAGCTTCTTCAGGAACCGAACAATGTTGTACGCAGACTGCCCGTCAAGGCCCGACGTCGGCTCGTCTAAGAACAGCAGTAGCTGAGGCTTGGCTGCCAGCTCCACACCGATCGTCACACGCTTGCGAGCTTCGACACCGAGTCCGACACCAGGCTGGCCGATCATGGCATCGGCAATGTCCTCCATCTCGAGCAGAGCAATGACCTCCTCTACGTATGCGTCCTTTTCTTCCTTCGAGACGTCGTATGGCTGGCGGAGATATGCGGAGAAGCGGAGAGCCTCGCGGACGGTGGCAGTGGACTCGTGGACGTCGAGCTGCTCGCAGTATGCGGTACCACGCTGGAAGGCGATACCAGTGCGCTCGCCGCCGATGAGGACGTCACCGTGGATGACACCGATGGTCTTGCGACCGGCCAAGACATCGAGCAGGGTGGTCTTGCCGGCTCCGGAAGAACCCATGAGAGCGGTGAGAGTACCAGGCTTGACATGGCCAAAGACGGTCTTGAGGAGCCGACGAGTGCCACCGGGAACAGGGACAGTGTAGTCGAGGTTCTCCCAGGTGAAAGCCTTGGTTGATTCGGTTACAACGATATTCTCATCGTCTTGTCCTTTGCGAGCCGAGGCTTTGCGTTCCTTCAAGCATTTTTTGAGTTCATCAGTTTCTTTGTTGTCTTTCGCATAGATAGTTGTTGGCGTTTCATTGGCACCATGTCTGTAATATTTGATCAATTCACGTACCCCAATGGTTCAAGAACCAGCACTTGCCTAAATCTTTCCATAGCTAAGATCTGTAAAACAATGAAGCCAAGCCAGTATAGCACAAGGATGCCAAAATTGCGCCAAATCTGCGACTTCTGATATTCGTAGTTTGCCTCAATGTATACATCACCTTTCAAACAATTAGCCTCGCTAATTTCTGCGAGCAATTAAAGCATATACTCACCAGATACCCGAATTTGGCCAGGAGATGCTCCGAGAAGAGTGCAGACTTGATTAGGCCCGAGAATCGTAGGATATTTAGTGACATCTCCGGCGTTATGGGGAATAATATAATCGCTAGAATTATTGATTAGAAGAAAAATTATACGAGATATGAAATTACTAACCCATCGCAAGTCATGTCAATGCGGTAAAACTCGTTCTCCATCATTGCTGCCCACCCGTAATTGGTCGGGTTGCTGAGCCATTGTTTCAGTACATATAATTCTGGATATTATTTTACTTACAGGTACCAGATCCAGAATCTTTTAAGTAACCATGAACATTATTCATCACACCTGGGGGCCATAATAAAACTTACAGCCATCGTTTCATAGCATAAACTGGAATCATGTAGCCCGAGTAGATCATCATGGGCATGAAAATAGCCGCTGCTAAGCGAGCAGCGGTATCATAGCTCTTGCAGATAATGCCAATCTATGACAACAAGTAGTTAGATATCTATAACAAATATTCATAACTCTAAAAATATTACTCACTAGGCGGAAAAAGGCAGACATAGCCAGGAACGTAACATAACTAGGATAGTGTTAATGCAAAGATATCTATGCTGAATCATACAAAACCCACATAAAGAGATAATATTTAAAAAATGCACCTGCGCTTCGCTGAAGACCACACATAAAGTAGGTGATGATCGAGAATATCAGAATTCGGAGAGCGGAGAGTGGAATATCGGTGATTGTCTGTGCGACGGATAATGCGCTCGCTCGATAGAACCGATAAGATAGCTGCTTGTACAGGATTGGTCGACCAGCCATCATTGCAGGCTATGGTATTATCAGTACAACTACCCATTGTAGTTATGATAGTAAGTAGGGTACAAACCAGTTCACTATAAGCGCTGAATGCATTAAACAATAGCGAAAAGAAAAGGACCCCTCCACGAGTAAACGTGCCAGCAGAGGTGAGGGGCAAGTTGAGATAAAGAGTACCAGCCAGAATAGCGATGATAATGGCTGTAGCAAAGCTCGTGACGATGGAAAACTGGATATACGATGAATTGAGGCAATGTTGCCACTGGTACTTCAATTCAATTCAACTCACCGTGTCCTGGATCTGCATCAGCCACTGACGCCACACAAGCGTCTTCACCATGCTCAAGAACGTAACAACGTGCGGGTCCTTCCGAGACACATGCTTCCGCTTCTCCTCCTTCGTCGCCTGCAGGAACTGCCCCCGCGCACCAGACGCCTCGTTCTCTTCCCGTCGCCATTCCTCCTCTACCGCTTCGCGCTCCGCAACCATCTGCGACCAGTACTTGCTTCGCTCGAACGCTTCAGCAAGCTGGTCCGGAGTCGACGGCACATCTACCTCAGACCGACCCTCAGCAAATGCACGCTCGTTTGGGTCAGTGCAGCCGGTAAGGTAGTCCGCAGTCGTCTGACGAGGCAAGTTGCGGAACCCAAGCGACAGCATATAGTCCCGTGCCTCCTTGGCAGGTCCAAAGTACACCTGACGACCTTCGTCGATCAGCAGCACCTTGTCGAACTGGTCGTAGATGCCCTCGCCGGCTTGGTAGAGAGAGACGAAGGTGGTGAGCTTGAAGATGTCGGTCATGATGCGAAGAGACTTGGCATAGTCGAGAGCAGTGGAGGCGTCGAGACCGCGAGTGGAGTTGTCCCAGGACAGGACGCATGCGCGAGTTGCCTGGATAAATGTCAGGTGTCAGGATGTAGATAGCACATAGATAGAAGCAACTGACCATCATCTCGGCAATAGACACTCGCTTCCGCTCCCCTCCTGAGACTCCCCGCATGAATTCGTTACCAACAACTGTATTACGGGTGTGGGTGATATTGAGCATAGATAGAAGCATGTCCAGAACCTCGTCGTTGAGCTGAGCCCGAGTCTGTTCAGGAAGACGCCGCCCGGGAGACTTGAGGCTCAGTGCAAACTGAAGCGTCTGTGCAACCGTCAAGATCGGGTAGTGAATGTCATCTACATCCATCCTAGTTAGCCGTGACCTTGCTCAGCAGTACAACCCCACTTGCCCTCCATGTTGTATACAGTCTCGCCAGCAAACTGCTTGCCGAACTCCTGAGCCCCAATCCCAGCGTACCGCACATCACCTGTGACCTCAAGGAAGCTACCGCGTTGGTTCGCGATTGTCTTGAGGAACGAAGAGCATCCGGACCCAGGACGTCCCAGGACAAGAACCATCTCGCCGGGTCGGACAGTACCATTGAACGAGTGCAAGATCGTCTTTGGCGCACTCGGCTTCTTGCCCAGTAGCGATGCAGCGATATAGAGAGGTGAGAGCAGGAACTCCTTTACGGCATCAGGAAAGGTTCGCACGTCTGAGACAAGTGATGAGAACCGAATGTGGGACTGAAAGCGATGAATGGGACTTACAAATCTTGACACCTCCGACACCGATTACGCGCAGGTCGTGGAAGGTGACTCCGACGTGCTTGTGAGCAAAACCTGCCTGGTTCTGCTTGCCTGAGGTGGAACGCAGGTACTCGAGCAGGTCGAAGGGCTGCTGATTCTCGATGTCAGGGTCCGAGCCGCCTTTTTCGTCATGGTGTGTGCTCTGGCGAGTCAAGCGACGGGCGAGGTCGTTGAACTGTTTTTCAGCGTTGTGAACGTTGATGCCGGTGTTCTGGTGTTGATGTTTTTCAGTGTCCTGCATATCGATGGCCTCAGACGGTGCTCGCGAGGGCACGGCCGTCGCTGGGTCGGATACCGTCTCCGGGCCATAGCGAGACATGGGTTCAAGTAATGAGGGGTTGGCCAAGTGAATCGCTTCACGATATCCTATATACCTGTCACGGATAATTTACGACGAAGATCACTGACGATGCATGGACTGTACCTTTTGGCTTCTTTTCGTCATTATCCGAGCGTGCATCTTTTCACTGCCTGTTCTCCAAGGGTGGAATTAGTTATCTAAATCCCCGAGAAGTTAAACGATTTTCAAATGATCAAAGTGGAGGCCAAGTTTTTTGCAAGGTGGAGGGGTGGAGGAGATCACGTGAGTGTATGGAAAGCCCTGTGACGGCCTTGGTCACATCTTACGACCTTGGCTCACTAGTAACACCGGCCGGCAAAAGGGTCCTGGTACTACAAACCCAACGGCGTTGTCGGCCAGTATTACATAGAAGTACGGTTGAATCATAAGTTATTTTTATGATACGACGAGCCGTGTATCTAGACTCGTTTGGCTTAGGATCCGGCTCTAACAACCAACACAATCGAAATCGCCGGTACACAAGTCAAATTACCGACACGCCGGACCGGTGGGACAACCCTTCTTGGTCCATCCCCGAAGCTTCCCTCGTACAAGGCGGTGTGTTCTTTTATGGGTTCCCTGTAGGTTTTGACTGGTAAGGAAATGGTTTGCATAGGGACACTGTGGGAACTCAGGGAGCTGTCTGCAGCGCCTTAAGCGCCGGGCGCCGTCACACGGTCTATGCGGCGCTGTAATGGTTGCTGCTCTGGCTCTTTGAGTTAGCGACAGCGTCTTTAGCGCTGGTCTCAAATTATTCCGGCGCTTTAGGCGCTGTGGCGCCCGTAGGCTAACAGCGCGTCATGCGCGTGAAAAAATGTTATAGAATTGCGAGTCGCAAGGACTCCCATCAAACGCATATGTTGTGTTTACAAAAAGAAAAGAAATTATGTTCTTGTTATGAATCAAGATAACTCGTATCAAACGCTAGCTTAGCATCGGCATTATTAGGCAAAAGTGATGGAATCATTGGGGGATGAAAATTTTTTAGAAACAGGATCGACTTGGGCCGTGAGCTGGGAGAATTCGGTGGGGCTCTTCTGTTGCGTCCCCGATTGGGACTCGAGAAACACAACTGCCCGTTCAATTGCATTTGGAGGTGAGATAATTGTTTCAATCCTTGTCAACAAACACTGTGCAAGCCCCATTACGACTACAATCAATAATGGCCCAGGAGTCCCCCTGAGGAACTCGCCCAACAACCGCCTCAATTGTATGGATGTGGACCATGTGGGGGGTCAGCATGCGCCAATATTTAACTACAGGAGTTTCTGGTTTAGTTGCATCAAGGCCTCCAGTGTCACAAGGCTCAATGAATGCCAACAGGTATGGTTTTCTTTTTTGTTGGCATTCATCAAAATCCCCGTCTTTGTCTTTGTCTTTATCTTTGTCTTTGTCTTTGTCTTTGTCTTTGTCCTTGCCGTTCCCTGAATTGTTCTTTTTCTTTTGTCTGAGTGCGGACGTTCATGTTGTCAGCCATATACTTAAACTATATGAAATAAATACTTACGGTTCTACAAAGATGACAAAATATATATTGTGTACTTGCCCATAAAGTACTTCTTGAACTGGGACATCTCGGCAATTGTGGAACGCAGCATTTGCATTGGGAAATAATGAATACTTGCAGGTGGTCAGTATTTGCAAAGAAATAGAATATGTACGTGTGTGAACTCACCCTTACAAATGAATTGTCACGCGCTATTGTATCTTTGGCTGGAATCAAGGCAGATGTTTGTATACAATCCCCATCATCAGCCATGCAAAAACGTCCGTAGCGGACAACGGAATCATGATTGATTCCGTTTTTCAGCTCCTCAGCACTCAACTTGGGGTATACTGGGCCAAAGTATTTGGTGAGCTGGTTTTGGAGTTGCGTGGTGTATTGAACATTTTTCCTGATTGGGATACCAAGGATAATTGTTGGGCCTGTAACTCTGTGCTTTTAGAGCTTATTTTGGAATAAGAGTTGGTACTGTACCCACACATTTGATAGTAAACCTCTCGTGATGACAATTCAAACCCTTGCTCAGTGTGGTGCTTGGATAGAGGAGTGACCAAAATCAACAAAAGATTATGGATGATAGATACCATCCGCATTTGGGCACGCCGGTGGACAAAATTGTCCAGGTTTTCATATGGTCAAAGGCGGTTCTTGACGGCAGGCAGTAGATAACCACAGAAACGCTCCATTACAAATGCCCAGGAAGCCCAAAGAGGTCCTGTTTGACGGAGATAAAATGGAATGTGTAAGATTGCATGGATTGTTAGTGGGCATGCAGGGAGGCGTAGTGCTGAATATTGGTAGTAATACCTTGGAATACCTTGGTGTCAACATGGTTGTTGTACTTAAACATTATCAAAGTGAACTTACTTCTTGTATTGGGAAACCCATGTCTTGATCATGTTCTCCAGCTCATTGATCTGGTTGTGCGTGATTTCCATCTCCAGACAGAGTATAATAATCTCTTGGAGTAGAAGCATGTGCCTACATTATTGGTGTCAAGCTTGTGTAAATAAATTGAATGATAAAGATTGTACGCACTTATAGTATGGATTGCAGAGTCGCCCCTTCAGTACAATTGGGGCTACGTATTGTATCCAAAATGAATATGCCTTGGCTTTGTAAAGGTGCCCATCTTGCGCAATATCTGGAAGCGCGCCAACAAAGTCCGCAGGGATCAGACAAAGGGCTTTGGCAGTCTCAAGTCCAATAATGACCCAGAGCTTGGGAGGAATTTTGAACCTTCCATTGCCTTGATCCAGCCCTTTAAATTGACCAGTCCAGAACAAGATGAGATTGGGAACAAGATTTTCGAAAAATAGATGCATGATGTTGTAGGGTGCACAAGAAGATAGGTCAATAGATTTGAGGTGCAAAAAGATTGGTTGTGCATTGATCCCATAATGTTGCATGACTGTTTTGCGTGCTGTTTTGGTATGAGCAGATTTGATTTTGTCCAAGTGCTGCAGAAATCCTGCATGAGATTGCATGGGCAAAGCATTAAGGTCCCATTCTGCATCCTGGTTGGGGTGGATAAGGGGGACATAATAGACTGAGACTCAACCAAGTTTATATAAGCACCCTTCAATATAGCATGTCCTACATGGAGAAAATGCATTGTGGCCTTTGAGGAACAAAAGTTTTGAAATTGCGGGAATGTTGCCAAAGATGTGTAGGATAAACGCGCAAAATTTGAAATAATAATGTTCTCCCTCAGGAGAAATACCCGTGGTGTTCACTCCATTTTTGAGCTTGAGTAACTTGTCAAGGAGCGGGATCAAGAATGAATTCAAGTCCTTACACTGTTGTGGCCCTGGAATGATTCCAACACAAATGACATTTTCCAGCCGCGTTCAAATCTTGGCACTAAGGTTGTTATTGATCAAGATTATTGGCCACGCAGTGGAGAGTCCTTTTTGGCGCCGCTTAAAAAGTGTAAATCCATTGGTAGACAATGATAGTGCAATGTCTTTGGGGTTATCAAAAAAACAGTACGGTTGACCAGGTGTAACTGGGGTCTCACGTAGCTTTTGATAATGAGCACTGTCAAAAACATCCACAATTTTCCTTGGGTCATGTTCAGCCTCAAGCTCCACACAATATCAAAGTGTTGTAGACACAGTAGATACCAGGGAATTTATCCCCATTTTCTCGAATTTAAACGAAAACAAACAGACAACATTTTCAATCACGTGACTTCGGCGCTTATATCATACGCTAAGCGCCAAGCCACGTCCCCATCCGCGCTTACTCATCACAACAAGCCACCTCCACATATGACATCATTATGACACGTCAGTGACACGTATGCATGAGTAAGGCCGACTGCGGAGCGGGGTTCTTATTGGACTAGATATTGGATATTATGTATTTGTAATTAGTCTCACTGCAGAATATATAAGGAGGCCAACCAACCATGGTAACACCCAGGTTGATTACCTCTTGTTGCATCCCACCACTGTACAAGGGCCTTAAGCCCAGTAACCTACTTAGTCACTCAGTACACACCGCCTTAAGCGGCTTCTTGGTTGTAGTTACATAGCTGGTCATTGCCCTTACGGCCTTGGCCATTGTAGTATAGCTGGTCGTTGTCGTAGGATAGCTTGCCACCGCCTTACGCGGTTCCTTACCTAGATACATCCGGCCGCAAGTGCCTCCCCCCTCCTTGATGTCCATATAGACGTCTAGGACACTAGGTAATTGACCTTAAGTTGGTTGCAAACCGTGCCCACCAAGCACAACCACTCAGAACCAACAAATGAGAAGGCCCCCTGTACTAGCACAAGGGAAAACACCTGATTGGGCTCGCCTTTTGCTATCAATAATCAAACTAGCATCGGCCCCAGGTAGTACCAAATTGCTATAAGGCAGACGGGTTCTAATTGTCCGCATACCCACGGTTGCCGCACCTGTTACCAGCAACCTCAGACAGCAGATACACCCGCTTGCAGAAACAAGACCCTACATTACGCCCGCCCACGGCTGTAATTAGCGGCACTTACTGTCCAACGCCAGGTTGTTTGACGCAGAGGTTTAGCGTTTGCGTAGCAAAGCGCTCATAAGTCCTGATATAGGCACCCCTGGCTACACAGCCCTCACTCCCCCTCACTTGCCCACCATTACCTTGCGCACTCCCACTTGCTCCTTGTCCCGTGCATCTTCCCACGCTGGCCGCTCCTACCCGCCAACACATACCATGGCAACCCGTTCCTGGCCAACCTCTTGAACCCGCTCCCCAATTGATCAAGGGGAGCTGGGACCCCACCTTCCGGCAGCCCCCTATGTTGAACTTGGGGAAGTCTCCCTCAAGAGAATCACAAGCCTCCTCCTTGGCCTCCTTGGCCAAGTTGAGCACCTCAAACGGAAGGTGGAAGAAGTCCAAGAAGCAGGGGTTGAGGCCCGTACCAACCTTGAGAACATTTCTCAAACCGTTGATACTGTCAAGGATGGGCTTAGAAGCCTCCAACTCCATGGGCCCCGGACCCCAGAAGACACAAAACCCCCGGCCGTGGAAGCAACGCCACGCCCCTTACCAAAGGGCAACCCTGTTGGATCAACTAGTTGGGTCTCATTCTGGCCTGAACCGTCTAAGGCACTCCCCGCCTTTGCCCAACCCACTCCTACCCAAGCAGTGCCCCCGCAAGTCCCATTGTCGTACACCACGGTAATGTGGGTACACGCTAGTGGAGGCGGGCACTTGAGGCCGTACTACTACAAGCTTATGTAATCTAACTAACTAACTAAGGCTATCCTAATACCGCTTAGGGCGGTCTGCTGCTTCTATACTACTGCGTGGGGGCCTTAGGCCTGGGAGGTGTGGTAGGTAAATATGAGGGGTAAGCGACTGATGTTAATAGGGGCCAGCTACTTAGCTGGCTGGCTACCTTCTCTAATGAGTAAGAGACAAGGTAAAAACAACTTGGGGTCTCCAAGCGTTTTTCCTGCTGTATATATAGAAGAGAGCGCACTATCTACATGGTCTGTGCGCGTGAGAACGGAAGTACATATGTGAAATGAGAATTGTGCTGCGGACTGCGCAGAAGCGTGGATTACTCCTAAGCGCCCTTGGCATGGCATCTTGGCGCGGCATCTCGGCATCAATAAGCGCCGAGGTCACGTGATCGAAAAAGTGAAGATAAAGAGTCCGTAAAAAATACTAAAAATAATAGAAAAAATAGGCGAATCCAATGGTATAATTCTTGAGGGTGTAACACCCATCTCCCCCTCCATCTCCGCGTCTCCAATCCCCCATTGGAGCACCTGCCCCTCCTCCACCGGCTCCAGTCCCCTCCTATCCTAACCCGGTCAAAGTAGACCACCCAGACGCCTATACAGGCAAGATCGGGAGTGAAGCCAAACAATGGCTCACAAGGATGCTGGCATGGACCCGGCTGAACTCATGCATGTTTCCCACGGACCAAGAAGTCCTGTCCTTCCTTCTAATGAACATGAAGGATTCCGCAGGAGCATGGGCCCATCTGCACCTCAACCAGCTTGGGTCACACCAAGCAATCATTCAAACAGTCAAGGGATTCAAAATAGAGTTCTTGGCAGCATTTGGTGACCCTGACGCCACAAGGGCTGCCAAGCGGAAGATCACCACTCTTACCCAGTCCAGCACATGCGCGGACTATATCACAAAGTTCAGGACCCTGGCAATGGAACTGGACTGGAACAATGCGGCCCTCAGAGGCCAGTTTGCCTGTGGCCTCCACTGGGAGGTCAGCCGTCAAATTGCAACCCGCAAACACCGGTCCTGTACCCTCCTTGAGCTGCAAAACGCAGCACTTGTCATTGACAACGCTCTCCGCAAAGAGCGCGCTAGCCACCCACCAAGGGACAATAAGTCTAGCAAGCCATCCAACCCCCCAAGGGGGACGAGTACCGGTCAAATCACATCCAGATCAAAGAAACTCTCCAACAACCCCAACTTTGTATTGGAAGAGGAACAAAATCGCTGCTGCGCCGCTGGCGCCTGCATCAAATGCGGCAAAATGGGCCACAAGTTCGCAGAATGCCGCACGGGCTGGAAGGCTACCCCTATCAAGGATAAGGGGAAAGCCAAGGAAACTGCCAAGATTGGCAAAGACTCCAAGTACCAATTGGGAAAAGAGTAAGGGTACCTGCTACTGCGCGCAAGGACCCCAAGGACTCTGGACTAGCATTTGAATTTTGTATATATCCCGTAGCAATAGAATCTCCCCTCTGTTCACTATTCAAATTCAGCCAGAAAAACAAGCAGATAACTTAGAAGTCCTGATAGACTCAGTCGCCACATCCTCATTCCTTCACCCACATACCGCCAAGGCATTACGCCTACCACTCATAGACCTCCCCACTCCCCAAACCGTTACTATGCTCGATGGGTTGAGCCCCCAGGCTGGTAAAATCTGGAAGAAGGCCAATCTAACCTTCTCCTTTGATGGCAAACAAATGACCAAGACCTTCCTCATTTGCAATACGGGGTCTCACGCCGCCATCTTGGGATTGAAATGGTTAGATGCTCACAACCCAGAAATTGATTGGAACACGCGCACCCTCTCCTTCCCACATACGCCACCAGAACACGTAACCATTGCTGAAGAGGAAGAAGCTGACAAAAATCCCCTTGAAGGAGTACCCTCCAAATACCACCAATATGCCAAGGTATTTGGAGAAGAAGAATTCAATAAGCTTCCACCTCATAGACATTACAACATTGGGATTGAGCTCACTGAGGAAGGACCCCTCAACTTGCCCCTCTACAGCATGACGGACGCCAAATCCGCCACACTCAAGGATTGGCTCAGGGACAAATTGAAAGCCGGGAAAATCCGTCCCAGCAAATCCTCTATTAGCTCTCCCGTCATGTTTGTCCCCAAGAAGGATGGTTCCTGCCAATTGGTTGTTGACTACCGTTGCTTAAATAACCGGACTAAGAAAAACATGTACCCTTTACCCCGTCCCAACAATCTCATGGCCCAGCTCCGTGGTGCCAAGGTCTTCACTAAACTGGATCTGCGATGGGGTTACAACAATGTCCAGGTCAAAGAAGGTGATGAATGGAAAACAGCCTTTTGCACCAAGTATGGCCTATACAAGTCCCTGGTAATGACTTTTGGTTTAACAAACGCCCCTGCCGCCTTTCAACACTTCATGAACGAATTGTTCAAAGACTTACTGGATGTATGCGTCATCATATACCTAGATGACATCCTGATTTACTCCAAGGATGACGCATCCCACACTCAGCACGTCCATGAAGTTTTACGGCGCTTACTAGAAAATCAACTGTTCTGTAAAGCCTCAAAATGCACATTCCACGTCACTTCCATGGAATACTTGGGAATCATTGTATTGGATAAGGGTTTCAGTCTGGATAAACTCAAGATCCAGGCAGTCCAAGAATGGCCCACACCCACCAAGGTTAAGGAAGTACAATCCTTCCTTGGGTTTGCCAATTTCCTGCGCCAATTTGTTGCCAATTTTAGCCACATAGCCAGGCCATTGCACAACTTGGTAAAAAAGGATACGCTATGGAAATGGGACACCAAGGAACAAGAGGCATTCCAAGGATTGAAAGACGCCATCACCAGCGCCCCGGTTCTCTGTCACGCCAACCCAACCAAACCCTACTTCCTGGAAACAGATGCCTCAGGAGCAGCACTAGGTTCCATACTCAGCCAACGTCAGGAAGACGGCCGTCTCCATCCGCTAGGCTTCCTATCTGAGTCATTCAAGGGGGCCGAGCAGAACTATGACTGTCATAAACAGAGGAAAATAGAACTAGCCGGAATTGAACCAGCTTGACCACTAAGCCATAGAGCCCTATTATTCCTCTGCTGACAACCCATGATTACACCTGCTACCCCCCAAATTTGGGCTTGGGCCAGCATGCAACCACTTGTACTGGTCATGTGACTGTGTCCAGGACAATGACACCCATGACAAGGAACTCTTGGCTATCATCCGCTCCTTTGAGTACTGGCGCATTTTCCTGGAAGGAACCGTCCACCCTGTCACCGTATTCACAGACCACCGCAACCTGGAGTACTGGAAGGAGTCCCAAACATTCAACCGTTGCCACGCTTGATGGCACCTACTATTGGCAGGGTATAACTTCCAAATTGTTTACCGCCCAGGAAAGCAGTCCGGAAAACCTGATGCCCTCTCACAACGTGCTGATCATGCCAACATTCCACCCGCTGCCCAGACTATGCTCCCTGATCCGGTATTTGCCAACATGGCCCTGGTAACCCCCAAAAAGGAACTCCAACGCCAGATTGAAGCTGCCTTGGACCAAGACAAATCCCTGGAGGAAATACTACAATTCCTCCAAAATGAGTCCAAGGCCCCACCATCAATTAAACGTGCCTTCAGGGATTACAAAATGGAAGCAGGCTTGCTATTTTACCAAGGGAGAAATGTGGTACCGGACGTTGGAACATTGAGAATGGACCTACTTTGCATATTCCATGACAGCCCTCTGGCTGGTCACCCGGGCAGGCAACAGACCCTAGAACTGGTATCCAGGAAACTACTGGCCTGGCATCTGGGCTGACACATACTGGCACATTGATTCCTGCAAAACATGCCAACGGATCTGGAAACCCGAGTACACATCTATCCCACCTCAACCTCTAGAACTCCCATCACGCCCGTGGCAACATGTATCATACAACATGATAGTAGACCTGCCCAGGGACGGAAATAGTGACTCTATCCTGGTCATTGTGGATAGCTTTACCAAATACGTGATCCTGGTAGAGTGTTCCAAGAAGCTCAAAGCCCTGGAGTTGGCAGATCTATTCCTGCGCCATGTATGGAAACACTACGGCATGCCTGAAAAGACAGTGTCAGACCGCGGACAAGTTTTTAATAACAAATTTCTGAGGGCCCTGTACCAACGCCTGGGAATAGACCCCCACTTCTCTTCAGCCTACCATCCTCAAAGTGACGGGCAGACGGAGCGTGTAAATCCCATGGTTGAACACTTCTTACAGGCCTACTCAGGGGTAAACCAGAAAGACTGGGTCAAGTGGTTACCAATGGCGGAATTTGCCTACAACAACGCAGTACATAGCTCAACAGGCAAATCTCCTTTTAAGGCACTATACAGTTGGGAACCTTCTTTGACTCCAAGTAACGTCCCAACAGACGTCCCTGAGGCAGACAATCTAGCAAACCAAATGGAATCACAATGGTGGGAAATAGAGGCGGCACTCTGGCAATCAAAGACACGCATGATGGCTGGGGACGTAGGAGAACCACTTGAGTTCAAAATTGGGGAAGAAGCCTGGCTAGATGCCAAAAACGTGAAGCTAAAGACCCTAAGTCCAAAGCTAACCAAACAACGCCTAGGCCCCTTCAAAGTAACCAAGAGGATCTCCAACAGAGCATACCGTCTAGAACTTCCCCAACAATGAGAATCCACAATGTTTTCTACGTGGGCCTCCTGTCAAAAGTCAAAAGGGACAAAAAGCGCAGCTTTGAGAACCGGCCTCCACCTGTCACTGTGGATGGAGAAGAAGAATACAAGGTCAAAGGGATCACAGACATGGAAGAAAGGAACGGGAAATGGTTTTTTAGGGTAAAATGGAAAGGCTACGGATCAGAGGAGAATACCTGGGAACCAAGGGAAAACCTCAAGAACGCCGAAAAAATCCTAAAAAAATTCGAGGAAGAAATGAAAAAGAAGGCCCTCAGCGCTGCCAAGGCCCTTAGAGGGGGGGCAGTGTTGTAGACACAGTAGATACCAGGGAATTTATCCCCATGTTCTCGAATTTAAACGAAAACAAACAGACAACATTTTCAATCACGTGACTTTGGCGCTTATATCATACGCTAAGCGCCAAGCCACGTCCCCATCCGCGCTTACTCATCACAACAAGCCACCTCCACATATGACATCATTATGACACGTCAGTGACACGTATGCATGAGTAAGGCCAACTGCGGAGCGGGGTTCTTATTGGATTAGATATTGGATATTATGTATTTGTAATTAGTCTCACTGCAGAATATATAAGGAGGCCAACCAACCATGGTAACACCCAGGTTGATTACCTCTTGTTGCATCCCACCACTGTACAAGGGCCTTAAGCCCAGTAACCTACTTAGTCACTCAGTACACACTGCCTTAAGCGGCTTCTTGGTTGTAGTTACATAGCTGGTCATTGCCCTTACGGCCTTGGCCATTGTAGTATAGCTGGTCATTGTTGTAGGATAGCTTGCCACCGCCTTACGCGGTTCCTTACCTAGATACATCCGGCCGCAAGCGCCTCCCCCCTCCTTGACGTCCATATAGACGTCTAGGACACAAAGCTTTTTTGACATTTCAGCGTTCTGGAATAGGGCTTGGAGCTGGGGAATGAGGGGACTGTAGTGGAAAACTTGCCAAGGCTCATTTTGAGAGTTCAAGCGCGGCTCCTTGCAATATGGGCATGCCATTAAGTCCTTGAACTTGCCAAGATAGCAGCAACAAGAATTGATACAGCAATTGTATGCCTTGGTGTTGAGCCCAGATAGTATGCAAAGGCAGCGCCAGGCAAGGAATTCACTTGGCAGGTCCAAATCTGCACATATACCAAATTGTAGATCATCATACATGCGTTGAGAAAAGTGGGTCCGTAGCCGTGTGGCTAGAACCTCTAAAATATTGATATCCTTCTTGTATAATACACGTGAATCTGAGCTTTTTTTTTAGTATATCATCAATGTATTGGGCTTAGATGTACACAGCTCAAACCACTCTGCCTTGCTCATTGAGCCAAGATGCAGCTCCAATAATTGTTGGAGCTCTTCATTGCTGAACTCCATCTTGTTGTCAGGATGATAAGCTGGGGGTCCATCAGACTCCACAAATGGTGGATCCTGATCTGGAGAATCAGCTGGAACATCATCAATATCAGACTCTTGATCATCAGAGCCATCAAATGGAGGTTCTGGCCAATCTTCCACTGTGACTGGTGGGTTTTGCTGAATGGCTGGTGGATCTAAAAATGAATTGGGATATCATAAATGAGCCATCAAGGTGCACAATTTGCACATACCAGGGATCTGATCTTGGGTATCATCATCAAACTCCATTATTTCAAGGCCATGATTCTTGGCTACAGTGCTAACTGTGTTGTGATTGACTAAACATTTGAAAAGTAGGTAAACTCCAAACACTGTTTGCAAAAAGAAGATACGTACCTTCACTCAAAATATCCAAAATTTCATCAAGGTCCTCTACAGCTTCAGGCTGGCCTACACTGATTTTGTGTTGTTGAGCTTGAGGTGGTGGCCCAGGTTTAAACATGTTGAGGTGCCTCCTTACAGTTTGAGGATGGACAAGCTTGTTGCAACAAGGACATATTTCTTTATTTTCTGAGGGCATGATACTAGAGAGATGTAAAATAATAAGATAAGTTAGAATCACAATCCAAGTTGGTGTTCTAGATGATTGACTGACTGGTACCTGTGTCAACACTAAGGATGCATCACGTGACCTCAACTGGCTCCATGTTTGGGCATCAGCCCTGCCTTTGGCACTATCCATCTTGATGACCCAACTAAGAACTAGTGAAAATTTGGGCTCAAGGCCCTTCAGTTGCATGCCCATCAACAAGCCCTTTGTTCCAGTGTTGTTGCCCATTTGAACAAAACAACCACTAGGGTTCTGTTAGAAATTCCAGATGGGTTACTTACAAGGTAAGAAATACATACTTACTAACACAGTTGTAAGTAACTCTGTAACTTACTCCTGGGTCACATGTATTGCATGTATGACAAATATACAATAGATTCAAATGTATTCATTACTTTAAGCAAGTAAATGCATACCACACCCAAGTTGTAAGGAACAGAGAGAATCTAAAACTGAAACTTCAACAAAGAGACAACTAAGTTCTCTTGCCCACTCTTTTGCACTTCTTTCCTCTTGCCAGCTGACCCAATATTAACACCCTTGACTGGGTCATCACTGAGTAGGTCCAGTAACACCAGTGAGCTTAAATCAATGCCATCCAACTCCCCAATCTCAAATGAGTACTTTGAACTGGGTTCCAGTTGTTCAATAACAGCATCAAGCTCCCATTCCTCCTCCCATTTGTTGGCCTCATCCAAGAGCTCCATTACCACTGGATCTTTGCTGCTGGTTGTAGCAGCTGTGTCCTAGACGTCTGTAAGGACGTCAAGGGGGCGGGCGCTTGTGGCCGTGTGGATGTACAGTGAATACCGCTTAAGGCGGTGAGGTCTACCCTACAACGTCTAACTACTAAACTATGATGACCAAGGCCGTATGGGCAATGGCAAGCTATGTATGTACAGCGGAGTTGACGCTTAAGGCATTGTAGTACTACTTAGTGATCTGGCTGTAAGGCCTTGTACAAATGGGATGCAACAAGAGGTAATTGACCTGGGTGTTACCATGGTTGGTTGGCCTCCTTATATATTACAGAGGTGAACTATTTACAAATATGTTATATGCAATACCATAACCAATAAGAACCCTGTTCTGCAGTTGGCCTTACTCATGCATACGTGTCACTGATGTGTCATAGTGATGTCATTGGTGGAGGTGGCTACGTGTGCTGAGGTAAGCGCGGGTGGGGACGTGGCTTGGCGCTTAGTGTAAGATATAAGCGCCGGGATCACGTGATCAAAAATGTTGTCCATTTGACTTTGTTTAAAATCGAGAAAATGGGAATAAATTCCCTGGTATTGAGTGTGTCTATGACACTGCCCCCCCTCTAAGGGCCTTGGCAGCGCCAAGGGCCTTTCTTTTCATGTCCTCCTTGTATTTCTTTAAAATTTTCCCCCGCGTTTTTTAGGTTTTCTTGGGGCTCCCACGTATTTTCTTCTGAGCCGTACCCCTTCCATTTGACCCAGAAGAACCATTTCCCTTCTCTCTCTTCTGCGTCCGTGATCTCTTCTACCTTGTATTCTTCTCTCCATCTATGGTGACTGGTGGAGGGCAGTTCTCAAAGTTACGCTTTTTGTCCCTTTTGACTTTGGACAGCAGTCCCACATAGAAGACGTTGTGGATTCTCATTGTTGGCGGAAGCTCTAGACGGTAAGCTCAATTGGAGATTTTCTTGGTTACTTTGAAGGGTCCCAGCTGTTGTTTGGTTAGTTTGGGACTAAGGGTTTTCAGTTTCACGTTTTTGGCGTCTAGCCAGGCTTCTTCCCCTATTTCAAACTCAAGTGGTTCTCCTGTTTCCCCGGCTACCATGCGTGTCTTTGATTGCCGGAGCGCGGACTCTATTTCCCACCACTGTGCTTCCATCTGGGTTGCCAGGTTATCTGCCTCAGGGACGTCTGTTGGTATGTTACTTGGGGTCAGGGAGGGTTCCCAACCATACAGTGCCTTGAATGGGGATTTGCCTGTCAAACTGTGTACTGCGTTGTTGTAGGCAAACTCCGCCATTGGTAACCACTTGACCCAATCCTTCTGGTTTGTTCCTGAGTAAGCCCTTAAGAAGTGTTTGACTGTGGGGTTTACGCGCTCCGTTTGTCCATCACTTTGAGGGTGGTAGGCCAAGGAGAAGTGGGGGTCTATTCCCAGGCGTTGGTACAGGGCCTTCAGGAACTTATTATTGAAGACTTGTCCTTGGTCTGACACTGTCTTCTTGGGCATGCTGTAGCGTTTCCATACGTGGCGTAGGAATAGGTCTGCCAGTTCCGGGGCCTTGAGCTTTTTGGAACACTCTACCAGGATGACATATTTGGTAAAGCTATCCACAATGACCAGTATAGAGTTGTTGCTTCCATCCTTTGGCAGGTCTACTATCATATTGTACAATACATGTTGCCAAGGGCGTGATGGGAGTTCCAGAGGCTGAGGTGGGATAGGCGCGTACTTGGGTTTCCGGATTTGTTGGCAGGTTTCACATGAGTCAATGTTATAGAGTAGGGTTTTAGGGACTATGTAATTAAGTACAAAATATAATAAAGTGATTAATAGATCAGTTATCTATGGATATAAAAGGCAATAGACTAGCTATATAAGGGTAAATTAGGTTAGTAATCAGGGTGATCCCTACACTTAACAAGTAATCAAGCGATTACTGCAGATGCAGGTGGTTGGTTATGCTTATACCTATAGTATGAAAGTTAGTATTGAGTCTTAGTTACCTACTATAATTTATCTGGATTTGTTAGTAATTTATTTGACTGAGATCGCACTCAGTTAAGGTGTATATGCCGCTCTCAAGGCCTTAAAGTCTCCCAACTGACTTACTCAAGAGGTTCAGGGTCGCCCTAGAGCCTTTCCTAGCTACCCAGTATCTGTTGGGACCTTGCTAGAGGCTATATGCGCCGAGATACCTTACAGGTTAAGTTCAGTGAGCTTAAGAGGCTAAGAAAGCGAAATAAGACACTCTAAACTAAGTAAAGAAGATCTAATAGATCTTCAAGTTCACACAAGGGGCAAGAATGGGATGAAAAGAAGGTTGTATTCAAAGGGTCTCTGTTATAATCCCCTTAACTATACCATCAGAATCGCCCGAATTTTCTATTATTTTTAGTATTTTTTACGGACTTGATATCTTATGTTTTTCGATCACGTGATCTCGGCGCTTATTATGCCGAGATGCCGCGCCGAGATGCCGTGCCAAGGGCGCTTAGGAGAAATCCACGCTTCTGCGCAGCCCGCAGCACGCTTCTCATTTGTCCTCTATACTTCTTTCTCTCACGCGCACAGGCCATGTGATAGTGTGCTTTGTCTATATATACAGCAGGAAAATCGCTTGGAGACCCCAAGTTGATTTTACCTCGTCTCATACTCATTGAGGAGGACATCCAGCCAGCTCAGTAGCCGGCCCCCTTAGTCATCAGTAGCAACCCCTCTACCTTACTCACCTCCTCCCAGGCCTAAGGCCCCCTCGCAGTAGTATAGAAGAAGTAGGCCGCCTTAAGCGGTTTTAGTATAGCCTAGTTAGATAGTTAGATCACCCTTGTCAGTAGTAGTACGGCCTTAAGCGCCCGCCCACTAGCGAGTACCCAACCTTACAGTTGGTGTACGACATTGTAAAATCGACTTCTTGTAGGCTTGATCAACAAACGAGAAGACTCCTAGTACTAGCACAAGGGAAAAAACCGTGATCGGGGCTACCTTGTGGGACAGAATAATCAAAAGTCCCCCACCCCCACGTAGTACCGAATTGCTATAAGACTAACGAGTCCTATCGTCCGCATACCACAAGTTTCGCCGGAACTCTACAGTTAGCGACCCTAGTCAGCTGAAGTACCCGCTTGCAAAAAACCCGCTCATATCACGATTGCCAGATCTGTTGATTTGTTGTAGGGATTGTCCAACACTAGGTATTTGACGCAAGGGTTTAGCGTATACATACTGTATAAAAACCGCTCATAAGTCCTGTATCAGGCACCTATCTCCCCCACGCCGTATCCATTATTCCATCCACACGCTCTGGCGTCCCTCACCCCTACTCCCGTCCTACCAGCCGCTCCAGTCAACGTTCCGTGGCAACCCGCTCCCAACCACCCTCTTGCGGCCCATCACCCCCTCCGCAACACCTGCCCGGAATGGAACCGGAGCCGACCCTTGCCTCTCTCCTCGAGGCTATCCAAACCCTCACCAGCCAAGTTGGGTCCTTGCAGGCCCAAATCCATACTCAAGGCCAACAGCTCTCTGAGCTCAAAGCCATATGCAAGGAGACCAACGACCTTGTTGGAGACAAGGATCAGGCGGAGCCCAAGCCAAGCCTGGCCCATCGACTGGGCCTATCACTCCCCCCACTCATACAGGGGGAGAAGCACACACTCCAGGAACGGTTAGGCCTGGACTCAAGGCCCCCTTCCGCCCTTCAAGAGGCACAGGCTTTGACTCCGAGGAAGAAGAGGAGCCAAGAAGGATCCCCAAGAAAGAGCCTATGGGAACGCCTAAACGTTCCCTCAGTTCCCTCACCCCCTTTGATTCCGGTCCTCAGTGAAACAACCCAAAATGGAGTTACCGGACCCTTATAAGGGAGATACCAGGGGAAGGAAGGCCACACAATGGCTTGATCAGATGCTCCTTTGGGTTGCCCTCCACAGGGATCAGTTTGATGAGGAAGAACAAATGGTGGTATGGATTCTATATCACATGACAGATAAGGCTGCTGACTGGGCCCTCCCCATCATCGGAACCATCATCAAGGGTGAGGGTAACCCGCCAACCACCATCCCGGCCTTAACGGCCAAATTCAAGGAGGCATTTGCCGACCCAGACGCCAAGAGGGCCGCCGCCAGGAAAATAGCCGCGCTTACTCAGACAACCACCACGTCTGAGTATGTCACTGAGTTCCGCAACCTCATGGCGGAACTCGATTGGAACACGGAGGCTTATATTGCCCAGTTCACGCGTGGTCTTCACTGGAAGGTGAAGGAACTCCTGTCCACAAAGGACAATATCCCAGACGACAACCTCAAGGCCATATTTGCCGCCTCGGTCAAATTGATAACACTCGTTGGGAAAATGAGGAGAACCGACCCAAGAAAGTCCCTGCCAAGCCCCCGGTCACCGCGACCACTTCCACCACTACCACCACCCAACGGGTCCGCCTTTCTGAGGACCCCAACTACGTTACACCGGAAGAAAGGGACCGCCAACGCGCATCCGGGCTATGCGTGAAATGCGGCCAGAAGGGCCACGGCATCAAGCAATGCCCCAACGGGTGGAAAGCCACAGTCAAGGAGGTGGCTAAGGTTGCTGAAGATGTAGAGTCGGGAAAAGATTAAAGTCAAGGACTGCTGCCAAGCCCCCGACTAACAAGGACAATATAGATAGTGTCGAATTTGTAAATCTAGGACTAGACTCAAATAAAAAACCACTGCTATTTATCAATCTCTATGTCCAGAACTCCCCGGCAGAACCCCTAAAACATTAATAGACTCAGGAGCCACGTCAAACTTTATTTCCCCCTCGATTGTAGAAAAATACAAAATCCCAAAAACCCAACTCAAAAATCCACGAGTTGTGAGAATGTTAGATGGTACTATTTCCCAGACTGGTTGCATATGGCACCAGGTTCAACTCGCGGTCTCGGCCAATGGCCATCTCCACCACATTCCCTTCCTTGTTGCCCCATAGGCAACACACCGGCTATCCTTGGCATGACCTGGCTTACATTGGAATCCCCCCTAATTGACTGGCAACAGGGGCTTGTCACATTTCCAGAACAAGTTCAAATTGCCTCTGAGGAAGAAGCGGATCCGGACCCCTTGGCAGACCTCCCTACCCAATACCATGAGTTTGCAAGAGTATTTGGCGAAGAAGAATTTAAGGTCCTTCCCCCCCACAGGGAATATGACATTTCCATTGACCTACTTCCTGACGCCAAACTCTCACCCGGACCTATTTATGGCATGACCAATGCAGAATCTAGGCGCTGAAACAACATATCGACAAGGAGCTGGCAACAGGCAAGATCCGTCCTAGTACCTCCTCAGCAGGCGCCCCGGTCATGTTTGTAAAAAGGCAGATGGCTCCCTCAGACTGGTTGTTGATTATAGGAAATTAAACGAGGTCACTCATAAAAACGTCTACCCTCTCCCTAGGCAAGATGACCTTATGGCCAAACTAAGGAATGCAAAATCTTCACCAAGTTGGATCTTTGTTGGGGTTATAACAACGTCAGAATTAAAGAAGGAGATGAGTGGAAGACGGCTTTTAGGACCAAGTATGGACTATTTGAATACCTAGTCATGCCCTTTGGCCTCACCAACGCCCCGGCCGCCTTCCAACATTTCATGAATGACTTGTTCAGGGACCTCATCAACGTCACAGTGGTAATCTACTTGGATGATATCCTCATCTTCTCAGAAGACCCCGAGAAGCACCCGGAACACGTTAGGGAAGTCCTATCAAGGCTAATGAAAAACCAGTTGTTTTGTAAGCTCTCTAAATGCCACTTCCACGTCACTACAGTTGACTACCTTGGCATCGTTATATCCCCGGCAGGCTTCTCTATGGATCAGAAGAAGATCGAGGCGGTTACATCATGGCCCCAGCCTAAAACAGTCAGACAGGTGCAGGCCTTCCTGGGATTTGTGAACTATCTCCGCCAATTCATCCCCCACTTTAGTTCCGTAGCTTGTCCCCTTCACAACCTCACAAAAAAGGAAACCCCATGGTCCTGGGGAACCCAAGAAGAGGAAGCTTTCCAGGAGTTAAAGTCCCTAGTCACCCGCTCCCCGGTCCTAATCCATTCAGACCCAGATCTCCCCTATTACCTAGAGACAGATGCGTCGGGCGTAGCCATGGGAGCCATCCTGAGCCAACAAGGGGAAGACAACCGCCTTCATCCAATTGCATATATGTCCAAATCCTTTTCCGGGGCAGAAGCCAACTATGACACCCATGATAAGGAACTCCTAGCCATAATCAAGGCATTAGAAGAATGGCGGATCTTCCTTGAAGCAACAGACAGACCAATCCAGGTGTTCACAGACCATAGAAACCTGGAATATTGGATGCAGGCACAGACGTTCAACAGAAGACATGCACGCTGGCGGATTTTCCTGAGCGATTTCAACTTCGAGATACACTACCGCCCAGGGAAACAATCAGGAAAACCCGACGCCCTTTCCAGAAGGTCAGACTACATAGACTCCCCAGTAGAACCAGAAGTCATGCTACCGTCAGAGGTCTTTGCGAATACATCAGAGGCAGAACTTGAGATCGTCACGGAAATTTGTTCCAGACTCAGGGAGGACCCATCCCTGGAACCCATCATCCAGTTCCTGACAGAAGACGCGGACAACGCACCCCCCTCCATTCGGAAGGCTTACAGAGACTACGACTGGGAAGAAGACCTACTATGGTATCGAGGGAAACTTGTGGTTCCAGATTCAGAAGTCCTAAAGGAGCGATTACTCAGGGAATCCCATGATTCCCCACTAGCCGGTCATCCAGGTCAGCAAAGAACCCTCGAACTCCTAAGTCGTAACTACTGGTGGCCTGGCATGAAGTCTACAGCCAAGGAATGGGTAGAATGTTGTCCTATCTGTCAAGCCAACCGACGCGCTCATGCTCCTGTCATTGCCCTTAAACCCCTAGAAGTCCCCCCTTATCCGTTCCACACCATCTCTTATGACTTCATTACAGGGTTTCCCAAGTCTCAGGGTCACGACGCTATACTGGTGGTAATAGACTCCTTTTCCAAATTTGGCCACTTCATCCCCACTTCCAAGAAGGTCACAGCAAGGGGTCTGGCGGATCTATTCATTACCCACGTCTGGAAACTCCATGGGCTACCTGTCAAAACAGTCTCGGATAGAGGAACTACCTTCACGGGGAAATTCCTAAGGGCACTTTACCAGCAACTTGGAGTGAAACCAGCATTCTCCTTGGCCTATCACCCAGAGTCAGATGGGCAAACGGAAAGAGTCAACCAGTTCATTGAATTCTACCTACGCTCCTACGTAGCAGCCAATCATTCTGATTGGGCAGCTTGGTTACCACTGGCAGAATATGCGTACAATAATGCCAAAACATGCAGCAACGGGAAAAACACCCTTTGAACTGGTCTACGGACGGAACCCAGTGATGAACCCTTCCAACGTCCCAGCCAACGTACCAGAAGCAGACAATGTAGCAGACACACTAGCCCAGGAATGGAAGGAAGCCGAGTCAGCCCTCAGGCTAAGTAAAGAACGGATGATCAGGAATCAAGGAACAGTACCAGAGTACTCGATAGGAGAGAAAGTCTGGCTGGACGGAAAGAACGTAGAACTCAGGACCAATTCAAACAAGTTGGATCCCAAACGTCTTGGTCCCTTCAAAATCCTTGAGAAAATCTCCAGCCACGCCTACCGCTTAGAACTCCCAGAAACTCTGAAAATCCATGACGTCTTCTATGTGGGGTTACTATCAAAGAGCCACGAGTCACCAAGTCAACCATTCCCGGAACGACCTCCCCCTGAAACAATAGAAGGGGAGGAGGAATATGAAGTTGAACAGATCATTGACTCAAAACGTCAACGGGGAAGGTGGTTCTACCTGATTAAGTGGAAAGGTTACGGTCCAGAAGATAACTCCTGGGAACCCGAGGAACTCCTAGAACATAGTCAGGAGGAGATCCAACGCTTCAACAAGTCGCGACTGAAAAAGGCTCGTGACTCCGCCAAGAGCCTTTAAGGGGGGGCAATGTTATAATCCCCTTAACTATACCATCAGAATCGCCCGAATTTTCTATTATTTTTAGTATTTTTTACGGACTTGATATCTTTGTTTTTCGATCACGTGATCTCGGCGCTTATTATGCCGAGATGCCGCGCCGAGATGCCGTGCCAAGGGCGCTTAGGAGAAATCCACGCTTCTGCGCAGCCCGCAGCACGCTTCTCATTTGTCCTCTATACTTCTTTCTCTCACGCGCACAGGCCATGTAGATAGTGTGCTTTGTCTATATATACAGCAGGAAAATCGCTTGGAGACCCCAAGTTGATTTTACCTCGTCTCATACTCATTGAGGAGGACATCCAGCCAGCTCAGTAGCCGGCCCCCTTAGTCATCAGTAGCAACCCCTCTACCTTACTCACCACTCCTCCCAGGCCTAAGGCCCCCTCGCAGTAGTATAGAAGAAGTAGGCCGCCTTAAGCGGTTTTAGTATAGCCTAGTTAGATAGTTAGATCACCCTTGTCAGTAGTAGTACGGCCTTAAGCGCCCGCCCACTAGCGAGTACCCAACCTTACAGTTGGTGTACAACAGTCTCCCTCAGGGGGTTTATATACCCCAGAGGGAGAACAAATAACTATATACATGATGTACAAAAGAGGAAGTTACATGAGAGGTACAGTCTGAGCTATTTGATACATAAAGACCAATTAGTCCCAATAAGTCCTAGTGAGATAGACCCAAGGCTATTTACAGAATGTTCTAGAGCATACATGACTAAATTACATTAGTGTGAATGCTAAAAATAACCTTGAGGCAAGGTAGGATCTCATAGAAAAAGCTAGAAACTTAAATGGTTAGTATCTCCATCAATTTGGCTCAGAATCAGACGATTCCTTTTTAGGAACTGAGATGCCGGAGCCTCCGACCTATTGGTATTTGTCCGCATAGTAATATGCCTATTTCCCGCCGAGATATCGGCGTCGGCGCGCCCCGCCGACCTTTGGCGCTTATTTGCAATTACTAAGCGCCGGCGCTTGCATGCTTACTTGCACTTGTTCTATGGTCTATAAGTACCGTTCCTACATATAAATGTATGATACAAGAAATGCTATAAATCATAGAAATAACATTATGACCACTTCGCATAATCAGACGTGTATATATGCAAGCGCAATGAGGAAATAAAGTATAAAAGGTCTTGTAGCACCGCCAGTTTCCAAATATAGTAATATTCATGCCCATATTTGGATAGAGCAAGTATGATTACTCCAGTTCGCACTATTCACTATTGGCAATTAGGGGCGCATATGTCTAAATTAGTCATTCCATAACAGTCAACGTGCCAGTACGTGTCAGCACGGATGCCAGGCCAGTAGTAAGATCTGGATACCAACTCTAGGGTCCGCTGTCTGCCTGGGTGACCCGCCAATGGGCTATTGTGGAAGATCCAAAGTAGGTCTGTCCTTAGGGTCCCTACATCTGGTACTACAATTTGTCCTTGGTAAAATAGCAGGCCGGCCTCCATCTTGTAATCTCTAAATGCGCGTTTAATGGAGGGTGGTGCCTTGGACTTGTTTTGTAGGAACTGTAGGATTTCTTCCAGAGACTCGTCTTGGTCTAGGGAGGACTTGATTTGGTGTTGTAGTTCCTTCTCAGGGGTCACCAGGGCAATGTTAGCAAATACCAGTTCTGGTAGCATGGACTGGGGTTCTGGTGGAATATTGGCATGGTCTGATTGTTGTGATAGGGCATCTGGCTTCCCTGACTGTTTCCCGGGTCTATATACAATTTGGAAGTTGTAACCGGCCAGGAGGAGGTGCCATTGTGCGTGGCGGCAATTGAACGTTCTAGATTCTTTCCAATACTCTAAGTTCCTGTGGTTGGTGAACACGGTGATGGGATGCAGGGTTCCTTCCAGAAAGATGCGCCAGTACTCAAACAAGCAGATGATTGCTAACAGCTCCTTGTCATGTGTATCGTAGTTCTGCTCCGCTCCTTTGAATGACTTGGACAGGAAGCCAAGTGGATGCAACCGGCCGTCTTCCTGTCGTTGGCTCAGTATGGATCCCAGGGCAGCCCCTGAGGCGTCTGTCTCAAGGAAGTAGGGTTTGGTGGGATTGGCGTGGCAGAGTACAGGTGCATTGGTGATGGCGTTTTTCAGTCCCTGGAAGGCTTCCTGTTCTTTGCTACCCCAATTCCAGGGCGTGTCCTTCTTGACCAGGTTATGCAATGGCCTGGCCATGTGGCTAAAGTTGGCAACAAACTGACGGAGGAAGTTGGCAAATCCTAGGAACAATTGGACCTCCTTAACCTTTGAGGGGATTGGCCATTCCTGCACTGCCTGGATCTTGAGTTTATCCAGGCTAAAACCCTTGTCCAAGACAATGATTCCCAGGTATTCCACAGAATTGACGTGGAATGTGCACTTCAATGCCTTACAGAATAGTTGGTTCTCCAATAGCCGTTGCAGGACTTCATGAACGTGTTGTGTATGAGTTGCGTCATCCTTAGAGTAGATCAGGATGTCATCAAGGTAAATGATGATGCAAACGTCTAACAGGTCTTTAAACAATTTGTTCTTAAAATGTTGGAAGGCAGCGGGGGCGTTGGTTAAGCCAAAGGTCATGACTAGGGACTTGTATAGGCCGTATTTTGTACGGAAGGCAGTTTTCCATTTGTCACCTTCTTTTACACGGACGTTGTTATATCCCCAACGTAGGTCTAGTTTAGTAAAGACCTTGGCGCCACGGAGCTGGGCCATGAGGTCATCTGGACGGGGAAGGGGATAGACGTTTTTCTTTGTCCAGTTGTTCAGGCGGCGGTAGTCAACTACCAGGCGTTGGGAACCATCCTTCTTGGGAACAAACATGACGGGAGAGCTAATTGAGGATTTGCTGGGACAGATTTTCCCAGCTTTTAACTCATCCCTGAGCCAGTCCTTGAGTGTGGCGGACTCGGCGTCTGTCATACTGTAAAGGGGAGAGTTGAGGGGCCCTTCTTCTGTAAGCTCAATTCCAATGTTGTAGTGCCTATGGGGAGGGAGCTTATTGAATTCTTCTTCTCCAAATACCTTAGCGTATTGGTGGTATTGGGAGGGTACTCCTTTGAGGGGGTTTTGATCAGCTTCTTCTTCCTTGGCAATGGCCATGTGTTCCGGCAGGGCATGCGGAAAGGAGAGTGTGCGTAGATTCCAGTTGATTTCTGGGTTATGGGCGTCTAGCCACTTCAATCCTAGGATGGCAGTGTGAGACCCTGTGTTGCAGATTAGGAAGGTCTCAGTCATTTGTTTACCATCCAAAGAGAAGTTTAGAGTAGCCTTCTTCCAGATTTTGCCAGCCTGGGGGCTTGACCCATCAAGCATTGTGACAGTGCGGGGTGTGGAGAGGTCAATGAGTGGTAGGCGGAGTGTGTCAAGACTAAGCTTGGACCTATGATACAAGTGGGTTTTAAAGTCCATGGCCCTATCACCAATGGACTATGAAACAGGGTAGAGGGCCGACAAAGGGCCAAGGGGTATGGTAGGGTAGAGGGCAACTAGGCCTGGGTTATGGGTTTCTTTAGTAAGGTGCACTGATGGCCAACTAGGGGCCTGGGCAAGGGGTAGGAGTGAGCTTAGGATGAATTGACAAAGAGGTCAAGTCTTGCTGTTTAGCGGCGACTTGACCTGGCTTATATACATGAGGAAAGCCACATCAAAAACAACAGTACTAAATAGTGAGTCAATTACAATTTCACATCATATATCAAATATGTCACGTGATCTTGATGAGTCATAAATATATACCAAAAAGGAAACTATCTCGGAAAAAAGGTAGAAAATAGTATAAAATCATGTCATGCCAATGGAGGTCATGACATTACCCCCTCTTCAAGCTCCAACTGCATCAGGGTACTCCTTATGGAACTCTTCTTTTGCTTCCTTGGCATTGGCCACATTATCAATTGGTTCCCAGGAATTGCTTCCTTTGTCATATCCTTTCCACTTAATCAGATACCAGAGTTTCCTTGTTTTACCGCGTCCTTTCCATTTACTATCCAGGATTTGTTCAACCTCATATTCCTCCTCTCCTTCTTCTGTGACAATGGGTGCAGGTTGGGGAGGGTCGCGTCCATGAGGGTCAGGATGAAATTTAGTAAGAAGATTGATATGGAACACAGGATGTATGCGCATAGTGTGGGGTAATTGAAGTTTATATGTGTGTGATCCTATTCTTTCAATTACTAAGTAGGGTCCTAATTTTATATGGCTGAGTTTCATTGAGGGTCTATCTGTGGATATATTTTGATGACTCAGCCAGGCCTTGTCTCCTACTTGAATTTCATCTTTGTCCTTATGTCTTTGATCATAAAAGTACTTCATTCTTTCTTGGGATAAGGATAGAGCTGCTTTGACTTCATTGTATCCTTTTTCCAAAAATTCTGCATGTTTGTCTGCGTTTGGAGCTACCTCTTCTGATTTTTGACCAACCAAAAATCTTGGATTATAGCCATAACAAATTTGGAAGGGGGATTTGCCTGTGGAAGTTTGCTTCAAATTGTTTAAAGCAAATTCAGCCAATGGTAGTAATGCTACCCAATCTGATTGGCGATGATTCCCAAACATACGTATAAAGATCTTGGCTTCTCTTTGTATGCGCTCAGTCTGTCCATCTGTCTGAGGATGATACGCCGTGGAATATGTTGGCTTAATGTCCAGCCTTTTATAGAGATGACAAATGAATTTGGCATTAAATGTGGGACCTCTATCTGAGACTGTGCTTTTGGGGAGGCCGTGTAGCTTCCATATGTATGTGATAAATAGGTTGGCAATGTCAATGGCTGACAACGTGGATTGGGTGGGAATGAAGTGGACCATTTTTGAGAATTGATCAATCACTGTCAGGATAGCATCAAAACCTTCTGAAACCGGTAGTCCCACAATCATATCATAAGCAATGTCTTCCCAGGGGCGTTCAGGAATTTGCAATGGTTTTAACAGGCCTACAGGTAATTGATTGGTTGGTTTTGATCAAATACAAGTTTCACAGTGGCTGACATAGGAGTTGACAAACTTTTTCATGGATGGCCAATAATAATTCCTCAAGACAAGTTCCAAAGTTCTGGCTTGTCCCGGATGTCCCGCAGCTAATGTGTTGTGCCTAGATTCCAAGATAAGGTTTCTAATAGTATTATCCTTAGGTACAAAGATTTTCCCTTGGTGCCATAGTAACCCTTCTTTTAGTTCCCAATTTGTGACCTTTTCCTTGTCCTGAAGTTTGTGTAGGATTTCTTTCAGACGGGCATCCTCATAAATTGCCTCGCCAATTAGGTCATTGATTCCCTGATCTGGGGTAATAGCTGAAACAAAAAGTTCCGGTTTCAGGAAAACCTGGTTCTCTACCCCCCCTTCAAGGGGTACCAAATCATAGCGTTGTGAGAGGATGTCTGCCTTTTTGTTCTGTGCTCCAGGCCTATAAATGATTTGGAAGTTATAATCAACTAGGAAGTTGGCCCATCTAATCTGGCGTTTATTCAGGGATTGGGACGTGGAAAAATATTCTAAGTTCTTATGATCTGTTAGAACTTGGACTGGTAATTTGGATCCTTCTAGCAAATGGCGCCATTCCTTAAATGCCCTAATGACTGCTAATAATTCCTTGTCAAAAATATCGTAGTTCTTCTTGGCTGGGGACAAGGATTTTGACAGGTATGCCACAGGGGCCAATTTTCCCTCAGAATTGCGTTGGGATAATATGGCTCCTGTTGCATAGTCTGATGCGTTGCATTCCACATAGAATTGCCTTGTGGTATCCAGTTGTAGAAGCAAAGGTGCTGAAGTGAGACATTTTTTCAGGTTATCAAAAGATCCTTGTTCTGGCAGTCCCCATTTCCAGGTATTATCCTTTTTGAGCAAATTATATAGAGGTCGTGCCAGGTTGCCAAAATTAGGAATGAATTGTCTATAGAAATTTACAAATCCCAGGAATTCTTGGATATTTTTGACATTCTTTGGAGTCGACCAGTTCATTGCATCAGTGACTTTAGTTTGATCAACCTCTATGCCAAATTCTGATATGATAAACCCTAGATAATCAATTTTTTTGACATGGAAATGGCATTTTTTGATATTGCAGAAGAGATTGTTATCCTGTAGCCTTTTTAATACTTCTCGCACATGAGCTTCATGATCTTTTTTGTTCATGGAGAAGACTAGGATATCATCCAGGTATATAATGACATAAACATCCAGAAGGTCCCTGAATATCTCATTCATCATATCTTGAAAAGCCGCCGGCGCATTTGTTAACCCAAAGGGCATAACCAAGTACTCAAATAGTCCGTATTTTGTTTTGAAAGCTGTTTTCCATTTGTCACCTTCTTTGATCCGGACTAAATTATATCCTGCCTTGAGATCAAATTTACTAAAGATCTTGGCACCTTGTAGCTTCTCAATAAGGTTCTGTGGCAAAGGTAAGGGATATACATTCTTTTTGGTCATGCTGTTCAGGCGTTGATAGTCCACACACATGTGTAGTTTTCCATTCTTTTTTTTGACAAATAGAATTGGAGAAGCCATTGGGGATTTAGATGGGCAAATCAGGCCAGCCTTGAGTTGTTTCTCAATGGTTTCCTTAAGTTCTGCATCTTCCCTTGGGCCTAGACTATATATGGGGCCATGCCGGGGTTTTGCGTCAGGAAGCAATTCAATAGCAATATCATAAGGGCGATGAGGCGGCAATTTGGATGATTCTTCCTCAGAAAAGACCTTGGAAAATTCCTGATAGGGAATAGGGATTTCTTCTGTTGCCTTAAGTTCCAAGACAGCAGGTACCAATAAACAATTATTGGAACAGTATAATGAGTTAAAAACAAGGGTGTGCTTTTCCCATGAAATCTGGGGATTGTGCTTTTTCAGCCATGACATTCCTAGAACTAGTTGATGATTGCCAATGTTTGAAATGTGGCATTCTAATTCTTCAGTATGACTGCCAATGGTACACTTGAAGCGAGTGAAATGGGTAATTTGGCCAGAGTCAATTTCTCGGCCATCTATGACACGTAGTTTTTTTGGAATTTGATGTTGATAAGCGGGAAGTCAATATGTTTCTACTAAGCAAGGGTGGATAAAGCAAGAAGTTGCTCCTGAGTCAATCATGGCTTTCCCCTGAAGGGGTTTAGCCGAGAAGCTTGATTTTTGAGTTTTAGGAGATTTGCACGGATTTGCAGTAAACAATGCATATATTTGAGAGGAATTACATAATGAGAATATTTCAAGATTATTGTTTACATGGTGCAAATCCGCAAGCATACAGCCAAGTGCCTTACTCCTTAGTTGGCCTTGGCTTTTCCTTTTCCCGACTCCTCCTCATCAGAGACAACTTCAATCCGATTTTCTTCTTTAGGCCTTTCCCAAGACCATTCAACGTTAGCCACATGTCCAGACATGGGTTTTGAGGGGCAATTGCGTGCAAAGTGGCCTTTACCGCCGCATACATGACAGGTGAGATTTGCAAAGCCTCTTCCATCAAGGTCCATGGGGCCTGGGCCCTTAGAATTTGAAGCTAAAACAGGGACAGGGGCAATAATAGGCTTTACTGGGGCAGCGGCAGCAGGGCGCTCATCCTTTTTTAGAGATGGGAAGGGAATCATAGTGTCCTTGGTTTCCCCATTCCACCTGACGTTGGGCATATTGCCAGAAGTTGTGCGTACAATTGAGGTGATGGCGCCTTTCTTGGCGCGGCAAGTAGTGGGATCAATCATGTAGACATTGTCCCCAACGTTGAGACAAGTGCAAGCGGAAGTGGGGTTGGAAGTGGAAGTGGGGACAGCAGTAGAAGTGGCACAAACAGTGGAGACAGAGGGGTTGGATAGGCGCGTAGATTCAATATGGTTAGCAATTTCCTCTGCCTTGTCATAAACCTGTTGGGCTGTAGCACAACGCCATTGGAACATAGTTGACAGCATAATATCTTTGATTTCATTTTTAAGGCCGTCATAGTACTTATTGCGCAAGGTTTTGTCACTATAACCCAAGGACACAGAATATTGTTGGAACTCCCAAGTGTATTCCTGGACTGAGGCCTTTTGCCGCAAGTTATTCCATTTCTGGCGGTACTTCTCATCACAATTTGTGTCCACATAATGTTTAGTAAATTTGGCCCAGAATACATCAATGTTTTCCAATAATGGGACTGCTTCTCCTCTGAACACCTTCCTTTCCTTATAGGGACGTACCCAGTCTTCTGCTGCACCTTCAAAATAAGATGTGACCCACAGTATTTTCTCTTCATGGGATCTATTAGCTCCCTTTGCCCTTATATACGCCTGACAGGCAATAATAAAGTTGAGGGCGTCTTCCTTTTTTCCACCAAACTTGTTGGGCTTGGCAAACTTTAGATCTGAATTAGAAGATGTAGGAGCAGGTGGGGGATTGGTGGAGGTGGATGTGCTGGTGCCAGCAGGTGGAGGTGGAGGAGCTGTGGAACAAGAAGGGGAAAGATGAATTAGCTGGTCTTGCACCGCTTGTATGGAAGCAGCTGCTCCTTGGATTTGGTTGGAATAAAATATATGTTGATTACGCAATTGCTTGCAATGTTCTTCTAATTCAGCCCTTAATAGAGCTAATTGATCCCCTTGTGCCTCGTAGGCTCCTTGTAGTTGCGAAAATTCCTTTTTTAATACAATCATATTTTGTGCAACCATATCAAGAAGTTCACAATCCAACATTTGATCAAAAGACATGGGAGAATATACATGAGGCGGCACAGCCGCAGGTGCAGGAGTATGAGTACGTGAAGAAGGGGCAGACCACCCCAATTGGATTTGGGAGGGAGTCAGACTAGTCTCTCCCATTGCGCCCAAACCAGGCATTGTCATATGAGACTGCAAAAAACTCATATTCCTTGTAATAATGGATACGCCCTTTTCCGTCTTGGGTGATATCCTGGATCAAGCAATGGAAGTTGTCTAACTCAATTTCTTTCTCTACCAATAGCCTGTCCTTTTCTTCTATAAGGCGTTCTTGCTCTTCAATAGTTAAAGCAAGATTGCAATCATGTGATTCAAGGTTTGCAACCAAATTCTTGTGTTCTTGTGCCTCTGTTTCGTATATGGTATTGAGGCGTTCAGCAAAGGATCAATGGCTTTTTAAGATTGCAATATTTTGGACAAGGCCAGGTTCCTTGATTCGTGCTATGTGCTCTTTGAGGTTCTCAATTCAACCCACAAGGATGTGATTGATGTCAACAAGGGTTTTTTCAAGATAGAGATATTGAGTGACAATGGAGTAAGGCCAGAAGATGGCAAAAAGGATGAGATCTAAAAAATCAAACACTAGAATGCGTTCCCGATATAAATTGGTACTTGATCAGATAGATAAAATGGTTTTATAGCGCTAAACTACTAACTGTTTGCTTTCCTACTAGCATTAGACTATCCTTATACTAATATCAACAGCTGTGTACAAGCGTGATGATTAGTCAGGTTTTTAGTAAGCGGAAGGTTGGCTGACTAACAGCGTATGGCTAAGGGTGAGGACACCTTGGTATGCGGACAATTGCTGGCAAAGGGCTATCCCGCAACCGTACTGGTACTTGTATTCCTGTCTTTGATTATGACACAGGGGCTATGTCATGCCCTAGAAGCATGACCACCTTAGAATCCACTAAGTCGAAGAAATAGTGAATATATGCGCTATTGTCATGAAGATTTATGGATATATGCAGATTTATGCTATTTAAGCGCTGAGCGCATATTATGTAATCCTATCACATGACCTTCAGTCATGTGATCACGTTTTTCTTATCTTTGGTCATGTGACCTTATCTTTGTTATTGTGTTTGCTCATGTATGTACTATTCCCTCTACTTGTTGAATATATAAGGAGGGTTCTGAGAGCCTTAAGCCTCAGAACTCAACCTCTTATCCCTCCAACACTACCTACCCTTGGCATACAATCAGGTGCACCTTGAGTGTAATAGTCCCTGCCTTGGTTTTAGCCCTGCTATCTTAATAGCATAGTGCACTTTACTGTTATTGGTCTTGTCCATCCTTTATCTGGCAATTGCCTTGAGCATTGTTAGATCCTACTAGTTGATAAGTCCTATATTAGGCAATAACTAGTTAGGTTACCTCTTTGGTAGTTGTTGGCTCTGACATTAGGTCAAGTTCTTCATCACCAACCCTTGTGGACAACTAGGGTGTTAGTACTGGCACGACCCATCAAGAACCAGTGATCCAGCATAGCCAGATAATAGTCAAAACTGGTGATTGTTGCACTAGGGGGTTATTGTTACACGGCTAGCATTGCAAACGTCCACCCAAAAGTCTGCCACGACTTCTTCTGCGTCACAGACAGTCAAAAACCCGCTTGTGCAAAACCTGCCTCTGTATCACGCCCATCCAAGGCTTGTTGATCAGTTGTAAGGAGCATTCAACGCTAGGTATTGAGACAGTGATTAGCGTAAAGAATAAACTGTGAGCTTAGTGGGGCCAATCATCCAGCCTCCCCTTATTCCTAAACTAGTAGTGAAGTTGCCTTATTTAGCAAGGACATTACTTAGTATCTTCCCATTCCCCTTTCTCCACTATGTCAACCCAACCATCTACCTATGTGCATGCCGATCCCAATGCACTGTCTGTCCCCACCAATATCCAGGAGATACCTGTGTGGGCCCAGGAGATCAAAAACCTCCTCCTGGCTATGAATCAAAACCTCTCTTTGGTCATAGGACAAGCAGCTGCCCATCATACAGATATCGGCACCACTCAGGCTACCCTCTCAAACCATGACAGTAGCATCACCAACCTTGACGCCCTAATTGTTAAACTTGGGGCTGATATTGCCAAAATAGGCACTGCGGCTGCGTCTGGTTCTTCCCTTGCCTCGGCTACCAAGGCTCCAAAACTTGCGACGCCAGACAAATTTGATGGGTCTGACAAGAATAACGCAATCTCCTTTAGGGTTGCTGTATCTCATTACCTTAGGATTTCATATCCTGGCTCAACAGTGGATGAGCAAATCGCCTTCATTATCTCCTGCCTGGATGGCAAGGCCCATGAGTGGCTTGAGCCCTACCTGGAGGAGGACATTGTAAAAGGGAACCCTGTTTCTTGGCTCCACAATCTGGATGCCTTCTGGCTGCAATTCAATGCACGCTGGAATGTCCAAAATAGGACAGAGAACTTCCGCGCCAAGCTGTGCACCCTCAAACAAACCAAAGGAGTCCAAGATTACTACAAGGACTTCCAGACCTATTCTCAAGGTCTTGGTTACAACAACCCCTCTCTCAGGGATATGTTCTATGATGGCCTATCCCACAAAATTAAGGAAACTCTCATGGTTCAAGATTATGACCATGCAGATGCCTCTGTTACTCTTGCAACTCTTGCAGAGAAGGCCCTTAAGGTGGATCAGCGCCTAGAGCAGTTTGCGGCCCAGCACAAGGGTTCCTCCTCCTCTTCAAACCAATCTGGAAGCAAGTCCAGCACCTCTACGTCAGCAGCAGCCCAGGGAGCGCCCAGGGATAAACTGTCTGTTGGGGAACAGGTGTATGCGATTGTGGATGGAAAGGCTAAGAAGGGGGTCCTCCAAAAGGTTGGCCAAAATGCCAAGGGAATAGCAGTTCCAATTGTCAAATGGAATGATGGCACCACCATGGATGTTACCTTTAAATCTCTTAAAAAGGATAACCACCCTGCCACTGCCACCTCTTCCACTGCTCCCAAGGCTTCCTCCTCCTCCTCCTTGCGCAATTCTGGTCCTTCACCAATGGACTTAGACTCTGCCTCATCTAAAGGCAAAAAACCAATTATATGCGCGACATGTGGAGGTAGGGGACACTATGCCAACCAATGCCCCTCCAAATCCTACTCTGGCCATGAGGCCCATATCTCTGAGGATGAGTTGGAAAATGGGGACCTCTGAACACTAATGGGAACAGTGTATCAGAGGGAAGTAGTGGACATTTAGATAGCTTGGAAATCTTTTCTGTAAATAATATATCTCCGTTAAATATATATTTTCAAGCATCTTGCGTTCAACAAGTTCCCAACACTAAGGTTACCAAGAAAATGAAGCCCTTCTTTGGATGGGCTATGATTGATTCAGGTGCATCATCTTGCTTTTTACACAAGGACTTGATCAAACAATATGGTATACCTACTACAAAAAAGTCTGTACCACGTCGCCTTAAAGTGATTGATGGAAGAGACATTAGTTCTGGTTTGGTAGATTCAGAATGTATATTTACTTTAGAATTAGGTAGTCATAAAGAGGTTCTGAAATGTAACGTAGCTGATATAGGCAAACATAGCATAGTCCTTGGAATGTCCTGGCTCAAGTTACACAACCCTACTATAGACTGGCCTAATAAGCGTATCACTTTTAATTCTCAATATTGTAACAACACTTGTCTTTCTGTTTCTAATTCTATCCTGGGAAATGTCGGTGGGACTCCTAACCACCTTGAAGGCATACCAGAAGACTTAGGAGGTGTCGAGGTAATTGAACCTCTTGAAGGCATCCCTAGGGAAACTGGAGGTACTGTGGATTTTCCACTTGAAAGTATCCCAGTAGAACTGCGCAATTTTGCGGAGGTATTTTCTGAGGACATGAAGGTGACGGAACTGCCGCCGCACCGTCCTTTTGATTTAGGGATTGATTTAATCGATCCTGATAAACCTGTTAAGGCTATGGTATACCCCTTGAAGGCATCTGATGATGAGGAACTTAGAAAACTCCTTAAAGAACAATTGGACAAAGGATTGATTCGCCCATCCAAGTCCAAATATGGTTCCCCAGTTCACTTTGTCAACAAGAAAAATGGGAAAAGGCGTATGGTTGTGGATTATAGATCCCTAAATGCAAATACAGTCAAGAATGCGTACCCTCTACCTCTAATACAGTCTCTCATTGAGAAACTTAGGGGCGCAAAATACTTTTCCACCATTGACCTGAAATCTGGATATAACTTGGTCCGGATAAAGGAAGGTGATGAATGGAAGACTGTGTTTAAAACCAAATATGGCCTGTTTGAATACCTAGTCATGCCCTTTGGGTTATGCAATGCTCCTGCTGCGTTTCAGCACTTCATGAATGAGATATTTAGGGACATATTGGACGTCTATGTAGTAGTATATCTAGACGACATCCTAATATTCTCAGAAAGCAGGGAATTACATACAAAACATCTCCAAGAGGTACTAAAAAGGCTGCAAGACAATGCATGCTATTGTAACCTGGAGAAATGTAATTTCTATGCGTCTGAAGTAGATTACCTTGGTGTCATTGCCAATGGTGAAGGAGTAAAAGCAGACCCCAAGAAAATCACTCAAGCGGTTGATTGGGCAACACCGCGCTCTGTCAAAGGGGTTCAAGAGTTTTTGGGCTTTATAAATTTCTATAGACGCTTCATACACAACTTCTCAAAATTGGCACAACCCTTATACCAATTACTCCAAAAGAACATACCTTGGGAGTGGGGTGAACGCCAAGAAGTGTCTTTTAAGGCCCTCAAACAGGCTCTAATTGAATCCCCTGTTTTAATCCAACCTGATCCATACAAGGAGTTTTTCCTTGAGTGTGACGCCTCTGATTTTGCAACGGGCGCTGTCCTTAATCAAAAGGGCAGTGATGATAAATTACACCCGGTTGCATTCCTATCAAAATCCCTAGCACCTGCCAAAAGAAACTATGATATCTTTGACAAGGAATTACTAGCAGTAGTAAGGGCTTTAAAGGAATGGCGTCACCTGCTGGAAGGAACAGTAATCCCTGTCAAAATACTGACAGACCATAAAAATCTGGAGTACTTCCAGACAAAAAGGGATCTGAACCAAAGGCAGTTAAGATGGATGGGATTTTTGGCAGATTACAACTATAGGATTGTGTATAGGCCGGGCGCACAGAATAGAAAAGCAGATATTCTCTCTCGCCGTGAAGACCACAAGTCTGCGGTTAAAGGGGGGGGTGAAACCCCTGTGCTCATAAGCCCAGAGCTTTTTATTGCAGCTATTCAAACAGATAGTGACCTTAATGATTTAATAAGGGATGCTCTGCATGATGATAAAGCTGTACACAAAATCCTTAAATCCTTGGAAGAGGATATACCTGTTAAAGGATGGAAGATTGATAATGGCCTACTTTACTATCATGATTGGATCTATGTCCCCAATGAGCCAGAAATCAGGAAAGCCGTCTTAGAAAGCAGGCATGATAACCCTTCCACTGGGCACCCAGGACAGTTCAGAACCCTAGACCTCCTTTCAAGGGATTACTATTGGTCAGGGATGAAACAGTCTGTAACAAAATATGTCCAAGCATGCGACTCATGCATACATAGTAAACATTCCAACCGGGCTCCTGAAGGTCTCCTTCAAAACATAGATTTACCCAATAAGCCCTGGGAGGAAATAACGTATGACTTGATTGTAGGACTCCCCACCTCAGAAGGATATGATGCAATATTAACAGTAGTGGACCGCTTATCCAAAATGGTTCATTTCATACCAACGCACTCTGATGCAACTGCGGTTGATGTTGCAAACCTCTTTGTATCCTTTGTGTGGAAGTTACATGGGTTACCCAGGAAAACCATCTTGGACCGAGGCCCCCAATTTAATGCAAAGTTCCTAAGACAAGTCTATAAGCGGCTGGGGATAGAACCACATTTCTCCACTGCATACAGACCCCAAGTTGATGGACAAAGTGAACGCTTAAACCAGTTTGTGGAAATCTACCTACGCCACTATATCAACTATAGGCAAACAGACTGGGTTGCGTCATTACCACTTGCGGAATTTTCATACAATAATGGGAAACACTCAGGTTCCAAACATTCACCCTTTTACATGTGCTATGGTTACAACCCAGACTTTACAGTTGGGAACACCAAAGAAAGCCATGTTCCTCAAGCCGATGACCTAGCAGACTTCCTGAAAGAGATCCAAGCTGAAGCTAAAGCTGCCTTAGAAATTGCAGCAAGACAAAATGCACAATACTATGATCTCAACAGAAGGGAAGCAACCAAGCTGGAAATTGGTGATAAAGTCTACCTGAATAGCGCCAACATCAAAACCTCAAGACCTTCCCATAAGCTAGAACATAAGCGATTGGGGCCTTATAAGGTCTTGGAGAAAATTGGCAGGAACTCATATAGACTGGACCTCCCTAAATCCATGAAGGTCCACCCTGTCTTCAACGTTGCCCTGTTACACAAAAAACCAGTAGACAAGTACAACCGTGATCCAGTCCCACCCCCCAGTTGTCACAGCTGATGGAGAAGAGGAGTACACTGTAGAAAGGATCCTAGACTCCAAGAAAGTGGGTCGACAAGTCAAATACTTGGTTAAATGGAAAGGGTATGGACCAGAGGATAATACATGGGAGCCCAAAGCCCACTTAGCCAATGCCCCTGAGAAATTGGCCAAGTTTCACCGTGAACATCCAGAGGCAGCTGGACCTTAACGGGGGGGAAGTGTCATGCCCTAGAAGCATGACCACCTTAGAATCCACTAAGTCGAAGAAATAGTGAATATATGCGCTATTGTCATGAAGATTTATGGATATATGCAGATTTATGCTATTTAAGCGCTGAGCGCATATTATGTAATCCTATCACATGACCTTCAGTCATGTGATCACGTTTTTCTTATCTTTGGTCATGTGACCTTATCTTTGTTATTGTGTTTGCTCATGTATGTACTATTCCCTCTACTTGTTGAATATATAAGGAGGGTTCTGAGAGCCTTAAGCCTCAGAACTTGACCTCTTATCCCTCCAACACTACCTACCCTTGGCATACAATCAGGTGCACCTTGAGTGTAATAGTCCCTGCCTTGGTTTTAGCCCTGCTATCTTAATAGCATAGTGCACTTTACTGTTATTGGTCTTGTCCATCCTTTATCTGGCAATTGCCTTGAGCATTGTTAGATCCTACTAGTTGATAAGTCCTATATTAGGCAATAACTAGTTAGGTTACCTCTTTGGTAGTTGTTGGCTCTGACAGGCTACAATGTGATACCGTTTTGGGTTTTGGTGCTTATCTAAGCGCAGTTCTTGTTTGTTGACAAGAGTACGAGTAAGAAAGACTTGACCTAGTGTCACAACTAAGCTTGGACCTATGATACAAGTGGGTTTTAAAGTCCGTGGCCCTATCACCAATGGACTATGAAACAGGGTAGAGGGCTGACAAAGGGCCAAGGGGTATGGTAGGGTAGAGGGCAACTAGGCCTGGGTTATGGGTTTCTTTAGTAAGGTGCACTGATGGCCAACTAGGGGCCTGGGCAAGGGGTAGGAGTGAGCTTAGGATGAATTGACAAAGAGGTCAAGTCTTGCTGTTTAGCGGCGACTTGACCTGGCTTATATACATGAGGAAAGCCACATCAAAACAACAGTACTAAATAGTGAGTCAATTACAATTTCACATCATATATCAAATATGTCACGTGATCTTGATGAGTCATAAATATATACCAAAAAGGAAACTATCTCGGAAAAAAGGTAGAAAATAGTATAAAATCATGTCATGCCAATGGAGGTCATGACAGAGTGATTCCGCGGTGCGAGGGTGCATGAAGGAGGATGTAGCGCCTGAGTCAATCAGGACTTCTAAGTGTTCCGCTTTTTCTGGTTTGATTGGAATAGTGAACAGAGGTTGATTTTTACAAGACGTAGATATTACATAATTCCAAAACAATACCAGAGTCCTTGGGGTCCTTGCGCGCGGCAGCAGGTACCCTTACTCTTTTCCTGATTGGTACTCAGAGTCTTTGCCAGTTTTGGCGGTTTCTTTGGCCTTCCCCTTATCCTCCTTGGGGGTGGCCTTCCATCCAGTCTGGCACTCGGCAAACTTATGCCCTGGTTTGCCGCATTTGACGCAGAGACCTTCTGCGCGGCGGCGGTTGCGTTCTTCTTCCAAGACATAGTTTGGATTGGAGGAGAGGGGGCCAGTTTTGGTGGCCTGTTGGCCGGTACTTGCCCCCCAATTGGGGGTTGTGGTTGTTTTGCTAGGCTTATTACCCTGTTGCGGGTGGCTAGCGCGTTCCTCACGGAGGGCGTTGTCAATGATGAGGGATGCATCTTGCAATTCCCTCAGAGTGCGGGGTTGCCTCTCCCTTGTGGCAATTTGTCTTTGGACCTCCCAGTGAAGTCCTTGCGCAAACTGACCGCGTAGTGCGGCATCATTCCAGTTGAGTTCCATCTGCAGTGTGCAGAATTTTGTGATATACTTGGCACAAGTGCCGGTCTGGGTGAGGGAGGTGATTTTTGCTCTGCTGCCCTGATTGCGTCTGGGTTGCCAAAAGCGGCCAGGAACTCGTTTTTGAATTCATCCACGCTCTGGATGAGTGCGCAATGGGACCCTAGTTGGTCCAAGTGGGGATGGGCCCAGGCCCCAGCTGCTTCCGTCATATTCATCAAGAGGAAGCTTAGGACCTCCAGGTCCAACGGGAATTGCTGTTGGTTCAGGCGTACCCAGGCTAGCATGCGTGTCAGCCATTGTTTGGCCTCCAAGCCAATTTTGCCTTTAAAGGCGTCTGGGTGGTCCACTTTCACAGTGGAGGGGGCTGGAGGCTGCGCCGGGGTGATGACAGGCGCTGGTGGAGGTCCCTGGGGGGCTGGAGCCGGTCCCAAAGGGAAGGAGGAGGAAGGGTATGGGTTGAATAAGGAGAGGGGGTTGCGCCTGGGGGCCCCTGTAGAGATGATAGGGGCTGGGCCCCCAAGGAAGGGTAGAGCCTTGCCAATAGGCTTGGCTTTGGGCGCGGCCCTGGGAGTTTCCTTGACCGCAGGGGGTTTTTGTTCTTCTGGGGTGTGGGGACCCCAGGCGTGCTGGAGGCGGGCAAGCCCATCCTTGACAGTATTGACTGTTTGCAAGATGTTCTCAACGTTGGTTCAAACCTCTTGACTAATTTTGGCTTGTTCCAAAAGGGTCCGTTTGATATGGTTGACTTGGGATTGGAGCCCCCAAAGAAGGCGGATGACCCGCTCAAGTGAGACTTTGCCAAGCTCAGGGGAGGCTGGCGGAATGAAGGGTCCCAGCTCTCCCTGATCAATAGGGGAGCGGGCTCAAGAGGGTGGCCAGGAGCGGGTTGCCATAGGATGTGTGGGGTAGGACCGGCCAGCGTGGGTGGATGCCTGGGAGGAAGAACGTGGGGGGGTGCGGGAGGTAATGGTGGAAGGTATGGGGAACTAGTGGTGCCTATATCAGGACTTATGAGCGCTTTATTGTATGTATACGCTAAACCCTTGCCTCAACCGGCCTAGCGTTGGACAGTTCTTACCCTGATCAACTGCTGTGGACGGGCGTGATACGGGGCAGTGCTTCTGCAAGCGGGTGGATTGGCTGTCTAGGGTTGCTAACAAAGGGTGCGGCAACCGGTGGTATGCGGACAATTAGAACCCGTTAGCCTTATAGCAATTTGGTACTAGGTGGGGACAACGCTGGTTTGATTATTGACAGCAAAAGGCAATCCCAATCACCTGATTTCCCTTGTGCTAGTACTAGGGGTCTTCTTGTTGTTGAGCTGAGTGGGTGTGCTGGTAGGCACGGTTTGCAACCAACTTAAGGTCAATTACCTAGTGTCCTAGACGTCTGTAAGGACGTCGAGGGGGCGGGTGCTTGTGGCCGTGTGGATGTACAGTGAATACTGCTTAAGGCGGTGAGGTCTACCCTACAACGTCTAACTACTAAACTACAATGACCAAGGCCGTATGGGCAATGGCAAGCTACGTATGTACAGCGGAGTTGACGCTTAAGGCATTGTAGTACTACTTAGTGATCTGGCTGTAAGGCCTTGTACAAATGGGATGCAACAAGAGGTAATCAACCTGGGTGTTACCATGGTTGGTTGGCCTCCTTATATATTACAGAGGTGAACTATTTACAAATATGTTATATGCAATACCATAACCAATAAGAACCCTGTTCTGCAGTTGGCCTTACTCATGCATACGTGTCACTGATGTGTCATAGTGATGTCATTGGTGGAGGTGGCTACGTGTGCTGAGGTAAGCGCGGGTGGGGACGTGGCTTGGCGCTTAGTGTAAGATATAAGCGCCGGGATCACGTGATTGAAAATGTCGTCCGTTTGACTTCGTTTAAAATCGAGAAAATGGGAATAAATTCCCTGGTATTGAGTGTGTCTATGACAAGCTGTAGTGGCTTCTTGAGTCTCAACTTCAACCCCTGGAGCGCTGGACTCAGTGAATATGTTGTACACCACTGTAAGGTGGGTACATGCTAGTGGGGGTGGGTGCTTACGGCTGTACTACTACAAGCAAGACTCTGTATTCTACTTCTATCTAGGCTATACTAATTGTTGCGTAAGGCAACCTACTTCTAACTACTGACAATGGGGCCTTAGGCCTGGGAGGTGTGATGAGTTAAGTGGAGTGTGAGCGTCTGGACTGATGAGGGGGCCAGCTACTTAGCTGGCTGACTACCTTCTCTAGTGAGTAAGAGACAAGGTAAGAACAACTTGGTGTTTCCAAGTGTTTTTCCTGTAGTATATAGACAAGGGGCGCTATCTACATGGTCTGTGCACATGAGAAAAAGAAGTACATTGGTGAAATAAGAAGTGTGTTGTGGACTGTGCAGAAGCATGGATTCCTCCTAAGCGCCCTTGGCATGGCATCTTGGCGCAGCATCTTGGCATAATAAGTGCCAAGATCACGTGATTGAAAAAGTAAAGATGAAGAGTCCGTAAAAAATACTAAAAATAATAGAAAAATTGTCCAATTCTAGTGATATAATTCTTGGGAGTGTAACAGAATCTGTCTTAGATGTCCTTAAGGGGTGTTGAGGCAGCAGGTGCTTGTGGCTGTATGTACTGAGCAAGAAACTGCATAAGGCAGTGGGAGTACTACCTACAACATCTAACTACTATCCCACAATGACCAAGGCGTAAGGGCAATGGCAAGCTATGTAAGTACAGTGGAAGCAACACTTAAGGCATTGTATCTAAGTGGTTGCTGGGTTGTAAGACCCTTGTACAGTGATGGGATGCAACAAGAGGTAATTGACCTGGGTGTTACCATGGTTGGTTGGCCTCCTTATATATTCTGCAGGCTGCCTAATTACAAATACAATTGTGTGGGAAAGGAAGTACTATATATGAAATAAGAACCCTGCTCCTGCTGTGGCCTTACTCATGCATACATGTCACTGACATGTCATAGTGTCATACATGTTATGAACCCAGGTCTGTAACACCATAACGCCTGCACGTGACCGCCACCTTGTTGCCACCTTGTTGCCCTGTTCCCCTTGCTCTCCTTGCCCTCTGGCCCCCTCTCTCCGGCCCGTCATTTTCATGCAATTCTTTTGCACCTCCACCTTGTCCCTCAGATACCCAAGGATCCCACGCAGTTGTTGCACTCATTTGCACAACATTGGTCCCAATTTGGCCAAACTCCAACTTGGACCATTGGTTCTTACAATTGGTTGCGCAGAGCCTCTTGGCTCCCCACTCCTTATCTTTGCGTACCTCTTTCATTTTGTCTTGTATTTCACTTCTCTCTTTCTCTCCTGTTTTGCCCTCTGGGCTCACAGACACTTTCTACCGGCGCCCGCGGCCTCCTTGCATGTATGCACTTATGTATATAAGCAAGCATGGGAAGTCCAATGCCTCCCATCACTTGCAACACCAGTTCTTACTTGTAGAATATATTTACTTATCTTACTTGCTTGCCCTGCTCCCTCTTGTTGTCTCAACACTTGTCTGCACCGTCCCCTTTGATTTGGCACTCACTTGCTTAGTCATCCATTTTGCCTCTGCAAGTCTAACAATACACCACTGTAAGGTGGGTACACACTAGAGGCAGGCACTTAGGGCCATGTCTAATACAAGGTAAAGTTGACTAATCTAACAGTCAAGGCTATACTACTGTACTCTAAGTCACTTAAGGCAACATCTAACTGTCCTGGACATGGTCACATGACCAGTACAAGTGGTTGCATGCTGGCCCAAGCCCAAATTTGGGGGGTAGCAGGTGTAATCATGGGTTGTCAGCAGAGGAATAATAGGGCTCTATGGCTTAGTGGTCAAGCTGGTTCAATTCCGGCTAGTTCTATTTTCCTCTGTTTATGACACTAACTAACTACTGTCAGAGTGAAGGGGCCTGAGGCCTGGAGGTGTGGTAAGTTAAAGTAAGGGGTGAGCGTGAGAACTACTGGTAGCTGGCTACTTAGCTGGCTTCTGATAACCTGTCTTGTGATTGTGAGACAAGGTAAAATTGACTTGGGGTTTCCAAGCAATTTTCCTGCTGTTTATATAGACAAGAGAACTAAATACAGGCAATCTGTGCTCATGAGAGCAAGAAGAGTTGGCAAGAAAGAGAAGTGTGCTGCAGGCTATGCAGAAGCGTGGATTTCTCCTAAGTGCCCTTGGCATGGCATCTCAGCACAGCATCTTGGCATAATAAGCGCCAAGATCACGTGATTGAAAAACATGAGATATCAAGTCCATAAAAAATAGTAAAAATATTAGAAAAATTGTCCAATTCCAATGGTATATTTCAAGGGAGTGTAACACATAGTGACATTGTCAAGGTGGAGGTGGCTGCAATGATGACTAAGCAAGGAGGGGGACATGGCAAGGCGCTTAGTGTATGATATAAGCACCAAAGTCACATGATTGAAAATGTTATCCATTTGTCTTTGTTTAAAATTGAGAAAATCAGAATAAAGTTCCTTGGTATGAGTGTGTCTACAACACCAAGTCAATTTTACCTTGTCTTCATTACAGACAGGTCTAACAAACCAGCTAAGTAGTCCAGGCCCCCATAGGCCTCCTTTACTCAGTAGATACACAGATTGCAGTAGTTATCACCACCCTCACTGGCCTAAGGCCCCTACCCATCATCTATAGACCCCTCAGCACTGCCTTAAGTGGTTAGTCAGTAGTTAGCCTAAAGATTAGTCAGACTTGCATTGTAGTAGTACAGCCTTAAGCGCCTGCCCCACTAGCAAGTAACCCACCTTACAGTGTGGTTACAACAGCCTCTGTGGCAAGTGTCAGTTTGAAAGCAATGCTGTCCTAGATGTCTGTATGGACGTCAAGGGCGCGGGCGCTTGTGGCCATGTGACTAATACAGTATAACTGCTTAAGGCGGTGGTGGAGTACCCTACAACAACAAACTAACTAACTACGTTGGTCACGCGCTGTAAGGCGGCAACAAGCTGCATATGTATGGTGAAGGCAACACTTAAGGCGTGTAACTAAGTGGTTTACCGGGCTGTAAGGCCCTTGTACAATGTGTGAAGCAACAAGAGGTAATTGACCTGGGTGTTACCATGGTTGGTTGGCCTCCTTATATATTACAGAGCTACCTAATTACAAATACAATTATATGCAATACCGTATCAAATAAGAACCCCAATCCGCAGTTGGCCTTACTCATGCATATGTGTCACTGATGTGTCATAGTGATGTCATCAGGTGGAGGTGGCTATGTATGCTGAGGTCAGCGCGGGTTGGGGCGTGGCTTGGCGCTTAGCGTATGATATAAGCGCCAAAGTCATGTGATCAAAAATGTTGTCCATTTGCCTTTGTTTAAAATCAAGAAAATGGGAATAAATTCCCTGGTATTGAATGTGTCTACAACAAATGCAAATCTATCAACTTACCATCATTGTCTGCCTTGAGCACCTTGAGACACTCCTTGGAGATATGTTCAATGCACTTTTGCTCTTCCTTTTTGGTCATAACATGGAACTGAAGGACTGCATGTCCAAGTTTACCTGTCACAACCAAGCTTGGACCTATGATACAAGTGGGCTTAAAATCTGTGGCCCTATCACCAATGGACTATCAGACAGGGTAGAGGGCAACAAGGCCTGGGTTATGGGTTTATAGTAAAGGTGCACTAATGGCCAACTAGGGGCCTGGACAAAGGGTAAGAGTGAGCTTAGGATGAATTGACAAAGAGGTCAAGTCTTGCTGTTCTAGCAGCAACTTGACCTGGCTTATATACATAAAAAGAGCCACATCAGAAACAACAGTTACAAAGCATGAGTCATTTTACAATTTCACATCATATATCAAATATGTCACATGATCTTGATGAGTCATAAATATATACCAAAAAAGGAAATTATTCTGGAAAAAGATAGAAAATGGTAAAAAATCATGTCATGCTGTCATAACCCATATCTGGAGGGGTTATTACCATATATATCCACTGACAAAGATATATATGGTATATATGATGCACAGTGATATACTAATAATATAAGTTGCTGGTGGACATTGCACTCCCCCCACCCCCCTAGCTGTGGGCCAATGTTAAGGCCCACAGGCAAGGTCTGAATAATATATTATTATAGAAGAGATTATGACATCCCCCCCCACCTCAAATCCATAGTAGTTTAGTATAGTATTTGATAAAGGACTGGAGGGGGGGAGGTCATGTGACCTGGACTTAGAGAATATCACTAAGTCCAGCCATGTTGACCATAAGGCTCTTATATGTGGGAACCTGGGGGTTCTGAGTGCATAAGTGAGAGTATATGCGTGCTTGCGGTCATGTTGGTGTGCAACATGAGTGTGTTGGAGGCTTGACAAGGTCAGGACTCATGGGAACAATGGAGTGGGTTGTGACACATGCCAATGAAGGTCATGACATTACCCATCCTTGCACAGGCATTTTGGTTGGTGGCAACAATTTTGCAACTGTGGGACAGTGCTTCTGTTCTCTGTGCTGCTGATGTTCAAGAGCTTTGGTCTGACAAACATTGTGCAAAACAGACCTGCAAAATCCTCAACAAGTGCTCCAACTGGTGGTCATGGTGGTTGTTAGGGTACCATTAGAAATCCAAAGATACTTACATAAATAGTTACAAACATTATTTACAGTGGTTATTTACATGTAAGAAAGGAGGGGTGGGTTTTGGCCTGTAAGTTACTTGATTATGTAATGATACATGGACAAGTTGAAATGCTTGGGTACCATTGGGCACCATTGGGCAATTGTGGTAAAACTTGTGGGCCAATAGTGGTCATGTGTAGTATCTACTCAGCCACTCAAAAATTTCATAACACATGCTTGTTTTGGATACATTCCTAAGATTTTGAGCTAACCAAATGCAATGCTGCTTCCCCAGGACATTGCTTGGAACCTTGGGAGACTTTGCTCCCTCATCCCATGTCTGCTGCCCAAGGCCCCAACCACTGGGTCACACTACCCCTTTCAGAACTTCATCCTAGATGACAAGTGGACTGAGCACACTGGATTGCCCCAGGGCTCTGTCAATCACACACTGGCAGTTGCATTCCAATGTTGTGCAACTGCAGATGGGTCTCCCATTGAATTGAAGAGCCATGGCCCCAATCTCTTGGCTGTTGTCAATGTATTAAGCACATATATAACCAGAACCAATGGGGAAAACCCAATCTTAATTCAATGGGTTGCTGATCTCATCAGAGCCATCAAACACATTCTCAATATGGTAAGATTGATTCTGTTGTAGACACACATATACCAAGGGAATTTATTCCTAATTTCTCAAATTTAAACAAAGTTAAACAGACAACCTTTTCAATCACATGACTTTGGCACTTATACCATATGCTAAGTGCCTTGCCACATCCCCCTCCTTGCTTAGTCAGCATTGTAGCCACCTCCACCTCAATGATGTCATTATAACACATCAGTGACATGTAGGCATAAGTAAGACCACAGCAGGAGCAGGGTTCTTATTGGATTACATATTTGGTATCTTGCATTTGTAAATAGCTCTACTGTAGAATATTTAAGGAGGCCAACCAACCATGGTAACACCCAGGTCAATTACCTCTTGTTGTATCCTATATTGTACAAGGGCCTTAAGCCCAGTAACCACTAAGTCTCACACCTGTACTCACTGCCTTAAGCAGCTTGCTCATTGTAGATATAGCTGGTCATTGCCCTTATGGCCTTGGTGTTGTAGACACACTTGATACCAGGGAATTTATCCCCATTTTCTCAAATTTGAACAAAGGCAAACAGACAACATTTTTGATCACATGACATCAGTGCTTATCTCATACACTAAGTGTCAAGCCATGTCCCCTTCTGCACTTATTCAGCACACATAGTGTTGTACACCACTGTAAGGTAGGTACTTGCTAGTGAGGCGGGCGCTTAGGGCCATACAACTACTACACTACTTATGTAACCAACTATCTAAGGCTATACTACTGCTGCTTAAGGCAACTTACTACTAACTACTGTTGATACAAAGGGGCCTGAGGCCTGGGAGGTGTGATGAGTGAAGATGAGGGTGAGTGCTACTGCTGATGGGGGCTGGCTACTTAGCTGGCTGGGTTATCCTCCTCAATGAATATGAGACAAGGTAAAATCAACTTGGGGTCTCCAAGTGATTTTCCTGCTGTATATATAATCAAATGGGCACTTATCTACATGGTCTGTGTGCGTGAGAAAGGAAGTTATACATGTGAAAAAGAATTGTGCTGCAGCTGCGCAGAAGCGTGGATTTCTCCTAAGCGCCCTTGGCATGGCATCTTGGCATAGTAAGCGCCAAGATCACGTGATCAAAAAGTAGAAGATAACAAGTCCATAAAAAATAGTAAAATATCAGGAAAATTAGGCAAATCCAATGGTATATGTTAGGAGGGTGTAACACATAGCCACCTCCCACCTATGACATCATCATGACACGTCAGTGACACATATGCATGAGTAAGTCCAACTGCAGAATGGGGTTCTTATTGGACACAGGATTGGATATAGTGTATTTGTAATTAGATCACCTCTGTAATATATAAGGAGGCCACCAACCATGGTAACACCCAGGTCAATTACCTCTTGTTGCATCACACATTGTACAAGGCCTTACTGCCCAGAATCCACTAAGTCCATACCAGTCTACACCACCTTAAGCGGCTTCCTTGTTGTACTTACATAGTTTGGTATTGCCCTTACAGCCTTAGTCACCATAGTATAGTTGGTTGTTGTCATAGGTAGCTTGCCCACCACCTTAAGTGGTCCTTAAATAGTTGTTCCCAGCTGCAAGTGCCCACCTCCTTGACATCCTTACAGAGTTCAGGACACTGGTCATTGTAGATACATAGCTAGTTGTTGTAGGTAGCACTTCCACCACCTTACATGGTTTTCACATAGATACATATGGCCACAAGCGCCCACTGCCTTGACATCCCTACAGACATCTAGGACACTTGGTGTCTCCAAGCAATTTTCCTGCTGTATATATACACAAGGATCAACTAATTACAAATAGATAATGCATGTGTTACACCCTCAAGAATTATACCATTGGAATCACACTATCTTTCTCTATTTTTAGTATTTTTTATGGACTCAATATCTTTTGTTTTTTGATCACATGATCTTGGTGCTTACTATGCCAAGATGCTGCACCAAGACTTGCTGAGATGCTGTGCCAAGGGTGCTTATTGCAAATCCATGCTTCTGCGCAGCATGCAGTGTCCTGGACACGGTCACATGACCAGTACAAGTGGTTGCATGCTGGCCCAAGCCCAAATTTGGGGGGTAGCAGGTGTAATCATGGGTTGTCAGCAGAGGAATAATAGGGCTCTATGGCTTAGTGGTCAAGCTGGTTCAATTCCGGCTAGTTCTATTTTCCTCTGTTTATGACACTTGGTAGAACTTGGAAGGACACCAGTTCTATTCCCACCATGGGAAAACTTTTCACAGGGGCGCTGCCCACCCAAAAAGGGGCAGTGTCCTGGACACGGTCACATGACCAGTACAAGTGGTTGCATGCTGGCCCAAGCCCAAATTGGGGGGTAGCAGGTGAATCATGGGTTGTCAGCAGAGGAATAATAGGGCTCTATGGCTTAGTGGTCAAGCTGGTTCAATTCCGGCTAGTTCTATTTTTTGTTTATGACATGCAGCATGCTTCTCCTATTCTTAGAACTTCTTTTCACACAACTTGCCCATTTGTAAATAGTCTTCTCTCATGTATAAATACAGCAGGGAAATTGCTTGGAGACACCAAGTTGATTTTACCTTGTCTCTCCTCACAGACAGGTTTCAGTAGATCAGCTAAGTAGTTGGACTCCCATAGGTCCTTTGCTCACACCTTAGCCCCAGAAGTCACCACCCTCACTGGCCTAAGGCCCTCACCCATTGTGAGTAGATAGCTTAGCACTGCCTTAAGTGGTTTAGGATAGCAGTAGTTAGCCTAGATAGCAGATTCACATTGTTTAGTATGGCCTTAAGCACCTGCCTCCCAGTGTGTACCCAACCTTACAGTTGGCATACAACATGTCTCAACAGGATTCTTGCCAACAAGATGGTGAGTCTCCCATTTGGTTTTTGTAGAAAAATTATTACCCACCTTGGTAGGGTCTTGGAAAAACTATCCAAACAATCTCTCTTGTCTTTTTCCTCATCAAATGCAAAAGTTGCACAGGTCCTATCTCATCATTGTTCCTCTGTCTACACTTACCAACTGGACACTTGAGTTTAACAAATGGGTGCCCTCAATTGTCACAGTTGTGTACAAGGGTTCTCCCAATGTGTGCTGCACAATCCAACTTAATCTCTGCACCCAGAATTTCCAAGTTCTGCTGACAATCTTTGAATATATCATCAAGGATTGGCCCTCCTTGAGCAAGATCAAATGGGTGCACATGATTATTGGTGAGTAGTATTCCACCAAGTCAAGGTGTTTGATTGATGAGATTATACACAGACAAGGGGTATTGTATGAAGAATACTCAAAGTTGACTTTCTCAAACTCTTAACCAGTTCTACTCTTCTTGCTATTGTCTTATTCTGAATGGTACCCCTCTCCAAGTGAGTTGCACTGTCCTCTCAGATTACCAAATGCTAATCTGCTTGTAGAACAACCTCCCTAAACTCTGGGCCTTGTTCCATTTTACCTCCTCAAAATCTCCAACTCAGTGAAATTGTTTGGCAAATGGTTCAGCATTCCTTTTGCCAACTTGGGCATAGCTGACAAGTTGTTTGCCTTTATGCATCATGTAAGTTGATCCCATATTGGCATATACTGAATAGCTTGAGAGTATAGATTATGACTAGGGCATGAGGGAAGAATGTGTCCTTGGATCTCAGGCCTAATGCATGTACTCCTAGTTTGATTCATGTATACTACCATTGCCATTCCTGCTACTAGTATAATACTATAGTTTAACACATATACCAAGGTATCTAATAAGTATCTAGGCCTTTTGGGCATTGTGAACATCTGCTTGGAAGTGCCAGCTGACAGCTGCTTTTGGGACTCTCAGGGTCCTCCTTTCGCCTCAAAAGGGCTGTTGAACAATGTTTCAACTTAGCCATACCACCTGCCTTCAACATCAGCCATTGGTTCCAACCCCTCTTTGCCTCGTTCATTGAGCTATGCCTACCAATCCATCCAACATCCAGGCTGCTCAACTCAAGAAGCTTTATGAAGACAGAGCCAAATTGAACAAGATGATTAGTAGTACGTTGGCATATCATTACCAATGGCTAAATACTAACCTGGCAACAGTGCTTGAGGGCAATTCAAGCAATGAGAATCCAGTTGGTACGTCCCACAGAAAGTATTCTTGGCTTGGACTCACAGCTTGGTAATGGTGCTAGTACCAAACCACACTGTGCAACTCTTAGGCTTCACGGACTTCAAGAAACCAGGGCCTAAGGAGAGTTTCAATGTACAGGTATTAAGTGGACTAGCCAATAGGATGTGGGCATCTTCAAGGTATGTTGCTGATTTTGGCCTTACATTACTGCTAGTTGAGATATATATATATCTATCATATAGGCGGAGCTCAGGAACATTGCGGTTAGCCAGGGGGTAGATACCCGGCTTAGTATCAACAACCAGCGTACTCAACAATCCATTGCGGACACAGTGACTCAGGTAAGTGATGGTCAATCCTGTAGATCATCTGAAATTGACTTTTATGTCTATATGGCGTAGATGATCATATCACAACCCAAGATACAGCAGAAGATCTCCGACCCAGATTGGTTCATTAGGCAGTCACTCCAATCGATGCTAAAACCTCATCGGAGTCACATCAAAACTTAGCAAACAACAAACGTGGGCCTTTCAAAACTTATCTTCTAGTACTATGCTTATAGTTTCACACCAGCGTCAAGATCCAATAAGAATGAGAACAAGGACACAGGTCGAGAGGTATATAGCTCAAGTATTTTTGAATATTATCTACCCTCTGAAAAATCCCAATGTAGATGACAGAGCCAGGGGAAACCAAGAACCAAGCTACAGCACCAGCAACGGTGAACAGTAGTTCAAGCTCCAACCAGAAGTGTTTGTATTTTAATATCCACCTACAAATACAATTGCTCACAATCCAATACTAGTACGACGGCCAAAGGAGAAGCAAGCAAGCCGGGTCGTGGATGAAGATGAGGACACGGAGGTAAGCTGTCAAAGCTATCTTGTAATTGCCATTAATATTCTTGTATACGTAGCCTCCGGTTCAGGCAACAGCATCAAGCAATGTCAAGAGCCAGGAACAAATTATTCCCAACAACGCTGAAGTAAACCTGGATAGTAACGTTAACGTCATCAAGAGGGGATTGCAACCTAAAGAACCGAAGGCACGGCCAACCGCGGAGGACCTCCACAGCATCCAGGAGCCCAATTGGTCATCCCAGCAAAGTCGCCGTTTGCTCCGCAAGAGGATGATATGGACTTGGACGAGGGAGAAGATTGCAAAATAACCACTTGGAAGGTATGTCCCAACCTTTAGTTGGGTCTCTTGTCTAATGCATTCACTACTGTAGAAGAACAAGGCAACAGCGTCTTGCAAGCGCAAAGCACGAGACGATGACGCTGTATCCGAGGTTGAGATACCTGCACCAAAGAAGGGGAAGGGGGAAACTGTAAGTCTTTGTTGTGGCTTTATATGATATTCGTCCCACCAAAATTATTTGATCCTTTGTAGGTTGCTGCCCTAAAGACCCTGGCTCGCACAAAACTTATCAAAATTTCAAAACGGTAAGCATATATACCCAATTTGCTAACTTGATAATCCGAGTCTGTTTTTATGTTTGCTAGCCATTACCCGCCTCCCCACTACACGCTGCGCGTGTTACCCAAGCCAAAACACTTTCGTCACAGGGTACCTCCAGTTCAACGTCCATTCCGACCACAAAGAGTGTTCCAGCCCCTGTTATGTCAAAGGCGGAGATCAGGAAAGCAGCTACAAACAAAGCTGCTGCAACACGAGCCGCCAACAAGAAGGCAAAGGAAGATCAGGACAAAGTAAAGGTACGTATACATAACATCCCAGAGCTTACACCGCATGCTTAAGCAATTTTCATACTATACAGGGTCATAACAAATCAAACGCACGTAAAGGGAAGAAGTAGGACAAAGTAGGGCACCGGGCCTAGGAGCTCCAGAGGCAACGTCTACCCAAATTTCTATTGTTTCTTTTTTACAAATTATTCCTGCGCATGCGTAATGCTTCCCTAATATCATCCATGTACATAACTATCCACCAGCGCGTCGGGCGCCATAATACATTGTTTTGCGAGCCGCAAAACAGCCTTTTAGGAGCTGTACACCGCGCTTTAGAGGCAATCCCAGCGTTTTAGAGGCCATTTTACAGCGTTATCCGGCCACAAGTATGTCACGGAGGCCGCCTCACAGCTTGAAAAGAGACTCGCAACGTCCGCACAGCCCCCGAAAGGCTGCGTGCAAGACAAATCTACAGCCAAAAACAAGCTGAAACGGACAAAAAAGCCTGTTACAGGCCGACATCATGCGCAATTTTGGCGGTGAGATCGGCTGACCTACAGCACCTCAAGTGCTGTTATGCAGCGTCCTCGGGAGGCTGTCAGGCAGCTCTCTTGTTGTTCACAGTGGGGATGCCTTACTAACTATGATACTTAGCTAGACTACCCTACTATAACCCAACACTGCATCCCGGCCACGCGTATTCAATAGCTTCACCCTATCTCTTAAGTAGAAAAGATAAAAGGGTCTTCTATACTTAAAGCCGCATGTAATCTTGATATTGACGTTCTCCTTTTGTTCATGTGTCCGCATGTTTTAAGGTTATTGGAGGGGGAGTATTTGGACTGGTGTCCTGTATAAAGTCGTTAATATACGCGAGTGATACATAGTGTTTATATTTCTTAATAGAATAGCCCGTAGTAGTTACGAAAATGATTGAGAGGGAAAAATAGATAATTCAACAGTACTGAGCCACTCAAACAACATGGACAGGATGTGGTCAAGGTAGTACGAGTCTATTAAGCTGCCAAGTGAACACAGGTGAAATCCATTAAGTTCCGTTAACCCCGAAAGATAATTTAGTGGCATATGTGCATGGAAATCAGAAAAGACGAGCAAAGTCATCCTAGCAGGTTGAAAAGAAAAATTAACGTACAATTTAGTACTCGAAATTTCGGATTAAAACCAATTAAAAGTCCGAAATAAATATATTAGAAACTCATATCAAGAAGTACTAGCGCAAACAAAAAGTATCCGGACAAGGTCACGTGCCCAATTTCCTCTTTCATCACAATGCCCCCGTGTTGCAGTAAGGAAGTTTTGCAGCTGAATCAAGGTTGCATTTTGGCTCTACATGATGAAGGAAAAACGTATAGATATATTGAAGAACGTACTGGTGTTCCACAATCTACAGCTTGTGATATTGTGGCAAATTACAAGAAATACGGGTCTGCTACCCCTTGGCCCCGGCCTGGTTGCCACCCGCCCTATCCCCTCAAACTTGGCGGTCTATTGCACGTTATCTGAAACTCTACCCAGAGACATATTATGCAATTGCCAAGCTCGACGGGACTGTTACCAAGCGTCAAGTTCAGTATACTGCAAATCAAATGGCCTCCAGCGCTATGTTGCTCGCCAGCAGCCGTACCTCACAGAAAATGATTGATGCTCAACTTGATTGGGCTGAGAATAACACAAATCAAATTGGGATTGGTAGCTTGGGCCGACGAGTCCACAATTGACACAGAGAGCCAGTGCAACCAAAGTTACCCGGAAGCAAGGAGAAGCATATCTACCCAAGAACATGGTCCCAAGCTTCCAAACTGGTTGCCAAAGTGTCCCTATGTGGGGCTGCATTGCTCACGGCAAGAAGGGCCCATTGATTTGGCTCGAACTATTGCCTTGCATTGCTGGAAAGAAGGGCCGCTCAAGAGGCAGGGGCTCACCTCAGCAGGTATGCTGAACAAGTACTCAAAGGTCCACTCAAGGAGTTTTTGGATGAATTAGAGGCTGAGCGGGGTCACAAGATCCTCATCGTCGAGGATGGAGCACCGTCGCATAAGGGTCCACAAGCACGGGAGGCCCGGGCAGCACTGGTATAGAACAGCTAGCCCATCCATTGGGCTCTCCGATCTCAATGCCATTGAGCCATATGGCGTCTCCTCAAATCACGCGTTTTCAAGGTGCCTGGAGCTCGGAGAAATGCTGACAAGCTTTGGAAAGTGGCCAAGCGGGTTTGGGATGAACTTACAGTGGAGGATATCAACAAACACACGGGGCAGATGGATGCCTGGGTTCAAGCTATCAAAGAAGCTGAAGGGGGGCCTACTGAGTTCTAGGCAATTTATTCGAGCTAAATATGTATATTCAACTTTATTTCTATGTTAACATTACTGTACATCGAGAAAATGGAAGCCGGTGAATATGGGGGGGTCGCGTTGGTCACGTGTCCGGATATTTGTTGTAAGCGCTAGTACATATGTACATAGAAAGGCAGAGTTGCAACCCATTCCTTCTTAATCATTATTATACTAAAGTAACAAGACGTTCAGTGCATTAGAGGTTCTCACTACAACCTCGCCACCCTCCCTCACGCCCTTGTCTTCCCGCCAAACACTACCCTTTACAAGGCGTCCCTCTCTTTCAAACTCAATTTTACGGCCTTCTTTCTCTTCTCCAACAACGGCGGGAGAGACAATCGAGCTTGCCAGTTCGAAAGTCCCTTCATACGCTGGGTGCAGCTGCACGCTGGCAGGGGCATTCGAAGTATGGGCATCGAAGAAGAGCTTGGATCCCGCAGGAAGAGACGTCACGTTAACAGTCAGATGACCGTTAGTTGTAAAGAATGAAGCGTCGAACTCTTTTCCTGTCTGAAGGTCAAGGGTTGCAACGATGGGCCTTTACAAAAGAGCATAAATTAAAATATAAAAGCCTCGATCAGTGGACAACATACCCGTTAGATGTCTTTACATCCACCCCACCACTACGAGCAGACAAACCAACATCGACCTTGGCATTTTTGGTCTCTAAATCGGCCCAGCCATCAAGCAAGGTCAAATCCCCTCGGATCGGGGCGTTTCTGCTCTTCACAGTGGCATTGTAGCCCTTGGAGACAATAGCGGAGCCAAGTAAGACGCCGGCCTCTCGAGTTTGAAGGTCAAGTCCAGCAAAAGTTGGGATCTCGCTCTCAATCTCAAGGGAGCTGGAGGATGAAGGAGTAAGGGCAAGATCGTGTGTGAAGAAGGGGAGACGAGTTTTAAGTCCTGGAAGTTGACCAGTGGGGACACGAAGTATGATGTGGATAGGTCCTCGGAAATGAGGGCCGTGAGGGAATGGGTGGGGTGGAGGCGGTGGTGGAGGCAAATCGTCTCCTGATGGAGGTCGTGAAGGAGGTCCCCGAGGTGGCGGTGGGGGAAGTTTGCGACCCGGTGGAGGAGGCGGCATAGGATGCTCGCCAGGGGGGGAATGAGGGATTTCCGGGTTTATAGATAGATCATGATCAAAGGATTCGAAGCCTTCCTCTCCATCCTTGAGGTCAGATTCGTAGTCACCATCCTGAGAGTGATCTCGTTTCCACCACGCCTTCGCCTTGGCCTTCCATCCATGTCGACTGCGACCACGCATATATCCCTGAAATAAAGCATAGTGAGAATGATTAGCTAAACCGAATCAAATGATAGACTCACAACTAATCCTAGTCCAACATCTTCCCCGTCTTCGCTTTTGAACACACATACTTGACCATGCGAACCAAGAACTTCGGCCTGGATGATATCAACACCCTCGGAAGCGGGTTCAACCCGCAGTAATCCAGATCCGAGGAAACCGATCGAAGCAAAGCGAAGCTCAGCTACCGAAGGTGAAAGGTTGTATACTTGAGAGTGGGTTCCGTGGTGGCCATGAGGTGGAGGAGGCACAGGCGCACCAGGCGGGGGAGGAGGCACAGGTGCGCCATGAGGTGGAGGTGGAGGCATGCGGGAACCTGGTGGAGGAGCAGGGGGAAGGGGCGAATGCCTATGGGGATGCCGACCTTCGAATCTGAGCGGTGTGTCGAAATCAAAGTCTTCCCATATGCTACAAATGGACAGAGTGTTCCCAGTCATGGTGGTGAGGTCGCTTCCATCCCCATGAGTCAAACCTTTTGTGCTCCTGAGCGCATACATTCAACGTTTTATCACAATTGACGAGATATATGAATCATACCCATCCAGAGCCGGCTTTCAATGCGCTAGTGACGATGAACCATGCAGCTGTACCCAGTGCAGCGCCTTTCAACAGACGCTTGGTCGCAGTATTACGAGAAACATCAGGCTCGAGCGGTTGGCTCTCGAGCTTGGGCGTTGTGGGAAGTGCAATCTTTCCTGGGGACATCAGGGGAGGGGGAGGGAGGGATTGGAAGATCACAAGGAAGGGGCAAGGTACTAAAATACCGAGCCGAGAGGAAGATATGGTAGTAAAGTGACGTGCTACGCCCTGGTAGGTTTTAATATAGTTAATCAGAGAGGTACGGATTATTCTATTACCAGATGCTGCGCAGCTGCGCGTGGGGGGCGATTTGATCACGGTGCTGCGCGTTCAAGTCGGGTGCCAAGCGGGTGCCAAGTGCCTTTCAAGCGAAGACACACCCGCGTACATGTCTCATTAGACTACAAAAATTATCCAGTGAACCATAGCTGGAAAGTTATACGTTACAAGAGGTCTAAACTCCGCTGTGCTGTAGCTGAAGGAAACACTGACCAAACTCGGTAAAAATTTCTTCCTCGACCCTGGCAGGTCTCAAAAGTACCGAAAATATCACAGGCATCATATGCACATCGATGGGCTCAGCTTACCCCTGTCTTTATCGCATGTTCCCACCTGGCGGCAGTCACTGTGAAATCATCACTCATGCTCCAAAGTGAGAAGGTTATACATTTGCGGACCTACGCAGCCGAATATACTATCCGGTGGAGTCGAATCGACCAAAGTCATGGGGTTATGGAAAATGGCTAATAAGACTTAGTACGTACAATCAAGTTCACATGCCTGTTTGAGCTTAATTGTTACACGCACCGGCAGCGCAGTCACTCCCTTGGTGGGTCTAGAAGCAAGCGATACCTCATTACCTCGGAGACGCACTCTCCAGTCCTTGGCAAAATCAAAACTCCGTGAATAGCAAATGAGATAGCGTACAAGATGAGCCATATTTTATATGTGTGGTATATACTGAGCCCAAGCTATGCAAAATTTATCAGTGTCACGAAAACCAGATAGATTGGTCATACGCTCACATATCTGAAAGTAGGCTTCATGCGGGGCTACGGATAACTCCCAAAATGCTTCGGAGAAATGTTTGAACAAAGAATCTCGGGCCTATAAACGGATCGCTTACCATAACCCAGTACAACACATCGCATGACAATCAATATTAGTGACAGGAGATGCCGTACTGACGTATGAACTTTAAGAGGGTCACCAATTTCGGGCAAGAGTTGTAAAATCCCTCGCCCCCAGATAAGGCCTGCGAACGCAGCGAGTGGTATAACAATAACCCAACTGTCAACAATAAGCACGTAGATCTACTGGTATGTGAAATGACATGGCGACTCACGCTATAAAAGTGTTCCGCAGCGTGGCCACAACTGGTGCTGGTTGGCTTTCTTCGTGCAGAAGCCATCCACACGCAAGGACAATTGGCCAAGGGCCCCAAGTAAGAATAAACAGAAAGGTTGTGTGGAACCATTGCAACCTAGACGATCGACCGTACTTGCGTATGTGGGGAATTCCAACGTCAATGTGTGCAATTTCCTTCCACGCTGGGTGATGTAGAACCCCGGCGAGACGCAACAGGAGCAATGCACCCGCAGAAGGAAGGAACCACAGCTCGAGCGCAGTAACATACATTCCCTGTGATCCCTTTCTGTGAGCGGCCTAGCTAGTTTAGTATCAGACATTGAACTTACCGTTGCGAGCCTGGCTACAACATAGCTAAGCATTGAAAATTAGTTATAGACCAGATAAAATACGAAAACGCTTACACAATGAACCAAATAACCTGTAGAAGCAACAAAATCGTGGCTGCCTGAGGAAGAGGGTAGCCCATAAACGTTCCACTGCCCTTGGGGAGCCGATCCAACAGCCCGGGTATGAAGGTTGCCTCTTTGACTGTCACGATCCTATATCCTGGTTGAACATATTCGTGGAATGTAGGTTTGTTCCACCCTTCCGGTTGTTCCGAGACCATCTGCAATACATTCAAATACTCCTGGGTGTACGCAGTTGAATAGTCTTCGCCCTTGTTTAAGCTGAGCGCCGACTTGGATGCCGGGTTCTCGACGTCCTCCCGCGGTGGCAGAGCACCTTTAACGGCAAGCAATCCTAGATGCACAGCAACGAGCTGAGCTGAATTCGGCCCCGATTTTTTCGCGTTTAGAGCTTTCCGTTTGGACTCAACCTCGGGCTGTATCGGCGACGAACTGCATTGGCGAGTGCATATTTTTCGATCCACGCAAACTCTGTTTTCGCGCATGAGCAGAGAGATAGGATTTTGAAGAAACAATTTACCTGGCAAAATAACCTGGAAATTTTGGTAAAAAAAAAAAAAACGTTAACGGAGTCTGAAATTGAGAACCTACCTGTTTGATCGTGGAGAATATTCCTTTGAATAAACCATTACTTCCTGCGCCAGTTGATTGCCATGCAGCCAATAACTATCACAACGGTCAATGGATCACCCAAGTGCATGGAAGAGAACTCACCCCAGTCAGCCCGGCCGATATTAAAATCTGTGGCCCAGTACGTAGGGGCAAAGATGACAAAAATCCGCATCGAGCGAGTGGATCATTCGGATCGCATGCTAGCAAGCAAGTAGCCGAGGGGTCTCGAGCTGATACACCGAGAGCTAAAAATAATGCAGAGACAAGATAAAGCATAAATGTTGGTACAGAATTAGATAAGTTGTTCCCGAGCATTGATACCGGGTTTGAGTGCAACTCTAGACCAAGCAAAAGGCACACAGGTTGCAGGTAGTAGTTGGCAATAATCGTCAAGCCGTAAAAAGTAAGATTATCGGCAGGGTTTAGAAATGAATAATGGAGAAATAACAGGTGTTGGAATTTGTGGGCGGGTGTTGTGCCAAGTCGTAACAGGAGTCGTGGTTGACGGAGGCGAGCCACAAGTCAAGTCGCAAAACCGTTCGACTTTGTCGATCAAAACATGACGTGACGCCCCACTTTCCGAGAGCATAGCCACCGCATACCTCCACTAAACGTAACTGCCAGATGATCGACGTCTACTCCTGCCCCAGGCATGTCACGAAATACCGCACGCCACGGGGGTTCTGGATTGCGCACTCACTATTCCACCCCGCGCTTAGTCAATCATGTTGGATGTAGTAAAAGATAATTCGATTTGAATACGTCTACTGAATCTGTGAATTACGACCACGATGGCTCCCCCAACTAATATACTGGACCATATTGTTCACCTGAGTCCTGCTGGCAAACTTCCTGACGCAGTCACCCATTGGGAACGACTCGGGTTCAAGTACACTATATTCTCGTGCGAGTGCGCGGGACTAAATTAACTAACTACACCAATATAACAGAGTGACTCCTGGTGGTACACACGCAGGTGGCCTGACATCTAACGCGCTTGTTGCCCTAGCGGACGGAGTCTACATCGAGCTCATCGCATTTGAGCAACCCCCGACCGAACCACCTGCATCCGACGACCGCTGGGCAAAGAAGTCCCCGGGGTGGATAGACTGGGCGTTACTGGGACTCGATGACTATATCGACGTGATAATAACTGAGAGAGATAGATGGGTCAAGTCGGGAGTGAAGTATCAAAAGGGGAAGGAAGGAGGCAGAAAGAGGGCGAGCGATGGCAAGGAACTAAAGTGGAGAACAACCGCACCAAAAGAAAATCACGGACAAGATACTGCGCCTTTCTTTTGCCAGGACTTGACACCAAGGGATCTACGAGTATGTGCTCTGTTCGACCCGCTTGGCCAATATTTATGACTTTTTCAGGTTCCCGCTGCCGGTCTTGACACCCATACCAATACCGCGCTCGGGATAGCGCATATCCATTTGAAGGTACCTCAAGCTCAACTCGACAAAGTTCGCGCACAAATATCTGTTGTTCTTTACGCACAGTCCAACGAATCGGACGAATGGGAATTAGCAGTGCCTCACGGTCAACACAGCCCTGCTCCGAGACTGAAGGTGATTGGCTCAGCAGATGCGACTCCTGGAATTGTGGAAGTCGGATTTTACGTGAAGAAAGATTGGAGAGGGGACGCTACTGATGGATTTGGAAAGGTAGTTTTAAAGAACTGTGAACACAGGAGCCATCAAGGATACATAAATGAACGAGGGAAGAGAATACACGAATTTGGATCCCCCGAAATGGCTGCTTAGGAGCATTGTGTGTTTCATATTCTTAGTTGTATTTTATCCAGTATACGGCCCAAAATCATTTAATACCTGCGCTTTATAATTGAAATCTAGTTTGTAGGGAGCCAGTATGTATCCGCCATATATAACACGCTACCATCAATGAACTATTCTTTGCATAAGCACTGTGGTGTGATAAGATCCTGAAAATCAGTACGTCAGTAAAAGATGTCTTTTTTCAGTGGGATATGGTCTGAAAATTACAATGTTAGTATGCCTCCCTCAGCATGAATCAGACTATGGAAGAATTGATACCTAAAATCAGTATGTATTGATCTTGATTTCAGCTCAATTCTCAATTAAACACACGCACTGATTTTCAGCATTATAACCTTGTACAGTGAAGGTTGTACACACGACAGTGGGTTCGATCGCGAATATCGAATGACATTCACTCTTGCTCTAGGACATCATGAACCGATCGTATGCTTAGTCACTGACAATCGATCAGTGTATTTGTATCCAAATCATGACTCGAAAACATACATGTAGACTCATCAAGGACTACGACCACAATGGCTCCCCCGACCAACATCCTAGATCATATCATTCACCTTAGCCCTCCTGGTAAACTTTCAGAAGCCGTTGCACACTGGGAAAATCTCGGGTTCCAGTACGTTCTCTTCGATCGGGAATTAGCACAATTTCGATTGACCTTGTATTGGGCAGCGTCATTCCTGGTGGTACACACGCAGACGGCCTAACATCCAACGCACTCGTTGCTCTTGCGGATGGCGTATATATCGAACTCATCGCATTTGAAAAGCCCCCAATTGGGCCGCCTGCATCTGACCACTGGTGGGCGAAGAAACAACCTGGATGGATTGACTGGGCATGTCTAGGTCTTGAGGATAGTGTTGACCAGACAGTTGCGGGAAGAGAGAAGGGCGTTGATTCGGGAGTAGAGTATCAAGAAGGAAAGGAAGGAGGAAGAAAGAGAGCTAGCGATGGGAAGGAACTCAAGTGGAGGGTCACATTTCCGCAACTAAAGCATGGACGAGGAACCATCCCGTTCTTTTGCCAGGACTTGACTCCCAGGGAGTTAAGAGTACGTGTTCACTTTTTAATTTCCACTACAAAGTGTGCAAATCACTCTGCTACTTTAGGTTCCTGCCGCGGACCCCGACACCCATACTAATAGTGCCCTCGGGATTGCCTATCTTCATCTAACCGTACCTCAAGCCGCATTCAACCGCATCAAGGCTCAGTTATCCGTAGTTCTAGGAACTCAACCTAACGAATCAGACGAATGGGAGCTTGCAGTCCCATATGGTCAGTTCAATCCCGCGCCAAAGCTGAAAGTGGTTGGCTCTGTCGATGTGAATCCGAATATAACGGAAGTTGGGTTTTACGCAAAGAGCTCCAGGGAGGGAGAAACGGCTGAAGGATTTGGAAGAGTTGCATTTATCAAATTGTAGATAATGTGGTTGACAATTACACCAAGGAATAACCATTGGGTATACTATCCGAATCAGTGGGTATATGCGCTAATATTCGTGTGATTTGCTCTCGTTGAATACGATTTACTCTAATTTGACAAAAGCCTATGGATCGAGGTGCTTCGTACTAGAAATAGAATCCGAAAAGTACTTGGACCACCAAGTTATCACATAGTGCGTGTGTACAATTTTGGAGGGCGTCAAATTACCACGCTCGCTGACGATTACAGAGTATAGAAACAAGTCGATTCTTAGGATTAGTACTAATAGCGCCAAGCACACGAAGAAGGCTAAAGGTACCAAATACATAGTTTGTTACTACTCTAAATCTATGAGCGCATAAAACATGGAAACAGGAAGAAGTAAATTGAAGGGATTTGCTCCCCCCCCCCTCTAACCAGACTGGCGCGACTATCGTGCGATTTCTCTAAAGTCGATAATCTTGAATGCGATGGATCTTATCGAAAAGAGGAATTTATACAGCAAGTGCCTGCGCGGTGCCAGGAGATCGTGTAGTTCACCTGGAGAATCACCACCGCGAATGGTACCCCTAGATTATAGGCAATGGCATCGAAATGGAAGCCATGATATTATACTACACAGTTCGAAAGAACAGAAAAAGCATTACTAGATATGAAAGTATATGCATATAATCACAGGCCACTCGTCTCCGCATCTCGTTGATTATGTTGATTATATAGTGACAGTACCCCGGGGGTCGACTAATGGTCACAGGTAACAAGTATACCTTATCAGCACATTTTGGTTACGCCCTGGATAGGGGTAACTTATCACCCGCCCCACGCGTCTACCACGCGTGTAACTCTCATTTCTATCCTTTCCTATTTGAGCAATTTCATCTCAAAGATCTTGGGATGACCGTTTTTTCCGTCCCCCTCCCCCAAGGCCAGAGCGCAATGACTTCATCCCCACTCGCTTTCTATTCGTCCACGCAATATATGTGTAAACTTCATCATCTATGAACACCATGCAATTGATATAACTATCACTAAAGCCAATCAAAACCGTCATGTGAATGCATGTGCACTGAAACCCAAGCCACAACCAAAATCGGATCCTAAGATAGATAGGAAATACAGAAATCTACAATGTATGATATAGAAAACAGACCAGGCCAAGAAAACGAGTCCGAGTCGCTTGAGCCGACCCATGCAAGAACCGGCCTGAGCAAGAGTCGGCTCAAGCAAAACGGGACCTAATGGTTGCTCATCCCAGAGGGGCCGAATAGGCTTGCCCGGGATACAGCTCGACTCTGTGCTCCCCGAGTCGCAACCGATTCCTTCTGCTTGGCCAGACTCGATGCCGTCGGGCCCTCGTACACTTTACTAACCGCCCTTGGCCTTATTGGAGGAGGAACCACCTTTTCGGGGACCTTTGAGCTGAATACCCGACGAGTCATGGATGTATTGGGTCGCTGAGGCGCGAGCGACTGAGGTTTGGGTGCTCGAGGGGGAGAGGGAGTCAGCTGTACTCGGGGAACACGAGGGGGTGCGAGAGTAGGGGGTGCTGAGGCGCGTGGGCGACGGATGGGGGTTCGGGGAGATAAGAGGGTTGAAGTTGAAGGTTTAGCTGGAATCGTCGCTTTGGGTGGTGTTGTCGCACGCGGTGGCTTTGCCGGAGCAGTCGAGCTCGATGCCTGAGCGGGTTCTTGCGACTTCCTTGGTGCACGTTTGGGAGGGGTCTTGGGCTAAACAACAATTAGAAAGGATTGTCAAACGAATGAATTAGATGTGTTTACCTTGACAGCTGCGGGTTCAGGCTTTTTGACAATAGGAACCTGAGCTCGAGCTTCGGGCTCCGAGATGGGTGGTGTGAGAATACCATGTTTGGGGTCTTTTTTGTTGGGAACTGGTTCGGGCTTGGACAAATTTGGTGTAAGAGGGGGCTTGGACGCAGGTTTGGACACTGTTGGTGTAGGGAGAGGCTCATCCTCGGGCTCAGGCTCCTCGATGATCGGTTGTGGACTAGTAGCGATCCGGGGTGGCTCGGGAGACGCCAGCTGCGTCACTACGACCAGAATTCAATTTAGTAACCCGTAACCAAGTTGATTAATTAATCCAGTTGACATACCAGCCTGTTGTTCTTTTTCCCAATTCTGTGTAAACACTTGTCGTCGCTTGAGATCCTCCAAAGGGACGGGCTGAATGGATGGAGACGGGGCGGTAGAGTCGACGAGTGTATGGCTCCCGTCGCTGGTTAGGGATGTATCGGCGACAGACCAGGTGCCTGAGAAGCTACGCCGAAGCGTTCCGTCGAGGCGTTCCTTGAAAGGTTCATCTAAATGGGCAACTCAAGTCAGCAACGAGGTGCGGATAAAGGACAAACAGGAATAGATGAACAATAGCGACCACTGACCGTAACCGTTTGGAAACTTCTTTGGAGGCTCGCGCGTTACAGCGGGAGCCCCGGAAGCCCCTTGAAGCTTTGCAAGTCGAGCCTGAATGCCAGCCCCAACCTTGCGAGAAACGATGGTGCTTGGGTTCGGCTCGGATGGGGTAGCTGGCGTCGACATCCTCTACTAGTCTAGCTGAATAAAGGTGTCTGTTGCCTGTTGCTATGTCAGGGGGTGCGACCCAGTCGCGCAAGGTAGAGGGAGAGGTAAGGAACGAGTAGCAGTCGATAAGTGTTTTATTAGAGCGAGGTAAGGGGCTGTGATAGTAGTATGGCTTGGGGTGGTGTGCAAATGAGCGTTCAAGGCGGTGTATTCAGCATGGTGACGGTACTGTATATGATATTGGTTCCACGTGACCTCGTGTCACACCTTGACAGTACGATACATCATTAACAAACGTACAGGTAGAACAATAAACACTATGCTCCAGTCATGTATTGAGGTGCACCTGGAGGTGGGGGTGGAGGGTACATCATCCCAGGTGGAGGCATCTGGCCAAAGGGAGGCGGAGGAGGCATGCCTTGGAAACCTGGTGGTGGGGGGCCAGGAGGCATCATGCCCATTGGAGGCGGGCCGGCCATGAATCCTGGCGGAGGTGGAGGAACCATACCAGGTTGCATAGGCATCCCAAATGTCTGTTGAGGCGCAAAGCCAGGAGGAGGCGGAGGAGCGGCTAGTGCACCTGTGCCCACAGGTCAATGTCTGACGTGATCCTATACAAACCAGTGTGACCTACCAGCAAATTGCCCCTGGTACGGCCCTTGGTACGGCATCATCGGCGGTCTCGCTCCGAATGCCATACCAGCAGGCGCAGGTGGCGGGCGAGCGGTGGCAGGCAAAACATTATTCTTCCTTGCTTGGGCAGCCAACATCCGCTCTGCAGTTGTTCCATGTCGCTCACCCTTGCCGTCTTTTTTGAACGCGTATTGTACTTGAATAGCCTTGTTCATCAGAAACTGGCCATTCATAGCCTCAATTGCTGCGTCGGCGGATTCGAAATCTGTATACGAGACAAAGCCATATCCTTTTGATTCACCACTCGCGGGATCTCGAGCCACCTGGAAAACGTTAATTTCCGAGGCCGTTTCCTAGAAATGAGACATACCTTGGCAGTGGTACTCATCACACCAAACGCACTAAACGTGTCGTACAGCAGCCTCTCGTCCACATTCAGGTCCAGGCCTCCAATAAACAAATTCGCACCAACGTCCAACTGCTTCTTGTCGGACGAGGACTATGGCACACATTCACCAATTAACACCCAGTCGTATCAATAACCCGTGAGCGTGTGCTCACCTTGTTAACACGAATAGGCTTTCCCCACAACTTGATCTGGTTCATAATCTTGCACGCATACTCGGCGTCCTCTTCCGTCAAAAACTCGCAGAACCCGAATCCTTGATGAGCTTGCGAAATCCTGTCCTTGGGAAGATGTACATTTACTACACATATGTCATTGAGCTTTCTTGTCTCCTACAAGGAATGATAGCAAAAAGTTACTCACCGACCGGCCCAGCCTGCAACATCAGCTCCCAAATCAACGCATCCGTACACCTCTCGTCCAAGTTTCCCTAGCGCGCTATAAATGAGTATTCTTAAACTACGTCTAACAGGCTCGGAATTTTGGTGCTCACAAGGTATACAGTAGCCTCAGCATTGCGATCTTCTTGCGGTCGGCCGGACATGGTTTTGTTTTGTCAAGGGTGGACGTGTAAGCGCCCGACGCCTGTAGCACGTTATGTAAGAGTTGATTAGGCGCCAAAGGTGTAATAGACATGTAGCCACTTCACGGATCAGTTACCAACCGAAACCGTGACTTAGATAGTCGAATTGCGAATCCGGATAACTGAACCGCGCTGAGTCATCATCTGTCGGCTCGAATCTTGGTTGTCCGGAATATTCGAGCACATGTTGGTCATTGTGTTAGTAAGCTTATATGCGCGCATATAATAGCAGTGACAACCATGTAAACCTGTATCATCCCATACTTCCCACCAGTCTCATGGGTAATCTACACCATGAGAGTTCTATCTCTGGGAATCCACCTGCTAAGCGTCGTCACACTGAGAAACCTACAAGTACTTGACCCACAATACAAAAATACGTTATTCAAGCTTAACGCAGCCTCAATAGAATGGCTTTTGACTTCTAATTGGCTTTCCAAGTGCGCCGAGTAATTTAACAATACGTCTCACGCATTCTACAACGACACAATTAATTCAACCGTGCAGCCACCACCAGGCATTTCCAATGTGGACAAATTTGACCATACTATGCATGCGTCAATGCCGTAGTAGGCATCAAGAATCAACATTGTAAGCTTGTGAGATACAAGAGTATCTTGCCAAACCAACTACTACCATGGAACCCCTTGAATGGTGGAGCAGGCACCATCAGAGATTCCCAAGGCTCGCAGTCATGGCTCGCGATTATCTGTGCATTCCAGGTACGTTGGCTGACTTTTTCCCTCATTAGCATTCTAATCAACTTACTTAAAGGTTCTTTGGTTGACGTTGAGCGCGTTCCAAGCACTGGGCGGGATGTTATCTCGTTACGCCGTGCTTCATTGTCAGTCGAAACGATTAGTATCTTAATGAAATACCGCGCGGATATCTTGCTTGAGGAACCGACCAATTAATTCCATCAAGTATAGTTCTAGCTATTATCATGTATGCCTAAAACGGTACAATCTGTTATAAATTCACGTGACTTTTCGATTCGCAAATATTCGTGGTTTACAACCGGCGGATTCAGTTCAGTTCGGTTGCTGACATCAGAACTGTCGACTTTCAACCAACCAATCCTTGAAGAGCCCTGGGTACAAACAAGTGCCGGACCGTGGATTTATGACCGTTCGACTAAGTGTTTGCGCAATGATCATATGGAACTGAGCCACCAAACCCTGAAGTTCCCCCGGTCGTCCCACGTCCCTCGGAGCACATTCGCTAGCAGACCAATTGCTATGGCTTACATCAATGCCCGTATAAATGAGGAGATAGATGTGCATCAACGACGGGACCCGACCATTTTTGCTTCCGGGGATTCTCTGCACTTCGACGAGTACACCCTACTACTGTGGATAATCTGTTCCGTCGATCCTTTGTTACCACCACTTAGTCTACAAACCTGCACTGCCTTCCTAGTGGGCTCTACCGGATTTACCAGGCTACTTCCACTTGCATACAGGTCGAGATCATTCACGGAATTGGCTTGCCACCGTATGTTCCTCTTTCCATCCCAATTCTTGCCTCATTCCTGTCTTTCCTTTTAGCATCTCTTCGTGCTTTTGCAGCCTCAGTGACAGATGGCAATGCACGTATAGCTGGGGGGTCCCAGCCGCTTGTAAAGTCTCTTAGCAACCGAAGTTGGTCAAGTAGAAACCTTTACGTTGGTAGTCTTCTAACACGCATTGCACAGGCCTCCTAGCGGCTTTCCAGGAGCCCTATGTCGGCACCATGCACAAGTGTTTTGTCGAAGCCTTGGATTCATACCCGAATCTCCCAAACCAGAAAAAGCTTTACATGAGATCCATATCTGTTGTGCAATCTTCTGGAATGGGAAAGTCGCGTATGATAGACGAGGCAGCCAACCTTGTTTTCACTATTCCGGCGAATATTCGCGAAGCACTCCCCAAGGGAATAACAAGTAGGAGTAGTTCTGTTGCCGCTAGAGATTGCCGCTGAGATATATCACTGACCACAGCTTATCCTCCTCCGGATGTGCGGCTTCGTGCATACTTTGAGTATCACCACAGCAAAAGTGACCAGCTCCTCCAAGCAGAATATGCGATATTACTCAAGCACGTGTTTGCTGCTGCGGCTGCCAGAGTACGAAGTGTGGCCGGAGATCGGAAAGGGAGTGAACTGGCGGCTGCATGGGCAGACTACCTCAAGGATGGACAAGCTGATGAGAGAGTCGGGGGAAACCGCGAAGCGTTCTACGAGGCAGCAGTGACTGCTGCTGAAAAGGTCAGTCAGTTTGGACTTCCGTCTATTTGTTGTCATTCTCAGAAAAACCTCCACAGGATAGGAAGCTAGTTTGCGAAGATGACGGCGAGTTCAAAAGTCCTGGGTTGCTGGATACACTATTTCAGGAGATGAATGCCAGCGCCGAGCAGATGATCCGTACACTGGGACCAAGTTCCTCCGCTGACAAAACCCAATGCGTGTTTTACTTTGACGAAGCACATTCCCTTACCGAACCTCCGAAAATCGCCAGTGAAGCACGCACACGCAGCCCCTATCACAACCTGGGAACAGTCTTGTCGCGGCTCGTTAAGCTGCCGATCTTCTTTGTTTTCTTGTCGACCAACAGTCACCTGCAGAAATTTGCACCCTCGGCTAGAGACCACCCTCCGCTTCGCGCTTCGCAGGGTGAATACCTTATTCCTCCATTTACCGAGCTTCCGTTTGATGTCTTTACCGACCGAGTTCTCAAGAAGATGAAAGGCTCCAACGAGCCCCGTTCGCTTCGTAACGCATGCACGATTGAAGTGATGTCAAGCATGGGTCGCCCGCTGTATGTAACCTCGATCAATCTTTCCAGTAAATGCGGGTCACTCATGCTCTTTCCCTCAGGTGGTTCGTACATCATAAGCTGTTGGAAGAGCAAAAAAGGACACGACAGCGGCGATCGGTGGACGCCGTTGTCTCCATGGCCTACGAGAAACTAACCAGCGGGGGAGCCCCCTCGCGAACCTCCCAGGCCGAACTTGCTGCACTCAGCGTTCGGATTGGAATAGCCTTCGAGTCTATGAACCCTGCTGCTCGCGAAACCGAGTCTCAGCAAGTCGAGCGCCACATGCGTATCGTGTATGCTATCCCTGAGCACCGGGAATACATGCGAACTGGAACATCATCAGAGCCTGTGCTGGCTGAGGCGGCTTCAAAGTACCTTCATGATATCTCCGGGGATGGTGGGATAGCTATTGTAGCCCCCCGAATCCTGGCAGACAACTGTCAAAAGGGGTTTCTTGCGAGAGGGGAGCGAGGAGAGCTTTGCGGCCGGCTTCTGATGACAATTGCACACGATATTGCTTTGACAAGAGCCCCTTATACAATCGACCCACCGCTGGAGGATCCCGAACCAATGTTTCATCGGCCTGTGCCTGTTCTGGCCTTTCTCCGTTCACTGTTTGCGAGCGACCACCACGACACTATCCTGAAGGCAACGCCAGTGTCCGACGAAGAGGAAGGGCAATCCTTAGAGCTCGCGTTTAAGGATGCGTTTGTTTGTTTCTCCCATTTCGCTCTTGCCGAGGACTCGGATATGCTGTCGTCCAAAGCGCTGAGGACAGCCCTGTTCCGTGGGATGGCGATGCAAGCTAAGGACAACCAGCCATCAATCGACGCGGTGATTCCGATACATATGGGATCTATTGATCAAGCTATCACGATGGAGACCACTTCTGCAATCAACCTTCAGTTCAAGAACCGGAAGCATTCTCTCGACTGCCCTGTGGACCGCACAATCACAGTTGCTGATGCGGAGAAACCAGTGATATCGATTGTGTTCGAGTTCGGAGAGACGAACAGCACGCTTCCACGCGTGCAGGTTCGCCACGAACATCATCGCAGAACCCGGAGCAATAGAACTCACCCCGACGACAAACACTACTCGTTTGTTACTCGCGGCTTTGGTCCAGAAACCTACGAGTCGATTCCTGCCGAAGCCACGCACTATTATCGGACTATATTGGCTACGGGTGGTCTGAAGGATGATTTCCCTCGGGCCAAGAGCGCGTGTTCGTGGAGGCTACTGAGGGAATTGAAGCCCACTTTCGAGGGTACAGACTGTTGCGCTAAATGGGACAGCTGGACCTGACCAGTTGTATTGGAATGGGAATTCATACTTGAGCAACGATTTACATGAGTTATAAGTAACGATTGTGTTTAATTGAGAAAATGGAATACAATGTGACGCATTATCTGTTAGATGTGCGGCGCGCCAGCGCCGTCACGTGATTGTGTGGTCCTCAACGGTTGAGGCTCTCTACCCCTATTCCATTCAGGGGGTCTATATATTCTTGTATCAACTACCTTGTTCCTGCACGCTTGTCTCCCACTGTACTGAGACGTCCTGTGCAGGTATGTCTCTATTCATGTACACTACATACATCCGTATATATACGCTTGTCTCCCACTGTACTGAGACGTCCCGTGCAGGTGTTAGACATCTGACAGGTTATGAGCCCTGGCACCCAGCGCAACTAAGAACGTACCCAGAAATATGTCCAAAAGCTCAGCTAAATTTGTTGTTCTTGATGTTTCTGGCTCAAATTGGCATACTTGGCAAACAACTGCCAAATTTGAGCTCAAGTCCCACAAGGTGTGGAAGTTCTTTGACCCAGCTAACCCCTTTTCCTCTCCTCCACCCAAATATTCTGCCAACAACCTTGAGGAGGTCAAAAAGGGGGCCAACCCTTCTAACTGCAAGGTTCTCTTGGCATATACCACCTGGGAGGAGCATCATGTTACAAACCCAGGTCTGTAACACCATAACACCTGCATGTGACTGCCACCTTGTTGCCACCTTGTTGCCCCCATTCTCCTTGCTCTCCTTGCCCTCCGGCCCTCTCTCTCTGGCCTGTTGCTTTCATGCAACTCTCTTGCACCTCCACCTTGTCCCTCAGGTACTCAAGGATTCCATGCAGTTGTTGTGCTCATTTGCACAACATTTGGCCCTGATTTGGCCAAACTCTGACTTGGACCATTGGTTCTTACAATTGGTTGCACAGAGCCTCTTGGCTCCCCACTCCTTATCTTTGCATACCTCTTTCATTTTGTCTTGTATTTCACTTCTCTCTTTCTCTCCTGTTTTGCCCTCCAGGCTCACAGCCACTTTCTACCAGCACCTGCGGCCTCCTTGCATGTATTCACTTATGTATATAAACAAGCATGGGAAGTCCCATGCCTCCCATTGCTTGCAACACCAGTTATTTACTTGCATATACCATTTCATATTATCTCTTGCCTGTTTTGAGTCTTGACACTGCTGTCTTGACTTTCCTTGCTGTCTTAGCACTTGCCCACGTCAATCTCCCTCTTGGCGCTTACCGCTTAGTTGGTACTTTCCTGCCTGCAAGTCTAACACATCAGGGGCAAGGACCTTGCTCTTTTTCCTCTTTAAAGAGGAAAAAGAGCCATGAACCACCTGTCTCTTTAGTGAGGCCAAAGAGGATTGAGACCAGGGTGCTCAATTTGAGAGAACATGAGAGCCAAAGAGACAAGAATATAAGAGCTAATAAGCAATGTATTGAGTTACATGATTCTTGCATTTAGACCCTAATCAGGTGTATCTTTCACCTTTTCTAGGCATAAGAAGCACATGCATACATATAGAAGCATTAATTGTATCAATTGCTTGAAATGTGACATTTAAGAATTACATGATGATTCTTGCTTGTGCTAATTGAGGGACAATAGATGCTGCAAAGGAGTGTAAACATAGCCTAGAGCAGATGCTCTAGGTCTGCTAGTGTTGTAGACACAATCAATACCAGGGAATTTATTCCCAATTTCTCAAATTTAAACAAAGCAGAACAGACTACATTTTCAATCACATGACTTTGGCGCTTATATCATACACTAAGCGCCAAGCCACGTCCCCATCCATGCTTAATCAGCATACGTAGCCACCTCCACCTATGACATCATCATGACACGTCAGTGACATGTATGCATGAGTAAGGCCAACTGCGGATTGGGGTTCTTATTGGATTAGGTATTGCATATAATGTATTTGTAATTAGTTCATCTGTAGAATATATAAGGAGGCTAACCAACCATGGTAATACCCAGGTTGATTACCTCTTGTTGCACTCCACACACTGTACAAGGCCTTATAGCCAGTAACTACTTAGATACATGCCCTAAGCATGGTCCTCACTGTACTTAGGTAGCTTGTTGACGCCTTATAGCGTCTAGTCACTGTGGTTAGTTAGTTTGTTGTTGTAGGTAGCTCCCTCACCACCTTACGCGGTTCATACTTAGTCCTATACGGCCACAAGCGCCTGCTGCCTTGACGCCCCTTAAGGACGTCTAGGACACTAGGTAATCAACCTTATGTTGGTTGCAAACCATTCTGTACCACCCACCACTAAGCCCCAACCACCAAGAAGAATACCTGTACTAGCACAACCAAAATCACATGATTGGGGCTACCTTGCGGGAAAGAATAATCAAAATTCCCCCACCCCCACGTAGTAGGAAATTGCTATAAGGCAGGATATTCCTATCACCCGCATACCATAGGTTGCTGCACCCTCTACCTGCAACCTTAGACAGTTGATCCACCTGCTTGCAGAACACCTACTCCACATCACGCCTGCTCACGGCTGTTGATTGGTTGAAAGGACTGTCCAACACTAGGTTGGTTGAGACAAAGGTTTAGCGTTTGAGTAGTAAAGCACTCATAAGTCCTGATATAGGCACTCCTGGCTACATAGCCCCCATTCCCCCTCACTTGCCCACCATTACCTTGCGCACTCCCACTTGCTCCTTGTCCAGGGCATCCTCCCACGCTGGCCAATCCTACCCGCCAACACATCACATGGCAACCTGTTCCCAGCCACCCTCTTGAACCCGCTCCCCAATTGATCAGGGAGAGCTGGGACCCCACCTTCCGGCAGCCCCCTATGTCAAACTTGGGGAAGTCTCCCTCAAGCAAATTACAAGCCTCCTCCTTGGCCTCCTTGGCCAAGTCAAGAACCTTGAGCGGAAGGTGGAAGAAGTCCAAGAAGCAGGAGTCAAGGCCTGCACCAACCTTGAGAACATCTCTCAAGCCGTCAATACTGTCAAGGATGGGCTTAAAAGCCTCCAACTCCACGGGCCCCAGACCCCAGAAGACACCAAACCCCCGGCCATGGAAGCAACGCCACGCCCCCTACCAAAAGTCAACCCTATTGGATTGACTAGTTGGGTCTCATTCTGGCCCAAACCATCCAAGGGGCTCCCTGCCTTTGCCCAGCCCATTCCTGTCCAAGCAGTGCCCCTGCAAGTCCCATCTCCCCCTCCATCTCTGCGTCTCCAATCCCCAATTGGGACAGCTGCCCCTCCACCTCCGGCTCCAGTTGCCGCCTATCCTGCTCCGGTCAAGGTTGACCACCCCAATGCCTACACAGGCAAAATAGGGAGCAAAGCCAAACAGTGGCTCACAAGGATGTTGGCCTGGACGCGGCTGAACTCCTGCATGTTCCCCACCAATCAGGAGGTATTATCCTTCCTCCTGATGAACATGAAGGTGTTATGGATATGACATTTCTTCTTTAATCTGTACTTATTTTATTAATTACACTAGTAATCTCACAGTAAATAAATGAGATAAAGATGCGAACTAAGGTTTTCAAGGTCCCTCTATCCAATAGTGACCTTCACAAAACCTACAAACCTCAGGAATACCCTTAATATGCAATGCCTTTTGCATATGTGCTGTTTTCTCACTCATTTAAATATATAAATTCAGCTGAGTAGATAAACAGTAACAAGTAATATTTCTCTTGTTTGTAGTATTTATTATTCAAGATTCTATCTTGTGGCTACACACAGAAATATTCAGGGTCCCCCCTGTCGCATAGGCAAGTGCTCCGGCGCTTAAATCAGCCCTTAAGCGCCAACGCACTAAATGCGCCTTTTCTCCATCACCCGGGCATCCCACACTGCCGAATCGCTTGCGCTTAGGTGCGCATGTTTGTGCGCTCCAGAATGCTGGGTCAAACTCCCAAAACGGACAACATTTGGCAGAGTTATGCCCCATTTACTGTAAGTACCCAAGGCAGAGGTATCCTACCTTTGGGACTGTTTACTCCAAGGATGAAACACTTAGCCTTGGGACATCTAAGGACCCACACAGGTAAATAATGCCTTGGGGCAAACATTGCCTTGGGGCAAATATTAGGATCTGTTGTTTGTTTACTATGTACCAAAGTATTGGCTCCCTCAAGTGTTTCAGTTGCCACATATACCTCCTGTACCCCCTCTTGGTGTCAATCATGTATACTTGTTTGTGCGCCTTCTCAGGGTATAAAAGGACCCTGTGAAGACGCTTCTAATGCATCCATTTATCCACTCTTATATATTGACATATACACACAAGCCTTTAACAGCTTATCTGCGCATTTACTTTAGTGATTGACTCACTGTAAATAGCATAGGAGGTTATTTGGCGCACTAAGACCATAGGCCAGTCCCAACAGACACAGGGTAACCTATTAGTGTACTTACTGCAACCCTGTGCCCCTTGACTGTCACAGTTGTTGAGTTCAACATTGAGTATAGTGCAACAATACTGTGAGGATTGTTGTGATTGAGTGATAGTGTTTCAATCCACCATACCCCTCATATTGTAGATAGCTTTATCTACAATATCTCTTAAATCCTAGATATATTTTAGGTAAACCCCATAAGTCTTAAGTCTTACTTAAGCATATATAAGTCCTATTCTTATTAGGCAAATCCTATAAATCCTGTACATTAGTCAGGTAACCCTCTTACTTAAGGTACTATCCTAGAGACCTTAAGTATACATACCCTTAGTCACTTAGGCTTAAGTAACATTAGTCTAAGGTACTATACATAACCAACCACCTGCACTTCATAGTTGCTAGACTATTTGTTAGGAGTTGTTATTCCTGATAACCTAGCCTATATTGTGCATATACTCTGTGCATATATTCTGATTCTTAATACTAGTTCTTAGTTATTCTCATATACATTTTGTATATAGTAATTCTTTCTTACTCCTGTACTTACACAACTCTTAACAGAAGGACTCCGCTGGGGCCTGGGCCCACCCACACCTTGACCAGCTTGGGTCACACCAGGCCATCATTCAAACAGTCAAAGGTTTCAAACTGGAGTTCCTGGCAGCATTTGGCAACCCTGATGCCACAAGGGCCGCTGAGTGGAAAATTACTACGCTTACCCAGTCCGGCACATGCGCGGACTACATCACAAAGTTCAGAACCTTGGCCATGGAACTGGACTGGAACAATGCGGCCCTTAGAGGCCAGTTTGCCCGTGGCCTCCATTGGGAGGTCAGTCACCAAATTGCAACACGCAAACACCATCCCTGCACCCTCCTCAAGCTGCAGAACGCAGCACTTGTTATCAACAACGCTCTCCGTGAGGAGCAAGCTAGCCACCCACCAAGGGATAGTAAGCCTAGCAAGCAATCCAACCCCTCAAGGGGGACAAGTACTGGTCAGCCCACAACTGGTTTGAAGAAACTCTCCAATGACCCCAATTTTGTGTTGGAAGAAGAGAGGAACCACCGTTGCGCCGCTGGCACCTGTATTAAATGCGGCAAAATGGGTCACAAGTTTGCGGAATGCCGTACAGGCTGGAAGGCCACCCCTATTGAGGATAAGGGGAAGGCAAAAGAAACTGCCAAAATTGGCAATGACTCTGAGTACCAATTGGGAAAAGAGTAAGGGTACCTGCTGCTGTGCGCAAGGACCCTAAGGACTCTGGGCTTGTTGAAATCTGTAACATATCAAATAGTAACAATAGAATATCCCCACTCTTCACAATTTCAATTAAGCCAGAGAAACAAGTGGAACAACTAGAAGTCCTGATAGATTCAGGCGCCACCTCATCTTTCCTACACCCCTGTACCGCCAAGGCACTACGCCTACCTCTCATTGACCTCCCCACACCACGCACCGTTACCATGCTCAATGGGTCAAGCCCCCAGGCCAGCAAAATCTGGAAGAAGGCAGTCCTAACCTTCTCCTTTGATGGCAAACAAATGACGGAGACCTTTCTAATTTGCAACACAGGGTCTCATGCTGCTATCTTAGGATTGAAATGGTTGGACGCTCACAATCCAGAGATTGATTGGAACTCCCACACCCTATCCTTCCCTCACACCCCACCAGAACAAGTGGCCATTGCCAAAGAAGAGGAAGCTGACCAAAACCCCCTTGAAGGAGTACCCTCCAAATATCACCAATATGCCAAGGTGTTTGGAGAAGAAGAATTCAATAAGCTTCCTCCCCATAGGCATTACAACATTGGAATTGAGCTTACCAAGGAAGGCCCTCTCAACTCCCCCTTGTACAGTATGACAGATGCTGAGTCTGCCACACTCAAAGACTGGCTCTGGGACAAATTGAAAGCTGGAAAGATCCGCCCCAGCAAATCCTCAATCAGCTCCCCTGTCATGTTTGTTCCAAAGAAGGATGGTTCCCGCTGCCTGGTAGTTGATTACCGTTGCTTGAATAACCGGACAAAGAAGAATGTTTATCTGCTGCCCCGCCCAGATGATCTCATGGCCCAGCTCCGTGGTGCCAAAATTTTCACTAAGCTAGACCTAAGATGGGGTTACAACAACATCTGGGTAAAGGAAGGTGACAAATGGAAGACAGCTTTCCGCACCAAATACAGTCTATACAAGTCCCTGGTTATGACCTTTGGCCTGACTAATGCACCTGCAGCTTTCCAACACTTCATGAACAAGTTGTTCAAGGATTTATTGGATGTATGCGTCATCATCTACCTTGATGACATCCTAATCTACTCAAAGGATGACGCAACCCACACTCAACACGTTCATGAGGTCTTACACTGGTTAATGGAAAACCAATTATTCTGCAAAGTGTCAAAATGCATGTTCCACGTTACATCTGTAGAATACCTGGGAATTATTGTGTTGGATAAAGGTTTCAGCCTGGACAAGCTCAAGATCCAGGCGGTTCAGGAATGGCCCACGCCCACCAAGGTCAAGGAAGTGCAATCCTTCCTTGGCTTTGCAAATTTCCTCCAACACTTTGTTGCCAACTTCAGTCACATTGCTAGACCCTTACATACCTGGTCAAGAAGGACACACCCTGGAAATGGGACGCAAAGGAGCAGGAAGCATTCCAAGGATTAAAGAACGCCATCACCAATTCCCCAGTTCTTTGCCATGTGGACCCTTCAAAACCTTACTTCCTTGAGACAGACGCCTCTGGAGCAGCCCTGGGATCCATACTCAGCCAACAACAGGAAGACAGGCGCTTACACCCACTAGGCTTCTTATTGGAATCATTCAAGGGAGCTGAGCAGAACTACAACACACATGACAAAGAGCTGCTTGCCATCATATGTTCTTTTGAGTACTGGCGCATCTTCCTGGAAGGAACAGAGCACCCTATTATGGTATTCACTGACCATTGCAACCTGGAATACTGGAAGGAATCCCAAACATTCAACCGCTGCCATGCCAGATGGCACCTACTGTTGACCGGATATAACTTCCAAATTGTCTACTGCCTGGGGAAACAGTCTGGAAAACCTGACGCCCTATCACAACACTCTGACCACGCCAACATTCCACCTACCAACCAGACCATGCTCCCTAACTCTGTATTTGCCAATGTAGCCTTGGTAACCCCCAAGAAGGAACTCCAACGCCAACTTGAGGCTGCCCTAGATCAGGACAAATCACTGGAGGAAATATTACAATTCCTCCAGAACAAGTCTAAGGCACCTCCATCCATTAAACGCACCTTCAAGGATTACCAAATGGAGGCTGGACTCCTCTTCTACCAAGGACAAATTGTAGTCCCTGATGTTGGAACACTGAGGACGGACTTACTCCACATCTTCCACAACAGCCCCTTGGCAGGACATCCAGGAAGACAACAAACCCTGGAGTTAGTATCAAGGGATTATTACTGGCCTGGGATCCATGCCAACACATACTGGCACATGGACTCCTGTGAAACTTGTCAACGGATAAGGAAGCCCAAATACGCGTCAATACCGCCCCAACCCCTTGAGCTCCCTAGCAGACCATGGCAACATGTATCCTATGACATGATAGTGGATCTGCCCAGGGATGGAAATTGCAACTCAATCTTGGTCATTATTGATAGTTTCACCAAGTACAGTATTTTTGTCAAATGCTCCAAGAAGCTCAAGGCACCCAAACTAGTGGAATTGTTCCTGGAACACGTGTGGAAACAACATGGGATGCCTGAAAAAACAGTCTTGGATAGGGGAAGGGTTTTCAATAACAGGTTCCTGAAGGCATTATACAAACGCCTAGGAATAGACCCCCACTTCTCTTCAGCGTATCACCCTCAGAGCAACAGCCAGACAGAACAGGTAAACCCCTCAATAGAACATTTCCTTAGAGCATACTCAGGGGTTAACCAGAGGGATTGGACCAAATGGCTTCCCATGGCAGAATTTGTGTACAACAATGCGGTACATAGCAGTACAGGGAAGACACCGTTCAAAGCCCTATATGGCTGGGAACCCACTTTGACACTGTCCAATATCCCAACAGACGTACCGGAAGCCAATGACCTTGCTGTAACAATGGAAGAACAATGGAGGGAAGTCAAGGCCGCTCTTTGGCAATCCAAAACACAAATGGTTGCTGGGGAATCAGGAAACCCCTTAGAGTTCAAAATTGGAGAGGAAGCATGGCTTGACGCCAAAAATGTCAACCTCAAGACTCTAAGTCCTAAGCTAACAGAACAACGCTTAGGACCATTCAAAGTCATCAAGAAGATCTCTGACCATGCTTACCAGCTCAAACTCCCCCCAACAATGTGTATTCACAATGTGTTCTATGTGGGATTACTGTCAAAGGTTAAAAGGGATAACAAACGTGCCTTCAAAAACCGCCCACCACCAGTCACTGTGGATGGGGAGGAAGAATACAAAGTTGAGGGAAAACAGATGCCAAGGAATGCAACGGAAAATAGTTCTTCCAAGTCAAATGGAAGGGCTATGGTTCCAAGGAAAACACATGGGAACCTTGGGAAAACTTGAAAAATGCGGAAAATTTTTTGAAAAAATACAAGGAAGACATGAAGAAGAAGGCCCTTGGCGCTGCCAAGGCCCTTAGAGGGGGGGCAGTGTTGTAGACACAATCAATACCACGGAACTTATTCCCAATTCCTTGAATTTAAACAAAGCAGAACGGACTACATTTTCAATCACATGACTTTGGCGCTTATATCATACACTAAGCACCAAGCCACGTCCCCATCCACGCTCAATCAGCATACGTAGCCACCTCCACCTATGACATCATCATGACATGTCAGTGACACGTATGCATGAGTAAGGCCAACTGCGGATTGGGGTTCTTATTGGATTAAGTATTGCATATAATGTATTTGTAATTAGTTCATCTGTAGAATATATAAGGAGGCTAACCAACCATGGTAATACCCAGGTCAATTACCTCTTGTTGCACTCCACACACTGTACAAGGCCTTATAGCCAGTAACTACTTAGATACACGCCCTAAGCATTGTCCTCACTGTACTTAGGTAGCTTGTTGACGCCTTATAGCGTCTAGTCACCGTAGTTAGTTAGTTTGTTGTTGTAGGTAGCTCCCTCACCGCCTTACGCGGTTCATACTTAGTCCTATAGGGCCACAAGCGCCCGCTGCCTTGACGCCCCTTAAGGACGTCTAGGACAGCTAGGAAACCCACCTGCTCTCCATTAACATTGTGATTGTCCTACAAATAGCATTATATTAATGAATGATAACTGTTGTAGACACACTCAATACCAGGGAATTTATTCCCATTTTCTCAAATTTAAACAAAGGCAAACAGACTAGATTCTCAATCACATGACATTGGTGCTTATATCATACCCTAAGTGCCAAGCCACATCCCCTTCTGTGCTTATTCAGCACACATAGTCACCTCCACCTATGATGTCATCATGACACGTCAGTGACATGTATGCATGTGTTAAGAGTTGTGTAAGTACAGGAGTAAGAAAGAATTACTATATACAAAATGTATATGAGAATAACTAAGAACTAGTATTAAGAATCAGAATATATGCACAGAATATATGCACAATATAGGCTAGGTGATCAGGAATAACAACTCCTAACAAATAGTCTAGCAACTATGAAGTGCAGGTGGTTGGTTATGTATAGTACCTTAGACTAATGTTACTTAAGCCTAAGTGACTAAGGGTATGTGTACTTAAGGTCTCTGGGATAGTACCTTAAGTGTTGTGCACCACTGTAAGGTGGGCACACGCTGGTGGAGCGGGCGCTTAAGGCCGTACTACTACAAGCAACAAGGTAATCTACTACTATACTAGGCTATCCTAATACCGCTTAAGGCGGTCTACTTATCTAAGCTACTGCAAAGGGGCCTTAGGCCTGGGAGGTGTGGTAGGTTAAGTAAGGGGTGTGACTACTGATGACTAATGGGGGCCGGCTACTTAGCTGGCTGGGCAACCTCCTCAATGGATATGAGACAAGGTAAAATTGACTTGGTGGTTCCAAGCGATTTCCCTACTGTATATATAGACGGAGGCGCACTATTTACATGGTCTGTGCGCGTGTGAAAAGAAGTACATATAACAAATGAGAAGTGTGCTTTGGGCTGCGCAGAAGCGTGGATTTCTCCTAAGCGCCCTTGGCACGGCATCTTGGCGCGGCATCTCGGCATAATAAGCGCCGAGGTCACGTGACTGAAAAACAACAGATATCGAGTCCGTAAAAAATAGTAAAAATATTAGAAAAAAGAGGCGAATCCAATGGTATATCTTAGGGTTTGTAACATTGCCCCCCCCTTAAAGGCTCTTGGCGGCGTCACGAGCCTTTCTGAGTCTAGCTTGGTTGAAGCGCTTGATCTCTTCCTGACTGTGTTCCAGTAGTTCTTCCGGTTCCCATGAATTGTCTTCCGGACCGTATCCTTTCCATTTTATCAAATAAAACCATTTCCCTTTTTGTTGTTTAGAGTCAATGATTTGTTCAACTTCATACTCTTCTTCCCCTTCTATTGTTTCAGGAGGGGGTCGTTCTGGGAGTGGTTGGCTTGGGGATTCGTGGACTTTGGACAGTAATCCTACATAAGATACGTCATGGATTTTCATGGTTTCAGGGAGTTCCAGGCGGTATGCATGGCTGGAGATTTTCTCGGTGATCTTGAAGGGTCCTAGGCGTTTGGGGTCCAATTTGTTGGAGTTGGAACGTATCTCCACGTTCTTGGCGTCTAGCCAGACTTTTTCTCCGATAGAATATTCCGGGATCACTCCTTTGGTCCCTGCCATTTTTCCTTTGTCATTCTCAGGGTGGATTCCGCTTCTTTCCATTCTTGTGCCAAGGTGTCAGCCACGTGATCGGCTTCTGGTACGTTTGCAGGGACATTAGACGGATTCATTACTGGATTCCTCCCGTATACCAATTCAAATGGGGTTTTCCCGGTGGCGGAGTGCTTAGCGTTGTTATATGCGTATTCTGCTAGTGGCAACCAGGAAGCCCAGTCCAAGTGATCTGCCGCAACGTATGACCTCAGGTAGAACTCAATGAACTGGTTCACCCTTTCTGTTTGACCGTCTGACTCCGGGTGGTAGGCTGATGAGAAGGATGGTCTTACACCAAGGCGTTGGTAGAGTGCCCTTAAGAACTTCCCTGTGAATGTAGTTCCTCTGTCTGATATTGTCTTGACTGGTAGTCCATGTAGTTTCCACACATGAGAGACGAACAATTCCGCTAGACCCTTTGACGTAACCTTCTTGGTGGTTGGGATAAAATGCCCAAATTTGGAAAAGGAGTCGATGACTACCAAGATTGCGTTGTGACCATTAGATTTTGGGAAACCTGTGATGAAGTCATAGGAGATGGTGTGGAACGGGTAGGGGGGAACCTCCAGAGGTTTAAGGGCAATGACCGGGGCGTGGGCTCAACGGTTAGCCTGGCAGGTGGGACAACATTCTACCCACTCTTTGGCGGATGACTTCATGCCTGGCCACCAGTAGTTGCGGCTTAGAAGTTCAAGGGTTCTCTGTTGGCCCGGGTGGCCGGCTAGGGGGGAGTCATGGAATTCCCTGAGTAATTGTTCCTTCAGGATCTCTGAGTCTGGAACCACGAGTTTCCCTTGATACCATAGCAGGTCTTCCTCCCAGTCGTAGTCTCTGTAAGCTTTCCGAATGGAGGGAGGTGCATTGTCTGCGTCCTCTGTTAGAAACTGGATGATGGGTTCCAAGGATGGGTCCTCCCTGAGTCTGGAGCGAATCTCTGTGACAATTTCGATTTCTTCCTCAGAGGTATTGGCAAAGACTTCTGCTGGTAACATGACTTCTGGCTCTGGGGGCGTGTCTACGTAGTCTGATTGTCGTGCACCACTATAAGGTGGGCACACGCTAGTGGGGTCAGGCGCTTAAGGCCGTACTACTACAAGCAAGTTGTAATCTACTTAATAAGGCTATACTACTTCCGCTTACGGCGGACTACTAATACTACTAAGTGTGATGGGGCCTTAGGCCTGGAGGTGTGATGAGTTAAAGGGGTGGTGAGCGTCTGAGAACTACTGGGGGCCGGCTACTTAGCTGGCTGATGAATCCTCCTCAATGAAGATGAGACGAGGTAAAATCGACTTGGTATCTCCAAGCGATTTCCCTGCTGTATATATAGACAAAAGCACACTATCTACATGGTCTGTGCGCGTGAGAGAAAGAAGTATAGAAGACAAATGGGAAGCATGCTGCGGGCTGCGCAGAAGCGTGGATTTCTCCTAAGCGCCCTTGGCACGGCATCTCGGTGCGGCATCTCGGCATAATAAGCGCCGAGGTCACGTGATTGAAAACAAAAGATATGAAGTTCGTAAAAAATACTAAAAATAATAGAAAAATCGTGCGATTCTAATGGTATATTCAAGGAGGTTATAACATTGCCCCCCCCTTAAAGGCTCTTGGCGGTGTCACAAGCCTTTCTGAGTCTAGCTTGGTTGAAGCGCTTGATCTCTTCCTGGCTGTGTTTCAGCAGTTCTTCCGGTTCCCATGAGTTGTCTTCTGGACCGTACCCCTTCCACTTGATCAAGTAAAACCATTTTCCTTGTTGCTGTTTGGAGTTGATGATTTGTTCAACTTCGTACTCCTCTTCCCCTTCTATTGTTTCAGGAGGGGGTCTTTCAGGAAAAGGTTGGCTAGGGGATTCGTGTGCCTTGGACAGTAATCCTACGTAGAACACATCGTGAATTTTCAGGGTTTCCGGGAGCTTTAGGCGGTACGCATGGCTGGAGATTTTTTCTGTGATCTCAAACGGTCCTAGTCTCTTGGGGTCCAGTTTGTTGGAGTTTGTCCTGAGCTCCACGTTTTTTCCATCTAACCAGACTTTATCTCCAATTGAGTATTCCGGTATCACTCCCTTGTTTCCAACCATCCTTTCCTTACTCATTCTCAGAGCTGACTCCGCTTCTTTCCATTCTTGTGCAAGGGTGTCTGCTACATGATTGGCTTCTGGCACATTTGCTGGAATGTTGGACGGGTTCATGACAGGGTTTCGTCCGTAAACCAATTCAAAGGGGGTTTTTCCCGTGGCAGAGTGCTTTGCGTTGTTGTAGGCATACTCCGCTAATGGTAACCAGGAAGCCCAATCCAAGTGGTCTGCCGCAACGTATGATCTCAGGTAAAACTCGATGAACTGGTTTACCCTCTCTGTTTGTCCGTCTGACTCCGGGTGATAGGCTGATGAGAAGGACGGTTTCACTCCAAGGCGTTGGTAGAGTGCCTTTAGGAACTTTCCTGTGAACGTAGTCCCTCTGTCTGAAATTGTTCTGACTGGCAATCCGTGGAGTTTCCACACCTGTGAGATGAATAATTCCGCTAGGCCCTTGGACGTGATTTTCTTGGTAGTTGGAATAAAATGCCCAAATTTAGAAAAGGAGTCAATGACTACCAAGATTGCGTCGTGACCATTCGACTTGGGAAGTCCTGTGATGAAATCATAGGAAATGGTGTGGAATGGATAGGGCGGAACCTCCAGGGGTTTGAGGGCAATGACCGGGGCATGGGCCTGGCAATTGGCCTGACATGTGGGGCAACATTCTACCCATTCTTTGGCGGATGATTTCATGCCTGGCCACCAGTAGTTACGGCTTAGAAGCTCAAGGGTTCTCTGTTGACCTGGGTGGCCGGCTAAAGGGGAGTCATGGAATTCCCTGAGTAATCGTTCCTTCAGGGTCTCTGAGTCTGGAACCACCAATTTTCCTTGGTACCATAGGAGATCTTCCTCCCAATCATAGTCCCAATAGGCTTTCCGAATGGATGGAGGTGCATTGTCCGCATCTTCCATCAGGAACTGAATGATGGGTTCTAGGGATGGGTCCTCTTTCAGCTTATCTTGGATTTCTGTGACAATCTTGAGTTCAGCTTCCGACGTATTGGCAAAAACCTCTGATGGTAGCATGACTTCCGGTTCCTGGGGTGAGTCAATATAGTCTGATCGTCTGGATAGGGCATCCGGTTTTCCTGATTGTTTTCCTGGGCGATAGTGGATCTCAAAATTGAAATCGCTCAGGAAAATACGCCATCGCGCGTGCCTGCGGTTGAATGTCCGTGCCTGCATCCAATATTCCAGATTCCTATGATCCGTGAAGACTTGTACCGGTCTGTCCATTGCTTCTAGGAAAATTCGCCATTCCTCTAATGCCTTAATGATAGCTAGTAGTTCCTTGTTGTGTGTATCGTAGTTAGCTTTGGCGCCTGAGAAGGATTTGGACATGTATGCAATCGGGTGAAGTTGGTTATTGTCACAACTAAGCTTGGACCTATGATACAAGTAGGCTTAAAGTCCGTGGCCCTATCACCAATGGACTATGAAACAAAGAGGGGCGACGAAGGCCCAAGGGGTATGGTATGGGTAGAGGGCAACAAGGCCTGGGTTAAGGGTTTGTAGTAAGGTGCACTTATGGCCAACTAGGGGCCTGGGCAATGGGTAAGGGTAAGCTTAGGATGAATTGACGAAGAGGTCAAGTCTTGCTGTTCTAGCGGCGACTTGACCTAGCTTATATACAAGAGAGGAGCCACATCAAAAACAACATTACAAAACAGTGAGTCATTTACAATTTCACATCATATATCAAATATGTCACGTGATCTTGATGAGTCATAAATATATACCAAAAAAGGAAACTAACTCAGAAAAAAGGTAGAAAATAGTAGAAAATTATGTCATGCCGATTAAGGTCATGACATTACCCCCTCTTCAAGCTCCAACTGCCTCAGGATGTTCCTTATAAAATTCCTCTAAGGCTTCTTGAGTATTCCCCACATTGTCTGTTGGTTCCCATGAGTTGCTTCCTTCGTCATAACCTTTCCACTTGACTAGGTACCAGAGTTTTCTTGATTTCCCCCGTCCTTTCCATTTGCTGTCTATGATTCTTTCTACTTCGTATTCCTCTTCTCCTTCTTCTGTGATAAGGGGTGCAGGTTGAGGAGGATCGCAGCCATGGGGGTCGGGGTGAAATTTGGTTAGGAGATTGATATGGAAAACTGGGTGTATGCGCATTGTGTGAGGTAGTTGTAGTTTGTATGCGTGCAATCCAATTTTCTCAATCACTAGGTAGGGGCCTAACTTTTTATGGCTAAGTTTGATGGACGGCCTATCAGTAGATATGTTCTGATGGCTTAACCAAACTTTATCCCCTACTTGGATTTCTTCTTCCCTGTGCCGTTGGTTGTAGAAATATTTCATTTTTCTTGTGCTAAGGATAATGCTGCTTTGACTTTGTCGTAGCCTTTTTCCAGAAATTCTGCATGTTTGTCTGCATTGGGAACTGTTTCATCTAATTTTTGTCCAATAGTAAATTGTGGGTTCATCCCATAGCATATTTGAAAAGGTGATTTGCCTGTTGATGTTTGTTTCAGATTGTTGAGGGCAAATTCTGCTATGGGTAATAGTGAGACCCAATTGGATTGGCGATGATTTCCAAACATGCGAATAAAAACTTCAACTTCCCGTTGGATCCGCTCCGTTTGACCATCAGTTTGGGGATGGTAAGCTGTGGAAAAAGTAGGTTTGATATCCAATCTTTTATACAAGTGTCTGATAAACTTGGCGTTGAAGTTGGGGCCCCTATGGGATACTGTACTCCTGGGTAGTCCATGCAATTTCCATATGTACAACATAAAGAGGTTGGCTATATCAATAGCAGATGCTGTGGAATGGGTAGGAATAAAATGAACCATTTTAGAGAATCTGTCAATGACTGTGAATATTGCGTCAAATCCTTCAGACGTTGGTAGTCCCACAATCATATCATAAGCTATATCTTCCCAAGGGCGTTCCGGAATTTGTAATGGTTTTAACAAGCCTACAGGTACTTGATTTGTGGATTTGGATCAAATGCAGGTTTCACAATGGCTGACGTAAGAGTTGACAAATTTTTTAGGGATGGCCAATAGTAATTTTGTGAGACAAGTTCTAATGTCCTAGCTTGTCCTGGATGTCCTGCAGCCAATGCGTCATGCCTAGATTCCACAATGAGGTTCCTGATGGTGTCATCCTTTGGTACAAAGATTTTCCTTTGATGCCATAGTAACCCCTCCTTCAATTCCCAATCTGTGACTTTTTCCTTGTTCTGAAGCTTGTGCAAGATCTCTTTAAGACGTTTGTCCTCATAAATTGCTTTGCCGATTAGATCATTAATTTCCTGATCCGGAGTGATGGATGAAATAAAAAGTTCCGGCTTCAGGAGAACCTGGTTCTCTACCCCCCCTTCAAGGGGTACTAGATCATAGCGTTGTGAGAGGATGTCCGCCTTTTTATTCTGTGCCCCAGGTCTGTAGATGATTTGGAAATTATAGTCAACTAAGAAGTTTGCCCATCTGATTTGCCGTTTATTCAGGGATTGAGACGTGGAAAAGTATTCCAAGTTCTTGTGATCCGTTAGAACTTGAACTGGTAATTCTGATCCTTCCAACAAATGGCGCCATTCTTTAAATGCCCTAATGACTGCTAGCAATTCTTTGTCGAAAATATCGTAGTTCTTTTTGGCAGGTGACAGAGATTTTGATAGATATGCTACAGGGGCCAGTTTCCCTTCAGGATTGCGCTGAGATAATATGGCTCCTGTTGCGTAGTCGGATGCATCGCATTCCACATAGAATTGTTTTGTAGTGTTGGGCTGTAAAAGCAAAGGTGCTGACGTAAGACATTTTTTTAGATCATCAAAGGATTGTTGTTCCGCCTGTTCCCATTTCCAAGTACTATCTTTTTTGAGCAGGTTGTACAGAGGTCGTGCCATATTACCAAAGTTGGGAATAAATTGTCTGTAAAAATTTACAAATCCTAAGAATTCTTGAATATTCTTGACATTCTTAGGTGTTGACCAATTCATAGCGTCTGTAACTTTAGACTGATCCACTTCTATGCCAAATTTGGATATAATAAACCCTAAGTAATTGATTTTCTTGACGTGGAAATGGCATTTCTCAATATTACAGAAGAGGTCGTTGTCCTGTAGTCTTTTGAGCACTTCTTGTACATGGGCTTCATGATCCTTTTCATTTAGAGAGAAAACTAGAATGTCGTCTAAGTAAATGATGACATAAACATCTAAAAGATCCTGGAATATTTCGTTCATCATGTCCTGAAAAGCCGCCGGCGCATTTGTTAATCCAAAAGGCATAACCAAGTATTCAAATAGTCCGTATTTTGTTTTGAAGGCTGTTTTCCATTCATCGCCTTCTTTGATCCGGACTAAATTATATCCTGCCTTGAGATCAAATTTGCTAAAGATTTTAGCACCCTGTAATTTCTCGATGAGATTCTGTGGCAAGGGCAGGGGATAGACGTTTTTCTTGGTCATACTGTTCAGACGCCAATAATCTACACACATGCGTAGTTTCCCGTTTTTCTTTTTGACGAATAATATGGGAGACGCCATAGGGGATTTAGACGGGCGGATTAGACCGGCTTTGAGTTGTTTATCAATGGTTTCTTTCAGTTCCGCATCTTCCCTGGGGCCTAGACTATATATCGGACCATGCCAAGGTTTTGCGTCAGGGAGTAACTCAATAGCAATATCGTAAGGACGGTGGGGTGGCAATTTTGATGATTCTTCCTCAGAGAAGACCTTGGAAAATTCTTGATAAGGTAGTGGTATTTCTTCTACTGTCTTGAGTTCTAAGACAGCAGGTACAGGTAGACAATTATTGGAACAATATAACAAGTTGAAAACAAGCGTATGTTTTTCCCATGATATTTGGGGATTGTGCTTTTTCAACCACGACATCCCTAAGACTAATTGATGGTTGCCAATATTGGAAATATGGCATTCTAATTCTTTGATGTGGTTGCCAATGGTACATTTAAACCAAGTAAAATGAGTGATTTGGCCAGAATCAATTTCTTGGCCATCAATAACGCGTAGTTTCTTGGGAATTGGATGTGTATAGGTTGGAAGTCGATGGTTTTCTGCTAAAAGAGGGTGGATGAAGCAAGAAGTTGCCCCAGAATTGATCATGGCTTTTCCTTGAAAAGGTTTAGCCGAAAAACTTGATTTTTGGGATTTGGGAGTCTCACACGGATTTGCAGTAAACAACGCATATATTTGAGATGAATTACATAAAGAAAGAATTTCTAGGTCGCTGTTTACATGATGCAAATCCGCTAGCATACAGCCAAGTGCCTTACTCCTTAATCGGCCTTGGCTTTCCCTTTTCCCGACTCTTCCTCATCAGAGACAACCTCAATTCGATTTTCTTCCTTGGGCCTTTCCCAAGACCATTCAACATTGGCCACATGTCCAGACATGGGTTTGGAGGGACAATTGCGCGCAAAATGACCTTTTCCGCCGCATACATGGCATGTAAGATTTGCAAAGCCTCTTCCATCCAGGTCCATAGGACCTGGGCCCTTGGAATTTGAAGCCAGGACAGGGGTGGGAGCAATAATTGGTTTAACAGGGGCAGCGGCGGCAGGGCGTTTGTCTTTTTTAAGGGAGGGGAATGGGATCATAGTATCTTTTGATTCTCCATTCCACCTAACATTTGGCATGTTGCCAGAGGTGGTGCAAACGATTGAAGTGATAGCGCCTTTCTTGGCGCAACGAGTGGTTGGGTCAATCATATAAACATTATCCCCCACATTGAGGCGCGCACGAGTGGAAGTGGGGTTGGAAGTGGAAGTGGGGACAGCAGTAGGAGCGGTACGGGCAGTGGAGACAGAGGGATTGGATAGGCGCGTAGATTCGATATGATTAGCGATTTCCTCTGCCTTGTCATAGACTTGTTGGGCTGTAGCACAACGCCATTGAAACATAGTTGACAGCATAATATCTTTGATTTCGTTTTTAAGGCCGTCATAGTACTTATCGCGCAGTGTTTCGTCACTATAACCCAAGGACACAGAATATTGTTGGAATTCCCGAGTGTATTCCTGGACCAAAGCCTTCTGCCGCAAGTTATTCCATTTTTGGCGATACTTCTCGTCACAATTAGTGTCCACATAATGCTTAGTGAATTCAGCCCAAAATGTATCAATGTCTTCCAATAAGGGGACTGCTTCTCCCCTGAACACTTTCCTTTCCTTGTATGGGCGTACCCAATCTTCTGCTGCTCCCTCAAAATACAATGTTACCCACAAAATTTTTTCTTCATGGGAACGGTTTGCACCCTTTGCCCTTATATAAGCTTGGCAAGCAATGATAAAATTGAGGGCGTCTTCTTTCTTGCCACTAAACTTGTTTGGCTTGGCAAATTTCAAATCGGAATTAGAAGACGTAGATGGGGGATTGATAGTGGTGGCAGTGCCAGAAGGTGGGGGCGGTGGAGGTGGAGCTGTAGAGCGAGAGGAAGATTGATGAAGAAGCTGATCTTGCACAGCCTGAATGGATGCTGCTGCCCCTTGAATTTGGTTTGAATAAAAAATATGTTGATTACGTGATTGATTGCGGTGTTCCTCAAGTTCTGCCCTTAGTAACGCTATTTGATCATGTTGCGCTTCATAAGCGCCTTGTAGTTGTGAAAACTCCTTTTTTAGAACAATCATATTTTGGGCAACCATGTTTAATAGTTCACAATCAGACATATGGTCAAAAGACATGGGGGAATATACATGTGGCGGCACAGCCGCAGGAGCAGGAGTATGAGTTCAAGAAGATGGGGCAGACCACCCCGATTGGGAAGAAGACAAATTAGTCTCTCCCATTGCGCCCAAGCCAGGTATTGTCATATGAGACTGCAAAAAACTCATATTCCTCGTAATAGTGGATACGCCCTTTTCCGTCTTGGGTGATATCCTGAATGGAGCAATGAAAATTGTCCAACTCAATTTCTTTTTCTACCAATAGCCTATCTTTTTCCTCTATAAGGCGTTCTTGCTCTTCAATAGTTAAAGCAAGATCGCGATTATGTGATTCAAGGTTTGCAATTAAATTCTTGTGCTCTTGTGCCTCTGTTTTGTATATGGTATTGAGGTGTTCAGCAAAGGATTGATGACTTTTTAAGATTGCAATATTTTGGACGAGGCCAGGTTCCTCGATTCGGGCTATATGTTCCTCAAGGTTTTCAATTTGACCTGATAGGATGTGGTTGATGTCAAGGAGGGTTTTTTCAAGGTAAAGATATCAAGTGACAACGGAGTATGGCCAAAAAATGGCAAAAAGGACAAGATCTAGGAAGTCAAACACTAGGATGCGTTCCCAATATAAATTGGTACTCGGTCAGATAGTCAATTAACGGGTTTATAGTTCTAATTACTAACTGTTTGCTTCACCACTAGCGTTAGACAATCCTTGTACTAAAATCAACAGCTGTGTGCGAGCGTGATATCAGTCAGGTTTTTTGTAAGCGGAGGTTTGGCTGACTAACAGCGTATGACTAAAGGTGCGGACACCCTGGTATGCGGACAATTGCTAGCAAGGGGCTATCCCGCGGTCTTACTGCTACTCGTATTCCTGTCTTTGATTATTACACAGGGGCTACGATGCGATAGCTATTCAGACGTTGGTGCTTATCCAAGCGTAGGTCTCGTTTGTTGACAAGAGTACGAGTGACAAGACTTGACCTAGTGTCACGACTAAGCTCAGACCTATGATACAAGTAGGCTTAAAGTCCGTGGCCCTATCACCAATGGACTATGAAACAAAGAGGGGCAACAAAGGCCCAAGGGGTATGGTATGGGTAGAGGGCAACGAGGCCTGGGTTAAGGGTTTGTAGTAAGGTGCACTTATGGCCAACTAGGGGCCTGGGCAATGGGTAAGGGTAAGCTTAGGATGAATTGACAAAGAGGTCAAGTCTTGCTGTTCTAGCGGCGACTTGACCTAGCTTATATACAAGAGAGGAGCCACATCAAAAACAACATTACAAAACAGTGAGTCATTTACAATTTCACATCATATATCAAATATGTCACGTGATCTTGATGAGTCATAAATATATACCAAAAAAGGAAACTAACTCAGAAAAAAGGTAGAAAATAGTAGAAAATTATGTCATGCCAATTAAGGTCATGACAGTTATCCTCCCCTCATTGACTCAGTATGGCTCCCATAGCTACTCCTGATGCGTCTGTCTCTAGGTAGTAGGGCAGATCTGGGTTGGAATGGATGAGGACGGGCGATTGGGTAACAAGGGACTTCAGTTCCTGGAACGCTACTTCCTCCAGGTTACCCCATGACCATGGGGTTTCCTTTCTGGTGAGATTATGCAGGGGGCGTGCCACGGAGCTAAAGTTGGGAATGAATCGGCGGAGGTAGTTGACAAATCCTAGGAATGCCTGGACCTGTTTGACTGTCTTGGGAGTGGGCCATGTAGTGACGGCCTTGATCTTTTTCTGGTCCATGGAGAAGCCGGCTGGAGATATGACAATGCCCAAGTAATCCACTGTAGTGACGTGGAAATGACATTTTGACAGTTTGCAGAACAACTGGTTCTTCATTAGTCTAGACAGAACTTCTCTGACATGGAGCGGGTGTTCTTCCGGCTTTTCTGAGAAGATGAGAATGTTGTCTAAGTAAATTACTACTGTTACGTCGATCAGGTCCCTGAACAGGTCATTCATAAAGTGTTGAAATGCGGCGGGAGCGTTTGTGAGACCAAAAGGCATGACCAGATATTCAAATAACCCATATTTGGTGCGGAAAGCCGTTTTCCATTTGTCACCTTCCTTGATTTGGACGTTATTGTAGCCCCAGCGGAGATCCAGTTTAGTGAACAACTTTGCATGCCTAAGTTTGGCCATGAGATCATCTTGCCGCGGTAAGGGATAAACGTTTTTATGAGTTACGTCATTTAGCTTCCGATAGTCCACCACAAGTCTCAAAGAACCATCTGCCTTTTTAACAAACATGACAGGGGCCCCTGCTGAGGAAGTGCTGGGGCGGATTGTGCCCGTTGCTAATTCCTCATCAATATGTACTTTCAGCGCCTTGGATTCTGCATCAGTCATGCCGTAGATGGGTCCAGGAGAGAGTTTGGCGTTGGGAATTAGGCCAATGGCAATATCATATTCCCTGTGCGGGGGAAGGACCTTAAATTCCTCTTCTCCAAACACTTTGGCAAATTCATGGTATTCCGTAGGTAGATCTGCAAGTGGGTCAGGATCTGCTTCTTCTTCCGAGGCTATCTGGACTTGGTCTGGGAAGGTGACGGTGCCTAGATTCCAGTCTATGAGGGGTGACTCCTGAGTGAGCCATGTCATGCCAAGTATGGCGGGTGTGGTCCCAATGGGGCAGACTAGGAAAGGGATGGAATGTGTATGGCCATTGGCCAAAACCGTGAGATGAACTTGGTGCCAAATGCAACCAGTCTGAGAGATTGTACCATCTAGCATTCTCACAACTTGTGGATTTTCGAGTTGGGTTTTTGGGATTTTTAATTTTTCCACAATTGATGGGGAGATAAAATTCGATGTGGCTCCGGAGTCTATGAGTGTCTTGAGGGGTTCTGCCGGGGAATTTTGGACATATAGATTGATAAATAAGAGAGGTTTTTTATTCGAGTCTAGAGCGAGAGATACAAATTCAAAACTATCTAGATTGTCCAATTTTGGAGTCGGGGGCTTGGCAGCAGTCCTCGACCTCATTCTTTTCCCGATTCATCCTCAGCCACCTTGGCTACCTCTTTAATCGTGGCTTTCCAGCCATTTGGGCACTGCTTGATTCCGTGGCCCTTCTGACCGCATTTGACGCATAGCCCTGATGCGCAGCGGCGGTCCCTTTCTTCCGGGGTGACATAGTTGGGATCCTCGGATAGGCGGACCCTAGTGGTGGTAGTGGAAGTGGCCACGGTGGCCGGGGACTTGGCGGGCGCCTTCTTGGGGCGGTTCTCCTCGTTTTTGCGGCGGATGTTGTCAATTTTTATTGAGGCCGCAAAGATTGCCTCGAGTTCATCGGGGACACTATCCTTGGTTGATAGCAGTTCCTTGACTTTCCAGTGGAGGCCTTGCGTGAACTGCGCAATGTAGGCCTCCTTGTTCCAGTCTAATTCCGCCATGAGATTGCGGAACTCCGTGACATACTCGGAGGTGGTGGTGGTTTGGGAGAGTGCCGCAATTTTCCTGGCAGCAGCCCTTTTGGCATCTGGGTCAGCAAACGCCTCCTTGAATTTGCCCGTTAGGGCCTGGATGGTGGTAGGAGGGTTCCCTTTGCCCTTGATGATTGCCCCAATAATGGGGAGCGCCCAGTCTGCGGCTTTATCGGTCATGTGGTAAAGGATCCACACAACCATCTGCTCCTCCTTGTCAAATTGGTCCCGGTGGAGGGCTACCCAGAGCATCATTCTATCTAGCCATTGGGTGGCCTTGCGGCCCCTAGTGTCTCCCTTATATGGTTCAGGGAGGTCCATCTTGGGTCTCTTTACGCTGGACCCGGCATCAAAGGGGGTAAGGGACCCAAGGTGCCTTCTAGGCGTTCCTTGAGGCTCCTTTTTGGGCTGCCTTGGTTCTTCCTCTTCCTCTGAGTCGAACCCGGTTCCTCTTGAGGGCCGGAAGGGGGCCTTGAGCCCAGGCCTAACCGTGCCTGGAGTGTGGGCTTCTCCTCCCGAGTGGGTGGGAGGAGTGACAGGCCCAGTCAATGGGCCAGGCTTGGCTTGGGCTGCTCCTTGGTCTTTATCCCCAAGGAGGTCTGCGGTCTCCTTGCATATGGCCCTGAGCTCAATAATTTGTTGGCTCTGGGCTCGGATTTGGTCCTGTAGGGACCCAACAGTGGCTGTGAGGGCTGTGATAGCCTCAAGGAGAGCCAAAGGGGACGGTTCTGGTTCCATCCTTGGCAAGTCTTGCAAAGTGGGTGATGCGCTGCAAGAGGCCGGTTGGGAATTGGTTGGAATGGAACGTTGAGAGGAGCGGCTAGTAGGACGGGAGTATGGGTGGGAGACGCCAGAGCGTGTGGATGGAATAATTGGAAACGGCATGGGGGGATGGGTGCCTGATACAGGACTTATGAGCGGTTTTTGTGTAGTGTGTGGGCGCTAAACCTTTGCGTCAAGCACCTAGCGTTGAATAGTCCCTTCAACAAATCAACAGATCTGGCGATTGTGATATGAGCGGGTTTCCTACAAGCGGGTGTTTCAGCTGACTAAGGTTGCTAACTACTGTGTTCCGGCGAAACACGTGGTACACGGGGGATCAGAACTCGTCTGCCTTGTAGCAATTTGGTACTACGTGGGGGTGGGGGATTTTTGATTATTATATCCCGCAAAGTAGCCCCAATCACGTGATTTCCCTCGTGCTAGTACAGGGAGTCTTCTCCTTGTTGATCAAGCCTACAACAAGTCAATTTTACAATGTTGTGCACCACTATAAGGTGGGCACACGCTAGTGGGGTTGGGCGCTTAAGGCCGTACTACTACAAGCAAGTTGTATGTAATCTACTTAATAAGGCTATACTACTTCCGCTTACGGCGGACTACTAATACTACTAAGTGCAATGGGGCCTTAGGCCTGGAGGTGTGATGAGTTAAAGGGGTGGTGAGCGTCTGAGAACTACTGGGGGCCAGCTACTTAGCTGGCTGACTAATCCTCCTCAATGAATATGAGACAAGGTAAAATTGACTTGGTATCTCCAAGCAATTTCCCTGCTGTATATATAGACAAAAGCACACTATCTACATGGTCTGTGCGCGTGAGAGAAAGAAGTATAGAAGACAAATGGGAAGCATGCTGCGGGCTGCGCAGAAGCGTGGATTTCTCCTAAGCGCCCTTGGCACGGCATCTCGGTGCGGCATCTCGGCATAATAAGCGCCGAGGTCACGTGATTGAAAAACAAAAGATATGAAGTTCGTAAAAAATACTAAAAATAATAGAAAAATCGTGCGATTCTAATGGTATATTCAAGGAGGTTATAACACTGATCTTCTGGACAACGCGTCCGGTTTCCCTGATTGCTTTCCTGGGCGATAGTGGATTTCAAAGTTGAAATCGCTCAAGAATACACGCCATTGGGCATGCCTGCGGTTGAATGTCCGTGCCTGCATCCAATACTCCAGATTCCTATGATCCGTGAAGACTTGTACTGGCTTGTCCGTTGCTTCCAAGAATATTCTCCATTCCTCTAGTGCTTTAATGATAGCCAGGAGCTCTTTATCGTGGGTGTCGTAATTAGCTTCCGCTCCTGAGAATGACTTGGACATGTAAGCGATGGGGTGTAATCGGTTGTCTGGTCCTCGTTGGCTGAGTATCGCCCCCATTGCTACCCCTGATGCATCTGTTTCCAGGTAATAAGGTAGCGCTGGGTTGGAATGGATTAGGACTGGGGATTGCGTGACCAATGCTTTTAATTCTCTGAACGCGGCTTCCTCTGAGGTTTCCCATGACCAAGGGGTCTCCTTCTTTGTAAGATTGTGAAGAGGGCGTGCTACCGAACTGAAGTTGGGGATGAAGCGCCTAAGGTAGTTAACAAACCCTAGGAAGGCTTGGACCTGCTTGACTGTTTTGGGCTGGGGCCAGGTTGTGACGGCCTCAATCTTCTTTTGATCCATTGAGAAGCCTGCAGGAGATATGACAATACCCAGGTAATCAACCGTGGTGACGTGGAAGTGGCACTTCGATAATTTGCAGAACAGTTGATTTCTCATTAACCTTGACAGGACTTCCCTCACATGGGCTGGGTGTTCCTTGGGGTCTTCGGAGAAGATCAGTATATCATCTAAGTAAATGACCACGGTGACGTCAATGAGGTCCCTAAACAAGTCATTCATGAAGTGCTGAAATGCTGCCGGGGCGTTTGTAAGACCAAAGGGCATGACCAAGTACTCAAATAACCCATATTTGGTGCGGAAGGCGGTCTTCCATTCATCACCTTCCTTGATCCGGACGTTATTATAACCCCAACGTAAGTCTAGCTTGGTGAATAGTTTAGCGTTCCTGAGTTTGGCCATGAGATCGTCTTGTCTTGGTAGGGGGTAAACATTTTTATGGGTTACGTCATTGAGCTTTTGGTAATCCACAACCAGCCTGAGGGATCCATCTGCCTTTTTTACAAACATGACCGGGGCGCCTGCCAAGGAGGTACTAGGGCGGATCTTGCCTGTTGCCAGCTCCTTGTCGATGTGTTGCTTCAGCGCTTTGGATTCTGCATTGGTCATTCCGTAAATAGGTCCGGGGGAAAGCTTAGCATTGGGCAGGAGATCAATGGCTATATCATATTCCCGATGTGGGGGAAGCACCTTGAATTCTTCTTCACCAAAGACTTTAGCAAACTTGTGGTATTGCTTTGGGAGGTCTGACAAGGGGTTAGAGTCTGCTTCCTCTTCAGATGCAATGTGAGCCTGATTGGGGAATGTGACTGTCCCTTGATGCCAATCAATGAGTGGGGATTCTGTAGTGAGCCATGTCATGCCTAGTATAGCCGGGGTGTTGCCAATGGGGCAAACAAGGAAGGGAATGGAGTGGGTATGGCCATTGGCCGAGACCGCAAGGTGAACCTGGTGCCAAATGCGACCAGTCTGTGAAATAGTACCATCTAACATTCTCACTACTTGTGGATTTTCAAGTAGGGTTTTTGGGATTTTTAATTTTTCCACTATGCTTGGGGAAATAAAGTTGGAGGTTGCTCCGGAGTCTATAAGGGTTTTCAGGGGTTCTGCCAAGTATTTGTTCAGGTGTAAATCGATATAGAGGAGTGGTTTTTTATTGGAGTCTAAAGAAGCCACAGATACAAATTTGATACAAGATACATCAGATACATCTATTTTTGGGCTCAAGGTTTTGGCAGCTTTCCTTGGCCCTACTCTTTTCCCAACTCGTCCTCCGCAACCTTGGCAACCTCCTTGATTGTGGCTTTCCAGCCATTGGGGCATTGTTTAATTCCATGCCCTTTTTGGCCGCACTTGACACAAAGGCCAGACGCGCGGCGGCGGTCCCTTTCCTCCGGGGTAACGTAATTGGGGTCTTCCGATAGGCGGACCCGTTGTGTGGTGGTAGTGGAAGTAGTGGCCACGGTGGCCGGGGACTTGGCGGGGAGCTTCTTGGGACGGTTTTCCTCATTTTCGCAGCGGATATTGTCAATCTTAATTGCCGCGGCAAAGATGGCTTCGAGGTTGTCCGGGATGCTATCCTTGGTAGACAGCAGTTCCTTGACCTTCCAGTGAAGGCCGCGCGTGAATTGGGCGATATACGCTTCCTTGTTCCAATCAAGTTCCGCCATGAGATTGCGGAATTTGGTGACATACTTGGCCGTGGTTGTGGTCTGAGTTAGCGCGGCGATCTTCCTGGCGGCTGCCCTCTTGGCATTGGGATCCGCAAAGGCTTCCTTGAATTTGGCCGTCAAGGCTGATATGGTGGTGGGAGGATTTCCCTCGCCCTTGATGATTGTCCCAATGATGGGAAGTGCCCAGTTGGCAGCTTTGTCAGTCATGTGGTATAGGATCCACACAACCATCTGTTCCTCCTTGTCAAATTGATCACAATGGAGGGCTACCCAGAGCATCATCCTATCCAGCCATTGAGTGGCTTTTTGACCCCTGACTTCTCCCTTGTAAGGATCTGGGAGGTCCATCTTGGGGCGCTTCACGCTGGATCCTGTGTCAAATGGGGTGAGGGAGCTGAGGCTCCTAGGCGTGCCGCAAGGCTCCTTTTTGGGGCGTCTGGGCTCCTCTTCTTCCTCTGAATCAAACCCTGTTCCTCTTGATGGCCTGAAAGGGGCCTTAAGCCCAGGCCTAACCGTGCCTGGAGTGTGGGTTTCCCCCCCTGTGTGGGTTGGAGGGGTAACAGGCCCAGTCGATGGGCCAGGCTTGGCTTGGACTTGGGGTCCTCCTTGGTCCTTGTCGCCAAGTAAGTCGGCGGTCTCCTTGCATATGGCCTTGAGCTCAATGAGCTGTTGGCCTTGGTTACGGATTTGGTCCTGTAGGGACCCGACTGTGGCTGTGAGGGCTGTGACAGCCTTGAGGAGAGCGCTAATGGTCGGCTCCGGTTCCATTCTTGGCAGGTCTTGCAAAGAGGGAGATGGGCTGCAAGTGGGTGGTTGGGAATGGGATGGAACTGAGCGGCGGCTGGAGCGGCTGGAAGGACAGGAGTAGGGGTGAGGGACGCCAGAGCGTGTGGATGGAATATTGAAAACGGCGTGGGGGAGATGGTGCCTATATCAGGACTTATGGGCGGTTTTTGTGTAGTGTGTGGGCGCTAAACCTTTGCGTCAAGCACCTAGCGTTGGATAGTCCCTACAACAAATCAACAGATCTGGCGATCATGATATGAGCAGGTTTTCTACAAGCGGGTGTTTCAGCTGACTAAGGTCACTAACTACTGTGTTCCGGCGAAACACGTGGTATGCGGGGGATTAGGACTTGTCTGCCTTGTAGCAATTTGGTACTACGTGGGGGTGGGGGATTTTTGATTATTATATCCCGCAAGGTGGCCCCAATCACGTGATTTCCCTCGTGCTAGTACAGGGAGCCTTCTCCTTGTTGATCAAGCCTACAGGAAGTTGATTTTACAATGTCGTGCACCACTGTAAGGTGGGCACACGCTGGTGGAGCGGGCGCTTAAGGCCGTACTACTACAAGCAACAAGGTAATCTACTACTATACTAGGCTATCCTAATACCGCTTAAGGCGGTCTACTTATCTAAGCTACTGCAAAGGGGCCTTAGGCCTGGGAGGTGTGGTAGGTTAAGTAAGGGGTGTGACTACTGATGACTAATGGGGGCCGGCTACTTAGCTGGCTGGGCAACCTCCTCAATGGATATGAGACAAGGTAAAATTGACTTGGTGGTTCCAAGCGATTTCCCTACTGTATATATAGACGGAGGCGCACTATTTACATGGTCTGTGCGCGTGTGAAAAGAAGTACATATAACAAATGAGAAGTGTGCTTCAGGCTGCGCAGAAGCGTGGATTTCTCCTAAGCGCCCTTGGCACGGCATCTTGGCGCGGCATCTCGGCATAATAAGCGCCAAGGTCACGTGACTGAAAAACAACAGATATTGAGTCCGTAAAAAATAGTAAAAATATTAGAAAAAAGAGGCGAATCCAACGGTATATCTTAGGGTTTGTAACATTAAGTAAGAGGGTTACCTGACTAATGTACAGGATTTATAGGATTTGCCTAATAAGAATAGGACTTATATATGCTTAAGTAAGACTTAAGACTTATGGGGTTTACCTAAAATATATCTAGGATTTAAGAGATATTGTAGATAAAGCTATCTACAATATGAGGGGTATGGTGGATTGAAACACTATCACTCAATCACAACAATCCTCACAGTATTGTTGCACTATACTCAATGTTGAACTCAACAACTGTGACAGTCAAGGGGCACAGGGTTGCAGTAAGTACACTAATAGGTTACCCTGTGTCTGTTGGGACTGGCCTATGGTCTTAGTGCGCCAAATAACCTCCTATGCTATTTACAGTGAGTCAATCACTAAAGTAAATGCGCAGATAAGCTGTTAAAGGCTTGTGTGTATATGTCAATATATAAGAGTGGATAAATGGATACATTAGAAGCGTCTTCACAGGGTCCTTTTATACCCTGAGAAGGCGCACAAACAAGTATATACATGATTGATACCAAGAGGGGGTACAGGAGGTATATGTGGCAACTGAAACACTTGAGGGAGCCAATACTTTGGTACATGGTAAACTGTTGTGCACCACTGTAAGGTGGGCACACGCTGGTGGAGTTGGGCGCTTAAGGCCATACTACTACAAGCAATACGTATGTAATCTAACTAACAAGGCTGAACTACTTCCGCTTAGGGCGGATTACTACTACTAACTAATGCAAGGGGGCCTTAGGCCTGGAGGTGTGGTGGGTTAAGGGGTGGTAAGCGTCTGAGTACTACTGGGGGCCTGCTACTTAGCTGGCTGACTAATCCTCCTCAATGAATATGAGACAAGGTAAAATCAACTTGGTGATTCCAAGCAATTTCCCTGCTGTATATATAGACAAAGCGCACTATCTACATGGTCTGTGCGCGTGAGAGAAGGAAGTACAGAGGACAAATGAGAAGCATGCTGCGTGCTGCGCAGAAGTGTGGATTTCTCCTAGGCGCCCTTGGCACGGCATCTTGGCGTGGCATCTCGGCATATAAGCGCCAAGATCACGTGATTGAAAAACAAAAGATATTGAGTCCGTAAAAAATAGTAAAAATAATAGAAAATTTGTCCAATTCTAATGGTAAAAATAAGGAGTTTGTAACATAAACAAACAACAGATCCTAATATTTGCCCCAAGGCAATGTTTGCCCCAAGGCATTATTTACCTGTGTGGGTCCTTAGATGTCCCAAGGCTAAGTGTTTCATCCTTGGAGTAAACAGTCCCAAAGGTAGGATACCTCTGCATTGGGTACTTACAGTAAATGGGGCATAACTCAGCCAAATGTTGTCCGTTTTGGGAGTTTGACCCAGCATTCTGGAGCGCACAAACATGCGCACCTAAGCGCAAGCGATTCGGCAGTGTGGGATGCCCGGGTGATGGAGAAAAGGCGCATTTAGTGCGTTGGCGCTTAAGGGCTGATTTAAGCGCCGGAGCACTTGTCTATGCAACAGGGGGGACCCTGAATATTTCTGTGTGTAGCCACAAGATAGAATCTTGAATAATAAATACTACAAACAAGAGAAATATTACTTGTTACTGTTTATCTACTCCGCTGAATTTATATATTTAAATGAGTGAGAAAACAGCATATATGCAAAAGGCATTGCATATTAAGGGTATTCCTGAGCTTTGTAGGTTTTGTAAAGGTCACTATTTGTCCTAGACGTCCGTTAGGGCGTCAAGGGGGATGGCGCTTGTGGCCGCGGTGTACAATGAGAAAGTTGCTTAAGGCAACAACAAACCTATTTACGACAACAAGCAGCTATCCTACGACAACAAGACCGCTTAAGGCGGTGACAAGCTATCTAAGTACAACAACAAAGCCGCTTAAGGCGGTGTGGACTATCTAAGTAGCAGAACTAAGTAGTTACTGGGCTGTAGGGCCCTTGTACACTGAGTGGAATGCAACAAGAGGTAATCAACCTGGGTGTTACCATGGTTGGTTGGCCTCCTTATATATTACAAGGGTGAACTAATTACAAATACAATATATGCAATACTATAACCAATAAGAACCCCAATCTGCAGTCAGCCTTACTCATGCATACGTGTCACTGACGTGTCATAGTGATGTCATCAGGTGGAGGTGGCTACGTATGCTGAGGTAAGCGCAGATGGGGACGTGGCTTGGCGCTTAGCGTATGATATAAGCGCCGTAGTCACGTGATCAAAAAAGTCGTCCGTTTGCCTTTGTTTAAATTCGAGAAAATGGGAATAAATTCCCTGGTATTGATTGTGTCTACAACACTATTGGATAGAGGGACCTTGAAAACCTTAGTTTGCATCTTTATCTCATTTATTTACTGTGAGATTACTAGTGTAATTAATAAAATAAGTACAGATTAAAGAAGAAATGTCATATCCATAACAATAATAATATATTATTCAGACCTTGCCCACGGACTCCCTTAACATTGGTCCGCAGCTAGGGGGGCAGGGGGAGTGCAACATCCCCCAGCAATATATATTATTCATATATCACTGTGCATCACATATACTATATATATCTTTGACAGTGGATATATATGGTAATAACCTTTCCAGATATGGGTTATGATATTGAAAACAAGCTGCTTACCTATACCCAGTATATATATACATATATGTGTATATGTATTGCCTATAGGGGATGTGGGGATGACTAATGCCCCTACATCAATGATGCATCATACATATGAAGAATGAAGGTCAACCCCTTGGTACTTGGATTACCTTAAATGGTAACTCTCCTTCCAAAACAGGAAATACCTAGGTCAAGAAGGTATTGACTGAGGAGTTACCAAATAAGGAAGTCCACCTTCCCTTTTGGGAAGATTACAAATCAACCATGACAAATCCAAGCATGCTTAGTCATCACTGATTATGTAATTGATGATTATGTAATCAATGCTGACAAGGATGAATTAGTCATGAATTTGATTTGACACAGCCACATCACATGACCATATATGCTATTTCAAATCATGTCCCATTTGTCATGGTAATGCCACTGTCATGTGATTGTGGCTGTGCAGGTGACCGGCTATCCTGGGCTGGATTGGGGAATAGGATTACCATAAAAGGAAATTTGGATGAGTCATATTGGAGTGTGGCTGTGCACACCATGTGGATGACTCATCCTTCTAGAAGGTTCTGGAGCTTCTTTTCTTCCAACTTCTTCCAAATATAGTATCTCCTCCACTGGAACTTCTTCTCACCGGTTCTTTTACTGCTTTCTGATTGGCTAATCAAAGAAGACCCTGATGCTTCTTTGACTCATACTGCTTCTTGAGGCTGTGCTGCAATTTGAAATATGTATATAGACCCAAGTGAAGCCCAGGTATATAAAGGGGTGGGGACAGCTGCTTAAAAACCAGCTTGTTTTTCTCCCCTGTCTTTGAACCCAAAAACTTAGATAGGTCCAGGGAGGCATGCTCCCTTAATGTGTGAACTTGTGACCATTTATTGGTGATCACATAACCATTGTGTGTAAACATGAGTAAACATTTGATATCATGAACTCTCTCTATCATGATGTCAGAACATTAAGGTCTCCTTCAGGCAATGGAATGCTTTTGGTCCAGCTTCCATTCCCTTATCCTTGCTTAATCAACCATATATCTAACTAGTAATCATACCTTTCCCAAGTCAGCATAGGTCAAGATCATACTACTTACTCAGAAGGGACTGAGTCTTACAACATTGAGTACTACTTCTTACTCTTTCTGAGGGGTTTAGGGTCCCCCCTCTATCTAGGTCATAGGAATAATAAGGTTCTTGGAGAGGGGAGAGCTTGGTTCAATTCCAGCTAACCTTACCTATTGACATATCTACTTATACTCAATGATCAACAGCTTTTCCATTATAAGGAAGAAGTCTTTCTTACCTATCAGTCAATTCTTGCTTCAAGACTACTTGAGAGGATTGATCTTCACCTCTAGCACACAGACATATGGTTAAGCACCCTTTCCATCAGTTTGATCAGTACTTCCTTGGACCATGGTAGGAATGGTAGAGTGTGTGGTCTGCTAAAAGGCTGGATCATCCCCAGCTAGCTTTACCTCTCCTACTTCATGGTCTTTTATCTGCTTCAGGATCAGCAAGGCTCTTGGTCTAGCTCTATAAGTCTGGTTCAATTCCAGCTAGCCTTACTTGGATCCTGGGAGGGAAGAAGGCAGTGATAAATGGCTGCCAATATTAGTACTTCCTTAGATCATGGTGGGGATGGTAGAGTGTGTGGTCTGCTAAAAGGCTGGTTCAACCCCAGCTAGCTTTACCTCTCCTACTTCATGATCTTTAATCTACTTCAGGGTTAGTAAGGCTCTTGGTCTAGCTCTATAAGTCTGGTTCAATTCCAGCTAGCCTTACTTGGACCCTGGGAGGGAAGAAGGCAGTGATAAATGACTGCAAATATTGAACAAACAGCATTTCATTGAAAATTGGTCAAGTCATTTTCAATAAGTGCAATTTCAGGTCCCCTAAAACTTGCACTAAAAGGGGGATAGAGTAGAGAGAAGAAAGTAGGGTTACAGGGCGGTAACTACTCCAAGGTCAAGAGGAGAGTTACAACCATGTCACTACTTTCAACTAAAGGCTATGGAGGATGGACTATCAAGATGAACCATGTGTAGTTGGCCAATGACTGTTGGCCAATTACTGTCAAAAATGGGAAATTTTTTTCTGTCCATTCAGTGCTAGTATCCTGTTAGAGGTAGCTTTCCTCTTATTTTGCACAGATCTAGGTCCCCTAGACTTGTGCTTAAAAGGGGGGCAATGTCATGACCCATGCCTTTGCTGGCATGTCTCCTGACCAAGCCACCTACTAATAGGATATTCCACAGTCTTTAGAAGGCCGCATATACTCACATATATGCAGTCAGAACTGTCATTACTCTAAGCGCTCATGACTTAGAGACTGACAGTCCACCAGGGTCACATGACCTCCCCCCCTCCAGTCCTTTATCAAATACTATACTAAACTACCACAGATTTGAGGTGGGGGGGATGACATAATCTCTTCTATAATAACATATTATTCAGACCTTGCCCATGGGCATTAACATTGGCCTGCGGCTAGGGGGGCAGGGGGAGTGCAACGTCCCCCAGCAACTTATATTATTAATATATCACTGTGCATCATGTATACTATATATATCTTTGACAGTGGATATATATTGTTGTAGACACAATTGATACCAGGGAATTTATTCCCAATTTCTTGAATTTAAACAAAGACAATTGGACTACATTGTCAATCACATGACTTTGGCGCTTATATCATACGCTCAGCGCCAAGCCACATCCCCATCTGCACTTACTCATCACACGTAGCCACCTCCACCTATGATGTCATCATGACATGTCAGTGACACGTATGCATGAGTAAGGCCAACTATGGAGCAGGGTTCTTATTGGATATGGTTTTGCACATTATGCATTTGTAATTAGTTCATCTCTGTAATATATAAGGAGGCCAACCAACCATGGTAACACCCAGGTCAATTACCTCTTATTGCATCACAACACTGTACAAGGGCCTTATAGCCCAGTAAATACTTAGCCCCACGCCTTAAGCATTCTTACCACTGTACTTAGGTAGCTCATCAACGCCTTACAGCGTCTTGTCACCATAGTTAGTAGTTAGTATGTTGTAGGGTAGAACCTTGCCGCCTTAAGTGGTATATTGTATTAGTCACACGGCCACAAGTGCCTGCACCCTTGACGTCCTTACAGACGTCTAGGACACTAGGTAATTGACCTTAAGTTGGTTGCAAACCATGCCACTAGCACAACCACTACTTAGCTCAACAACAAGAAGGCCCCTAGTACTAGCACAAGGGAAATCACCTGATTGGGCTTGCCTTTTGCTATCAATAATCAAACTAGCGTTGGCCCCAGGTAGTACCAAATTGCTATAAGGCTAACAGGTTCTAATTGTCCGCATACCAACGGTTGCCGCACCATCTACCAGTGACCTCAGACAGCAGATACACCCGCTTGCAGAGACTAGACCCTACATTACGCCCACCCACGGCTGTAATTAGCGGCACTTACTGTCCAACGCTAGGTTGTTTGACGCAGAGGTTTAGCAATAGCCATAGTAAAGCGCTCATAAGTCCTGATATAGGCACCACTAGTCCCCCATCTCCCACCATTACCTCCCGCACCCCCCCTCAATCTTCCTCTTGGGCAACCATCCACGCTGGACGCTTGTACCCCACACATACCATGGCAACCCGCTCCAGGCCACCCTCTTGAGCCCGCTCCCCTGTCAATCAAGGACAGCTGGGACCCAACTTTCCGCCAGCCTCCCCTGAGCTTGGCAAAGTCAGCCTTGAACAAGTCATCTGCCTCCTATGGGGGTTACAAGCACAAGTCAACTGTATTGAGCAGACCCTCTTGGAACAAACCAAGATTAATTGAGAGGTTTGCACCAATGCCAAAAACATCTCCCAAATGGTCAATGTTATCAAGGATGGGCTCACCCAACTCCAGCAATCCCAGGGCCCCCACACCCCTGAAGATCAAAAACCCCCTGCAGTTGAGGAAACTCCCCAGGCTGCGCCCAAAGCCAAGCCTATTGGCAAGGCTCAATTCCCCCTTGGGGCCCCAGCTCCCATCATTTCCACAGGGGCCCCTAGGCGCAACCCCCTCTCCCTCTTTAACCCCTATCCCTCATCCTCCTTCCCTTTGGGACTGGCTCCAGCCCCCCAAGGACCTCCACCAGCACCTGTCATCTCCTTGGCGCAGCCTCCAGCCTGTTATGGATATGACATTTCTTCTTTAATCTGTACTTATTTTATTAATTACACTAGTAATCTCACAGTAAATAAATGAGATGAAGATGCAAACTAAGGTTTTCAAGGTCCCTCTATCCAATAGTGACCTTTACAAAACCTACAAAGCTCAGGAATACCCTTAATATGCAATGCCTTTTGCATATATGCTGTTTTCTCACTCATTTAAATATATATAAATTCAGCTGAGTAGATAAACAGTAACAAGTAATATTTCTCTTGTTTGTAGTATTTATTATTCAAGATTCTATCTTGTGGCTACACACAGAAATATTCAGGGTCCCCCCTGTTGCATAGACAAGTGCTCCGGCGCTTAAATCAGCCCTTAAGCGCCAACGCACTAAATGCGCCTTTTCTCCATCACCCGGGCATCCCACACTGCCGAATCGCTTGCGCTTAGGTGCGCATGTTTGTGCGCTCCAGAATGCTGGGTCAAACTCCCAAAACGGACAACATTTGGCTGAGTTATGCCCCATTTACTGTAAGTACCCAATGCAGAGGTATCCTACCTTTGGGACTGTTTACTCCAAGGATGAAACACTTAGCCTTGGGACATCTAAGGACCCACACAGGTAAATAATGCCTTGGGGCAAACATTGCCTTGGGGCAAATATTAGGATCTGTTGTTTGTTTACTATGTACCAAAGTATTGGCTCCCTCAAGTGTTCCAGTTGCCACATATACCTCCTGTACCCCCTCTTGGTATCAATCATGTATATACTTGTGTCCTAGACGTCTGTAAGGACGTTGAGGAGGCGGGCGCTTGCGGCCGGGTAAGACTAAGTAAGAATCGCGTAAGGCGACAGCAAGCTATCCTACGACAACGACCGGCTATACTACGGTGATCAAGGCCGTAAGGGCAATGACCAGCTATGTAACTACAACGAGGAAGCCGCTTAAGGCAGTGTGGACTGAGTGGCTAAGTAAGGTTACTGGGCTTAAGGCCCTCGTACAGTGGTGGGATGCAACAAGAGGTAATCGACCTGGGTATTACCATGGTCGGTTGGCCTCCTTATATATTACAGGGAGTGACTAATTACAAATACAGAATATGCAATTCCTAATCCAATAAGAACCCTGCTCCGCAGTCGGCCTTACTCATGCCTACGTGTCACTGACGTGTCATAGTGATGTCGTCAGGTGGAGGTGGCTACGTGTGATGAAGTAAGCGCGGATGGGGACGTGGCTCGGCGCTTAGTGTATGATGTAAGCGCCGAAGTCACGTGATCGAAAATGTTCTCCGTTTGCCTTCGTTTAAATCCGAGAAAATAGGAATAAATTCCCTGGTATCGATTGTGTCTACGACACTGCCCCCCCTCTAAGGGCCTTGGCAGCGCCGAGGGCCTTCTTTTTCATTTCTTTTTCGTATTTTTCTAAAATTTTTTCGGCGTTTTTTAGATTTTCTCGAGGCTCCCAAGTGTTTTCTTCAGACCCGTAACCCTTCCATTTGACTCGGAAGAACCATTTTCCATCTCGTTCCTTGGCATTGGTGATTCCTTCTACTTCATATTCTTCCTCCCCATCCACGGTCACAGGCGGGGGGCGATTTTTGAAGGCGCGCTTTTTGTCTCTTCTGACCTTTGATAGGAGCCCCACATAGAAGACGTTGTGAATTCGCATGGTTGGGGGAAGTTCTAGGCGGTAGGCTTGGTCGGAGATCTTCTCAATAACCTTGAATGGTCCTAGTTGTTGTTCCGTAAGTTTGGGACTCAAGGTTTTGAGGTTGACGTTTTTGGCGTCCAGCCAAGCCTCTTCTCCAATTTTGAATTCTATTGGGCCCCCATTTTCCCCGGCTGTCATTCGTTGCTTAGATTGCCGGAGTGCCAATTCCACTTCCTTCCATTGTGCCTCCATTGTTTGGGCAAGGTTGTCTGCCTCAGGAACGTCTGTTGGTACATTTGACGGCGTTAATGTGGGTTCCCATCCGTATAGGGCCTTGAAGGGGGTCTTCCCAGTACTACTGTGCACGGCGTTGTTGTAAGCAAATTCTGCCATTGGCAGCCACTTTGTCCAGTCCCGTTGGTTGATCCCTGAGTAGGCCCTTAGAAAGTGTTTGATGGAGGGGTTGACTCGTTCCGTCTGTCCGTTGCTCTGGGGATGATACGCCGAGGAAAAGTGGGGATCTATTCCCAGACGTTTGTACAGCGCCTTCAGGAACTTATTGTTGAACACTCTTCCTCTATCCGAGACCGTTTTTTTGGGCATGCCGTGCCGTTTCCACACGTGTTCTAGGAACAATTCCGCTAGTTCCGGGGCTTTCAGTTTCTTGGAGCATTTGACAAATATCCCGTATTTGGTGAAGCTATCAATGATAACCAGGATTGAGTTGTGGTTTCCGTCCTTTGGTAAGTCCACGATCATGTTGTAAGAAACGTGTTGCCAGGGTCTAGTCGGAAGTTCTAATGGCTGAGGTGGGATAGACGCATATTTGGGCTTCCTGATCCGTTGACATGTTTTGCAGGAGTCCACATGCCAATATGTGTCGGCGCGGATGCCAGGCCAGTAGTAATTACGCGAGACTAATTCCAGGGTTCGTTGTCTACCAGGATGTCCAGCCAAGGGGCTATTGTGGAATATTTGTAGCAAGTCCGTCCTTAGGGTGCCTACATCTGGTACTACAATACGTCCTTGGTAGAATAACAACCCGGCTTCCATTTCGTAATCCTTGAATGCTCGTTTGATGGAAGGTGGTGCCTTTGACTTGTTCTGGAGGAATTGGAGGATTTCCTCCAATGATTCGTCTTGGTCCAGGGATTGCTCAATCTGTTGTTGTAATTCTTTTTCTGGCAATACTAGCGCAACGTTGGCAAAGACAGGGTCTGGGAGCATAGTTTGGGCATCTGGTGGAATGTCGGCATGGTCTGAGCGTCGTGAGAGAGCGTCTGGTTTGCCGGACTGTTTTCCGGGACGGTATACAATTTGGAAATTATACCCGGCTAACAATAGATGCCACCTGGCGTGACGACGGTTGAATGTGCGTGACTCTTTCCAGTACTTGAGATTACGGTGATTGGTGAACACGGTGATAGGGTGTAGGGTCCCTTCCAGGAAAATACGCCAGTACTCAAAGGAGCGGATGATTGCAAGTAGTTCCTTGTCGTGCGTATCATAGTTCTGTTCAGCGCCTTTGAATGATTCTGATAGGAACCCTAGGGGATGTAGGCGACCGTCTCCCTGGCGTTGACTCAATATGGACCCTAGTGCTGCGCCAGAAGCATCCGTTTCTAGGAAGTAAGGCTTGGTGGGGTCAGCGTGGCAGAGTACCGGGGCGTTGGTGATAGCGTCTTTGAGTCCCTGAAAAGCTTCCTGTTCCCTGGTTTCCCATTTCCATGGCGTTTCCTTCTTGACTAGGTTGTGTAGTGGCCTAGCCACGTGGCTGAAGTTGGCAACAAATTGGCGGAGGAAATTGGCAAAGCCTAGGAACGATTGGACTTCCTTGACTTTAGTGGGCACCGGCCATTCTTGTACTGCCTGGATTTTGAGTTTATCCAGACTAAATCCCTTATCGGATACAATAATCCCAAGGTACTCCACAGAGGTGACATGGAAAGTACATTTTGACGCTTTGCAGAACAGCTGATTTCCCATCAGACGCCGTAAGACCTCATGAACGTGTTGTGTGTGTGATGCGTCATCCTTTGAGTAGATCAGGATGTCATTGAGGTAAATGATGACGCATACATCTAATAGGTCCTTAAACAACTCGTTCATAAAATGTTGAAAGGCGGCGGGCGCGTTGGTGAGGCCAAATGTCATGACTAAGGATTTGTACAAGCCATACTTGGTGCGGAACGCAGTTTTCCATTCATCGCCCTCCTTAACTCGGACATTGTTGTATCCCCATCTCAGGTCCAGCTTGGTGAAGATTTTGGCGCCACGGAGTTGGGCCATAAGATCATCTGGACGGGGTAGCGGGTAAACGTTTTTCTTTGTCTGGTTGTTGAGGCGACGGTAGTCAACGACCAAGCGACGGGAACCATCCTTTTTGGGGACGAACATTACGGGGGAACTGATGGAAGATTTGCTTGGGCGGATCTTCCCTGCTTTCAACTCATCCCTGAGCCAGTCCTTGAGTGTGGCGGACTCAGCGTCTGTCATACTATAAAGGGGAGAGTTGAGAGGGCCTTCTTTGGTGAGTTCTATGCCAATATTGTAGTGCCTGTGGGGGGGAAGCTTATTGAATTCTTCCTCTCCGAATACCTTGGCGTATTGATGGTACTCGGGGGAACTCCTTCAAGGGGGTTCTTGTCAGCTTCCTCCTCTTTGGCAATGGCCACGTGTTCTGGTGGGGCATGAGGGAAGGAGAGGGTGCGTTGGTTCCAATCGATTTCTGGGTTGTGGGCGTCTAGCCACTTCAGTCCCAAGATGGCGGCGTGAGACCCTGTATTGCAGATAAGGAAGGTCTTGGTCATTTTCTTGCCATCAAAGGAGAAGGTTAGATTGGCCTTCTTCCAGATTTTGCCTGACTGGGGGCTCGACCCATCAAGCATAGTAACGGTACGGGGGTGAGGGAGATCTATTAGAGGAAGACGTAGTGTCTTGGCGGTGCGTGGGTGGAGGAATGAGGATGTGGCGCCTGAATCAATCAGGACTTCTAATGTTTCCGCTTTTTTCTCTGGTTGAATTGGGATTGTAAAAAGTGGGGCGTTTCTATTGGTACTATTCAATATATTACAAAATTCAAAGCAACCAGAGTCCTTGGGGTCCTTGCGCGCGGCAGCAGGTACCCTTACTCTTTTCCCGATTGGTACTCGGAGTTGTCGCCAATCTTGGCGGTTTCCTTAGCCTTCCCCTTGTCCTCAATAGGGGTGGCTTTCCAGCCCGTGCGGCATTCCGCAAACTTGTGGCCCATTTTACCGCACTTGATGCAGGCGCCTGCGGCGCGGCGGCGGTTTTGTTCCTCTTCCGACACAAAGTTGGGATTGTTGGAGAGTTTCTTTGAACCGGTCGTGGCTTGGCCGGTACTCGTCCCCCTTGCGGGGTTGGATGGTCTGCTAGGCTTACTATCCCTTGGTGGATGGCTAGCACGCTCTTTGCGGAGAGCGTTGTCAATGACGAGTGCTGCGTTCTGCAGCTCGAGAAGTGTACGGGGCCGGTGTTCGCGGGTTGCAATCTGGCGGCTGACCTCCCAGTGGAGGCCACGGGCAAACTGGCCTCTAAGGGCCGCGTCGTTCCAGTCCAGTTCCATGGCTAGGGTCCTGAACTTTGTAATATAATCCGCGCATGTGCCGGATTGGGTAAGGGAGGTAATCTTCCGCTCGGCGGCCCTTGTGGCGTCAGGGTCGCCAAATGCTGCCAAGAACTCCGTTTTAAACCCTTCAACCGTTTGGATGATTGCCCGGTGTGACCCGAGCTGGTCGAGGTGAGGGTGGGCCCATGCTCCCGCGGAATCCTTCATGTTCATTAGCAGGAAGGAGAGGACTTCTTGGTCTGTGGGAAACATGCGCGAGTTTAGCCGGGTCCAGGCCAACATCCTTGTGAGCCACTGTTTGGCTTCACTCCCGATCTTGCCTGTATAGGCATCTGGGTGATCTACTTTGACCGGGGCAGGATATGCGGCGACTGGAGCCGGTGGAGGAGGGGCAGGTGCTCCGATGGGGGATTGGAGACGCGGAGATGGAGGGGGAGACGGGACTCGCGGGGGTGCGGCTCTTCTTGGGGTAGGCTGGGCAAGGCCTGGGATTTCCCTAGTTGGTTCTGACCAGAAGGGTCCCCTAGCAACCAATCCAATAGGCTTGGTTTTTGGTATGGGGCGTGGCGTTTCTTCCACTGCCTTGGGTTGGTTCCCTTCTGGGGTGCGGGGGCCTTGGAGCTGGAGGGACTTGAGACCATCCTTGACAACATCGATGGTTTGTGAGATATTTTCGACGTTTGTCCGGGTCTCAATCCCTGCTTCCTTGATCTCAGCGATTTCTTGCTCGAGGCACTCAACTTGGCCAAGTAGGCCAAGGAGGAGTCGGGTGACTTGTTTGAGGGAGACTTTGCCATATTTGACAGAGGAGGTTGGCGGAAGCTGGGGTTCCAGGTGTCCCGAATCGAAAGGGGATTGGGCTCGAGAGGCCGTCCGGGAACGGGTTGCCATGGTAGATTGGGGGTATGAGCGGCCAGCGTGGGAAGAGGCCCGCGAAGAGGAGCGTGTGGGAGTCCAGGAGAGAATGGTGGGAAGATGGGGAAGACTAGTAGGTGCCTTTGTCAGGACTTATGAGTGCTTTATTGCGTAGTACGCTAAGAGCCTGCGTCAAACGACCTAGCGTTGAACAGTAAGTGTAACTAATCACTGCTGTGGACGGGCGTGATGTAGTACCTAGTCTCTGCAAGCGGGTGTATCTGCTGTCTGGCTCCGCTGGCAAAGGGTGCAGCAACCGTGTGGTATGCGGGGGATAGGAATATCCTGCCTTATAGCAATTTCCTACTACGTGGGGGTGGGGGAGTTTTGATTATTATCTCCCGCAAGGTGGCCCCGATCACGTGATTTTGGTCGTGCTAGTACAGGTATTCTTCTCCGGGGTCGAGTCTTAGTGGTGGGTGTACAGAACGGTTTGCAACCAACGTAAGGTTGATTACCTAGTGTCCTAGACGTCTGTAAGGACGTCGAGGAGGCGGGCGCTTGCGGCCGGGTAAGACTAAGTAAGAATCGCGTAAGGCAACGGCAAGCTATCCTACGACAACGACCGGCTATACTACGGTGATCAAGGCCGTAAGGGCAATGACCAGCTATGTAACTACAACGAGGAAGCCGCTTAAGGCAGTGTGGACTGAGTGGCTAAGTAAGGTTACTGGGCTTAAGGCCCTCGTACAGTGGTGGGATGCAACAAGAGGTAATCGACCTGGGTATTACCATGGTCGGTTGGCCTCCTTATATATTACAGGGAGTGACTAATTACAAATACAGAATATGCAATTCCTAATCCAATAAGAACCCTGCTCCGCAGTTGGCCTTACTCATGCCTACGTGTCACTGACGTGTCATAGTGATGTCGTCAGGTGGAGGTGGCTACGTGTGATGAAGTAAGCGCGGATGGGGACGTGGCTTGGCGCTTAGTGTATGATGTAAGCGCCGAAGTCACGTGATCGAAAATGTTCTCCGTTTGCCTTTGTTTAAATCCGAGAAAATAGGAATAAATTCCCTGGTATCAATTGTGTCTACAACAACTTGTTTGTGCGCCTTCTCAGGGTATAAAAGGACCCTGTGAAGACGCTTCTAATGCATCCATTTATCCACTCTTATATATTGACATATACACACAAGCCTTTAACAGCTTATCTGCGCATTTACTTTAGTGATTGACTCACTGTAAATAGCATAGGAGGTTATTTGGCGCACTAAGACCATAGGCCAGTCCCAACAGACACAGGGTAACCTATTAGTGTACTTACTGCAACCCTGTGCCCCTTGACTGTCACAGTTGTTGAGTTCAACATTGAGTATAGTGCAACAATACTGTGAGGATTGTTGTGATTGAGTGATAGTGTTTCAATCCACCATACCCCTCATATTGTAGATAGCTTTATCTACAATATCTCTTAAATCCTAGATATATTTTAGGTAAACCCCATAAGTCTTAAGTCTTACTTAAGCATATATAAGTCCTATTCTTATTAGGCAAATCCTATAAATCCTGTACATTAGTCAGGTAACACTCTTACTTAAGGTACTATCCCAGAGACCTTAAGTATACATACCCCTAGTCACTTAGGCTTAAGTAACATTAGTCTAAGGTACTATACATAACCAACCACCTGCACTTCATAGTTGCTAGACTATTTGTTAGGAGTTGTTATTCCTGATCACCTAGCCTATATTGTGCATATATTCTGTGCATATACTCTGATTCTTAATACTAGTTCTTAGTTATTCTCATATACATTTTGTATATAGTAATTCTTTCTTACTCCTGTACTTACACGACTCTTAACACAGCCCCCTCTACCGTAAAGGTAGACCACCCAGATGCCTTCAAAGGCAAAATAGGCTTGGAGGCCAAACAATGGCTAACACGTATGTTGGCCTGGGTACGCTTGAATCAGAGGCAATTCCCATTGGACATGGAGGTCCTAAGCTTCTTGCTCATGAACATGACAGAAGCCGCCAGGGCCTGGGCCCACCCATACTTGGACCAACTTGGGTCCCATTGTGCCATCATCCAAACCGTGGATGATTTCAAAATCAAGTTCCTGGCAGCCTTTGGAGATCTGGACACCACCAGAGCAGTGGAGCGGAAAATTACTTCCCTCACTCAAACCAGCACCTGTGCTGAATATATTACTAAGTTCCGCACGCTGCAAATGGAACTCAACTGGAATGACGCTGCACTTTGCGGCCAGTTTGCGCAAGGACTTCACTGGGAAGTCCAAAAACAGATTGCCACAAGGGAAAGGCAACCCCGTACCCTGAGGAAGCTGCAAGATGCTGCCCTCATTATTGACAACACCCTCTGTGAGGAGAGAGCCAGCCACCCACAACAGGGTAATAAGTCTGGCAAATCTTCTACCACCCCCAACCAGGGGGCAAGTACCAGCCAACAGGCCACCAAAACCGGTCCCCTCTCCTCCAATCCCAATTACGTCTTGGAGGAGGAACGCAATTGCTGCCACGCAGAAGGTCTCTGTGTCAAATGCAGCAAACCAGGGCATAAATTTGCCAAATGCCGGACCAGATGGAAGGCTACCCCCAAGGAGGATAAGGGGAAAGCCAAAGAAACCGCCAAAATTGGCAAAGACTCCAAGTACCAATTGGGAAAAGAGTAAGGGTACCTGCTGCCGCGCACAAGGACCCCAAGGACTCTGGCTGTTTTGAAATTTGTAATATTACTAGCATCAATAGAATGTCCCCCCTTTTTACAATTCCAATAAAGCCAGAGAAACAAGCGGAACACATAGAATGCCTGATAGACTCAGGCGCCACCTCCTCATTCATGCACCCTTGCACCGCAGAAACTCTCCGCCTTCCACTCATTGATCTTCCTGCACCCTGCACCGTCACTATGCTCAATGGGTCAAGCCCCCAGGCTGGCAAAATCTGGAAAAAGGCGTCACTAACCTTTACCTTTGATGGCAAAAAGATGACGGAAACATTCCTCATCTGTAACACCAGAAATCACTCCGCTATCCTAGGCCTGAAATGGTTAGACGCCCACAATCCAGAGATTGATTGGAACTCCTGCACCCTGTCCTTTCCTCACGTTCCACCAGAACACATAGCCATTGCCAAGGAGGAGGAAGCTGACCAAAACCCCCTTGAAGGAGTACCTTCCAAATACCACAAATATGCCAAAGTATTTGGAGAAGAAGAATTCAACAAGCTACCTCTGCACAGGCACTATGACATTGGTATTGAGTTAATGGAAGAAGGCCCCCTCAATTCACCCCTGTACAGCATGACCAATGCCAAATCCGCCACACTCAAGGACTGGCTTAGGGATGAACTCAAGGCTGGGAAAATCCGTCCCAGCAAATTGTCCATCAGTTCCCCTGTCATGTTTGTACCCAAAAAGGATGGCTCCTGCCAATTGGTTGTTGATTACCGCCGCCTGAATAACCAGACCAAAAAGAATGTTTACCCTCTACCCTGTCCAGATGACCTTATGGCCCAGCTCCGCGGCGCCAAGGTCTTTACCAAACTAGACCTAAGATGGGGTTACAACAACGTCCAGGTTAAGGAAGGGGACAAGTGGAAGACTGCTTTTTGCACCAAGTATGGTCTCTATGAGTCACTAGTAATGACATTTGGCTTGACAAACACTCCCGCCTCATTCCAACACTTCATGAACAATTTGTTCAAGGATTTACTAGATGTATGCGTCCTTGTCTACCTTGATGACATCCTAATTTACTCCAAGGATGATGCAAGCCACACTCAGCACGTCCATGAAGTCTTACAGCGCTTAATGGAGAACCAGTTGTTCTGCAAGGCCTCAAAGTGTACCTTCCACATGAAATCAGTGGAATACCTGGGAATAGTGGTGTCAGACAAGGGCTTTAGCTTGGATAAACTCAAAATCCAAGCCGTTCAGGATTGGCCTACCCCAACAAAGGTCAAGGAGGTCCAGTTGTTCCTAGGGTTTGCCAATTTCCTACGCCGTTTTGTTGCCAACTTCAGCCATATAGCCAGGCCATTACACAACCTGGTTAAGAAGGACATGCCTTGGAAATGGGATACAAAGGAGCAAGAAGCCTTCCAGTGGTTAAAGGATGCCATTACAGATGCCCCAGTACTTTGTCACACGGACCCCACCAAACCTTACTTCCTGGAAACAGATGCATCAGGCGCAGCCTTGGGGTCTATACTCAGCCAACACCAGGAAGACGGTTGCCTACATCCACTGGGATTCTTATTGGAGTCATTCAAAGGAGCGGAACAGAACTATGACACACATGACAAAGAGTTACTTGCAATCATCCGCTCCTTTGAGTACTGGCGCATATTCCTAGAAGGCACGGCTCACCCAATTACTGTCTTCATGGATCACCGCAACCTGGAATACTGGAAAGAATCCCAAACGTTCAACCAACAACATGCATGATGGCATCTGCTCTTGGCCAGATATAACTTCCAAATTGTATACTGACCTGGGAAACAATCTGGCAAACCAGACGCCTTGTCTTGCCAATCCAATCATGCAGACACCCCACCTGCTGACCAAACTATGTTGCCCAAACCAGTCTTTGCCAACACTGCCCTAGTGATCCCAGAAAAGGAGCTACAACATTGGATTGAATCCTCCCTTGACCAAGATGAATCCCTGGAAGAAATCCTACAGTTCCTGCAGAACAAGTCAAAGGCCCCTCCTTCCATCAAACGTGCATTCAAGGATTACAAAATGGAAGCCGGTTTACTATTCTATCAAGGACGGATTGTAGTTCCAGACGTTGGCACACTGAGAACAGACTTGCTTTGCATCTTCCACAATAGCCCCCTAGCAGGCCACCCAGGAAGACAACGTACTCTAGAACTGGTGTCAAGGGATTATTACTGGCCCGGGATCCATGCCAATACATACTGGCACGTGGACTCCTGCAAAACTTGTCAACAAATAAGGAAACCAAAGTACATGTCACTACCGCCCCAGCCTCTTGAACTCCCCACTAGACCTTGGCAACATGTGTCCTATGACATGATAGTAGACCTGCCCAAGGACAGAAATAACAACTCAATCCTGGTAATTGTGGACAGCTTCACAAAGTACGGAATATTTGTAAAATGCTCCAAAAAACTCAAAGCACCCAAGTTAGCAGAATTATTCCTGGAAAACGTAAGGAAACATCATGGCATGCTGGAGAAGACTATATCCAACAGGGGAAGAGTCTTCAATAACAAGTTCTTATGGGCCCTGTATAAGCGTCTTGGCATTGACCCCCACTTCTCCTCCGCTTATCACCCTCAAAGCAACGGACAAACGGAACAAGTCAATCCCTCTATCAAGCACTTCCTCAGGGCTTACTCAGGGATCAACCAAAGGGACTGGACCAAATGGCTCCCAATGGCAGAGTTTGCGTACAACAATGCCATACATAGTAGCACAGGTAAAACACCCTTCAAAGCCTTGTATGGGTGGGAACCCAGATTGACCCCATCCAATGTACCAACAGACGTCCCAGAAGCAGATGATCTTGCCCAAACAATGGAAGCACAATGGAAAGAGGTAGAATCCGCCCTCCGGCAAGCTAAGCAACAAATGGTAGCCGGGGAAGACAGAAGCCCAACGGAGTTTGAGATTGGAGAAGAAGCATGGCTTGACGCCAAAAATGTTAACCTCAAGACCCTGAGCCCCAAGCTAACCAAACAACGCTTAGGGCCATTCAAGGTCATTGAGAAAATCTCTGATTGCGCATACAGGCTCAAACTCCCACCAACCATGCGCATTCATAATGTATTCTACATGGGGTTACTGTCCTGGACACGGTCACATGACCAGTACAAGTGGTTGCATGCTGGCCCAAGCCCAAATTTGGGGGGTAGCAGGTGCAATCATGGGTTGTCAGCAGAGGAATAATAGGGCTCTATGGCTTAGTGGTCAAGCTGGTTCAATTCCAGCTAGTTCTATTTTCCTCTGTTTATGACAGTTACTATCAAAAGTCAAAAGGGACAAAAAGCGTACCTTCAAAAACTGTCCCCCACCTGTCACTGTGGATGGAGAAGAAGAATACAAAGTGGAAGGAATTACCAATGCCAAGGAAAGGGACGGGAAGTGGTTCTTCCAAGTCAAATGGAAGGGTTATGGATCTGAAGAAAACACATGGGAACCACAGGAAAATCTAAAAAACGCCAAAAAAATTTTAGAAAAGTACAAAAAAGAAATGAAAAAGAAGGCCCTTGGCACTGCCAAGGCCCTTAGAGGGGGGGCAGTGTTGTAGACACAATCAATACCAGGGAATTTATTCCCAATTTCTTGAATTTAAACAAAGACAATTGGACTACATTTTCAATCACGTGACTTTGGCGCTTATATCATACGCTAAGCGCCAAGCCACGTCCCCATCTGCGCTTACTCATCACACATAGCCACCTCCACCTATGATGTCATCATGACATGTCAGTGACACGTATGCATGAGTAAGGCCAACTATGGAGCAGGGTTCTTATTGGATATGGTTTTGCACATTATGCATTTGTAATTAGTTCATCTCTGTAATATATAAGGAGGCCAACCAACCATGGTAACACCCAGGTCAATTACCTCTTGTTGCATCACAACACTGTACAAGGGCCTTATAGCCCAGTAAATACTTAGCCCCACGCCTTAAGCATTCTTACCACTGTACTTAGGTAGCTCATCAACGCCTTACAGCGTCTTGTCACCATAGTTAGTAGTTAGTACGTTGTAGGGTAGAACCTTGCCGCCTTAAGCAGTATATTGTATTAGTCACACAGCCACAAGTGCCTGCACCCTTGACATCCTTACAGACATCTAGGACATATATGGTAATAACCCCTCCAGATATGGGTTATGACAGATACTATGTATTTGTAATTAGTTCTTGTGTAGAATATATAAGGAGGCCAACCAACCATGGAAACACCCAGGTCAATTACCTCTTGTTGCATCCACTCAGTGTACAAGGGCCTTACAGCCTAGTAAAATACTTAGTTAGCCACTTAGATAGTCCTACACTGCCTTAAGCGGTCTTGTTACTGTACTTAGATAGCTTGTCACCACCATAAGCGGTCTTGTTGTTGTAGGATAGTTGCTTGTTGCTGTAGATAGGTTTGTTGTTGCCTTAAGCAACACTCTCTTCTTTGTACCCTGCAGCCACAAGCACCATCCCCTTGATGTCCTAACAGACGTCTAGGACAATGCCTTAAGCACAAGTAGATACAGTAGTATAGCCTACTTGATTAGTCAGCATTACCTTGTATTAGTTACAGCCCCAAGTGCCTGCCACTAGTGTGTACCCACCTTACAGTGGTGTACAACAGTGGTCAAGCTGGTTCAATTCTGGCTAGTTCTATTTTCCTCTGTTTATGACAGCGCATGCAGTATGCACAAGTGTATGTATGTGCAGCACATGTAGTACGCACAAGTGTATGTGTCATTCATGCCTGTAGAGTATAAAAGGCCTTGCTCAAGCCCCAAATATTCATTTCATCCCACTCTTGTATCTACTCAGTCATTACTTGTGTTCTAATCCACTACTTATATACATAAATTGGATTTGTAGAGATACAAATCCAATTCAAGGATTGTTAGAAGTGCTAAGCTTGGCTTTGCCTGCATAGCCTTTAATGAGCCACAATACTAGGAACATATCTACATTCAAGTTCTCAGCAGGAGCCTGTGGTTACAATTGAGTGCAACCAGTGAAATTAAAGACAAGGTTGTGCAGTGACAGGTAATCAGACTTTTGCATAACCCTGCTGTTAGTTCCACCTCAGATTTCCCCTGAGGTGACACCGTGAAACCAGAAGGTTTGGATTATCCGGACCCTTTTGCCAAAAATCCGAACCCTGACTTTGAGCTTGGCCTTCAAATCTCAGGCGTGAGCGCTGAGAATCCGAACCCGGGGGTCGGATTTGGGGTTCGGATAATCCGGACCTTGGGGGTTCACCGTGTATGAAAGCCGACTATACATATGCAATTCACGGACGCCCAGAGCCTCAAGGACCGCATCTGTTTACCAAAGTATGCACAGAACAAAACATTATATTTTCTCATTTCCTGCTGCACTTAGGGTCATGGGCATTGTGGTATAGAGCCTTTGAGCGCTAAAGAATCATTCGAGAACGCCTCATTGGATACAATTCTGTCCACTTTTATTTAGGCGCCAGAGGCTCATCGCACAGACACATCCCCATACTAAAATAAGAACTCGGTCTTGTACCTATCAGACCGAGTCAACCCTTTTGTCCAAATAGAGGGAAATTACCCATTTGAACTACTCCGCTTGCTTACTTTCCTGCATCATCGGACTCCTTACATGTCATGCAGTGACGCACAAGGTTCAATGTCAATGCGCGCTCTCGTTCCGATCTCCTATTCGGGTATCTTGCACCGCGAGCCAGAAAAGTTGCCTGATTTACTACTACCATTATAACTGATATTAGGGGGGGGCTCACTGAGAAGTCCCGAATGTTGGCATCTTCGATTTTTAGCTGCAGCTCTTTAGTTTCTGTTACAGGGGTGTATGCTTTTTGTATCGAAGCACCAGTTTCCGGTGTGCTGATCCATAGACGATCTCGTCTCCTTTTGATTTCCATCCACACAGTCAGTTCATAGACCCTTTGTGCAATGACAGTGATCGACAAGCCATCAAACGCTTAAATGCATTCCAGAAGTATTCTCCCCTCGCCAATGCTGTACACACTACCACAGCAAAGTGCACCTTCAACGAGCTACACCTCCTGTTCAAAGCAAGCCTTTGGCTGACCGACATGGAGCTCACAATTATATATGCGCGCCTATGCCCCTTTACCGGCCACCCCAGACCGTGAATTACGTGAAGCAATAAGATATTATTAAAGCGCCACAATGATCCAGTTTGATCGGGAGCGTGAGCTATAAGAAGCGATCAATATCACCCCAAGAAGCATAGAAGTACTGCCGGCGTATAACCTGATCTATCGCCGCTTAGTCTAGAGCGGACCGCGGTTGGCTTTTCGGCTATGACACGTTCTCGCTTGCAGTTTGTACAAGTTGGTAAAACCTCCGGTAACTTTCTAGCCCGGTATACTGCAGGCACTTGGAAACAGAAGCCGGTCCAAGATTACCGATCTGGCATCGACGCAGTGCCACCCACTCCGGTGCGTGCTTCTTACTAATGGAGCTGGATGGTACAGTCCGATCAATCTAAACTTGCTGTACCCAGCTATTGATGTCACTATGATACGGAGCCCCGCCCTGCCCCTCCCCGATGGCCAGTTCAAGGAGAGATGATTGGCCAACAAGCCTTTCTTCCCCTCCGCTTACTGTTACTCTAAAATCCAGCTCTCATGATCAAGTGCCACGGAGGTCCATACCCCCACCACGTGCCTTGTCGTTCATTCTTATTGAGGTCTTTACACTGCTCGCTTGCTAAGTTTGTCTCGCTTGTGCTGCAATAAGTTGGGAGCCTCCAGGCAATACATAGGCGGGCCGTGGTGCGGCAAAGTAGTGCAAACTTAGTTTGGGTTGGAAGGCAAGTACGACTGCCACGCCATTCGTTCTCAGTTTACCCCCGAAACCCCCTCTGATTTGGGCTGGACAACGTTGTCCCCTCACCCATACCAGAATATCGCTTATACAATGGGTGCTAGTCTCGATCAAGATGATACATCATATGTACTGTGCTTTGAAAGACTATCGGGTCCCTTGGTAACAGTCTGCATGACACCAGGAACCAAACGAACTCCCCTTTCTTCTGGTCGTCCTCACTTCTCAACCCCGTCTTGCTTAAAATATATGTAAATGATTCCGAGAAAATGCTATCCACGTGATTTTTACCCTTTGTCCGTGCAGACTTGGGAACTTGATAACCATGTAGCACACCATGTATACTCTTAAACACAGTCAACTTGACATTTTGCAACATGGCATTTTCACAGGAAAGCCTCAGGCTTAATAAAGGGGAGCGCATACATATACAATTCGCTTTACGCCCGAGTAACCGAAAAAGGAAACCGATGTGATGCTTTAGAGATCGTGTGGCGTTCGAGTAGGAGTAGGAGGTAAGAGAGGTTTATAAATGCACTTCCGAGGGCGATTTTTTTTAACCAGCGCGGTATGTCTAATATGCTTGATTGTGGGCATGAATCTGCTGGTCAGGTCTTCCGCGCCGTACCTTGTGGTAAGACCCTCCCCAACTATTCCTCAACTCAACCTCCCTGAACCCACCTATCTCGACCTAAACAGGACACACACTTTGTTCAGCATGTTCCGATATCGCTCTCGGAACAAACACGACCCCAACTCAGACACGTTATGCCGTTTTGGTATCTGAGGATGATGAGGACAAGGAAGACAGAGTGACCACGGACTCGGATCGAAGCTCGGACGCGTTCGAGCATGAGTCTTGGGCAGCAAGCACGTCGGAACCTATACCCGGTGCACCAAACGCCACGTCCTATGTAGCAAACAGCACGAATCGCAAGTCGATATTCCCAAGCTGGCCAAGCCCGGGCCCTTGTGTCCCAAGTACGTCGGCCTTGGTGCCCCTCCTCCAACGGTCCTTGTCCCCACCACGCAAAGGACGAAGCGCGCTCGGCCAAGCTGTGCAGAGTCTTTCGCCCGTTTTGCCGACGCTGGCTCCGGCACGGTTGTCACCGGCGCGAACGCGGGCGAGGACGTTGGGCCAGGTTTCGCCCAGGCGAACTTTGACGAGCGCAGCGACGAGAACTTCAACGGCGACTTGTTTTGTCCGGACTTGGGCAGAGTCTATCCAGGCTTTACCGGCGAGTCCGACGGAACAAGAATGGGATGGACGTTCTCCCTCTCAGGCCCCTTCTGGACAGGCGTTCCCACCCACCCAGCCGTCTCCTCTCCGACACTCGTTTTCTCCTCTTGATTTGGACATTTACGAGGGATCCGGGTCGGGTGGGTCGTTGTCCCGACGGACGTGTGCGTCCGAGCCACAGTCGCAGGATAGGGTTTCGTCGCGGCAAACACCATTATCTCTGTGTTCGATCCAGCGCTGGAGAATCCTCTCGTCGAAGGGTTTAGATGGAGACTATCACTCGTCGACGAGCGCCGGTTCCAGTGGATGCGGGAATACTGGTTCGGGCGAAACTTTTGAAGGATATGCGGATGATGAAGAGGAGGATGATGGGGATGAAGATGGGGAAGTGGACGAAGCGAGCGATGGACAAGCAAGCGAGGACCAAGAGGACGACGATGGTGGGAGCCAAGGTTGGACATCCAAAAGGTACGCGGATGAAAAGTCTTGCATCGTAGCCGATCTGATGTGTATGGAACAGGCCTGAAGACCCGCCGCAAACGCCGCACGCGACTCCAGTGCGGATCTCATGGAGCGGGAGTCCGGTGTATACGGTTCCGGGCGAGGACGCACATGTGCGCACACCAGGCACGAGCCCGGACGGTGGAAACGGGTAAGTGGGTAGTGACCGGGAAGACATGGGTGACTGAAGGCGGGCGGAAAAGATCCGGAGCGGTGTCGCACAAACGTCGGCTGTCCGAGGGAGAGGTCCAAGCATGGGGCAGAGCGGTAAGTGGGGACACGGATGGTGCGGAGTTTACGGGACTGAGTCGGTGCAGAAACGACGGACAGACCAAAGGGGCAGATAATATATAGTGAGGACCAATAGATAATGTAGATACCGGGTATTAATGGCAACGATTTGATTATGGCGACGGTCGAGAGGGGCGGGTATATGTTTGTTTGTGCGCCACTCGAGTTGATGAAAGCAAGGATGGGTCCATTGGTTGGCGTCAACTCGACCACAGTGCAGCTGCAGGATCCGGACACTGCCTCTGATCATTCTCTCCCAACCACCACCGAACAATTACAACTGCCACGAGGCCTGGTCCGTGCTTTTATCCCTTAGTATAATACCATACAATGCAGACTATCAAGTGCGTGGTGGTGGGCGACGGAGCTGTGGGCAAGGTGGGCGGATACTTATCATTTATTTATTGTATTCCCCGCTGACTGGACCAGACCTGTCTGCTTATCTCGTACACGACCAACAAATTCCCCAGCGAATATGTGCCCACTGTGTTTGACAACTATGCCGTCACTGTCATGATCGGCGACGACCCATATACACTCGGCCTCTTTGATACTGCTGGACAGGAAGACTATGACCGTCTACGGCCGCTGAGCTATCCACAGACAGATGTATTCCTTGTTTGTTTCAGTGTCACGTCCCCTGCCTCGTTTGAGAACGTCAAGGAGAAGTGGTTCCCCGAGGTCCACCACCATTGTCCCGGTGTTCCCTGTCTCATCGTCGGCACACAGGTCGACCTCCGAGACGATCCTGCCGTCATCGAGAAACTCTCTCGCCAGAAGCAGCGTCCCGTCCCTCTCGAGGCCGGCGAGCGTCTCGCACGTGAACTCGGCGCAGTCAAATACGTAGAGTGCTCTGCCCTCACCCAAAAGGGCCTCAAAAATGTATTTGACGAGGTCAGTATTCCTCCTTGCAATCTCCACTCCAACTCTTACTTATCGCCCTCTAGGCAATCGTGGCAGCCCTGGAGCCACCCGTCGTGAAGAAAAAGAACAAATGCGTCATTGTTTGACCACATCACTTCTCACGACTCGTTCTCTCCCTCTACGCTCCGGTTTTATGTCTCGATCTCCATATATCCACACGAGTCTGCGCTCGACTCGCCCCCTCCCATGTTGTTTTATCCACATTTTTTGTCTCCCATTAAACCCCCTTTTTTCTTTTTCCCTTTTTTGACTCTTCATACTTGTGGGATGTACATCAAACTCGCGCGCTCTGGACACGAACACAGCGAACCTGGATCAGGAGGGGTGTCCATTTCGCTAGATTGTAGAGTTTGTTACGTAATGAGATTGCCTAATCCAAAGGACGTAATTATATCTATGTCGAAATTCATTCAACATGCTTATCCACTCTCCACTATTCTCCTGCTTCAGTCAAAATACAACCCAATCGACTTGCCAACCGTCGACAAGTCTACTTGTCCGGGCGCATGCTCTTCAGTTCCCCACGCGACATGACCAATCGTCGTAGATCCGCGCTTTTCGAAACTCAAGTACCGATGTCGCCCTTCGCCAGACGGGTCCTGTCATTATTATACCCCCATACATCAATTCGCGTTCTCATTTCAAACAAGAGCTGTTCCGCACCTTTTTATTCGTCAACTCGACCGTCGGCGATCTAAACAGATTCGAGAGCTTGAATCCTCCTTCGTACGCTGCGTTCAGATGCACGTCCACATCCCCCATCACGGTGTCCCCTCTGAGGAAGAACCCGGAACGGAGCGGTTGAGATGCGATCGTCGCGCTGATCGGTGCATTGGCATTTTTGAGCGAGATGTGGTAGTCGGGGCGAGGATAAAAGTCTCCAGACTTTAAATGGATCGTCGACGTGATTGGACTGGATGATGCTCAGTCGCGGGGTTCATCAAGAGGAAAGAGACTGAGACAATCCCCACCTATTCGCATTATCCAGAATGATCTCTCCTGGACCTGTGAGCGTGACCTCGGCGTCGACTGGCGCGTTGGCATTCCGGACCGCCACCCGACTCGACCCAGTCAACTTGCCCTGAATCTTGGCGTTGGCGTTGGATACGTCGATGGTACCCGCCACAACGTCCTAAAACCCCAGATACCGCCGAAATTAGACACAAAAAGATGTTAATCGCTTCGTTAGATTAGAACCGTACCTCGAACGTCATGGGAACATTCGCAGCAGCCAAATCTAGTCTCTCGAAATCGAAAGACTGGGACAAATCGGGAAAGATGTGTTCAAACTGGCCGAGCCGCGTCTCGAGCGCGTTGAGGTGTTGTTGTTTGTCTGTGATGGGGAGGAAGACTTTGACGGTAAATGCAGGCCAGGACGACGGTGGGTATGGATGCTTGTTCCTCGGTGACTATCGTACCGCCCATACAATCAGTGTTAAAGGGGGAAAGGACAGAAAGAAGAAGACGCACGTAGAATCCAACACCATATACATCCGAGTCACCACTACTAGGCAAGGCACATACTCTCGCTTCGCCCTCTGGATCCTTGATAACCTCCACCTCGACAACCAGTTGCTCCTTGTCTGATTTGACGGGTACAATCTGGAACGTGCTCTTGTCGATCGGGCCGGACGAGACAAAGTGGTATCGCGGCGACGAGGTCGGGATCAAGAATGTGAACTTGTCGCCCTCGTCGGACTTGGACTGTCCGCGTACATGTGGGCGAGAGGTCACGTTCGATGCAATTGAATCCGAGCGGTGCGATGGGCTGTAGTGGTCCCAGACCGCACATCCCTCGGCATCATGATTGATTCCCTGGAGGTCCATGTGAATGTCCCATTCCCAGTCCCCGTCCCGACCGGAACCAGTACCAGGGCGCCCATGGATATACCAGTGGTGCTAAACCCAACATGTCTCGTGAGTAGATTATTCGGTATTGCTGATCGAGACTTACACGGTGGAACAAATGATGGGTTACCCAGAGGATTAACACTGCGCCCAAAAAGGCATTTATAAATCGGGTCCTGTGATGCTTTGGCGCAGGAGGGGCTGGTGCGATGTAATAGACTGGAAGAGGCACATGGGTTGTTGCGCCATAGTGCTGATGATATTGTGGACTCCTATTCATTTTGAGGAATTTAGGGATCAAACGTAATTAAAAACTAGGCGAGTCTCGTGAAAGGTTCGGCCTATAGAGATGATGTAGTAGTGGTGGTGTATCGCCATTTGACAATCTCAAGGCGAATTATATCCTTGACCAATGTGGCTGCGCCGCAGGATGGCTCGCTGCGACCCACGCCCGAACTGCGGTCTTCCATGTGGTTCATCCCCGATGGCATGTGGAGTTCTGTTCTTTTTGTGGTTGGGCGGCTATCGTCGTGGGGTCACGTGGGGCTGGAGATGGGTATCTTGATTTGCTTGACAGTTGTTAAAATAGACTCTACGAGTGGTGTTTATCATACATTCTGGTTCTATCTATAGGCAGATCTGTGATGAACGACTAGTATTGGTTGCTTTAGGCAATAGTATGTGGATATCTCAAGGGTAGGTTTGCGGATCGCGCGCTATCGTACTGTAAATCAAATTAGTACGGCGGTTTCGGCCATTGGTATGTAGGATACATTTAATTATGAGTAAAACCTATGACGAAGCGACACGCGATATGTTACAGGATCAGAGAGGAGCTGATAAGATTTACATTGAATACTGTTAATTGAATTATATACACTACTGTAGTGGTTTGGGCTTGAACTCTTAACGGAGATATACCACCCTCTCCTGTTGGCGAAGATCCTGGATTCGTATGATGGATCATCCCCAGGGTTCTTGCGAGCTTCCGGCGCACAACATATAGCTATATGATGACAGTCTGCATCACTGCGCCGTAGTCGCTGTGACATGACTCACGTATCAAAAGATAGGAGACGAGTCGGATTGCATGCTTCCCACCCACTCACGTTCACGGAGCGCTCTGTGAAATAGGCGTCCAGTCAGGACAGCAGTCTATTGGTGAGATATGAGGACACAGTCATGTACCCCACAGCAATGACTTGCTATTTCACTGCTCGATCGCTATCGTCATCAATCTCCTACCTGTATTCGATACTAAAGACTTTCATATAATTATACTATATAACAAACCCTCCTGAAGTTTTAGATGGTTTGATCGCCAGTAACCGCGCTGCACGACGCGAGTCACACACACGTCGTCAGGTGTTTTACAGTCGACGCCCTCTCCATGCTCTCCCTCCGGATGCTCGTGTTTCGGTTTCTAGCTGACAAACGGGTTCGCAATTTCATGACTTTGCTTTCTAACTGTTTTTGTGCCACAGCCACTATCCCCATTAGGCACAACAACCGACAGCCTCTGGGTTCAGCGAAAAAAATTACACTTTCCTGTATTCAAGCAGAGCTCTTGTGAATACATGTCTCAATCTTGCCACCACAATTGCTTTGTCTCTGTAATTTTCTCTCTTTTTTGCGTCTTTTTTTAGATATCACTAGTGAGTATATGCTTCGCAATCCAGTCGACATCAATGCATTGGGTGTTAATCAACTTCCGTAAAAGCCCAATCATGTCCGAAGAGAGCCCCAAGCGCCAGCGCCTCACATTCCAGCAGCAGATTTTGCCCCCGGAGGACCCCGAGCGTGAACTTCGCGATATGTTTGCTCAGGCTAGGCTTTAGTCGAATAATTTGGTTTGCAAACTTTTGTGTCTGATCTCGTAACAATGTCGCTCCTTTAGTCCCTCCTTGCAATTAATACGCATATAGATTATGTGTCTTAAGCAATGCATCTCTTTGTACCGTTTGCTCGTGTGCAGCCCCTCAGAAACAAGAAAGCAGCTGATTATTAATCTACTGATTAAGCAAAAAACACCCCCTTCTTTTCCTAGAAACGTGCATTTGAATTGGAGCCCATGAACGAGCATGGAGAGGGCGTCGACTGTATTTTGCCCATCAGCGCCCAAAATTTGAATCCCTGCCGAAAATTCGGCTGTATGTCGTTTGGCGCGGGTAAGAACCTCAAATACAACCAATCATGGCATGCTAGAGATCTGGGCCTGGGGCAAGGTGTCGCTGGCGGGGACAACAAACAAAGGCGCGCCAGTGTCGCGAATTGTCCAATTATAAAAGGATTAGGAAGCCTTGTTATATAATTAAACTACTGCTTCTACGGATCACTCGTTGACCAGTTGTATTTTCAACCGACGGAAATAACACGCTCCGAGTTTTCTCAGCCTGTCTTCCGCCTCTAAGATGGTCAACATCAAACATTGGGTATCTGGTGTCGCCGTTGTGATGCATCGGTCACATGCACCTGACGTAACTTGTGACCCGCTGGGGTCTTCTCGCCATTCGAAATCTGGTGTCATTAGTCTCTCAACCTCAACCAGGAAGGACGTGGTCATACCATCAAAGATGAATGCAGGCTATCTTGATTATAGTTTCTGACCTGTGGTGCCAGCCGGCCAGTGCAATTGTTTCCTGGCTGAGGCTCTTCCGTGACACCTGGGTTGAAACCACCTTACCTAACCCGGAGAGATAGCCTTTCCTCCGCTTCATCCTTGAGTTGAGTCCTGGTACCCCTGGGAACGTACTTAGACTTTGCCACTGCACGAAACTACTCACTTTGAACATTTGAGTATTTGGACGTCCCGTCTTGGCCCGGCCATTCTCTCTGTCCATTCCGCTGCTGGGGAATACTATCTATGTATCCCTAGGATCACTGATGAACTTACCACATTGATCTTCCGATAAACTACGGCCGCATGGTAGATTGGCTAACCAATGGAACGACGGGCGGGATCAATCATGTCACTTATCTTTGACTCGCTCGCACGCGGATTGGTCGGTCGGAGCCGAAAAGGCGCGGGAGGACCCTGAGAGGGAGCTTCCATCACGTCGCGATGGCGGGCCGACGCGCGCTCCATGACTCGACTCGCCGAAAAAGGCAGGCAGCAAAGCATGCCGCGCCCATGCACAAACAATGCGCCCTGCTTCGTGTCGGGCTCCCGACGCACTATATATCCTGGACAGCGCAGCACCAACGCCCACCATATCCGCCCTCATTTCACAATGCCTTACTCATATACTCCCGCAAATCCTACGCTCCACCGTGGAGGTATTTACGCCAGCTATCGCATATCGCTCCTTACTGACAAATGTTTGGGGGCGTCGTAGGCGCGTGTCTGGAGTGCCGCCGGCGCAAACTCGTGAGTAAAATTCCAATTCTTGGTATTTGTCATGGATCTCCAGCTTAAGCGCCATCGTTTTCAGAAATGCGATGGCATTCGGCCCATATGTGGTTGCTGTCAACGGGGAAAACGTGCGACCCAATGTAACTTTGACCCGCCCGAGGGACGCGTGTTCGCTCTCCAGCAGCGGATTTATGAGCTCGAAGAGTCAATTCGGGCAATCGAGTCCCGGCCAAGACGCTCCCGTCGCGGGTCTCCAGAATCCCCTAGCAATGCACCTGAAGCTTGGTTCACAGCTACAGTGCCGATATTGAATGCTAATCAGTATGATCAATCATACTTTACGCCTCAGTTGATCGACTTGCCCGCGTCCGTGGACTGGTCTCCAGATATGGCTATCGATTCACCTGCCTTATCCTTTGAAAGTAGGTTATTTCCCCCAGATTACTCAACTTCCCCGAGTGGGTTCTACAGCCGGAGAAGCAAATTGATGTTGTATACCCGCCTGTCTCTCGGCCTGCTATCCCCTTACTGGGCTTTTCTCACATTTGATCTTTTCACAGTGTACGAACCTTCATCCTCTGGCCCATTAAGGCAAGGTCGATCTACGCAAGACTGGCTTTTTAATACGCCGTTGAGCTCCCTGGTGGGGCCAGTAGAGACCGACCCCTTGAGTGCCTTCGCTTTCCTAGCTCGTATGCCTCCCACAATGTCCTTCGAGCCTGCGACTGTCTCTTTGCTATCATCACCCTGCATGACTTTCTGTAGGCCCATTTAATTTTCTGTTCTTGGGCTCTTGGCTCAACTTAGTTTAGGATCGCATCATTCATGGCTCGCCGCCGTGAATATGGTCTTCAGATCGATGAAGAGAGCTTTCTCACTAGCTTTGCGCTCCCACCGGATCACCCATCTGCTGTTCGCCCGGTGAGTGTCCTCATGCTGAAAATGTTGAGCTTGGAGTTTATGAAATGCGATCGGTGACTCAAAGGCTCTGCGTAATGCCGTATACTTGCTGGCATGCCACGCACTCAGCACACGAACCCCCGCACTGGCACAATATGAGTCGTTGTTCGTGGATAAAGTTCGCCAGGGCATCGCCAACTCTCTCGAGACAGCACAAGAAGACAGCGGAGGCTTATTCACTGGTGTCATCTTAGCGTCGATATTACTTGCTCGGTATCTCCTCATTATGGGGCGGATTCGTGAGGCATATCACCAGACAGCGTCTGTCGCTCGGTTCGGTGAGTAGCTGTCCAGCCCTGTAACATCTAATCACCGAATACTCACCGCCACATAGCTATTAGCTGTGGACTTCATCAACTGTCAACATTAGATCTTAGGTCTCACAGCCCTGGGTCCCGAGCTCCCCTACTACTTCCTCCCCCAACGGACTTCATAGCCCTTGGAGAGCGCATACATGCATTTTGGGCAATATACAATTTGGACCGGACCATATCTGCTGTAGCTGGACTTCCTTCGACATTTGGTGACGACGGCTCCGATGGTGTTGATGCACGAGAACGGATAACCACGTTATGGCCACGTCCCTTGCGGGAATATCGATCCCCAGTAAGTGTACCCATATCGTAATGAAGTGAATGAGTTCTACCCTATTTATTCACACAGGAACAACTCATGCATACACCCCAGTCAACTATCTCCGACTATTTCTCCAACGTCACCCTCAATGGATCGGTTAACAGAAGAGTAATGAATCCGGGCGTACATATGCTGGAGGCACAGGCGGTAGAGATTCACCACAGAGCCCACGAAGCTATCCATCGCTCTGGTGCGGGTTTTACTCTTTTATTAATACAGTGATCCCTAACCGAATATGGAACCCAGACTCGGGGACTTCTACCCGTTTATTCGTATTGGGTCGTTCGGCCCTTGACCTACTACGTGATGCACCCCCACTCGATTATTTCGACGATAACGACTCGGAACATACGGGGTGAACCCATTTATCGTAAAGGCACTCGCGCTCGCGTACGCGTCCCAGCTCAAAATATCGTTAGCGCAGCACGGCCGTGCGGCCTACGGCGACCCGGCTATGCACCAAATTGGAGCCCAACTTGCCGGGCTTCTCAGGCGGGCCCAGCCTACAACAGGTTTGGATATTCTGGTTGGGGTACGTGTTTATCTCTCCGTTCGCTCGGTAATTCAATACACGTCGCTCATGTATGCCCGTAGGTGTGCTGTGCGTTCACTCTCGGATTTTTGAAACGCGCCTCGGGTGCAGACCAAGTGACCGAGCAACTCGAAAAAAGTCTAGCGTATCTCCGTAGTGCTCATGTTGTTCTTGGTGAGCTGAGTCTTTGTCATCTAAAGCGGGGTGGGTTGTGCTGACCGAGCTATTATCCCAAAGCGGACCCGCACCTCGAGGATCGGGATCTACCATGAACTCGGTGGCTTGCGGCCTGAACTCGGCCTCCTGACCGTGGCACCAAGAGTGCCGCTAGACCACCTGGGCAAGCGAAATCCCGCCTAGTGCAATTGCCGGATTCCCGGTCGTTCGGCTCCAATTATAGTTAATTGAATTTATGGACAATAACACAAATTGTACTGTATTTTATTCAGCTTGATCATTTTTTACTGAATATTATTTCCTTTATATTTTATAAATATGCTCTAACAACGAATCTGCTATAAGCACTTTTCAATGGCCTGAGTATTTGCGTCACAGGGGATTTCAAGCTTTGCGGGTAAAATTGGCCGGGATGTCTCGTGGTTTGAGCGCTTACGCAATCATGCTGACATCTACAATTCCGACGATACTGGGTCACACAACATTACTCTCTCGCTCCGGAAGTTGGAACCGAAACTTGGTCAAGCCCTCCGACTTAACCAAGATTAGCTCTACGGCTAAGCGAGACAAGCGATACTCAATAGGCCATAGCATGGGACTCATCGATGACTTGAACTTGGTTAACCGACGTTGAATCCCGGGGCATGTGTTTCTGAAATACTCACAATTACTTTATTGATCTATGACGCGAGGTGCCCTGGACCAATCTGACTACCCTGCTACTTGCGCTTTTTTGATAAACCAACTCAGAACTCCGAAGTTCTCCGTGATCTGCGGTAACAGTTATGCAACCGGTGCTATTATCTTCTGTCAAGGGGGTAATAATAATTTCGGCGTTGTGTTTCTCCATAATGGCTAAGACTTCGGAGGGAAACGCGTCAAGGTGTCGAACTCCAATTCGATTCTTGCCCTCTGAAGCCAAAAAACGATTGACTTTGCTTGTAGACGACCCCGCCACCCAATCTAGAGCGCGTACCGAACGAACATTACCAACCACGAGTCGTATCACCTTGCACTTGAATGGACATCGAAGACCGCAGTGAGCAATATCGTTGATCTGGAACCCCTCGGTTGGCGCGCAAATTGCTTCAGTATTTAAGGGTGTCCAATGCTGCGCACTTTCAACACACCCAATCTCAGTCTTAAGAAGAATACCAACTCATTTTCATCGACATATGGCTCCAAAGAATAAGGAGTCAGTACTGAACCGTGGTGGTATGTTGACCACTTCTTATACTCACCTCTCAAGCAAACTAATCAATAAACTACTTTTAGCTGCTTGTTTGGAGTGTCGCAAACGCAAGCTCAAGTGCGATGCTGCCAAAGTATGTATGCGCACTTTCGTTATTGGTCCAGCACTCACGCATCGTTCGCACGTATCTCATTGTATGCGCCACATTTTTACCGCGTTCTCTTGTCGCCTCCTGTCTTTAGCCTTACTGCGGTGCCTGTGTAAAGTCAAGCCGGCAGGATCGGTGTATCTATGAAGCAATAAGGAACAAGAACCTCGCAGATCAGCTTGAAGAGCGCGTCAATCAACTCGAACGCATGGTCGAACGCATGGAGCGTGAAGGATCCACGGGTATGACGGCCTTGTCCCCGACTCAGATGCACGGCTCCAGCACTGGATATGGAGTAGTCCCAAATACCCATAATGAGCTCACTTCTAGCTCGAGTATAGCTCCAAGTGGCATCCCAATGCCCCTGGCTGGCAACTATGGTACGTTTATGCCCCTCGACCACAAGTCCAACTCCCGTCAGCACTACCTGGACGCGCTTATAACGCTGCCTTGGGATGATGCAGTAGAGGCTTGGTCGAGGTTGCCAGATGAATCGCATAACTCCTTGTAGGTTCACTGTGTTCCCGGCTTAATAACCTTACAGTTACACTGACTGATTACGGTATAGGGTCGATATATTCATCACATACCTCCCCAAGTCAAATATTCAACTCCATGTCGAACGATTCTTATCGAACCTAGCCTTGCCTGACGATAATCCAAGGAGCATACATCCGGTTAGTTGGGAACTGAAACTATTTTACTTCTTCTTTTTACGATTCTCTTCATTTGATCTAGGCAATGCTAGCTGCAGTCTATTTGCTGGCTTGCTACCACTGGTCTGATTCACTAATGGCCTACGAAGCAGCTTTCCTCGCACAAGCCCGGTAAGCCAACCTTGACTAACCTATTAAGTCTGGCTGAGCTTACTGCACACCAGTACCCTCATGCAAGATGCGCTTGCCAAGAAGGATCGTCTTTTTACTGGGTTTATTCAGCCTGGTATATTGGTCACAGAGTACTTGCTAAATCGTGGCCGCTTTAGAGAGGCTTATCATCAGATCATCCAAACTACTTCATTCTGTATGGTACTACCAGCTGATTGGTTTAAATACTAACACGTTTGAACTTCAGGCATGAACTGCAATTTACACAAGCTGAAGTCCTCCATCTTGGGCCCTATGATGTCTGGTTGCCCCAGTGGATTACTGCCACCACCAACTGACGGTGTTGAGCTTGGAGAACGCATCCTCGCATTTTGGGCAGCGTTCATGTTAGATCAAAAGTGCTGCATCATGGGCCTACCGAGCTCATTCGGAAAGGCTGATGAACTAGACACACGCGGCCGTATCGACACCGTTTGGGTGAGCATAACAGATATCCGCCTGGTCTTGATGGTAGCTGAAATCCGCCTGTACAGCCCAATACTATCACCGAATACGAAGAAGGTCATATCACACATGCTGATTCGATGACCCTTCGTTTCCTGTGCACCGATGGCCCCCAAATCATGTTGCAGGAGAGTGAAGGCGGATTCAAAATCCGCTTGCAGAGCTTTGCTCTGTACAAGTTTGCGGGAGATTGTGAGTTGACACGAATCAAATGCAAATTGTCTACTGATATGGAATAGCCGAGATGGCTCCCGATGATGTGGGCCTCGCTATTTCTCAATTCATCAGGCGTCTGCCTGCTCCAGATCCTAACGACCCAGTGAACATGCCAAGTTTGGCTGTGGCACATATAGTCTCTCACGCAGCCATGATTCGGCTCTGCGCACGATCATCGGCAACCCAGACTATGGATGGTCGGGCTCTCGAAGCTTCGCTCAGCTGTGCGAGGATGATTCATTTGCTTACCGTATCAGACTTTGATATGTGGAGCTTAGATATCGTGCTTTGCGTAAGTGGGAGCTCATGTTTCATGTTTAAATTCGCGGCTCATGCTCGGAATAGTATATCTGGGCTGACTGTGCAAAGATCTTGGCTCGCTATATCAAGGAGAAGGAACAAGGTGGCGCTCTAGCAGAAGGCACTCGGTTGCGGCCTGCCCTGGCAGCGATTTTAGCGGGTTTGGCTAGGGCCGGACAGGTTTATTCCGTCATTAGTGAGCAAATCGTGCCCGAAGCCACGCGTTCATAGGCTGACTAACCGCCGCATTGCAGACTCCGAGGTTCAAATGGTAGAATCTTTGATTACATCCCTCGATGGTTGAGCGAATATATGTATGTATCTACGAGTGATGAAAGTGAATCGATATATCGTATTGTGGCTGAAGCTGATTTTACCTGAATTGGCGCGTTGCCATGCGAGCCGAACGTGGCATGTTCCGTTGATAGTCCGCGGGATGTCACGTGATGCGTCGTATATGTGTTTGTGCAAATCAAGAGGCTCCGTTACGGGCGTCGCCCACCACAAAAAGGTTCCGCGTTCTTTTGCCTCTGTCGCTCTTTCACCAACTTTGAATCTATTGCTTGATTTTTCTTCTCTGCATTTATATTATCTTAATCGCAGACATGTCGTCGCACACGCTCGTTGTTAACCGCACCCCGGTCCCCTACTCGCCTACTGGCAGGCATCCGTACAACGGTTTCCGTAACACGCAAAGTACTCACTACCCTCGAGCCTTTTGCCACTACACTCCGGTAGCTTCCGCGTATACCTCTTCTGCTCAAATGGTGGTCACCCTCGATGGAGCCCCTTCCCTGCGCCCTTCGGTCAAGTCACGAAAACGGGTAACTCCCCACCAGCTCAAGCACCTTGAGCGTGTGTTTGCCAGTGAAACACATCCATCGAGAGGCAGCCGTGAAGAACTTGCTCGTGAACTTGGAATGTGCGTTTTTTTTTTTCAGTCAACTTGCTATTCATTTCGGCGTTTGTTTGTCCTTGGCATTATATATACCGCAAAGATCAAGCCGCCTTTCCTTTGTTTATCAACTTATGCCCATATGTCTTGCTTCTTTGCTAATATATTCTGATATACAGGGAGCTCAAATCCGTCACAATCTGGTTCCAAAACAAGCGCCAGTCAATCAAGCGCAACGTGCTCACCAACGGCGGCCCCAGCCGCACATCTTCTACGTGTGATGACTCTATGTCCGAGGGCCGCTCGTCGCCTCCACTCTGTTGGTCGAGCTCCGAGTCTCAAGCCACCGACTCGAAACCCGCAACGCCTCGTGACGAAAACGACCTCAAGTTTGATGAGGATGATGTTCACTACAAGGAGACACTCGCCGCTCAGGCACTATGCGACCTCCTTCTCAGTGCTCCGCGATGCAATACTCCCTCTACATGAAGAAAAGTGTTCCCATCTTCTCTTCGTAACCAAGCGCGGGACCTTTTTACTTCTATTTTGGGACATTATTTTTCAGCCCGCGCCTTGTTCGTTTTTGGACTTTGTGTTGCTGTTGAAGCATTTTTTTTCACACTTGTTGATGACAAGGTTGCTTTCAGCTTGGACTCACCCGCTCTTTCCCCGTTTTGACTCCACGCATCTCTCTGTGTCAGCTGCTTTGGGGGCATTGTCGTATTTACACTACCCTGTGCTCATCTGTTCATCCCTGTAATCTAGTCCGCTAACTCTGTTGGTGGAGGCTAATGTCGCTGCATGTGGATTCGGATCACTTGTACACTACAACCACTCGTGGATTACGATTCAATTCGTGTGCAGTCTTCATATGTTGTCGTGGAAACGGCTAATATGAATAAATGTGTCTATAGAGGTGTTCGATGCGGAATCAAGGGTGTTGAATTCTAATCAGGTGAATGCGCGTGGGACCGGTTGGCGAATACAAGTCTCTAACATGCTAGTTTAACGAGCACCATCTGGGCAAGCGCTTTACCCTTTCTTTTCGAGCTAGCCTGGTAGACATCCAACACAGGAGAAAGCATTGGGCCACTAATCGTTGAAATTGGCTGCGATCAATGAACATGCCAATTCATTTTTCTCTAGTCAAATAAGAAATACTTCCGACCCTAGTGTGATGCTTCTATATTAGGTTGCTCTTAGGCTCTGATCAGGGCCCGGTCGTAAACGAATCTAGCCGGCTAGACCAAGCAAAGTTTAAAATGTCACATCCGCCATAGTGAACCTATCCTTTCATAGTCTACTACCACATGTTAGGTAAAAATCTCCAGATGGCGTATCATGAACACCTTGATATACCTTAATCATACCGCTCCGGCAAATAAAAACCGAAACTCAAATAATATACATCATTCGACGTTACTCGTTTCATTGGCAATATCTCCCCGGGTTTGGCTCTGAGACGTCAATATGAGTGCCAGTCCAGTGCAGTTTCAAAATTTTTTGCGTGTTGCGAGGGATCAGGAATCCACATTTGCTTGGTGAGTGAGCGGATGCGAATACGCAATACACATTCAGGCTTTGTTTGGGCGTCGCGCCGGATGAATTGAGTGGATTGAACAAAGGATGGATATCTATTGACCAATAGAAGACGATACTTGTGTCTGTGGCGTACCGGAGTTCCGAGGTCATCCAAAGCTTGGTGGCTGACTATTGTGCAAATTTGGTTTACCTATCGTATCTAATCTGGCTATTACACTTCTAATTTCACCAGCTTGCAGCAATTCCTACAGGAGCGAGCCGTTCGTCTTATACCATGACCCCCCACCCATGCTTCTCTAGATCTTTAACCGTATCACGCACACATTCTTGCAAACCCTTGAATTCAATCCCAAGCATCTTGTTGGCTTTGGTGTGGCTGAAAACGATGTGGTTGAGTGCTTTACCGGACCCCGGAATCCCACGGGGAAATTCAGGGGGAAGATCGAGAACATCCACTGGCACATTGTTAGTCGAAATACAGTCGATCAAGGGACGAGTAGTACTCACAAGCATCTTGCCAACAAAAGGGCCCCGAAGACGTGATGAACCTCTGTCCGCCTGCTTCTTCGACTTCGAGCGCGCGTACATGTGCCAATGCAATATCTTGCACGTGAACGAAATTACTATGCATATACTCAGCAAACGTGCTGAACGAGCGGCGTCATCACTTACAAATTGGGTACGAGCAATGTTCCTTACTAATCGATTCCTTGTTATGCATAAAATTATATAAAGTGGCGATTGAAGTATTCAGAGCATTGGGGTTAGAAACTTGATGTAAAAAAGGGCCGAGGACCTGTCATTGATTCGTCAACTAAATACTTTGCCTCTTCACAGTCTCCAGATACATACGAGAGATGGGCAGCAGGTAGCAATGTCCCAATTGGGCTTGATGTTCTTGACAAATTCCCATGCAGCTTTTTCAGCGAGAGTCTTGCTAGCGCAGTACTTCTCTGATCCCGACGCATATTTGCCTTTTTCTTCAATCTCCTTCTCGGAAAGCGTGTTCCAGTCGTTCTGCAACAGTGTATATCCTAGTTAGTTTGTTCTATCAGTGGTGGCATAACCCACCTCCGTATATATGGTTCCTGGGGTTTGAGGTGATACATCCCGTCCGTAACCGACGCCACACTGGATGTGATTACTACACGCTTGACAGCCGATCCGAATTTATGTGCGCTTTCCAGAACCCCAGTTGTGCCTTTGATAGCCGGATCAATTATATCTGCACCACAAGATTAGCTAAATAAGTTAGATATAATAATACTTCCTACCCTTTGGATCCTCGCTGGCGAAATGGAACGGTGAAGCAGTATGCGCAATACCATGTACCCCTTTGACTGCTTCATCGAAGGCGCCCTCCTGACCATGGATGGTTTGAGATGCTATATATTAACAGATTGAAGTTAAGGGCTTGCCTTTCCGACATCTTCAACTATTATGTATTGGAATCTGTCGCCGTATGATTTGAATAGGTTGGACAGATAATCGCCTTTGGAGGTAGAGCGCACTGTGCCTCTGGGTACGAGAGACTATGTTATCAATAAATTGCCCCTAGTGACGGGGTTACGTTGAGACCTACTTGACGTTATACCCGGCTTCGAGAAGAGTTCGACACACCCAGACAGCAATAAATCCGCTCGCACCTATGAAGGTGTTCATGCGACAGTAAACATCCCTATTTAAAGCGACTCACCAGTAACCAAAACAGTCTCGTTTGCTTTAATAGAGGGCATGGCAGTAATATATTGGAGATGATATTGGGGTACATGGAGAGAGATGACTTGCTATATATACCATTTATTGGAATTGCATCGGATGCCGTCTCGAATCATTGAGTACTAATGGGGCCATCAGAAGTAGGATTCTAAATCCATTATCAAATTAATCACAAGCCGAAGAATTGATTTTCTCTGGTGTCTGAACAACTTCCCACGATATGTCTGGGTTGACTCTTGTCTGTGAGCATCATCTCAACATCTATTTCTTGGCGCTCATATTGGTTTAGTCATCTTTCTATCCCAACAATGAAAGAGAGCTGGTCAAGTGGAGGTTTACATGGGGTACCGTAAACAATGTGGCGTTTGTATGAGCGGGGGTGGAGGGCATATAGGTGTAGGATGATCATGAGTCAGGAAAGAGAGGTTTATGAATGCTGTGGAAGTAGTCGAGTAATTAAGATTGCCTAAGTCCAAATAAAGATTGGGTGTATTTGGTCGTAGGGGGTGAGCATACACACCCCGACTGAGTCCAGAGTTCAAAACCAATGTATCTATTTTGAATAAGTGCAAAACGGCCATCATAATTCCATGCGTTATGAATTGGTAATCTAACCCTGTTCGGCCACTCTAGGTAAGCTATGGCAAAATAAACGGATAGGAATTTCATTTCTGCGGCCAACCTCATTTTAAACAGCTGGGAGTGACTAAGCTATGGGGGTGAGTCCATTTCTGTGGGTGTTTGGAATCCAAGAACTTATCACGTGTAGGCGAGAGGATATCCTCGAATTAGGTACGTGGTTTTTTGCCCCTGAGTCTGTCAGGGGGAGGAGGTGGCGTTTCTGCCTCTTCAAAGAGAACATGGCGTTTTGGCCTAAAGGACAAGACGCATAGAATTACGAAATATACCAAAAGCGCCTGGAAAGGAGCATAAAAAGGACAAAGGGACAATAGGAATCCTCTCTTAAAAATGAGACAAGTGTTTTCTCCGATCTCAATCATTCAATTTCAGCCACCGGAGGCCTTGATATCTGAATCGTACGGCTATGGGCCATATAATATCAATGTTACAGAGGCGTTAGTCTAGAGATGAGTGCGTGGTACCAAACTCGACTTCAACAATGCTCGAGATTTGGCCTATGATTGGTTTCAATAGGCGTCAGTCTAAGGCCTCTATTGACATATATGCGGTGGCTGGAGTTATACCTTGTCCCGTGTTCACAGATGTCCGTATTTAGTATCCTCTACAAGACCTCCCATTAGGTACGAATCAAATTCGAATAGGAGAACCAAAGTCTGCCTATGAGAAAAGGAGTATAAACAACTATATAATTTCTGTCTGGAACCAGTTCCGGTCGTAATGCAGAGTAATTATGGTTAATATTCTTCAGCATACAAACTCAAGGAACGGTCCCACAGCAGCGGCACATCTATGTAATTCTGCTGTGATCATAACATCTTATATAGCGGAAGTTGGGAGGCGATTGTCGTTTCTGCTCAATACTAAAATCTGAAAGAGTCCTTGATCGTTTCGAAAAAGGCAAGCCGCAGTTTTCGAACAATACTCAGCCATTATCCGGGGAGGAGGGGGGAGGCCATGTGCTGCGTATGTTATTAGATTAAAACAAATGAGGTCTGGTCCTTTGCCAGAGAAATTATTCGAATACTACCTATCGAATCTGTAGATAGACAATTGGTCTTTGTTACTGTGTCTAAAAATCCTAGAATATGCATAACTCCACGGCCATCGAGTTAAACATGGTATATGCAGACTAAACTGCTTGATGAAAACAGTAACTAAAATGTGTAGTTAAATGCAAAGTCGGGGCCAACAAGCGAAAAGGGTTGGTACATGGGAACGAAATAGATAGCACAATAGACTAACGAAAAGGAACAACAATACATAAAAATCGAGAACTAAGCTACGGAGGCAGTCCAAAAATATGATCAAATCGAGATAGAAAGCCGACAGAAGGCCCAAAGTGAAAAATAGCACAATAACCCATAAGCATGGACAAAAATCAGAAAATACGTAATACGGAAACCATGGGATCATTGCCCAGCTCGTTTGGGCCTTGCAAGTTCGCTAGCAACGTCCAATTTACGCTTAATGCAATCAGCACCAAACTCACGTGCATCTTTAACAGTTGGCTCCCTTTTCTCCACCTCCGCTGTGGGCTTTGGTTGTGTGCGCCTCTCGCTATTACCAGCAACCGAGACCTTGGCCACATCCATTCCCCATTCTGTACTCCACGCTTTCTTGCGAGCTAACTTCGCATCACCAATTCTAGTGCTAGTTGATGATCCGGCTAAACGGTGTCGTACGGCCTCTGATACTGGTTTGCCCTCTGCAATCGCGGTACGGAGCTCGCTACCACTAGTCCTTTCCTTTTGCTTCTCTTTTTGCTTCTCCTTTTGCCTTTCCTTCTCCTTCCATTCGGATTTCTTTTCGTGTATCCATCTCTTCATCTCCGATTGGAAGGCCTCGCCACTCACGCCTTTGCGAGTGAGCTCCATTGTTTGGCTCGACGGTCGAAAGGATTCACGGTAAATCTCGGGCCTTCGGACTCGTCTGACGAAGACAATAGTAATTTGCGTTTCTTGATTCGAGATTGGGACGAGGAAGAAGACTGGCCGCTCGGAAGAGGTGAGGAAGAATCCTTGCGCTTACCCAAGAGGGTGAGAGGTGAATGTTTGGACTCTGGATCGTTCCTTTCCATACGTGAAGGCACGGGGAAAGGTTTAGTTGTCTTGGATGCGGAAGAAAGTGACTTGAGAGTGGTACTGGAATTGGCATTTGACACCGTATCGTTGACTCCACCTGAGTTGGGACTCGACTTAACAGCATTGCTCCACATCCCCCCAACCTTGCTCATCTTTGGTTTATCGACCGGATTTCGAGGAGCCGTCAATGCCTTCTCTATCACGCTGGATATTGAGATGTTTCTAGAACTAGAAGCGATCACTGAAATGGGTGATCTCTTAGAAGAAGAATCCGCAGGCAATTGGTAGATGGCAATTTGGTGCTGTTGATCAGCGCAGACGAGTTTGAAGATCCAAGGGCGGAGCGAGATACCAAGCTAGCAATATCTTTTGAATGCGATTGAGCTGTGCCTTTAACACCTGACCGAACGGTCCTCCCCGGATTGCCCTGAACAGTATCCTTCCCGGTAGATGAGCCAGGCAGTTCCCGTACCGGTAAATCCGCCAAGGTCTGAGACTTTTCGGGTCCAAAAACCTTGTTGGGGCTCTCTCTAGTTGAATTTGCGTCCTTATGCACAGGTGCATTCGCCCGCGCTCCGGTAGGAGTTATGACCGTATCCGAGCGCGTTAGTTTGAGGACGCCAGGGATGGAAATGGAATTTGATTGGGAGGTGGCCAAGACTTTGATTGATTTCGTATCAGGGGAAAGGTCACCCCGCGCCGACTGGCTAACTCTGGATAAGTCACCAGGGGACGTTTGCTCGAGCTTCGGGGTCGATATCATATCGACAGAGTTGGTAAATGTCGCTGCCATATTTTCATTTGGCTTCGCGGATGGAGTATGAGGCTTCTGGGACTTTGAACCTTTTAATTGACTATCGTCTTGGCCGGGCTCAGTCGTTTCACGCAGGTGTTCCTCGCCCCCTTTACCATCAACGGATGCTTCGACCGCGCCATACTTCTGGGTTTCTTGCCACGCGCTTTGCTGCTTCGATTTCTGACCAGTGCGCACTGAACTGACTGAAGGTCTCGTATGTCGCTTAGGATCGATTGGGGCTGCTGATCGGCGTCGCAGGGGAGGAGGGTCAGCAAATTCCTTTCCAGACCGGGTTCTACGACCTAAAATGACTGGCACGTCGTCTAATCGAATAAGGCGTGAATGATCGGGGGACCTACCGAGTAATAAAAATCATTATATCAGGTTAGAATTTTATTCCTTGAAGTAAACAATTCACTTACTCTTCGGTTTGTACCCATCCAACCCAACCTGGTTGGTGCGCCTGTCGTTTCCTTCGAGGAGGTGTGCTGGGGTTGCGAGTTTGAGAAGCACCAGCCACAGGAGTAGTGGTTCTGCTTGTGTTGGACACACTCGTGGCAGTGTTCTTTCCTTTGCCTTGAGCTTTGCTCTGGGGAGCTGAGTGTGTACTTGTGCTTGAACTAAGGTCGGGGGAATCGGAACTTGACTCGGAACTTGACTCTGAGCTCGATACTGAGCTTGACTCTGAATCAGAGTTCGAGTCGAGAGTTGAAAACGAGAAACCAGGAAGATTTGACAAATCAAGCTCGAAATTTGGCATAGGGAGTTGACCTGTGCTGAGGACTGATAGAGATACAGGGGCTATGTAACGTTCGTCGGCGGGAGCTTTGGATGCATTAGAAGACGTATCGGGAGGAGAGAGGAGCTGGAGTGAAGGAGTGGATACAGAAGCCGCAGTAGGAGGAGCAGCACTGATAGTAAGCCGCAGTTTCTTTGTGGTTGGAACGTCTCCCAGGGCTGTGGCCTTGATCTTCTTCGTCGTGGTGGTGGAGTCAGCAGACGTCACAATAGCATCCACAGAGGCTGTTGAGCGTTTGACCAATGTGGAAACAGGGCCATGATCCTCTCGCTCATCCCCCCCTTGCTGGCGCCTCATTCGTTCCTGAAGCGACAGGCTGAGAATACTGACGCCCATTTCAACTAGTGGAACGAGTGTCCGGCGTTTAGTTCGTTTACTGGACCGCTTTGCACATTGCTGTGGTGAGGCTGAGAGAGGGGCATCAGCAGAGTGAGGTTCGGGTATACTTGGTACAGTGGGTGTTGACTCCTCGGCCGGAAGATCGTCGCAGCCAAGTGCGCGTGCCACTTCCTCAGGGGTATTCCAGCCAAACATTCCGCCTAAAATATGGGTTGCATCACGCCGAACCTTATGTCGCGGCCTTTCGTAGATCGCTACAATGTTCGGCACAGGCCTGTCATCCCGAGCAAACATACGCGAAGATACGATGCTACGTCCCCCCTGCATCGCGAGGGAGATGGTTTCGCAGTGATGATAGGGTGTAAAGTGTTTTGGGTAAGAGGCTACAATCAGGCTGTGGTGGTCGCAGGGAGCAGGCAAGTCTGTTGGCTCGTGTTTCTCACCACAAAGTCACGTGATCGCTGAAAATAGGGGGAGTGATCTGATAGTGACTGTTCGGGCGTTTTTTTGTCTGTTTTGTATAGCTTCCTGTTCTAGATACCTCATATTAACTGTCCGCAACCAGCGATCATTTTTTTGAAATTTTAAAACACTGATCTACATGGCAGATAAGGAGCCTACATCCGCTGGGTTCCAGCCATAAACACATACCCTAAGCCCTACCAAACAAATGACTCGGCCTGATATCCATATGTACTCCATCAGCATCTGTATTCTCACTGCCTGTACTGATTGATTGCCAATAAATACCTCACCTTGCACACGCTCCTTGAGCAAGGTTACGTTGGATGAGGTTGCACTGGCGCCCAGCGCATTAGCTGTGTAAATCGACTGTGAAGTGGCTCCGGTAGTTCTCTGTACTAGTATCAAGTCAGCTAAACTATGTTAGAATACAAAATTTTAAGTCTGGCCAGGGAAATCGATAGGATGCCTCTCCATAGCTCACGGCCGCCCCGCACCAAAAGCACCTATGCGTACGTCCCACGAACTTCTACCAACGACTTCAAGCTGGGACAGACTAGCTTGAGAATGTACCAAAGTCTAAGATGCACCTATAGTGCCTTATAATATTACATATATTACATGTGTAAACTTGGTTGCAACACTTGCTAAACCTACTCCACCCTTCGTCATTCGCTACAACGTACTTGGTTCCAGAAGCCCGTCGGCCAGTCTGGGGTAACTTGGCAGATTCAGCTAGGCTATGCATGATTGGACTCACTGTTTTGGTGGTATTGCCTTCTGTTAACGTGGTAAACTTTGTCGACACTGTCCTCTATACTTGATTTGATCGTTATCGTGTCACCCTTGACGATTGGGATTCTATCCCTATCTATGCCGACCAGTAAGTGTGTTTTATTCGCAGCAATACTTTTTTTTATAGAAATACGGAACCAAACTAGAATCCAAAAAGACTAAAGGAATCCGTTCCCAATTTTGATTGCTCAGCAATCCTACTGAGTTACTTAGATTATTTCCTAGACATGATCGATTACATCCAACTAATACGGGTTATAGCCACTCTGCCTGAGTCTAAAATCGCTGTTGGCCGCATTATATTCACCCAGCGTGTTGAAGCTCTACAAGATCGAACACACACAAAATTGCTACTATGCAAGGGTGGCGATTGTCTCGTTTCATAATAAAATGACCTTGAGTAGTCCAAAATCTACTATTCAAGAGCAACACTTGCCCCGAGCTCGTTCATGCCAGGTTTCCTGAGGCCCGACAGGTACCCCCCTTGACCTTGGGTTTAGTTTGGTCTCTTTGCACATATATAATTGGTCTCGGTCTTTCAACCGGTTGAATATCTCTGCATTCGATACAACCGTTGAATGAAGGGTAGATTCTGTGGTCATACGTAACACTCACCATGTACTAACTTCTGGAATGCATTATCAACGTTGGTACCTCGTTTTCCTGATACCTCAGCAAAGAGTAAGTCATGTTCGACTTCATATGTAATCACGGTTAGGCTAGAGCACATCCTCGTGTACAGCGAGCTGCTTACGTGCGAATGCCCGAGCAGAGTTTGTCTCTACTGTTCTCTCTCCTGTTCGGTCGACTTGGTTTCCGATCAGTATAATTGGTGCATTTTCATCAACGTGTGCGCGAACTTCAGTCAGCCATTCAAGACATTTATCGAAGGATTCCGTGTCGGCAATACTGTACACAAGAAAGACCCCGTGGGTACCACGATAGAGTCTACCAACTCCCCATCAGCATACCCACACAAAGGCGTAGTAATGAAAACACCTACGGCTTGGTCATTGCACGAAAAGCCTCTTGGCCAGCTGTAATATAATATATGCATCAGACTTGAACAACCGGCCAATGTGATGGGCCGACCTGTATCCCATAACACAGTCTTGACGAGTTCTCCGTGGGCAGTCATAAAACGATTGGCGATATCCATACTTGGACCAACTGTACTGGACAAAGTCTCGAGCCGCTCTTCTTCGGGTTTGGTAAAGTATTGCAACACTAGGCATATGTCGATGAACATAACTTTTCTCTCACTCACGCAGCGGCGACCACTCACTCATCGACTTTCCCACGCTCCTCTGTCCAACAGTAATGATTTTGAACTGATAGTACGACTCTTCCTCTGCGGCCAATCGTTCATGTCCGATAGGGAGGACAGTCACATCAAGCTTGGCTATTGCCCGTTATGTCAGGAACGATCAACCGCAGCCAACAGACAAGCACTTACGCGGACGATCTTCACAAAGGCGAAGCTCGACTCCAAGCTCTCCAACTACTTGCGAAAATAACACAGGTCGGAACTCTGCCCATGTTACCCCGGAAGATGTTTGGACACGTGTGGTGAGCCAACGCCGGCGTTGCGAGGAACCAGGTGGGAAATATTGCTCGAACGCTTCTTTAGAGGATATCAAAGCTGTCTGATATCAATCTATATAAGTAAGATGTACTCATAGAACACTTTTACTTGCTTCGTAATCATTTGTCCAAGGAATCAGGGCAGTATGCGATGTGGCTTCTGCATCCTCTGATGGGCAGTAAGTGACAGTTAGCAACCGAATCTTCCCTAGGGCTGGGCTATATGGCGGCAAGCTCTAGGTGTCATATTAGATACGAGTTGGTATATAGTGTGGATTCTTTTGTTTTACCGGAGTATGCGATGGTTGTGGCCGCTCAGGCGCAGTATTGTCAATGGCTCCCAAGGGATCCCCCTCGCTCAATCCCTGCAGTTGGCGGGTATCAACCATGGTGAAAATGGGGCCTAATTGTGATTAAAAGGTGTGTTTATGGGAATGATAAGACGATGGTAGAAGCAAACTCGATGACCAAGGGAGCCACAGGGGGATCTGAGGCTGTGTATTGATCGAAGGCAATAAGTCAGGTGACCGTACTCTCTCATTCCTCTAATTTGTAATTTGTAAATAAAGGTTTGCCTAAAGTCAGCACTCCTAACCCGCAGATTCTTGACTTCCAGATTTTGCATTGAAAAGGTGCGTGTTGCGCCACTTTACTATTGGTTTATAAGCTCGACTAATGTCTTCCCATACTGCAACCAAAGGCTCCGACTGTAGATCTCAAAGGGTCGATCGATGTGCTCGAATCGAAATTTCCGCGCATGGGCTTAGGACTATCTTATTCTTTCGCCGAACTTTAAGATAAATTTAGAACACGCTCATGCTCTACGGAACTTGCTTTCCTGAAAATATTCATTTTGTAGAAAGTTCGTCCCGGCCGTAGCATTTCTAATTTGTAGCCAAATACACAACGTGTGTCGGGACGAATGGCCTCTGCTATCAATGTGTTGAAATCTGTAGAGTGTACGAGATTGTTCTGCAATCGATTCAAGTGGTGAACCATCGGTGTATGCGCAGCATGTGGAGTACACATAAGCCATATCTGTAGAGTATAAAAGGGCCACGTTCGACCCCCTAATGCTAAACGGATCCTATTCTTGTAATGACTCAGTATTTGCTCTTATACAATCTGCTGACTGTATGCATAAATTGAATTGTTATTTCAACACCGTGTGCCAAAAGCGTACGTTGAAGTTGCACAGTTTGAGAAACCTTGCCTACGACTACTTTCCTTCCGGTCAATTCGCAAGATCTGATCGCCGGCATTACGACACCCTTTGGATTTTTTTGCATTTCAGGAGCCCTTTCTGGGCACTTATCTCATGATAAATTACTAAAAAGATATGTATTCAATGTCTCGAAGGGGCCGAGAAGCTAGTCAAGTATGCTCACTTGCCATAAGGGTCCTAAAAGCTCCCTCGACGTTTGTGCCTTCTTTTGCTGAGGTCTCAACAAAAGTGAACTTATAACGGTCTGAGAACAAGTTAGAGGGATGGGTGTCTCTGGATGTCTAAACCCTCGAAACCAAAGATATGATATCCACCCGCATAGCTCTGTCCTTCTTTCGTTGTGACCTCTCTTTGATCTTCGAGATCGAGTTGTTACCCACAAGAATAACTGGTATTTGCCCAAGATTTTGAACACGCTCTTCGAGCACCCCCCGCCAGCTTTCGCAGGGATTGAAGGTTTCTCTCTTTGCCAAGTTGTAGACCAACATTACCCCGTTAACTTCCCGGTAAAGCCTGCTCTTCTGGTAAGCTTCATGAGTGGTCGCTCTCTGAGAATAAACTTACGAAGGGGTGATTGAGTGATAAGTTTCTTGACCGACTGTGATTGATGTCTAAGTTGGGGGTACCAAGACTTTCTAATCAGGCTTACCAGTGTCCCATATCTCTGCCTTCAACAAAACACCGTCTTTCGTCATAAAACGACTCGAGATGTCCATTCGAAGTTTGGTTGTGGCTTGCAGTGTATCCAGTCTATCTGTATCCGGTTTCATCAGGTATTGAAGCACTACATACGTGTGATCAGCCTTACGCTCAATATTTTTGGGGTTTTTGGAAACACACGCATCGTTTTTCCTACTCCTGAAGGTCCGATAACAATTATCTTAAACTGGTAGTAGGCATCCTCGTCGTGCCCGAGCGGAAGGACAGATATGGCTACCGAGGATCCGGATATCAACGAGATCGTTCATATAACAGAGCCAAGTGCTTACATCCAAGCTGATCATTTTCTCTTAGTCTAAGCTCGTCCTTATCTTCGAGTCTCCTAGCAATAGTTGGAAACATATCTGCGTCCAACTCTGTTCAGTTGCATCCGTCCGATCGTTTGAAGGCTAACCATCGGAATTCATTTTCAGTACTCTTGGGGAAAAGTCTTTTCAACTTGGTTTTAGCCGACTACAATGCTTGCTATGTTTTTAGGTGAGAGTCTCAGTACTGTTGCGAATAACACAAGCAGCCAGGTAACGTACATTGTAATCATCAGTCCAGGGGATAAAGACGCGGTGCCACCGTGACTCTTGACCCAGCGGGGTGTACAAGATAGTAATAAGCCTATCATTTTCGTGGCTTACATCAACTATCCTGAGTTCTCAAAAGAGGTTTGGAAAACAATAAACGCAATGACAGAGCTGGGATGAGGTGGCTAAACCTAGTCGCATGTTGGGGTTTATCAACTATCGGTAGGCGATAATCGGGTGTGTTTTCTGAGCTTCTCTAGTATCGTGCGTAGAGGCCTTTATTAGGTTCTGTACTCTACGCTCTGATTACATATAGTAATATTAATATGTGGTTGATTGATCTATCGACCACTCACGCCACATGCGTATGACATAATCAGTCCTCAATCACGTGTCGGCGTTTATTGCCTTTACCGACGTGTCAGGCTGCGGAGAAAGAGACACGACACGACACAACCTCACATACCTGAGCATCAAAATATGGTGAAGCTCCTTGGGCTGTTGTCTGCGGCATGGTATGCAGTGAGCCATGTTGCCGCCATCTCGAGCACAGGAAACTCGGTGTTGGTCGTCTTGGATCCGAAATTGAAGCGAGACGATTATTCCGCTTTCTTTAATGGGCTCAAAAGTACGCATTTTAGACCAAATTTCTATAGCATTTATTGAGGTAATGCCCTGCCCTTTATAGAACGGGGGTACAACTTGACGTTCCGGGCGCCGAAAGACGTGTCACCGGCAATTGCTGAATTCGACGTCCCCGCGTTCTCGCATGTCATTCTGTTTGCTCCAAACAGTAAAGGTCAGTATATGTGATACTTCAATGCGTGCATCCCAATAAACACATATTACGTCTATAAGCTTTCGCGAACGACATTACACCTCAAAGTCTCGTCAAGCTCCTTGCTCAAGGGACCAACGTGCTATTTGCTCTCTCTTCAAAATCGACTCCTATATCATCATTGGCAACTGAATTCGGGCTGTCTCTTCCGCCTCCAAACACGCCTCTCATCTCGCACTTCCCATCCCGCCCCGCTCCCCACACACTCTTCCAATTTCATTATCTCAAGCACACCCACTTGTCACGCCAAACCTTCCACCTATCCTCTTCTCGGGCGTCAACTTTGCATTAAACGATAACCCTCGAGTGTTTTCGATTTTGCGTGCCCCAGTGGAGAGTTTCGCAGCCGACTCTGAAGACGATGTAAACGCCGAGACTGTTGCGGAGATGGCAGACCGAGGCGGCGAGGGCTTCTGGGCGGGGAACAGCATGTCAGTTGTCGCCGGATTCCAAGTCGCCGGGGGCGCTCGTGCAGCCTGGGTAGGAGGCGTGAGCGTGTTCAGTGATGAATTTGCCAAGGCAGAGGTCTCTCCGTGAGTTTTTAGCTTTCATCACATCGTCATCCGCCCTGATTTAACCGCATTTGACCGATAATCAGTGGTAAACCCTCTGGCAATGCCCAGTTCAGTCAAGATCTTGCTAGCTGGACATTCCAAGAATCTCTAGTGTACCGTATCGATAGCGTCAACCACCGTTTAGCTTCTACCCCCGCGCACAACGCCACCATCGCCCCTACTCGTTATACAGTCAAGGACAACGTTGTCTACGAAATCCACGTGTCCAAGTTCGACGGGCAAACTGGAGAGTGGACTCCCGATTCTGGAATCGAGGATATGCAATTGGACTTTACCATGCTCGACCCTCACATCAGGGTTAATTTGCCTGGGGTCAAAACTGAGCCTGGTGTATATCGCGTCGAGTTCCGCGCTCCTGACCGACACGGTGTCTTCAAATTCATTGTCGACTGGAGGCGAAAAGGGTGAGAGAACGGCCTATCAAACTCAGTGCGAACCCGTTCTCACAATTGTGTCTCTCTAGATATACTTATCTTGAATCGTCGACCACCGTATCGGTTGTTCCCCCGCGACATGATGGATACCCTAGGTTTCTGTCTGCCGCGTGGCCGTACTACGTGGGTGCTATTAGCACCAGCGTTGGTTTCATTGCCTTCTGCGCCTTGTGGTTGCTTGGAGACAATACTCAAAAAGTAAAGGGCAGGAGAAAGGTTGAATAAACCACCTACGCACCATTTGAATTCTCGTCATAGAGCGTGGAAAAACACATTAATCTATGTCTGCCTTGCTTATCCTGTATACACAGCGCCGCTTGTTGTAGTTTACCCCGAATCTGCGTATTGATTAAGCAAAACAAAATGAACAAAAAGACTCCAATCTAGAGGACGTAGGTACGGATACACGTAGACATCGCACACGGCCGACTGCGACAAGACGTACAGAAATGCCTCATACACTTGCGTGAGTTAACGAACAATACAACCGTATCCATCAAATTAGCAGCACTTGCCGCCAGCGGCATTGGCGTTGTTGTCGACTGTGGGTGTCACGGTGATCGTCTCACCCCCAGTAGGCTTGATCGGATCTGCGGATGACTCAAGAGCCTTGCTGGACACGATTCGATATACCTCTGCAAAAGAGGTTTATTAGTATATACGTGACATTGATTCCGCCGGAGCTGTGCATCAAGCGGCCGATCGTACGATAGCAGTCGTGGCAACTCACCAGTTAAAATATTCTGGAATGCAGCTTCAACATTGGATGCATCCATGGCTGAAGTCTCAATAAAGAACAGCCCATGTTCAACTAAACACCTCATGGGTCAGAATTCGGCAAGCCAAAAAGGTCTTTACAAGCCTACCTGCAAGAGCCTTGGCTCCTCCGTTGGCACAGCACGCAAGTGCTTCAAATCGCTCTTATTTCCAACGAGCATAATAACAATGTTCGAGTCTGCGTGGTCGCGTAATTCCTTGAGCCAGCGAGTGACATTGACATAGGTGGCGTGCTTGGAGATGTCGTATACCAAGAGTGCGCCGACAGCTCCGCGATAGTACCTGTGAAATAGATCATGATGAGCAATTGTATTGACGAATTGCCGAAGAAAGATCGTTTGGCGGGACGAAACATAGAGCAAATGGTGTATACGGAAGACTTACGCAGAGGTAATGGCTCGATAACGCTCTTGTCCGGCTATGTAATGGGCGTGAGTCAGTGGTCCCAGTGCATGGTCGCGACCTGTCCAAACGCACCGGTATCCCAAATTTGTGCCTTTACAGTCTTGCCGTCCACATTAATTGAACGGGTGGCAAACTCGACGCCAATGGTTGATTTGGACTCGACATTATATTCATTACGTGTGAATCGAGAGAGCACTATAAACCGCCAATATATTAGTGTATTGAGTCCAGATACATTCCAAACAGAGGCATGGCGATGACAGTCAACTACCACCCAGGCACTGGGTTCATGGCAGACGCAAGACAGGGAAAAGAGACAGAACTGACAGTTCGACTTTCCGACACCAGAATCCCCGATAAGTACGACCTTGAAAAGGTAATCGTAAGCGCTGTTCTCTCCCATGTTGTTTGTTACAGAAAATTTAAAAAATGTCCAGAGAGTTCGGCAAAAGTGGAGATGGGCGAAGGTCGTCGAGCGTGGCGAGATACAAGATGGGGAACTCCCAATGGCGCTACAGGGTATTCAGGGTCTGGGTCACGGCTGGGACCTGGGACACTCCTCCATCTTGCATAATCGTCCAAAATTGGGCACATATAATATTCTCAAGTGAGCTGAAATAGCCAGTTGCTCCTCGAGAGATTTCTACTTCCAAGTCTTAGCCTCTAGCGATCACATTCAGATCGGCTAGATTATCTAATATACGGAAGGCTTATTCAACCCCAAGGATAGTGCATCACATCTTTCAGCCTTGAATACTGTCCCACTCTATCAATATTCAGATAGCAATCGTTTCAATCAAATCCAAACAATTACCGTCAATAAAACAGACTCGATGCCATTTATCATTAACCACTATCAACAAACTATCGACATTATAGTATGAAATATTAAATAAAGAGTCCTTTAGATCCCCAATAATCAGTCCACTTCTGCACATGTTCCTTTCCGAGTTCCGGCGTGGTCTTCAGAACTTGACTAAACTCTTCGGCCACCGCGGTATTGAGTCGCACAGTTCCACCAGACTCTACATTTCCACTTCCTCGCGAGACCGAAGTTCATCGTCGGCAAGCACCATCCCGTCAACGGTACTTTGGATTTTAGTACTCGGGAAGCGCTTATATCGGTCGCCTTCGGATCCCTTGAAAGACGCTGCAGCTTCGATTACAAGCTTATTCCACTCGCCAAAGCGCACAACAGGGAGCTGAGAGTTAGTGCGAGGCACGAGCGAGGCAGAGAATGCGTTCATAATATCTACCCAGGGCACAGGTCGAGGGTGGGAGGTGTGAATTACTGGCGGTAGCTCTTTGTCCCTAGTGGTGCATGTATCAAAACCGAATGGGCGGCCACATCAAGCGGGAGCCAAGAGACAGTCTGGAAGCGGAGTCAGATGCCGGCCTCGATGACGCATAAAATCAGGTATCCTACCCCTATAGCCTTCGGCAGGCAGCCTATTGACACAGAAGAACCTATGAGCGATGGTACCCAATCTGTCGTGGTCCATGCACCACTCCTGGCGTCCCCGGTAAGCTGTCCAAGTCGGACCGTACATGTTTGTAGGCCTGAATTCCTAGCTGATTCAAGGAGCTGCACGAAGACATTAGCCATTTTCATAGAAAATATTACTATCAACGCACCTTCTCGGTTACTAGCTTACTTTGCCCGTATCCGATGCTAGTTGCAGCCATCTCCGGAGTGACCGAAACCTCGCTTAGCTGCCTTCCGGGACCGGCAAAGCCTGCTACAGAGATCGATGAAGCAAATGCGAATCGTGGAAGACCGCTAGGTGCCGTAGAATGGAATGCGAGATCAAGGAGGTTTCGAGCCCCGCGGATACTTGGCTCAAAGGACTGGAGGCTAAGATTGAAGTTGACCTGCCATGCATTATGTATGATAACAGTAGCTTCTCTTCGAATCTATAAACGCACACCTGTTGGTTAGAAGCTCGTTTTATACGCGACCAACTCACTTCATCGTATGTTTCATCGCTTAGGCCAAGCTTAGGATCCTCAAGGTCGGTATCGACGAAGACCAGCTTCTCGCTTTTCAGCAAATTCAGATCCAAAAGCTTATCTTCAAAGGACGCAACCTCCCTCTCTCTATTTCCCTTGCTTGATTTACGGTTCATCGCCCACACCTTTTCGACCACATCGTTTTCCAGTAGTTGTGCAAGTAGATGAGAGCCGAGCCCGCCCGTAGTACCAGTTACGACCACACGCTCCTTCTTCACCGGCTGAATTTCACGAGCTTCTTGGCGAGGCCACTCAGCGTCGTATTTTTCGATCATGGCACGAATGCTTTGGAGCGCTTCCACAACAGGATCGACAGTAGTATCACCGTTCTTGGCGAGCTGGAAGACTAGTTGAGCAAGTTGCCTGACGGTAGGTTTTCCAAAGATAGTTTGTTGATTAATTTTTGTCGCTGCGAATTGAACCTTCGAATCTGATGAGGCATGTAGGGTGCTCTTAAGCATGCGAAGAGCATTGTAGCTGTGAGACTGCGTGGTGTGTTCAAAGATCAGGTTGTGACATCTTCGCGAATCGAAAAGGCTCACCTATCCACCCTTGCTGGAACAAATCTCCAGTACGTTGACTTCTCGACCTAAAAGATTCTGAACTCCCCTGCTGATCCAAGCTTCGATATCTTCAGTGCTATCCCATGACTGAGGAGGCTGGATTCCGTCGGTTGTACTGGAATCCTTCTCGAGGTCGAGGTACATTTCTTCAATATCACTTGCATATAGTTTGAGGCAGCCGAGCGAGGGATGGTACCCTTGGGTGTGCGTGGAAGGGGACGTGCAGGGTCTACGAGAATGATTGTCTGTTTCTCGAGGCGAGAATGAGTAGGTGACGTCTGGTTAGCACGTTCAACAAATGGCCTATATGAAGCGGTGTGAATACATGCGGTAAAATCCGCCAAAGCATGCTCACCAAATCTCCTGGATTGCCTTTAAACGCCCTTCCTTAGTTGACACAAATCATTTGCGCCTTCTTCAAGTTCAATCAATACGCCAGTTTGATTTCGCTCCCGCCCGAACATAACAGCATAGTGCACAATGGGACATTTGACAATTTCACCTCTATGATTGCGATAAATCAATTGCTTGTGCAAGGTAAATTATCAACGTACCCATAGGACCCGGGTTGGTTTTCTCGCCATTGAGAAGGATAATTTGATCATCAAGTCGCCCAACACTAATACAATGTCAGTATCCCTTTACCACATAGCTATTAGGCTACCAACAATTTCCACAAATCGGGTTTGAAAGGATGGCGGACAACTAGATCCTTGGTCCTGTACGCAGGCTTGCCGTCAATCTCAGAGTTAAGTTCGAAGGGCTTATGGTCATCTGATACCTATAATCCAGAACGGGTTGAACAATCAGCCAGTAAGTCAAACCATTGATTGTTAAACATACCACAAATACAAGCTCAAACGAATTATCCTCGTCATGTTGTGGAATGAACCGTGTATCAACGTGAGACGAGAACTTGACGTAACTCCAATCGCTGAGGTCATCCATATCCGAAACTTCATTTATGCCCCCGAACTCGGTTGCACCATAGCACGAATGGATGTGAACACCTGACTCAGGATTATTAGACCAATCAAGGGTAAAATATATGAGCGACCTGCCTTGGTCAACTAGCTTGTTACCGATCGCTTCAGCCAGAGGTCCTCCGCCAAACACCTACATGTCTTTAGTCGTCACCATCTATTAGCCAAGTTTAAAACTACTCACTACGCTCTTCATTTGACGTAGATAAGCCACAGCGGCTTCTTCTTGAGACCACATCTAGAATTATAGTCATTACTACGGGTTTAGGGTTTGCTTTGTGGGTACACCTCACCTCCAAGAATGCCGGTACGCATACCATATGTAAACATTTTGTGGCGGCTGCCGCCTCGATTGTTAAGTTTGACGTCGGTACACAGGGATGTGACTCGGGGCAAAGAGTACTTGAGTGTACCCGACATAAAGCGGTATGAAAATCTGAAGGAAAATTCCCTATAGGTCCACGTAAAAACAGCGCTCGAGACACAACATGTATCGTTCTACTCACCATCGCGTGAAATGTAGGGAGAGCCATTGTTCCGACTTTAACCCTCTTGTGCATACATCCACCCAAGTGCTAAGCGATAATAAATTAGATATCTAGATATCATGGAAATTAAAAAGAAACGCACGCTGGGTGATTATATTCTTGAATACGCCCTCGAGATGAAACTTGACCGATCTTGGCATACCTGTCGAACCAGAACTATGCAAAATATTGATGATTCCATCACCAGATATAGCTTTCAGAGGGGGAAAAGGCTTATGTTCGGATTCCTGTTCAGTATTGCCCAGTTCTGGTAAAACGCGACCCAATGATGGAAGCTCTACAAACTGAACTGAGAAATTGATTTCGGCCAAGTTGTCGGAAAGTTGGGAGATAGTGGCATCAATAGTCTGCGAGCCTCCGGCAACAACCAGTGATGTTTGAGTCGATTTCAAAAGATGAGCGATACCAGGGAGGTGTGTTCGCGGAGATATAGGGAATGGCTAATGAATAGTCCCAATTAGCTGAGCTGATAACCAATTGCTCTGGGCTAGAAACCTACAACTAAGCCTGCTCTCATGGCTCCGAGAATCATTACGATATATTCGATCGTGTGGGTCGATACAAAAATCCGATGTTAGTTCCTTGTGGAATAGTGCCACTAGGGTTCAAGATATGGGCAGCACGATGAACGGCATGCGCAAGTTGTTCGTATGTTATGTTGGTCTGAGAGGAGTCGTTGACGTCATATAGGATAGCAAACAAATGCTTCGAGTTGTGCTTCAGATGAAAATCGGCAGCATTGGAGGGGGGGATAGAGCCATCAGTTGGGGGAAAGACAAAATTAGTCGGTGCAGCCATCAATAATCGAGTATAGCTAGTTGAATGAGGCGTCTAGATGCTAAATTGCAGTAAGTTAAGAATTGAGCTTGCAGTGCAACTGTACTATTTATACTTTACCAGACTTGAAAATGTCGGCTTCATCTCCGTCTACCCCGTCATATTTCTCATGAAAGCAAAGTAGAATGACCGCCGTTACACCAGAAGGAACGCTTCGGCATCTTGGACCAATTGCGTCATAGAGTAATTTTAACCATAGCACGGTCTTATCTGGAGAAGAGCTGTGTCTCTGTCATAACGAAATGCACCGGAGCTTCAGTACTTTTGTGATTGATAATTGTGGGCGAGCTTGATCACCTCATAAATATTGAGTGATGGAAGGGAAGAGGGAGGCATCTATCGGGCCGAGAAGCAATGTTTGAAATGATCGGCCCAGGTAATTTGATTATTGATAAGACCCAACGAGTTTAGATTGCCGATGGTTATTTACCGGATCTTATTCTGGACAACGACATTCGCAAAGGACGCTCTTGTGCGCAAAGATCGAACCCAAGATAAAGTACTACCTTAACAAACGGATATCCTCGGGTGAATGGTCCCTGTCTCTACAAGTGCCATAGGTAATGGCAGACGGCACGCCCACGGGTTGACATCAGCCACATACATTCCTTCATTCTGGTGTTTTATAGGTAATCCAAGTATCTCCCCCCTGATTTCATAGCCTTGTATAGTATCTTTAGCCTAGTTGGTAGCAGCTCGCCCTAGTGGCTTTTGAATCGTGCATCTCTCGCCTGGATTGCCCTGATTCTGTACTCATAGCCGTCTCCCAAATGCATACTTGATCCTAAAGCCCTTGGGTTGCCGGTATTCAAAACAGATAATCGAGCTCGTGCTGATTATTTATATCTTTTACGCTCAGAATATTACTGGTTTCATGGTGTTGTACGGCTAGTTGAGTTGAATGGATGAAGTGAATGGATGAGGTGACCTTACATGCCAGCGGATCTTACCTCGGAAGTGTGCGTAACCGTAACCGTAACACAAGGGCAAACGCGAGGACCGTGCTCAAAATATTAATGGGTTGATCCGTTCCTTCCGATTCTACCCATCTAGCTACGATTCAAAGCCCGAAAAGTGATCCCTCACCCATTTTAAAATCTAGATCGTCGGTTTAACCCGATGTAGCATATAGTTCTTGGAGTCAGCACTGTATTCGGACTTTACCGGCCCTAAATGTTTGCGATGCCAAGAATATTTCAACTAGCGTCACCTGGCTATACCTTCAACCACCAACCCTAGGTTCTTAGAATTGTTTCGAGTGCTTCATCCCCGGATTTTGATCGTCTATTATCGTCATTAAGCCCCACATGCCACGCCAGCTGCTTGGGATCACCAGCGATGGCCAGGGTAGAGTAGTGGCTGCTCAAAAAACGTGATTATGAATAGGTATTCACTGACAGATCCATTGGGATTCGGGATATTGGTAGTTTGTTATAAGTGCCCTTTCACCAGATTCTCCTGCTTATTTCTCCCCAATCGTTTGGTGCTATTATTCTCCCACCATTCGTCCTTGGGTTATACTTTCTCATTACTATCAATTTTGTGCATCTTCAAGTCGCAAATCATGGGTTCTACTCTTCCCATAGGTCCTAGTCCCTTGATGCTCAATCTCTCAGCACTTGCTTATTTATTGGGTGTAACGCTTGTGACATGGTGTATAACGCGCTCCAGCGAGCGTTACCCTATTGGCTCTGGGAAACATTGGGTTGCCATGCCTTGGTCGCGCATCTGGCTTCTTTCAACTTTGGTTGTCTCATGGGTATACTTGATATTTAGTACGTACCTGTTTGAGAATTACTTGCGCTGCCCCTGACAGGCCTGATAAATAGCTGGAGTCCTGTTGTTCGGTGCTCCGCCCGAACAGGCATAGGCCGGTGCTCCATGGGCATGCTTGCTTGCGTCCTAGTTTACGGCGCAAGTAAAGGGCTTACATATCTATGTCTTATCGAGCGGGTGGGTAGGATACGGACTAGAATTGATTTCCTGTCGCTGACTGGACCCAACCTATAGGCACATGCTGTTTGGAGCAATGGACGCCGAAGATTACACTCTCCCGTGTATCTGACTTGCATGGCTTTATTATTGCCGGTAGGGATACCCTTTTCGCGATTAGATGCTTTCGATAACGTCATTAGTTAGGAGGGATCGCCGGAGTGATGGTTGCGCAAGGAGTCCGGTTCCTATACAATGGATACTGTATTGTGGGCATGAGTCGACTTGCGTAAGTGCAAAGAGGATCGAGAACAATAATATAAGGTGTACATACGCAGTCGCTAACAAGTTATCGACTATAGTTCAATTCTCATCATGAGCTATGACACCTTTACCAACGTACGTATCTATGATGGCAAACAAATCTAAAGCACTGAGTCAGGCTGAATATAGCTCTCATTGACACTCCTATTCATTGCGCCGCTTTTTCGTTCGACCATTCGTAATACCAGGCTTCGGACTATCGCAAAGAGGGCTGCAATGTAAGTACCAATATAGTTCGACCCGAGCCAATGTTGATCGCTGTTTTCTCTATATTAATTAGTGCATCTTTTCTGGGACTGATCATTGAAATGATCAACGGATTTATATTATTTGCTTTGGATGGCAAAGAAATGATTTGGGTATGCCTTGGAGCTTGCACAGCAGATGTGAGTACACCATCCTAATTGACCGGCAAGGGCTAAAGTCTTTTTCTTTGTCCTAGATCGTTGCCAATGCCGTACTGTTGTATTGGGCCATGGATTCCCCAAGTTCTTCGTCCAAAAATAGGTCCCACTCGATCCACTTTTCATCTATACAGCGTACAAATCCTGCTGAAATTATTGTAAATCAAACAGTAGGTAGTATTGTGGATACGGAGGCTAGACAGAAGAACCCCGCTCGACTCGGTGCACTGAGGGATTGTGCTGTGCATATGAGCATACCAGAAGACCCCTTTTCTGACGATAGCACCATCGCGTCTTCGGAATGTGTTCCAACTTTGGGGCGCCCCAAGCCTGTTTTGGTGATTTCTAAATACTTTCATCCTGGCCAAAATATTCAGATGGAAGGATCTACCAGGTGTCTTGCTTCCAATAGTCATGTGAGTGTATGCCCTGATGTTCAAAATCTTCAGTACTAAATACAAGATCACCCAAGAGAGTTACTAGTACTGTAAATATGGAAGCAACGCATATCCACCAACTTGGCCGTTGTGGATTTGCTTGCTATGACGGGCTTTCGAAAACCCGACGATGGTCAGCTTGAAATTCACCCTTCATTTGTATGATCGATGTTTGATTGTAAGATGTTTCCCATTAAGTGTATGTCGTAGTATATTGTGTATGCGATTTTGGTACGGTAGTTTAGTAGCAATTAATAGAAATATATGGACCAGCTTATACCTTATAAGCTTTATTGTATTATTTTGATGCTATATCGGACCGAACAGCTGCAAACGTGCGGCGCAGCTTGACTCGCAGTTCTAGGCATGAGTTAAAAACAAACTATGCTACCCCGTAATTAGGTGAGCAGGCTTATAAAATTCTTGTGTATTCAAGGGTAATCAGTCCAACACGCATCTTCCAGAACCAGCTCATCGTTAATCGATAGAACATACGAGCTACTAGATATGGATAAGAAACAAGCAAACAAAAGGATCATAGAAGAGACGAAGAGATAATTATAGACTCCGTCTCAAATTTTGCTACCATTGAACAGCCATTTTCACTGATAAACACGGCGTCGATCACATGTAATAAAGAAACTCGCCCCCATTTGACGATCCCAAATGGTGGTCTGGATTCCGAACCTTCTTGCTAGTACAGACTTGAACAAGTAGACTGTCAAAATGATTTTCTGTACCAAAAGTCAGTATACGTAGACGAGGTCTTCAAGTTGTGTAAATCTCTGATGTGCTCTTGCCCGGTAACTACCTTGAATTTAATGATCAATCCAGCACCCGAACTCTGTATGGTCTCCACCAAACAATCGCTCGGCTTTCTTTTCAACAGAATCGTTGCGATATACTAGTCTGTGGAGAAAGTAGAAAATTATCGCTGAGTTCGTCTAGGTTTCCCCAATTTGACGATTCCAACTTGGTTTTTGTTAGATGTCACAAGTCACATCTAGTGGGGAAAAAGCTGTCCTTTAGGGTCGCCAAAACGGACTAGGTTGAGACCCTCTGCTACTTTTTCACTGCTACGCCTCATTTGGTTCTGCTTCGTGATCAATCTCATTATATATCCCCCCTTCTTGCCATAAGCACCATATAAATTTGCCACATTTCCGACCCATATTCAACCGTTCTGCATGATTACTTATGACCCCTATAGAATAGAAACCGCTTGTTTCTGGCTCCATCGATATTGTGAGCATATCAAATATAGTACAGAGCCTTGAGAATAGGAACTATTGACTCATTGCATTGACCCCTATTTCAATGTAAACGTCAAACTGGTAGGTTTGATTGATCTTCTACTTCCTTTAATTCATAGTTCAAAGTACGAGGGGTCAAAATTTTGTACCACACCCCTATATTAACCTGCGCACTCTTATAACGAAATGTAGGACATTTAAGAGAGGCCTTGGCGGTAAAGAAAATCTTATGGTATCGGGTCCCCAGTCCCAAGTATTATGCTTGGTGATTCCGTGATAATAGGCAAATACAGTACAAAAGCAACGATGAAAACAACAACAACAACTGGTTCCAAGAAGAACCTGCAAATACTGATACAGCGAACTGCACATTCACTTTCACGGATGAGTTACCGGCTCCTCTTCTCAGATTCGTTCCCTGAACCTGGATGAAGTTGGAGAATATTTCGTGTCTTCGTGGTCATGTTCACTAACGCCCTGATAGTTTCCTCTCGATTGATGTGGCCCTTCTACTAAACTGTCGATAGAATCACGCGCAACAAACGCGTCAGGATAGGGCCCTGGTGCAGAAAGCTTGACGCTGGACGCCGAGGCACCTTGATCACGATTTGAATACATCTCGGGATTGGGCGAACGTGAGCGCGACCTAGGCGCTGAGAGACCAATTCCCTGTGAGCGATCACCCATATGGTGGTCATCGTCACCAGTCCTAACCCATCCCCTCTTGGACCTACTGCCACCAAGGATTCCTTGTGACATCGAGTTTCCGACTGATTTACGACTGCGCCACAACGGATCACCCCGGTCCTTGCGTCTTTTCATGAGAATATAGACACCTGCACAGCATGCAATGATGAGTACTCCTAGGCCGATGACGAGTCCGAGGAATCCTGCAAAATTGAACAAACGTAAATTCCGCCCGATCCGGAATGCGAATTGAGACATACCTCCCGAGGATCCTGCTATTTCAGGTATCTTGTGGCCATGGTGCTGTGTGGATGCCGGAGGAGTTGTAGCGAACTGGATGAAAGCAAAGCGTTGTTATGGTCAGGAGTGTGGAACTGGGCAAATAAAAATATCCTGCGAGGCTGGCTACTCACAGAGGTCTCCGTAAACGTTCCTCCACCACCACCGCGTTTAATCTTCATACTGAGGCTACTCCTAAAGGTTGTTAAGACAAGTGTGAACGTAGCGGTAGGTCAGGAGCGTCAGGAATTGGGGAGGTGGTGGGCCGATCAATACACAGCCACATTTATCGTGGATATTTATTCCTGGCATATTTGCTGACGTCATGTGGACCAGGCCCCTCTTGCGCAATCCCTCCACCACCAGTAAGTTAACACTCTATGCGACCGTAATTGGTTGGACTTATAGGTGATAGAGCTTCAGCTTATCAAATATATGGCCGCACCTATGCGTCTGGACTACGCAGCGTTCACATACTTGGCTGTACTCTATCTCCCCAATCTCCTCATTTCTCTTCCCCTAACGCGCTTGCTACACGCGCATCGGAGTCTATTAGAGGCTCCAATGTACAGCATGTTGGTCGCGTGGGTGAGCTAGAAGACGTCCAGTTATTCTCTGTCCCGAAGGACATCTGGGACGGCTCAAGTGGGAGCAGTGCTAGAATAATCGAAGCTATCAAATCACTGGAAGGGGTTAAATCTGTCGATGTACAAGTCCCAAAAATAAGGTCAAAACGCGGGGAGGAGCTATGATAGTTTTTAAGCTTGTTTCCGGAAGATTGTTCCATAGTCTACAGCAAATACATATAATCATGTCAAAGAGGTCTACCAGGTTTGTACATGAGACGGACACCCAGTCTGGAAAACTTCACAGAATAAGCCCCATAGCCAATTTTTCATGTGCCTCAGAACGTGGTTTCATAACCAATGGGAATGATTGTGGTTTCCTACCACAGTACTCATTCATTAGTCTCATATAATCCACCAGCGTTAGTAACTCACCGTGATATAGTAGAATCTATCATCATTTTGATTTCTGGTATAATCTCCCGGCCATTTTCATCGACCGCGCGCTTGACATCATACAGGTACAATAGAGACGACGTCAATAGGAATAAATTTGCATCTGCAAAGTGATTTCCTGGACAGACCCTATCATTGTAATCATGAGTTGAATAGGCTATATCAAACCACAAGTTAATGGCATACCGCCTTCCATAACCAAAGACCGGAGCAGGGGGTACCTTGGGGTCAAGGTACCGATCCGGGTTGAAACACTCTGGCTCCGGGTAAATGCTCTCATCTCGAGTGATTGACCTAGAATGTAAAGCGTTGATTTCTGGCAAACTGCCCTGCGAAAAGCATGAATGTCCCTACCAGGTATTACCGATACTGTGATGCCAAGCTAAGTACACAAATCTGAGCATGTTTTGTTTGAGACTCACACAATGGATCCTTTTGGAATATAGTACCCTCTGTATTCATCGTCTTCCATGGCTGCATGTGGAATCGCTGGATGTTTTCAGATGGGATTCTCTAATTAGATTTTGGATAAAATTACCGAGGGGATTGACTGGTTGCCATCGTTGAACTTCCAAAAGCACCCTGCGTAAATAGGGCATCTCCTCCTGGTCTTGTACGGTTGGTAATCGCTCAGCGTTTCCCAGCACTCGGTCAACTTCTTCTTGGATTTTCACCGCTACTTCCGGATAAAGCACGATAGCCAAAAGGAAGAATGAAGCCGTTGCAACAGTCTATTGGTCGTGTTGATCAGCGTAGTGTCCAATAGAAGCTCAGTTTTTTTCATGGCATACCGTCTCAAGTCCTCCTGTGCACAGTGTCGTTGATACTTCAATACTCAGATAAGATATAAGTAGTACACACCTCCAAACATGGTTGCCGACATGAGTTTAATGTGCAAGTCGTCGTCCCCATGTGGGGTATGATTCGGAAAAGCGGAAAGTAGGTTTTCAACGATGGAAGGAGCGGCTGTCCCATTTCTCTGAAAGATTCAGACGCATTTACTTGGTTTCAAGCTGAGTTTAGCGTGAACGACCTGTGCTCTACTTACAATTTGCTCTTTAGTCCAGTTGTAAGGCGCTGCAGTAATCTTTTCTTTATGTTCTCTCCATTCTTTAATCGTTTGTCTCCAACCCATTCCGGGGAGCCAATTTGGTAAGAACTTCAACGAAGGAATGAAATTCACGATGAATTCTGTGAATGAATGCGCACTAATTAGCGTTTTTTCCCTTCAGAAATATGACTTGATACGAACTAGTCGGTTGTGCCGCCTGGGCTATATGGTCGGTCGCCGTAGTCGCATCAGCAATCCAATGATCATCAGGCGAGGTCGGCAGGTATCCATATGTTGAGTGGAGCAAGGTGGCTCCCAACGCACTTTGATTGGATTGGATTTACAGGGCGTGGAATGAGCTAACAACGTGATTAAACGTAATCAAGCCATACTCACAACCGCAGCTCCTGAGTAAATGCCTCAAGTGTAGATGGCGTATTTAACAAGCGCCCGACTAAGGCCTGGATTTGTTTTTCCTGTGCCGGATAATAACGTGGAACTGCGCCTTTATGCAAGGCCTCGTGTAACATACGACGGTCGCGTCTCCATCGATCGTTGTTGTTTAAAAATGAGACCCCCTGCCCCCAATCCATCCTGTCACATTAGAGTCCACGAGAAATTCAGTTGCATGCGGTGGGGCGAAGCACGGATCATATCTACGTACATGTCCTCATCACATACGGCAGGGATCTGAGCTCGACCGGAGTATATTGAAGAGCGTTTGTCCAACAGTTCAGATGCTGCCTCGGCCGAATTCAATACAACAATGGTCTGACCCATGGCGGACAAAGCTACAATATCACCTGATTTGAACGTCAGGGTACATACATAAAAAATAATCGAATCGATCATACTATTGAGCTCTTTGCTCATATTCGCGTATGCTACGTGTTCGGAAGAGCGTGGTATTGATAACATATGGCCTATGAACGGATGACTTTTGGGGCCAGGAGGCAGACGCTTCTTGGAGTTGTTCGTCATTTTTAGCGAGTAAGCCACCCCGGCAGCCATAGAAACGGCTAACGCGATTTCTTTCGTGCTAAAGGAGTTGCTTAAAGCCATAGTGCGGTTGAATCGAGGGGTGGTGCTTTGCAAACCGCAGAATTGATATTAGTGCGTATTTAAATCAGAAAAAAAGAAGCCTGAGGCCCTCAGACATGTTGCAAGTGCATCTATTTGGCTCAGTTAAGGAGCCTGCCAGTTGGGTAAGTGGCAATCATGGCCCTCCCACTTGGGATATACCGGCGGTTTCCTGACCCGGAAACCGGTGGTCATCCAAAGGTCACGTGCGGGCCACGGAATTCACCTTAATATAGTTGATGGATTTCAAAACTTCCCAAAAAAGGCCACAGCTTCTCCTAAGATTCCTGGAAAGATTTTACGGCTAAAACGTGGCATACCGGTGAGGTAAGCACAGGATGCTTCTTTAGGCCAAATCTTGGTGTGAATAACCTTCGACACCACCAATTTCAAGTGCACATATTTACAATAACAGTATGTGCAAGATCTACTGGTGTTGAATTTTACACCTAGCATTATTCGTGATTCATTAACTGTTCTCTGATTTTGACAAAGAGCAATACACCATAATGAATGAAAGCGTAATGGATAAGCATACATACTCAAACCCTTCCATCTATTGCGCGGTGAAAATCTTGTTGAGATTGTTCCAAACGACCTTAGGGGCCTGGGCAGCATCAACAGCCTTCCAATGCCCTGTTTTTTGTAATAATCGACGACAGGGCCTGTTTGTTGATGGAAGGCGAGTAAGCGCTTTCGGAGAGTCTCGGCATTGTCATCTGATCGCTGGATTAGCGGCTCCCCAGTGACATCGTCGGTCATAGGCTTCTTTGGAGGACTGTTTTCAGACAGCATCGTGAGATCCCGGAATAGAATATGCTTTATGCGGGGAAATACGCGTTGGGGAACCACTTACTTGAATTCTTTGTGGTACGATCGTCCACTCGCAACGTGGATGAGGCGGCCAGTGATGCGCGAAACGAGTAGCTGGTCCTCGATCTTTAGTTCAACGACATGGTCCAATTTCTCTTTTCTCTCAGCGAGCATTGTATCAAGTTTCTCAGCCTGTGGAACTGTGCGAGGGAAGCCATCAAGGATGAAGCTACACAATAACTCGGTGAATGCTATTAGGAGCGAGCGCCACGCCAAACATACCCATTCTTGCAGTCCTTGTTGTTCTGAAGCTGATCCTTGATCATTCCGACCATTATGTCGTCACTGACAAGCCCACCAGCATCCATGATCTTTTTGGCCTCAACACCAAGTGGAGTCTTCTTCGAAACCTGGTCCCGCAACATATCGCCAGTTGCAAGATGGCATACGCAGAATTTATCACGAATAGCAGGTGCCTGAGTTCCCTTTCCTATGTATACCATAATTTGAGTAAACTAGACTGTGATGAGTACAGTCATACGCACCAGCACCCGGAGGTCCAATGAGAATCATCCTCAACTGCTGGGCTGGGGTCGGAGCGACCTTCTTGACTGCCTCCTTTTCCAGTTGCTCAATTTTTTCCTGGAGCTGGCGGGCAAGGCCCTTAAGGTATGCGATTTCGTCAGTGGGAGCCATCCTAGTGTTGAGGTGGTAGGAAGAAAGAATAGGAAGATAGCAGCAGCCGGAATGCGCGCGAAATTCACCACGCCCGTCTTACGTGGGAATCTGACAAATCCAAACCCTGATTTACTTATTTGGTCACGTGATGGTCGATGAGTGACATCAATGCAACTGGGCTTGGCGCTTCAACTTTGCACCACCATCTTTCGCCACCGCAGACATCAGTATGGCTGGAGCTGAGGGCTTTCTTCTTCTTACAATCCCAAACTGCACACTTGTTACCCAGGATCAGCGCACCCAAACGGGCGTCCTCGCTCTAGAATGTGTCACGATCCCTTTACCGACGCAAACAGCCTTTGCCGGAGCAGCTCCTGATACGCGTAATGAGCGAGACGTCTGGCTTGTCCTTCGATTGGGAAGTTTTGAGACTATAATATCGCCTATTCAAACGATCACACATATTCGTGCTCAGCATCAATTCACTATTCCGGCCGAGGACGGAGGGAGTGTAACTTTGACTGTCCCTCCTCCCTTGACTGATGCAGCAACCGAAGACCTCGAGTCTTTTGAGGTATTGTTAAGTCAATATGGTATTCTTCGAGAGACCGGCCCGGGAAGATCTAGCCCCGGTGACAAGGGATCAGCCAGCGGAGACAATAAAGGTCGCCTCGTGCTCGTGGATGAAGACAATGGGGCTATGCTAGGAACTCTTGGCGAACAATTCAACATCCGTGAGGACCCGAGCCTAGTATCTAAAGGTCATGAGAAGGATCCAGTAGTGGTCGAAATTCCGGAGCATGGCGAGCAAGTCTATGTCCATAACATATCTCCTGACGAGCAAGACTGGCTTTTGCGCTCGGCTGGCTATATTAGGTAATTATCCACCCAGGATCCGTTCTTACTATAGACACTGATGGGTTGATGGTATTCCATGCAGCCGTGGTATTATGTATGCGACCGACCTAGCTTCCAAGGGCATGGCAGCCGCAGCACAGCGTTACGTTTCTAATTCATCTCCTACAACACAACCTATTGTCTTCTCGGAGACGACGAATAACAACATGCGCCGCGTTCACAACGTCTCCGGACAGGCGGTGAAAGTGACAGCTCAAACAACGGGGATGATTCACAAAATAATTGACATGGGCATTGATCGTGTGGCAGGCACAGGAAAGAACAAGCAGGTGGATCGATCTGCACCTGGAGCCCCGCCACCACCCCCTCGTCCTCCACGTTTGCTCAACCGGATATTGATCTCGACCGACTTGATATTGACAACCTTGGAGCAATCAGCCGGCCAGCTTGTTTCGCACGGCACTGATGCTGCTTCGAGGGTTGCTGGTCACAGGTGAGTAGATTGGTACATTCGACCAACCAATGTATCTGAACTATTACATGTAGGTATGGACCAGAAGCCGGGGCACATGCGAGGCATTTTGGAGAAACAGTACGCAACGTAGGCGTGGTGTACATTGATGCTCGTGGTGTCGGGCGTCGTGCCTTGATTAAGCGAGCTGGCAAACGTGTGATTAAAGGCCGTCTGGGAAGTGGGAAAGAGGTAATGCTGGGAGATGAACAGACCGCAGGAGGTGTAGGTCAACTACATGCTCCTGGCGCGAATACCAAGTTAGCTTCGCCCGCTTCATCAAGAGCAGAATTAGTCTCAAATTATGCTGGGAACTCGAAAAAGTAATGCAGGAGTATAATCAGCGATTCGCGTCTAAATACCAGATACCATGTACACTCCAGGTCTACTATCCCAATAAATTCTCTATCTTAAACACACCCAACGTTTCTTCGCCATCTCCACCAAAAAACTTAATCGTCCTTTTCTTCCGTTCGCTTTAATCATAAGTATTTGTCAATCCGACTATGCCTGGTGGCCCTGATCTCAGAAGATGGTTCAGAAGATCACGTGATAGTGCTCATCTCCGGTCTATGCTGAAATTGGAACCGACTGCAAGCGTTTTGGCTAGACTCACTGGTTCAAGCACCCGTTGGTAACATTGAGTCTACCTGAAAGATTCCACCTGATCATAAAACTAAGCTGCTTTAGTAGTTTGAAGGCGCCAAGTGTATGCACAGCATCTGAAATAGAGACAGCCTATTGGCATATCTGTACAGCAAATGATTTTGTCCGCCAGCCAAGACACTTCCAGGAATGTTTTTGAAAGCAATCTCTCGACCAACTGACTAAATTCGTCGTAGCAATGGCCTAGGAATACATCTGGGTAGGTACTGTATATTTACATATAGTAGCTACTAAGAGGCGCCAATAAGCATTGCATTCCCCACTTTAACCTGATCTAAACGTAAAATTAACATTTCCGATCAGCTAGTAGCAATGCGGCTTGTTAAAACCAATGAACTGGTTCTTTTAAATTCGTATTATCGCCCTGGATGCAACCTCTTACCTAGGGTGCACATATACCAAACCCCGCATTCGCGATTGAATGATACTACTAAATAAGGTCAAATGACAATACTTACAGGACAGATCAGTTTAAAAAGCTCGTGTCTTCGAAACGCATGTATTTTTGCGCTCTAAAGAACATAGGTATGTATGTCCCCTTAAAGTATCTTCCTATGGGCTGTAAACAAATAGTAACATTTTGTGTCACGATGGTTGCACGTTGTTTTGAAACTGTAGGGCATACTCCAGCGCACACATGCCGACGTTATGTGCCAACATCATCACCTTTCGCACTCCAATTTTGACTTATATAAGACACGAGACTTACAGATGCGCCAAGGGACTGGTCAACGCTTGCCAACCCAGGGCGCAGTCACAGTGCCGAAAGAATACTCCCTGAATGAGGGTTTCGGGGTACTGGGGCCTTCACAACCATGAAGAATTCGCGCACCGCTCTTGTCCTAGTTTCCTTTCCGAAATTAGGGCTCCACTTGACTTGAAGTTCGAGCCTGCTATTGTGTAACGATGAATAAGAACCAAGCTAAGCCAAACACGGCGACTTTACTCGTAAAAGACTCGAAATAACTTCGGGCGAACTATTTAGGATGGAAATCGAGATGCGCAGTCACTAACCAAGGTAATCTGGCGCTTGTATATACGTCCGCTTTGGGCGATGTGCAAGAGCGAGGCTATGTCCGAATCGAATGTGTCCACGTGCACCAGCCGATCAGCGCTATCTACTCGCCATCGCGGCTATAGTGAGTAGGTAGCCGACAAAGGCGTCCAACGGTTATTGGCGTCGGGCATGAGATAAGTATGTTGGCTGAATCTTCGTGGGTAAGAATCTCGGTGAAGGAGCTCAGAAGGCGCAAAGTAGTCAATTGGGTGACGTGGCTTGATATATCTATCTGAGACCACATTCTTAGACCAGGAAAGAGCACCTGTATGCGTCTAGATCTGTACACGACTGAATACGGTGATGTGCATGCTTCCATAGGGTTGGCCGACGAGGCTTCCCGTACGATAAACCCCAGGTCAATTCAGTGCCACTCTTTGAAAGCTTGCACTCTAATTAGAAGCCGCGCATAAGTCTTACACTTGGACCCGCTGCTATTGGGTCACAGTAGAATAGCCAAGTACACCCGATATGATGTCGGAACATGGTTGACAAGTTCTGGCAACAGTGGCACCGAACCAAGGATGACAGGCTGGTGTGATACCGGCGCTATCCGGAACAAACCCATGTGGTAACGATCACACACTAATTGACGTTGCGCTCTCACTCGCTCCCGGTTTACCTAGTCAGTTAACTCACCTGGTCCCTGAAGGGGGCGGAAGATGGTTTGTTCTGAATCAATAGCGCTAACGCTTTCCGAATGGAATACGCCAGAACAATCGATTGTGTGACAAGTATGATATTGATAGCCATCTGATACGACAAGAAAAAAATTGAGGTGTATTGTACATGTGACACCAACTGTGCGAGTGTAAACAACAAGTAAATAGATCTATCCCCGAGCAAACAGCTACAGCGAGTAGCAATGTTAGAGGTGTAGACATCGCAGGAGAAGCCGGGACCCACAATAAGAAAGAATAGGAACCATTCCACGGTATCCTCAAGTGGCAATACTGGCCGACGAGAGTGGCGCTACAGAATCCGTCCTTGTACTAGCCCTGGACCTAGCCCGCCTTTGCACCGGAGGAAGTTCCTGATCAAAATCTCGTCCGCTCCTCGTCCGTTTCTCGAGAATGATGGGAGGCACATCTGGTCGTTCATTATCGGACCCCTCGGTATCGCTAACCATGACCCATCCCTTCCACCCTTTGCGCCCGGGCGGCCGCTTTTCTTGGGGTGGTTTGATTAAAGGTACAACCGACACCGCCTCGTCTTCCCCGCCGCGTGTTGATGTTGAGACCGTGCTCGAGGTAGTTTTACGTCTCTTTCTTCGAACAGGCTCGCGCCCTTCCCGCGCTCGTTTTACAGCAGGGGTCAGGATTGGCAGCTCATACATCGAGGTATTGGGCGAAGTGACCGGCGGAGAGATCGGCAACCTCGTGCTGTGTTGGCTAGTAATCGACAGGGCTCGGGAGCGCTTGCCAACCATCGCGGCGGTGAAGTATTCTTCTTCTTCTTCATCCTCTTCCATTCGCGACGACGCACCCGTATCAAAATCCGACCGTGTGAGTGAAGACGATGACGCATACGATCGTGGTGGCGGTGGTGGTGTACCTGTTCCAGGTGTACAGATCGGGATGATGCTCGCTCCGAGGTCGATTACAGCATTCGTCTGCTCTACTTGCTTGGGCTTTTGTCTCCCTCGAGCGTTCGATTTGCGCCGACCAGTTGTAGTGGCTGTATGTGCTTGGGCTGAGTCAGATGACGAGAGTCCCAGAGGCTGAGCGGCAGCCGAGTTTAAAGCAGATTCAGTGGGCGCAGGATTATCGTCGGCTGAGAATTCAGAAGCAGTTCGCAGAAGTTCTAGGTCGTACGGGTTGTGCCACCCAGCACGAGGGCCTCCCGCAAGAACGGCCGTGGCCGTTCGCCGCATGACGGGAGGGCGCCGACAAGACATATATAGCTGAATGAGTCCCGATGCAGCGGATGTCGAGAGCTAACCATCGAGAGCGTGAATGCTAGGTCAGAATGACAGCCAAGTATTTGAGTGGCGAGGCCGAACAGAAAAGCCTCGACGACCGACAACCGAAAAGTACCGAAACTATCAGACAAGGCAAAAGCAAAGGAAACCACAGTATAGACTCGATCACGAATTGTACAAACAAGAACGATTTATATTCCGAGAACCGAGAGAGATATAGTATTCGAAAGCGAGCAGTCAGGACAGGGAGGAGGGAGAGAACAAGTGCCTGTTAGGCGATCCGTCCCGTTGGAGCGGGGGAAGTCGACTGGACAAACAATCGAAAAACAACTTTAAGTATGTGTTATCACGTGATGGTGCCAACACACTTCGCCACGGTCTTCTATCCAAAAGCAGGGCCACGGGTTCTCGGCCTTGCGTATCACGGAACATGCGTGCCGTACCTTTGGTGCCATGTTCCCGGGCTCAGTTCTAGGTTATATATACCCAGCATATGTTCTAGATACAGGTCTCCAGACCAACTACAGACACTAGACTACTCTCAAGGTCCATTCGACGCAGCCGGAGGAAGCAAGGTTGCCAATATCAGACCATCCCCTTCTGTCACTACTCAATTGAGCCTACTGAGGCTCATCAGCAATTCCCACGGAATCTAATTAGGTCTAGGATCGAAGGTTCTCGATAACGTTCCATCAACTGAGTTGCGCGACGCTAAAGTCTGCAAACCACAGTCTTTGATCTTTTCGACTGGCCCAATACGCTTCATGTCCTGAAAAAGTATTAAAATACCGATCAGTAAATAATCACGTAAAGCAGACAACACAGCGCGGGGCGCGCGCAGCGCAAGTACCGAACTGTCGGGATTGCCACGCAGTTTCGTACGGGAAGGACGTAACGCTCCATATATATCATGCCTGATGAGTCACCATTACCCGAACAAGGCCGCGCCCCCCACCACCCATCCCAAATAAACCCCGATCAATTGCCCTGGGCCCCCGCCGCCGACTTACCGCCAAAGAAACTTTGGACCATGAGGCCTCGCACACGACTGGCATCCATTCCAGCTCCACGAAAGACGACTCCTCCAATGGACCACACGCTTTTCCCGTTATACCAAACCTAGATAGGAGTATATTAGTGAATTAGGACTGTGCCCGGGGTCCTGATAGCCGGATAGGGCGGGGCGATTTGCCGATAGGCAGGGAAGTGAGTGAAAAAGCACATGGTAAGATGAGCAGTGGAAGCCGAAACGGGGTGATCGAGCAGCACAGCACAATAGACAGCACACTTGAGCGTGTAAACGATACAGGAAGGTGCTTTCCGCGAGACGTAATGTCAAGCTTGGGTGTGACGTGCTGGGCGAGAGCCGCGTGTAGGATATAAGCTCAAGGTCAAGGACGAGAAGAACTTGTGGTGTGTGTGTCTACGACCGAGTCGGTACTTGCCTGCAATTCACCGTTGGCTTTGCCAGGCGTGTTGAGCTTGATTCTTTGCGAGACGTAGTTCCATTGTCCGGCCTTGAAATAGAAGCTACCGCGACCTAGTGACGTTCCATAGTCTGAGGCACATATATTCTTCCCTGGGATTCCTGCGCCGTTGCAAAGGACTGGAGAAATGCACAAATATAGATTTAGTGCCATATCGAAATTTCATATTGGATTCCATTAGTCCATGTCCATTTAGGGCGAGACTTACATTTATTAGCTGGATCGTTGGGCAGATAGACATAGACCTCCCTATAAGGTATTAGTACAAGTATCACTAGAGCAAATACAAATGCAACCTACCCAGCCCCCTCATCGCGCCACATAAACCGAGTGGAGAAACTAGACCAAACATGGGCACATATGTGCATCGATTATCGGACCAAGGATCGAGATTCAGAACCGAAGCGAGATACTGACCATGTAAATGCCTTTCGTCCACCCGAGCAGCTAGCCGCTTCGTCGTTGCTGGTTCCGCCGTCTTGATTATGAGGTCATATTCAATATCGGGGTTGCTCGGTTCGAACGACCGTGGGACTTACATAGACCAGGAAGTTTGCCGCCGTGAACGAAATCTGATAGATAGATAGATGGTGTTAAGATAGGCTGAGTCGAATTAAGAGAGAGGGAGACGAATACCAAAGCCAGATTCGAAGAAGATAGAATAGCCGAGTGTGAATTCGTTCCCAGATGATAGATCACTGGGCCCATAGCTGTGGAGACAAAATGAATGCTGGGTCTCCCTCGGACAGAATACAGCAGAACCCACGCGTAAAAACTGATCCCCCCTGGAGCTGCAGAGTTTAAAGCAAAGCTACCCTTGCGAAACTACGGATCAAACAAATCGGGCAGGTAATTTATTGGTGGCCTGGATAAATGTGCCTTAATTTGATAACTCACAAAGACTTCCATTGCAGCTCTGCCATCTGGAGCGGTTCCGACTGCGGCGAGAGAACCGCCGAGTACCCGGGTGGGCCGAAGGGTTGAGCCGGTGTCAGCCAGGGCATGGTATTCGCCGCTTGCGTTCGGGACGGTAGTCCAAGAATTGGCCGATTTGCCGAAGCCAAGGGGAAGAACTTTGGCTGCAATACCTTGAGCAGGCACCGAAGAAGGGCTGTAGACAGATAAGTGACAAACCACATATAATGTGTTGTACCTACGAGACTGAACGGGTCGTAGTAGATGTTGCTTGTGGCCTATTTGAATTTTATTAAATGAAGTTAATTGGAATGGAAATATCGCTCGCCTCGAAATTGTCACAGACGATGTTGTCGGTACCAATACAACACTTGTTGAGACTGGAAATTCAGAAGGCCGGGGTTTGCAAATTCCATTGGCACGACGTCCAAGGGTGCGCTTAGACCGCCTGGCATGTAGGCTACCAAAGCCTACCGGAAAGACCGAGGTTGCCAGAGCATCAACAGCAAGAGACAGAACAACAAGCCACTTCATCTCGTTATCGTGGATGCTGCCGACCCAAGCACAAAATCTCTCGGGGACGTGGATTCATTGATCTTCTCAGCCATGTGGTCACGTGTGATCGCGTAAACATGTGCGACATTTATCTTGGACAGATCGAGGGATTGACCCCACACTGCCTTCGCCTCTCGCACAAAGCGCCCCGGCTATCGTTCTATACACAAAAATAGATCCAAAATAGAATACCAGCCCTGCATTCTAAACTGACCTAATCAAGGACACATCTCCACATGGATTTTGCAACCGAGCCAAGCACAGCCAATCCCGAGCCGACTCCAAAATTAGACGGCCGATAAAAAACCCATGGGGACGTGGTGTTGGACCCAAGGCCAGCAACGATGACCTCCACTCCCCGCCCGCACGAGGTAGAGCGCTCCCCCCAATGCTCTCGCCGACCCCGCCACTGCCCGCTCCTCTGTTGCCGACTCACTCGGTGTCCCGGCATCCAACTACGAGGGCGTGCGAGAGTCCCAGTACTCGTCGGTTCCATTGAACCAGAGCTTTGACCCATATGCCGATGCTGGTACCCCTTCCCCTCGTGGTACTAGTCCCTCGCAGTATCGGGACGACAGCAATGCAGAAAAGTCTGGTGAGGGAGGCGCTGCGGGTGCTTACGCACATCAGCCCTATGGATCAGAGGCACCGGCCAAGAGCAGTAAACGCAAGTGGTTCTGGATTCTGGCTGCTCTGGTTGCTCTCGCGGTCATTGTTGTCGCAGTCATCGTTCCGGTTTACTACACAGTCATTAAGCCCAAGAATAACGCGGCTGCATCATCCGGATCGTCTGGCGGCCACTCGAGCGGCGCTCCTGCTCCCACGCAATCCGGCGATCCAGGTACCGTTCCCCAAGAGGCAATTACTGGTGGTGATGGAAGCACCGTCAAGACCGAAACAGGAAGCTTCGTTTACAACAACAGCTTCGGCGGGTTCTGGTACTACGACCCCAAGAGCCCCTTCACCAACAACGCTCAAGCACAGAGCTGGAGCCCGCCTTTGAACCAGAGCTGGAAATTTGGCACTGATAAGATTCGAGGGTACGTCATTTATCCCTGTCGCTGTCTAACATATCGTGATTAAGTTTCCAATTCAGGGTCAACCTTGGAGGCTGGCTTGTGCTGGAGCCATTTATTACCCCAGCCCTGTACGAGCCTTATCAGAACGCCACGACCCCTGCTATCGATGAATGGACACTCTGCACGAATCTTGCAGCCGACAAGTCCTCGGGCGGAGTCGCAAAAGTCCTCGAAGATCATTACAACACGTTCGTTGTATGTTTGACACGAACAATCAATCGTATTGGATCGTCGCTGACAGGTTTTATTTTTAGACCGAAGAGGACTTTGCTCAGATCGCCGCAGCAGGTCTGAATTGGGTTCGTATTCCATTCCCGTTCTGGGCAATTGAAGTCTATCCTGGGGAGCCGTTCTTGGAAAAGGTCGCCTGGAAGTAAGCAACTTGTGTTGTTCATCCCGACATTTATTTATCATTTTATAGGTACTTCCTCAAGGCTATCGGATGGGCTCGCAAGTACGGCATTCGTATTAACCTCGATCTGCACACCATTCCCGGCTCCCAAAACGGATACAACCACTCTGGCAAACTTGGGTCAATCAATTGGTGGGTTCTAAATTTCTTTCCTTGGATAAGCATCTGACAAGACCCTTAGGATGCACGGAACGATGGGGATTGCAAACGCTCAACGATCCCTCAACTACATGCGCATTATTGCCGAGTTTGTCTCCCAACCTCAATATCGCGATGTTGTTTGCATGTTTGGAATCGTCAACGAGGCCGTTATTGCTACTATTGGCCAGGACGTGATTCAGAGTTTGTGAGTGTCAAGGGTTCAATTGCACGATTTGTTACTTATCAGATCCGATACACAGCTACCTCGAAGCCTACGAGATGATTCGTAACATTACTGGATATGGCGAGGGTAATGGGCCATGGCTTAGCGTTCACGATGGCTTTGCGGCGCTCTCGAGCTGGGTGGACTTTTTGCCTAACAGTGATCGTGTAGCAATGTAAGTCTCCTAAATTAAACATATATGATCCCAAGCTAACGCTTTTCCTAGGGACACTCACCCGTACTTTTCCTTTGGTACCGTCGATACCGATCCGATCACCGCCCAAACCATGAAGCCTTGCACCGCGTGGGGAGCCAACATCAACAACTCGATGACAAACTATGGTATGACCGCCGCCGGAGAGTTCTCCAATGGATTCAATGACTGCGGGTTATTCTTGAATGGTGTGAACCGTGGAGCGCGGTATGACGGGACTTTTGATTCGTACAGTGGCGTAAACGCCGGTGCGGGCGCATGCACGCAGTGGATGGATGTGGCTCGCTGGGATCAGACTACCAAGAATGCAATCAAGCAATTTGCGTTGAGTAGCATGGATGCGACACAGGTATGTCCTCGAATTGTCTTTTCTTTCTTTTCCGTTGACTAATTTATTTTAGAACTACTTCTTTTGGACCTGGAAAATTGGTAAATCCAGCACGTGGGGCACAGTTGCCTCTCCACTCTGGTCTTACAAACTCGGACTTGATAACGGGTTCATGCCCACCGATCCACGTGCAGCTGTTGGAGTATGCTCCAACTCATCGCCCTGGAACGGACCTCTCCCCGCTTCGAAGACTGGCGGCGGAGGAGCAGGCCCCATCGACTCGGCGTACCAAACCCAATACCCCTGGCCACCCGCTTCCCTCTCTGGAGGCGTCAACCCCGCTGCTCTCCCGACCTACACCGCCACCCAAACTGTCATATCGCTGAGCCCGGCTACCTACACGACCAGCGGCACGCAGACCGCAGACGCCGGTACCGGATGGGTCAACACGGCCGACACGAGCGGGATGTACACTACCATTGCCGGGTGCGCGTACCCGAGCAACGCATGGGATGCGGTCGACGCGACTCAGGGAGCGTGTGCGGTTGCTGCCCAGAGGGTGTTTAAGGGACGATGGGCGATGCCGAAAGAGACCGGAAAACCTTGATCGGGCACAAGGACATTTGATCGGACTTGATTTTTTTTTTGCGCATTTTTTGCTGTGATATTGTACATTGGACATTGTTGATCTATAGTTTGTGTCTAGTTATTTAGTTGCGCCATTCATTTTTTCCTTCTCCCACCTAGTACAAAGCGGGAAAAACGAACTGTTTGGGACTAATTATTCAGTTAGTGGAGCGCGCATATATGCGCATATAGGGTCCTGAAAATTAGGTTATACAAAAAAAACCTCAAATCACTATAGTCAATAACTATCCGATATCGGATCATCTGGGGGCGGGTTCCTCTGGGCCTCTTCATCTATCGGTGTAGATGATCACGTTTCTTAAGAGTGGCTTCGAGGTTTACCGCTGTAATGTGTTATGAGATTGGTGCTTCTCGATTACAAGTCCATGGATTTCACACTCACTCGGCCAAGAATCCATCAAGGATTCATCCGAGCCGGGTTGAATTAAGAACAGTCGTGGATTGCCATCTCAGCGAAACATCTTTGATGCCAAGTGCAAGGAGTACATTGCCGACATGCGCTTTGGATGGATGTTGTGACTGCCGGCACTGTATAAGCAAGTTCACTCCTGACGTCAGACAGATGTCATATTTGCAACCTCGTCTTAGAATGTGCGGTTACCACAAATACTACTCTCTTTTCTCTTGCTTTTTTTGTGATTTTTTTGAGAAAGGTTTTTAGGCGACACTGCCTTGGGTGCCTCTATCTAAAAGCCTCGCTGCTGGGGCCAGAGTAAACCTGCCCATAAGCTTTGCGGTGAGGTTCAGGGGCGAACTAGATAAACATATGCCATAATTCACCTCAGCGCTTTGAAGATGGAACGCTTGGCCAAGTACCGGATATTTGCGACACGCGCAAGGGGTATATTTTCAAATTTAACCGCCATTAACCGCCTCGAAGCGCTCATGGACACTCAAAGGCCAATGAAAACAATGCTGAGCATGCATCTCGTTAAATGCGCGCGGATCGATTGAGACGTGAACCAGTCTTCGGCTCTTTCCTTCATCATGGATGCCCACCAGCCTTACGAGGCAGAGACTTTGCTTCCACCTGGTAGTATCGCCGATCTTGCTCGTTCGTCTGTCGCCAACTCCCTCGGTGCTCCTCTCTCCAGCCATGGCGGCGAGATGCGCGAGTCGCAGCACTCGTCGGCTCCGCTCAACGTACCATACGACCCATATGGAGAGGCGGGTACGCCTTCACCACGGGGCACGACGCCATCCCAGTATCGCGACGACCCAAACGAAAAGGTTGCACCTGTAGAGACTGGATACGGCGGGACATCGTCAAAGCAATCAAAAAGACCATGGTTCTGGTTGCTTGTTGGTCTGGTTGCTCTGGCTGTTGTTATTGTTGCTGTCATCGTGCCGGTGTACTTCAAGGTTATCAAGCCCAACAACAACGCCGCTCAGTCGTCGGGTAGCTCCCCTGTTCCGTCCGCCTCCGCCGCAGAGCCAACCCAGTCCGAGACTCCACAAGCAGCTATCACTGGGGGAGATGGTAGCCAAGTAACGACCGACACTGGTAGCACTTTCGTCTACAACAATAGCTTTGGTGGCTTCTGGCACTACGATCCCAAGGATCCTTTCAGCAACAAGGCGCAGGCGCAGAGTTGGACTCCCCCCTTGAATCAGACATGGAGGTTCGGAACAGACCAAATTAGAGGGTGCGTGTTTCAGTCAAATACTCTTTCAGTGTCATGGTTGCTAACCTTCTTCGATCTCGAACAGAGTCAACCTCGGCGGGTGGCTTGTTCTTGAGCCTTTCATCACCCCGGCCCTGTATGAGCCTTACATGAATGCCTCCACACCCGCGATCGATGAGTGGACGTTGTGCGAAAACCTTGCGAACGACCCGTCGTCTGGAGGCGTTGCAAAGGCCATCGAAGAGCACTACAAGACATTTGTTGTATGTTTTAATAAGCTCCTATTCGAGCTCGTTCTGTTGGCTAATGATGTCAGACCGAGGAAGACTTTGCCCAAATTGCCGCTGCTGGATTAAACTGGGTTCGTATCCCCATCCCTTACTGGGCTATTGAAGTGTACCCCGGCGAGCCGTTCCTAGAGGGGGTAGCATGGAAGTAGGTTCGATTGGCACGGGTTGCGTTAGATGAACGCGTGCTGACGCTTCCCAACTCAGGTATTTCGTTAAAGCTATTGAATGGGCGCGGAAATACGGCCTTCGCCTGAAACTCGACCTCCATACTGCTCCAGGGTCTCAGAACGCATATAATCATTCTGGTAGGATGGGACGAGTAGGATGGTGAGACCAAAGTAATTCATAATTTCTCAAATTTTAATATTTCAGCAATTACTTCAGGCTTAACGGGACAATGGGCATTGCTAATGCCCAGCGCACTCTAAATCATATTCGCATTTTTACACAGTTTATCTCCCAGCCTCAATACAAGGATATCGTGCTCATATATGGGATCCTTAACGAAACGCCGATGGGTACTATACCACGCGATCCGTTGGAGCGATTGTAAGTTCACGACTTTCGAGATAGACACATTTCACCTAACCGTTCACAGTCACCTCGAGGCGTATAGCATGATGAGAAATATTACTGGTATTGGAGAACGAAATGGGCCATGGATGAGTATACACGATGGCTTTGATCCACTTGACCGATGGGCAGATTTTCTGCCTGGTAGTGATCGAGTCATGCTGTAAGTTCGCCATACTTTTCGCTTTTTTACACAAGAGCTCACCTTGACCCAGTGACACTCATCCATATTATTCTTTCGGGGATCAAGATGCCTCCCCGCCAGCTAACCAGAATCGCAAGCCTTGCACCTCGCGCGCTCGTGCATTTAATGAGTCAATGGCCACATTTGGTATGACTATTTCTGGGGAGTTTAGCAACGCTTTCAATGACTGCGGGTTCTTCCTCAATGGTGTAAATCTCGGGGCCCGCTATGATGGGACTTTCAGATTCTACAACGGACCTAACGCTGGAGCAGGATCTTGCGTTAAATGGATGGACCAGCGGTTGTGGAGCTCAGACGAGAAGGAGGCAATCAGGCAATTTGCACTTGCCAGCTTCGATGCCTACCGGGTAAGACTATCACATTACTTGTTTGCTTTGGCGCACATGTGTTTTACGCGAATGCTGTACTGACCTGTAGTAACAGAACTACTTTTTCTGGACATGGAAGATTGGCGAATCGACAACTTGGGGTAATGTCGTTGCATCTCCTCTTTGGTCATACAAGCATGGACTTGAGAACGGATTTATGCCCAAAGACCCTCGCGAAGCCATTGGCACCTGCGGCAATGCCTCTCCTTGGGACGGCCCTCTCCCGGCTTCTAAGACAGGTGGCGCAGGGGCAGGCACTATTCCCAATTCATACGCGACGGCACGTACCTGGCCACCTCCATCTCTTAGCGGAATCCCGAACGCAGTAACTTTGCCCACTTATACTGCTACTGGAACTCTGATCAGTCTGAAGCCTGCATCATTCACTGGGGCAGCGGGTATCAACGGTGGGAATGGGTGGGCAAACTCAGCCGATCAGCAAGGACTTTATACACCTATTTCTGGGTGCCCATACCCCAGCTCTGTATGGGGTGATGCGGTGGATGCGACCCAGACCTTATGTAACGGTGGGTCCTCGCGCAGGTCTGCGAGGGGGCGGTATGCCCTACCCAAAGAGACTGGCGTTGTTGCTCGACGATTGAGTTAAGGATGGACTAAAGCCGAGACCCCGCTCAGATGAACATTTTTTCGGACATTTGTTGGTATTTGAGACCTATCTTGGACTTTTCTCTGTGCCAATATATATGATTCATTGTGCACATTTGATATTGCATGCCGTCGTGAATTGGTGTTCCCCATTGCTGTCTCTTATCGATTTTCCACAGTTCAGTGTATTTTCACTTTTCCTCTATTTTCTCGAGGCTTCCTTTTCTAATAAAATTACATTCGTACCTGCGCAGGCAATTACCACTCATTGAATTTGTAATCGATCCACAGACCATTGGCCCTTTCGCTCCACATGTTATATGAGACCTGTCGATGCAAGTCAAACGACGATGTACATGACTTATAAGAGATCATTTCCACCACTAGTACCCCTCAGCTCATGCAATTGCTCTTCAGAAATATGCCTTGAAGGCGATAACTATGGCTGTGCTAGCTCTATGCGCATACATGATCAAAATCAAATAAGCTGTGCCAAACCTCGTTGAGTGGGTGCTTGCCTTTGTACCTATGTTCCTTACAGTCAACAACGACACGTCTACCGTACAACACCTCCCAACCCACTTTCTGAACTGTATCGATGGCCACCTCGACAAGCTTGAATATTGCTAAGCATCAGACTTTGGCTCAAAATAATCCTCGGCGACGACCTATCCGTATCGCGGCTGATGTATTAGCTGATTCAGCTACTAACTTGGGTAACTTGCCCGGTCTGAAAGAGTCAGCTCAGGCTGCTGGTGATATTTTCAAGGCTCTTAAAGTACGTTGAAGACTGTCAAGTGACAAAGAGTAACAAGTTGATGTACGAATAAGCCTGACATTTTTCAGGGGCCGGTGCGAAACGATATTATAGCACAAGGTCTCATCAACTATCTCGATGAAATTTGTTACACAGCTCAATACGCTGGAGCGGATAAAGCATGTCCTGAATACCTCGAAGACCTTCAGCAAACCAGGGAAGCCGTGGTCGAGTTGAAGAATAAGACCTATGGCATGCAGTTCGCTTGTCAATATGATATTGAAAAGCAGATTAGCAAAATGAAGGAAGAAATGATGATGCGGACACTCTTGTTAAGTGTAAGTGAAATCAAAGCCGAATTCTTGCCCCGCTGGGTACTGAGTAGACTTGTGTTACCAGGTCGAAGGTGGAGTAAGTGGGTTACGAGCGAACGCCCAGGCAGTAGAGATAATCCAACAGCTGAAGCTAGTTGCCGAGGCTCTTGCTGATGTTCAGGAAGAGCTAGCTTTTACCAAGAGGCAAGTCGCGCAGCAGAGCTATTTGGTTAACCACATGGATTTCTGTCCACTTGCGATGTTTGGCAACTTGATTGATATAAAAATTAAAGTTTATTTTATTTTATTTTAAATGGAGGTCACACGTGAAATGAGCGTGGGTCCCAAACACCGTGGTTGACACTATGGATTTTAAATACAGAATAATTATGACCACGTGCAACTGACCTACCAAGGTAACCGACTCACTTTCTATGGATTTTTAAATGGTTGATGCATTATTGACAGTCTCGTTTTTATCTATTGGCCTCCCATGTAATCATGTGCCATGGTTTCTGTCACGTACCTTAAATATGCTTAGATTTGCGCAATGTAGTAAGGGTAGACAGCTTGTTCATAAAAAATAAATTAGGATAAAACTCCTTGGTTGTTGTAAGGTATAAGTGAATGTCCGGAAAACGTATGTCTAACATCATGACCAGCCAGAACGCAGAATGGCGAATAACAATGAAATGGGTTTACATTTATATGTTCTACATATGTGTATGCATCTGCGAACGAGATATACGATTCTAGCCCCCAATGAAGTTATTTATACCACTCAAAAGAGGCGCATAACTAGTATTCTTACATGCATGCGCTGTTTTAGCTACCAAAGTACATATAGAGACAGGATATCATGGTCGAGTTTGAATAGCATACCTAAAACCGCACGTTTTTTTCGCTATATTTGTGGTGACTGGCACCGGACTAACATGTGTGCCACCCTTTCTTTCGTAGTGATCAACCTTAACCAGAGGAAGCGGACAAATATGCCCGAGATTTTGTAGAAGCCCAGGCTGCATTGGAATGGCATTTTCGTGGCTACCTTGCCATTTGATGTTGATAAAATGGCTCGTTCGCGTGCGCCTCTATTACAGTAGCTATGGTACACAGGTGAAATCGATCGATAAATTTGGTCTACTTTTGGGCTGCATCGACTGATAAACGCGAGTCAGAGAAAGGTTCAGGCCTATCCAATGTTCCTCTGGCCCCCTGTCAACACAATCCACTAGGCAACCAACAAAGTAAAAAGATCCATGTCCGATAACACTTCACACGGGGCATCTGCCAAGTGTTGACAAGGTGATTTGCGAGCCGGAAAAGGATGCCGGCAATAGGGTCAGACTGAGAGAAAACTAGCGTAACACGCTCCATGGGCGACAGTCTGGAGTTGCCCTGGGCGGCAGCGGGGCGCGGTAGACGATAGGTAACACCAGCCAAAAATTGACATAATTGGCTGGTTTGTTATTTAGTAAGTGGTGAATGGACCGGATGTAAACGACTCCAACGCGCTCGCGCGTCGCGTCGAGGCGTGGGATGCAATTCCAAATACCACCAAGAAGAAGCCCAAGGGTCCCCGAGGCCAAGGAAGCGCCTTGGATGCTGTGTACCGGTACGTAATTCACTTGATTCTAACCTCAGCACTAGTTCCCTGCCACGATGCCTATCCATACGCCAAGCCGTAACTTTGTTTAGCCTAAGACTATGTTTGTGGACAATACCAGCACGAGCATATTGCACACGATTCTTGAACCATTAGTGCTTGTTTCATGCTATCGCAATGATTTCTTTGAACTGATACGCTGAGTCTATAATCTATGACAAACTGCCACGGAATCATTCAGGGCACCAGCCCGCCTCAATAGCCATGACGGCGACAAGCGTACCAAGCCAAGGATCGCAGCCCAGTATGATATTTGCCACCGAGTCTACTTGTGTCCTTGGATTTTAGATAAATGCGGCCGAGTTGCAAGAGTGCCGGACCAGCCTTCGACTCGTTTCCCCATTATGGCCGCCTACCAGCCTCACGAGGCGGACACCTTGCTTCCGCCTGGTAGTATCGCCGATCCCACTCGTTCGTCTGTCGCCAACTCCCTCGGTGCTCCTCTCTCCAGCCATGGTGGTGAGGTGCGCGAGTCGCAGTACTCGTCGGCTCCGCTCAATGTACCGTACGACCCATACGGAGAGACCGGTACGCCTTCACCACGGGGAACGACACCATCACAGTACCGCGACGATCCAAACGAAAAGGCCGCGCCTTTGGAAACCGGATATGGCGAGACGTCAAAGCGTTCAAGAAAGCCATGGTTCTGGTTGCTTATTGGGCTTGTAGCTTTGGCTGTTATCGTCGTTGCTGTCATCGTTCCGGTATACTTCAAGGTCATCAAGCCCAACAACAACACCGTTCAGTCTTCCAATACCAACCCCGGCTCGGGTTCTACGACCGCTTCTGCAGCTGAACCAACTCAGTCCGAGGCACCCCAGGTTCTCATTACCGGAGGAGATGGCAGCCGTGTAACCACCGACACTGGCAATACTTTCATCTACAACAACAGCTTTGGTGGTTTCTGGTATCATGACCCGAAACATCCATTCAATCTCAACGCTCAAGCTCAAAGCTGGTCGCCACCTTTGAATCAGAGCTGGAGGTGGGGAGAAGATCACGTTCGAGGGTAAGTCATAGCGCTCGCGTTGTTATCGTATAATACTTATTATGGTATAGCGTCGGAATTGGAGGCTGGTTTGTGCTCGAGCCATTTATCAGCCCGGCCCTTTTCGAACCCTACATGAACGACACCAACCCCGCTGTTGATGAATGGACTCTTTCTGAGAAGATTGCGGCTGATCCCAACTCTGGAGGACTCCAGCGAGTTCTTGAGGAACATTATGCTACCTTTATCGTAAGTAGATTTCGATTTGAATTGCTATGACCGATTCTCATAAATTATCAATCCCAGACCGAGGAGGATTTCGCTCAAATTGCAGCAGCTGGCTTGAACTGGGTTCGTATTGCCATTCCCTACTGGGCCATCGAAACTGCACCTGGAGAACCCTTCCTCGAGGGAGTTTGCTGGAAGTAAGTAGCGGTTCGACCATGTCCCGAACCGGAGTTAACGGATATTTCATCAGGTACTTCCTCAAGGCCATCGAATGGTCGCGCAAGTACGGCATCCGTATCAACCTCGACTTGCACACCGCCCCCGGTTCCCACAACGGTTACAACCACTCGGGCATGCTCGGCCCACTCGGCTGGTAAGCCCCATATCCCAAGTAAACTCGGCGCCTGAGGCTGTTTGACTAATTCTCTTGGCGACTTAGGCTTAACGGCACCATGGGAATTGCCAATGCACAGCGCACACTTAACCATATCCGTGTCATTACTCAATTCATCTCCCAGCCTCAGTACAAGGATATCGTTCCTGTCTTTGGTATTATCAACGAGGCGCGAATGGAGATTATTGGAAGGAACCCATTGGAGCGGTTGTAAGTTGTATATCTTATGGTTTTACTTGGCTCTCATACTCAACTGGTCACAACCAAGTTACATGGAGTCGTACGACATTATGAGGAACATTACGGGTATTGGTGAGGGGAACGGGCCATGGATGAGTGTTCACGATGGATTCGAACCTCTGGATCGATGGGAGAACTTTATGCCAGGTGCCGACCGAGTTATGCTGTAAGTTTAATTGGTCTTGGCCGATCCAAACGCGCATGTACTCACTAGACAACCTTTAGCGACGCTCACCCCTACTTCTGTTTCGGCGACCAAGATCTTTCCTCCCCGACCCAACAGATCCGGAAGCCATGCAATTCGCGCGCAGAGCCATTCAACACATCCATGTCTACTTTCGGTATGACTACCGCCGGAGAATTCTCCAACGCATTCAACGATTGCGCATTGTTCCTCAATGGTGTCGGCCTCGGTGCCCGCTACGACGGAACCTTCCCGTTCTACCATGGAGCTAATGCTGGAGCTGGAGCATGTGTTAAATGGATGGATGATAGGCTTTGGAGCGCAGCTGAGAAGGAGGCGATCCGGCAATTTGCTCTCTCGAGTTTCGATGCGTTCCAGGTAAGCTTACCGATCGATGTCTACTCTCATTGACACTAACCTACGATCGCAGCACTTCTTCTTCTGGACCTGGAAGATCGGCGTATCCACTACTTGGGGCAACCGAGTCGCTGCTCCGCTCTGGTCTTACCAACACGGTCTTCAGAACGGATACATGCCCACCGATCCTCGCGAGGCCACTGGCGCATGCGGCGGTGGTTCTCCCTGGGTTGGACCTTTCCCGGCTTCCAAAACCGGTGGTGTCGGTGCCGGCACAATCCCAGCTGCATACCAGACCGCACGTACCTGGCCTCCTCCATCTCTCAGCGGCATTCCCAACGCGGCGACTCTCCCAACGTATACTGCAACGGGAACGTTTAGCCCCTTGGGCGCTGCCGAATTCACAGGCGCGCCCGGGATCAATGCGGGTAATGGCTGGGCCAACTCGGGCGATCAGGCCGGAATGTATGTTCCTGTTGCTGGGTGCTCGTACCCTAGCTCTGCATGGGGTGATGCGGTCGTTGCAACCCATACCGCGTGCAGTGGATCTGCTGCTAAAAGGAGTGTCAAGGGCCGATATGCTCTTCCGCGAGAGACTGGTGCACCTGTTTGATTGACTTTTTTCCCACTTATTAGATGGACTGGAGTTGTTGAGATCTATTTCCTATTTCTACGGACTTTATATCACTTTTTGTCGTTTTTTATATCACTCGTTGGTGTGTGTTGGTGTTGGGATACTCTCTCTTGAACTTTCATTGTGTCTGACATACTTGTAATCTACTGTGCATATAAACAGATGTTTCTCTTTTGCAAGATGCACCAGTAGCTGTCGATCGCTTTTTATTCCTGTCCTTACTCTTAGGCTTTGGCGATATCCACACACCTTTTTTTTAGCCTTTTTTGCTTGGGAGTGAATTGCTTTTTCTAGGCCACGCGCCACGAGATAAGTTATCGTGACGCGTGGCGATAATGATTGACGTGAAGTGAGTCGTTATTACATGGGGTTTATTTAAATGACTGACACATCTGGTATGTAGAGTCCGCCACTATGGAGATCGCGATATGTGCATATATGGGTCAAGCCACAACCAACCAATTTTCTTAATACTCCCCGATATGGTAATATTTTTTCAAACGACTAGGCGGATAGTTTATAGCCCTATTAGAAGTCCGAGGTCGCCCCCGCCCACGAGTTCGCAAGCAAGTGTTCGAGTTCGCCCGGGACCCCTGTTTGTTACGGTATGAAATGAGTTCTTGGTAACAATTGGATATTGACAAATTGACACCTTGAATACGTATAGATGGGATGTATTTTTTTACATTTGAAAGGGGAGCCATGCACGTATTGCAATGGATCGTAAAGGTAGTAGCCGCATGTATGGCTTTACGTGCTGTGTTATGGGCTCGTTGTCAGGGTTTTTTGGTGGATGATGGTTGCCTGAAAGATAAGTGTCTTGATCGTTTTTTAGAGGCAAGGTTCTAGGGACAATGGATTCATCGACTCCAAACCGCGTACGTTGTACACTCCTTTTATCGATGTATAGACATACTGACCGTTACGTATAGGTTCGGTTCGCCACGGGCGTCCAGTTAGGATTAAGACCTTGCCGGTCACACAGCTCAGGGCACACAGACCGAGGGTCGGTCGGAATAACAGATCTTTGAGGATTTTGCGGGACTGATCTTCCATTATTGCCCACGCCAAGGCTGTGGGACCGTGGATATACCAGTTCTGAAAGCCAAGCGCCCAGCACACTGCCTGAAGGCTTGACAACCTATATACGTAGGAGACATGTCATTTACGCTGCAGATGTTTGGATGGACGAGAAGAGCAGTGCTGGTCGAGGGTGCCGACACAGGACATGTTTCTGGCTCGAGTCGCGGGGCTCCATTTCGGGCCGGGGACATGTGATTTAATGGATGCCAAGCCCATCGGGCCCTATGATTGCACTGCCACCGGGTTGTTTGTCACGCTGCCGCAGAGGTGGTATTAAAGCAGCGCAGAGTGGAAATCTCAGCTCACGACACATCATGGCCACCCACCAGCCATACGAGGCGGAGATACTCCTTCCTCCAGGCAGTCCTGCCAACTTTGGCACTGCCCGATCCTCTGTCGCGGACTCTTCATTGGGCGTTCCGAACTCGAACTATGGCGGAGTGCGCGAGTCGCAGTATTCGTCGGCTCCATTGAACCAGTCCTTCGATCCATATGCGGACTCGGCCTCTACTCCCCGTGGCTCCACTCCTGCTCCCTACCGCGACGACCCCAGCACCGAAAAAGTCGTCGAGCCGCTGGGTTACTCGGAGCCTGGCGGAGGCAGCAAGAAGCGCCCACTGTTCTGGACAATCATCCTCTTGGTCTTGCTTGCCGTTATCGCAGTCGCCGTTGTCGTCCCAGTATACTTCAAAGTCATCAAGCCTAATACCAATGTAGCTGCCTCGGCTGGCTCTGCTGGAACTGCCACTTCATCCTCTGGTGCTGCTCAGCCCACTCAATCCGGCAAGCCCGAGACCCCCGAGGCTGTTGTTACCGGAGGCGACGGCAGTCGCGTCATAACCGAGTCTGGCAGCACCTTTGTCTACAACAACTCATTCGGCGGCTTCTGGTACTACGACCCCAAGGATCCTTTCAGCAACAAGGCCCAACCTCAGAGCTGGTCGCCTCCCTTGAACCAGACCTGGAAGTTTGGAACTGATCAAATTCGTGGGTGCGTGTTTCAGATCCAATCATCCTCGTTAGATTGCCGGGTTTTCTGATCGCTTTTTTTTTTTAGTGTTAATCTCGGTGGATGGCTCGTGCTTGAACCCTTTATCAGTCCGGCAATGTATGAGCCCTACATGAACGCGACCGTCCCTGCTATTGACGAGTGGACTCTGTGCGAGAACCTCGCGGGCGATCCATCCTCGGGTGGCGTTGCCAAGGCTCTCGAGGATCACTACAAGACCTTTATTGTACGCATTTGGCATCTACCTTTTTAGATCTCGTAAAACTGATCTTCATTGCCAGACCGAAGAAGACTTTGCTCAGATCGCGGCTGCGGGCCTGAACTGGATTCGTATCCCCATTCCGTACTGGGCTATCGAAGTCTACCCTGGCGAACCGTTCCTCGAGGGTGTTGCGTGGAAGTACTTCCTCAAGGCTATCGAGTGGGCGCGCAAATATGGTCTCCGTATCAACCTCGATCTCCACACTGTTCCCGGATCCCAAAACGGATATAACCACTCTGGTATGCTCGGTCCAGTCGGATGGTGAGATGCTTTTTTCTCGTCCATTACATCACAAGCTAAAAATTCGTTTGTATTTCAGGCTCAGCGGAAACATGGGTATCGCCAACGCTCAGCGCACTTTGAACTATATTCGTATCATCACCCAGTTCATCTCGCAACCTGAATACCGCGATGTTGTGCCCATGTTTGGTGTCATCAACGAGGCGCTTATCCAGACCATTGGCCGTGATGTCCTCGAGAGCTTGTGCGTACATTTCCCTATAGGTGATTCCTCTGCTAATATTGCCTGCTTAGCTACCTCGAGGTCCACAACGTGATGAGGAATGTTACTGGTATTGGTGAAGGCAAGGGCCCTTGGATCAGTGTCCATGACGGATTCGATCCTCTTGACCGCTGGACCGAGTTCCTGCCAGGTGGAGACCGCGTCGCTCTGTGCGTATTTGTCTTTTTCAAGCGATCCAAGTCTGACTTGTATTTCAGTGATGCCCACCCCTACTTCTGCTTCGGAGACCAGGATACCTCGCCCGTTACTGGTCAGACCAACAAGCCTTGCGCTTCGCGTGCTTCGGCCTTTAGCCAGTCCATGTCCAGCTTTGGCATGACCACCGCCGGAGAGTTCTCCAACGCGTTCAACGATTGCGGTCTCTTCCTCAATGGCGTCAACCGTGGAGCCCGTTATGATGGTACCTTTGGCGGATACGGAGGCCCCAACGGTGGTGCCAACGCTTGCGTGAAATGGATGGACTCGGCTAGGTGGAGCGCCGCCGAAAAGGCCGCACTGAAGCAATTTGCGTTGTCCAGCATGGATGCCATGCAGGTACGTGTATTAATTAACCTTCTCGCGCCTTTCCCTTACCCTAGCTTCTGCAGAACTACTTCTTCTGGACATGGAAGATCGGAAGGTCTACAACCTGGGGCACCATTGCTTCCCCGCTCTGGTCATACCAACACGGTCTCGAAGGCGGATGGATGCCCACCGATCCTCGCGAAGCTGCCGGAACCTGCGGCACCGGCGCCTTCAAGGGTCCTCTCCCGGCGTCCAAGACTGGCGGGGTCGGAGCGGGCACCATCGATCCTGCCTATATTGCCACCCGCGTCTGGCCACCCGCGTCGCTCAACAATGTCCCCAACGCCGCTGCGATCCCGACCTACACCGCGACCGGCTCGCTCATCACCCTCGCCCCGGCCTCGTTCACGGGCGGCGTCAACGCCGGATCCGGATGGGCGAACACGGCGGACCAGCAGGGGCTCTACACTCCCGTCGCCGGCTGCGCGTACCCGAGCATTGGATGGGGCACCGTCGGTGTCAGTGCGACCCAGACTGCATGCAGCGGTACGGCCCAGAGGGTCATCAGGGGGCGGTACGCTATGCCCCGGGAGACAGGCACACCCGCGTAGACGGCGTATTATTTAGAAAAGACTTGTGTTTGTTGTGTATGGACTTTTTGTTTCGCACTTTTTGTTTCCATGGACATCTTGTTTTTGGTATTTTTGCCCTCCCCCACTGTCGATCTCTGTGCTGTGTGCTAGTCGTTCTTTGTGCTGTTTTTTGTTTTTTTTCATTATATAGGGTTAATTAATGTGCGTTTGACAAGTTGAGGATCATGTGTGATTGGGTAACCAGGAACAATATTGTTCTTTTAGTCGAGCACAAAGATATCACGTGGTATGTTACACTTGCGTTGACCTTTGAGGGGTAAACCTCTGGCCACGGCGACACGAGTCTTCCAGAGCGTCGAAGAGCCCAATTTCTTATCCCAAGACAGGCAAGACCCAGGGTCCATACGTTCTTGATCTTCCATCCACGTAATTCGAATCAGGCATATCCTCTCCGACTCAATTCCGTACATATCATCCCCAACTCGTGATCTCTTACGATCCCAACAAACCCGTTCGTCACTTGAATCATACCACCCAGCAAAAGGTCATTATGAGCCGTTGGGCGTATCGTTTGTCCATGGACAAATATATGGAACCCAATCACCAAAGAGATAAAAGTCAAGCCACTTGCCTAGCGGCCATTTTACCCAACTCCCCTCTCTCCCTCGTGTGATAATCGAGTTATAATCATGACATCATTTATCCAAGATACACTTTCTAAAATTCCTGGAGTCGATCCTCGCGTACTGCAGCGCAACCAGGCGTTTAGCGGGTTGAACGACGGTCCGGCAGCTACTGCCGCTCGTCTCGCCGGTCTAGTCCAGGAATCCCATGCCAAGGACGATTCTCCTATTTATACTAGCAATTTTGGGCAGCCTATTCCTGATTCTGGGTGGGTCGAATTTTAATTAGTAGTCTATTCACGTTTTGGTTTGATTGATGGGTTGTTCATTTAGGCATGCTTTGAATATTGGTGGTATTCCTTATCAGGGAGATACCCTGTTGCTCGAGAAGCAGCAGGCGTTCGATCGGGGTAAGATCCAGGAACGGATTGTTCATCCGTGCGGTTCGTCTGCGTAAGTTTCACGACTCGGGGATTTTGTTCTTGCGCATCATAGTCCAACGCGTTATCCCACTTGCTAGGTTCGGTTATTTCCAGGTCACCAAGGATGTTTCCCAGTGGACCAAGGCTGCGCTGTTTCAGCCTGGGAAGAAGACGCCTGCTTATACTCGCTTCTCGACTGTTACTTATGGGGTGGGTGTTTATATAGGTTATATATGTGTTTGTTGGTGGTGCTAAGATTGGGTCTGGTTAGCGTGAGTTCCCTGATAGTGCGCGTAACCCTCGCGGCTTCGCTACCAAGTTTTATACCGAGGAAGGTATGCGCCTATAACTACCTTTCGAAACATTTTATTAAACTTTACCTAAAGGAAACTATGATTTGGTCGGCTTAAACTGGCCCGTCTTTTTCGTCCGTGATCCCTTCATGGGACCCGACAATATAAGGTCCCAACAGCGCAACCCAAAGAGCGGATTGATCGATTACAACGCCTGGTTCGATTTCCTTGCCAATGTGCCCGAGTCCCAGCATGCGGGACTCATGCTGCTCTCCGATCACGCGACTCCTGTTGGGTGGCGCTTCATGAGTGGCTATGGCTGCCACACCTTCCGCTGGACAAATAAGGATAGGAAAGGTGTATTTGTCAAGGTGAATTGTGGTGCTAGTTCTCTCATATCATCGACGTTTGACTCACTGCGAACTGTGTGCAGTACCATTGGCGCTCCCAACAAGGCACCAAGGAGTTCACTCACGAACAATCTATCGTCATGTGTGGTGAAGACCCCGACTTTGCAAAGCGCGATTTATGGCAACATATCGAACAGGGAGGTGATGCGCGGTGGACCATGTTTGTTCAAGTCATCACGCCAGAAGATCTTGCCTCTGGAAAACTCGACTTTGATCCATTTGACGTCACCAAGGTCTGGCCGCGCAACAAGTTCCCGATGCACGAAGTCGGAGAGCTTGTTCTAAACCGTAATCCCGAAGTAGGCATTTCTTGTACTTTTGATCCAGGAAACATTTGGCTGATGTTGAAAAAAAGGACTACCACCGAGATGTGGAGCAAGCTGCTTTCTCTCCTGGTTCGCTCGTTCCTGGAATTGAACTTTCTCCGGATACCCTGCTCCAATGGCGTGCTTTCTTCTATCGCGATGCTCAGTACCATCGTCTTGGAAGCGCCAATATTCACCAGATCCCTGTCAACTGTCCGTTCATGGCTCGGTAAGCAGCTTGTACCTTCATCGGTGTTGGGAAATTCGACTCAATTGGATTGTGTTATCTTCAGTTTCCACTCACCAGACAATTATGCTGGAAATATGCGCATTGACGGAAACGTTGCTTCCAAGCCTACCTATGTACGTAAATGCTATGGTTATCATCTCATTAGCCGGACTAAATATCACTTTTATTCGTGTACAGTTCCCTAATAGCTACCACAACAATAAACCCACTACTGCTGGAGCACCTGGGTTCCTACCTCAGGCCGAGGAGGTTCCAATGCAGGTAGCAAGCAACATCATCTCTCGCAAAGGATACTATCTCCATGAAGGAAGTCCGAGCGAGTACAACCAGGTTCGGGAGCTCTACACTAGGGTCTTGACGCCCCAAAAACGGGAAGAATTGCACTCTAATACGGCTAGACTTCTCAAGGTGAGAAAAAAATTACTCCAAACCGAGTGTATTTCAATACTGAACGTACATGCTTTAGCACGCCGATGGTATCGTGCAAAAGAACTATCTTATTCAGCTTCATGCTATCGAGCCTGGATATGCAAAGGCTATTTATGATCTCTTGCCCGAACACTCGGGTTATACTCTGGAGGAGATTGCCGAGGATGCGAAATCCGCTCATTTGGTCGGAAAGAATCCACAGTTCTTCTCGGCCGGCAAGGGTGCCAGTTTTATGGGTATGCCGCTCTAATGCGATGCGGTCGGTCGTGTAACAACATAATGTACTAATAAGATGAATTCCTTTTTGATTTAAATGAAATTCATGACAACGTTTTACACTTGATCCTCTCGTTAAGCGTGTTGGATCATTTTGGCTATAGGCTTGTGGTCTTTGGGGTCTCTAATAGTTTACATGTCAGCCCATTCTCGGAGAAGTTGCTCGTGCTTTTCGGACCGCGCTTTGATATCAACTTTAAATGGAAGTGGTTGACTGTCAATGCGGACGGTCTTAGCGTTCTTGCAATTTCCACCAAAGTTATTATATATGCATTACCTTGTGATTGTGTTTTGTCCCATAGTGGCAGTCAATGGAATAGGGTGACCTTCGGAATCCTTTTTTGGACTAATGTCGAAGCAAGCAAGCATGCCACTGGCTACCATGAATAGCGCAGCCTGGGCAAAGTGAATCCCGGGGCAACTCCTTGATGCAGATATTATTCGGTCAATATTTTCTCATTCTGTTAGTGATAAGAAGTAAAACGAACCGGCGACCAAATCCGAATGCTGGGGCTTCGGGAACAGAGGTATCCAGATAACGGCTTGGGTCGAAGCGTTCCGGGTTCGAGTACACCCGCTTGTCATTGCTCATCGCCCTAAGCGGCCAGCCGATAATATAAAATTCCGATAAGACTCGTGATTAGAATTCGAATGCGATTCGACACTTACCATTGGTTTGGGATACTGGGATGATAAAAAATTTCGGTTGTTTGAGTTCAGATTATGGCATGGAAGTCTCTAAGAATGAAGCTTACATAGTAGCCCCCTTGGGGATTCTGTATCCCTGATAAAAATCTTCTTCTATAGAAGCATGGGGAACCCCTTTATATGCATTGAGTAATAAACTTGGGCATGGTTGAAAGTTTTCACACCTAGTGGAAGAACAGATCTCCAACGAAGCACCTCTTTGACGATCGCTTGAACGTATGGCATAGATTGTCGGTCATCCATTTCTGGAAGCCGGCTACCGCCCAGAACACTATCTATTTCAGCCTGTGCCCTGGTCTGTACCTCAGGATGCATTGCCATTGCCATAACGAAAATCAAGGAGCTCGCGACAGTCTATACATACCTGTTAGATCGAGTTTGAAACAAAACTATATATCAGGCTTGTAACTTACTGTATCGGTACCAGCTTCATTTTGAACAATACAGGTGTTGAAAGGCCTAAGAGCTGGGAGTGAACACATATGCAATTTTGAGCTTACCTCCAAACAATGTTCCTGCCGCCCAAAGCGTGATATTTTTCTCTTTGTCAGATAGCTCCTTTCTGTAACTCCCTAAAAGTCGGCTCAACATCGAAGGAGGGGCAGTTCCCGACTCCTTTTTTTCCCGTTAAAAATTAGTGGTGTTCATTATATTACCACAGTTCTTCGTAGCACATCAACTCACCATTTTGTCTCTCGTCCAGTTGTAGGGGATATTTAACATCTGATCCGTCTGCTCGCGCCAGGCAAGGGCTTTACGCTTCCACTGTGCTCCGGGGAACCACGCAGGGATATACTGCATCCACGGGAAGAGGTTGACGTAAAAGTCTGAGGATACATATTTTTTCACAATGTCAGTCCGCACTATCAAATTTGATAAGAGAGTAGCAGTGTGCGTACTTGAGGCAAGGACAGCTTGAGAGAATCCTTGTACCGCTTGGGAAACTGCTTCGAATAATGCATCGTTAGATGCTGTTGCTTCGTATCCATACACTGATTTGATAATTGACGACCCAGCCATTCTATACAAAGATTTGGCTAAAGGAGCTATTGTAATGGGTATATGCGCTACTCACCGTCTCAAATGACTTTCAAACTCATCAGGCTTATCTAAAAGCTGTTCGAGGGCTAATCGCGAGTTTTTAATTATACTAGGCCACAGCTCCTCACTCGCTCGTTTGTGTAAAAGTTCGTGGGTCATTCGCCGTTGAGCTCTCCACCGTTCTCCGTAGCGTATGATGCCCGTATTATTCCCCCACCCAACTCTGAATACATGAGTTAGTACCGCTGTTACATGCGTCAACACGCATACACTCACAGCCTATCGCTTGTGGCCATCGTAGTGCTGGCCCGAGGGCGATCAGAATAGATGGAAGAGCGTTTGGACAAAAGATCCTCGGCAGCATCACTCGAGTTCAATACGATTATGGTTTCTCCCAGAAGATTAAACGATATGATGTCGCCTGAGTACAAAGGGAGTCTCGGCATGACAAACATTCGATGTTGTCCAATATATCATCTTTTACTTACTTCTTAGCACCTTGGACCACCGGTTGTATTCTTTTGATATATCCGATGTACTCATTAGTATACGCATATGACCAATAAGTGGATCAGAAGGAGGCGACGGAGGAAGAGGTGCATGACGATTGAATGTCCTTAGGGTTAACCAAGACCAGACAAGAACCATACACAATAGTGCGAATGGTATAAACAAGTAAAAATTAATTGAGGTCATTGAAGGAGAGATCAGGACCAGAGGGTGAACGTCAAACCACACGGCATCTAGGAGGAGTTATATACTTTTAAATTTACTCATGAGCATGAGCGATGACACGAGCATATGGATCCTCGAACTTCTGACTTCCGAACTTGCATATCCATAGCGCAAAAGAATGTCATGGAGCAACCTCCATCTCAAATAAAATAGGTTACAGAATTTGGTGCGATTCCGCTTATTGCTGGAACGAGCAATAAGACTAAGGTTCAGGTGGGCCCATAGCCAGGAGCCTGGTGTTTCTGAGTCACTGAAATCGAGCTCCTTCCCAAGTCCTTCAGGGAAGAAATTGGCCCTCAACATGATTCAGTTACCCTAATCAACTTTCCAATCCAGTACTCAGTCTATTCGAGTAAAGTTTTAACCGATATCGGAAATTTAAAAGAAGAACCGTTGGGACTGATAATACGACGCTCCGGGAATCTTCAATATCTTCGAAAACACTATGCTCCATATGTGCGGGAAGCCCAAGGAACGGCTCCACTCAGGGTGTCCTACACCACGCATGTGAAAACCTGGAACTCGGAAGTTCAAGAATAGATTTTTTTCCATTACTTATCTTTCGGATGAACATTAAAGTATAATATACTTCCTCTCACGTTCTATGTCGCTCAGTCTTCACATCCGATTCTGCCCCTCCCCCCTTCTGATGTACTCAACCGATACATACCTTTTTGTGCTATGCTTAGCATTATTTGTAGCTCTAGTTCGATCTTGGTTAGCTTCTAGAACGTCTAAAAATCTCGTGCCTCTACCTCCGTCACCCCCATCCGATCCCCTTATTGGCCACATGCGCCTATTAATGGGCGCTACAGATATATCCAAGGAGTACACCAAATGGTCGCGTAAACTAGGAAGTAAGAGAAGGGGGTCTTTTGATTATTCCTATTGCTGAGGTCTTCCTGTGTAGGCGACATCATTTCGTTCAACATATTGGGTGGGACTGTCATCGTATTAAACTCGCTCAATGCGGCTGAAGATCTTCTGGTCAAACGTTCGTCTATCTACTCCGATCGTCCCCAGGTTCATAATACCATGAGTACAAGTGACCGACTGTGAGTAGATATGCACCAGTAAGATTAATATTGTTCAATGGTTCGGTCCGCCTATTTAGCCTCGGATGGGCAAACAATACAGGCGTGATATCGTACGGAGAACGGTGGCGAGCTCAACGCCGAATGACCCATGAACTCTTGCACAAACGAGCAAGCGATGAACTGTCACCTGTTATAGTCAGAAACTCACGTTTAGCTCTTCAGCAACTACTAGATGAGCCTGGCCGATTTGAAAGTCATTTAAGACGGCAAGCATCACGCATATATGTCATATCCCCCAACTAAGCTTATGGATAGGATGGCTGGCTCATCAATCATCAAAGTGGTATATGGATATGAAGCAACAACATCCAACGATACCTTGTTCGATATAGTTAGCCGCGCTATAGATGGATTCTCTCGGTCTGCAATAACTTCCAGTACGTTTAATCCTTGGTATATAGCAAACAAACTTCCAATGTTGTGTCAATTGGCGTCGTAAAACTTACACCTTTTTAGACTTCTACGTTAATGTTATTCCATGGATGCAATACATCCCGGCATGGTTCCCCGGTGCAGAATGGAAGCGCAAAGCACTCGTTTGGCGCTGGCAGACGGAGCAGATGCTGCATGTGCCTTATAACTGGACGAGGGACAAAATGGTGCGCTCAATCTCCCAGAAGAATCTCTAATATTGAATATCGATTTCGGCAAGATAAGAGTACCGGAACTGCTCCTCCTTCAATGTTGAAGCATCTTTTATCAAAGTACGCAAAGGAGCCATCTAAAGAGGAGAAGGACACTATACTATGGGCTACGGGTACTCTATTTGCAGGTAAGCTCAAATCTATAGGTGGCGTTCAAATTTAGGTCCCACTCTGAAGCTGATCGTTTGAAATAAAGCTGGTACCGATACTGTAAGCCTTTTAGAAATAGGCTTCACTCTCAATCTTCAATCTAACAGGCTCACAGACCGTTGCAAGCACTTTGGTTTTTATTGTAGCAATGGCAATGCATCCCGAGGTGCAGGCCAAAGCACAGGCCGAAGTAGACAGCGTTTTGTGCGGTAAACGGTTCCCAGAGATAGAGGACCGACAATCTATGCCGTATGTCCAGGCGGTCATTAAAGAGGTGTTCCGTTGGAGGTCGGTTTTCCCACTAGGCACGTGAACTAATATTGCGATTTAATTAAGCCAAATCTCATTAATTATTTTATCAACCTCAGGGGTTCCGCATGCCTCCATCGAGGATGACATCTACAAAGGATACCGCATTCCCAAGGGGGCCACCGTGTAAGTCATTCCTCAAGTATTAAGACTGGTTCGATTGACAAACACATTTCACTATACCAAGTATATCAAATCAACAGTGAGTTTTTTGGCTGATGCTTGGATATCGACCCAAAGACTTGAAGAGCTCAAATTATGCAACGTCTAGAGCAATATCCTTGGACGAGAGGGTTTATCCAAATCCTGAGTGCTTCGACCCGAGCCGTTTCTTGAGCTCGTGCGCCCCTGAGGCTCCGACATTCGGTTTCGGCCGTCGGTAAGTTCCAGTTTCTACTCCCGATAGCAAAGAGTGATCACTAAAAGGGAGGCACACTTACAAAGAAGTTGTCCTGGAACACACTTTGCACAAGCCGCATTGTTTATGGTAGCAAGCGGACTATTTGCTTTCTTTGATATTCGCCCCAAACTTGACTCCAAAGGTCGCCCAGTCAAATTAACAGCCGAGATGAAACAAAATATACTTGTCAGGTACGTGGTATAGCTTTCTGAAGGAAAGTCTCGGGTATAATATTACTCCCCGCGCTTACAGTCAACCAACCGCATTCGAGGTCGATATCAAACCACGATCCGAACAGCACGAGCAGATTCTCAGAACATGGATTGATGTTTGAGACCTAAATAAATACAAATAAGCTTGAAGAGTTCTGGTGGTTGTGTGAGTGTAATGCAGTAAGCTCCAATTAAAAGTAGAGGCAAGATTTTGGACACATTAGTACACTGGATAGCTTTTCTAATAGCCACTTGTTCCGATTTGTGTGGTCGCCTTGCACATGAGTATTAGCATACCTCTGAGCTAACACAGACCTGTGTTTTCAGTCTTTCTCAAAGGGAGTGGTACAAAGCATAGCGCTTACATTTTACTCAAGCCCAACGGTAGTTCCAACCTCGCTATCAAGCGCACCTTGCACGCATAAGGGCACGATATCAACAACACCTGCCAAACCGATTGTAACAGCAGAAACAGCTAGCGTAACGCCACAGGAAATAGAGCATCATGTGTTCAATTTTTTTTACTGGGAAAAGATGCCGTCGTGCAAGTTCTGCTCGAACCTTGCCAAGCTTGAACGTATCCAAGTTGATTTTGTATGCCTTGAATACTCCTATAGGGAGGGCGAAGGAAATTAATACAATAATGGTGGCACTGATAAGAGTGAGTGATGAGGCATAGGAGATAATAGAACGGCGATGCGAAATTTATTTAAATATGAGTTTTTCGTTGGACGAGCCATCGAGTTCAGATCCAGGGAAGAGCATAGCTGGGCTCCGCAGATTTTAACGAGAGAGATGGGGAGGCTCAGTGTGTTTTGGGAGATAGCTTTGGGATTTGAAGCTATTCAGGAGGGGCAAGCTCACATCTTGGGATCGAATCAGCGAATGATCCATAAGACCATTGAGGTAGCAAATGTGCCACGGCATTAGTGCCCGCTCATCCCTCTATCTTAAGAGATTGACATGCGACTTCTCAGGGACTCGTAAATCAGCACATTGGGAAGACAAAAGCGTGATGCTTCATGTATGCCCGGAAGCGGCTTGTCCACAGGCGACGGCGCCAGTAAATAGCCGGATGCACACTCACTTCCTGGTACATGCCAAGCATCAGGATAAGAGTAAGTAAGTACTCAACCGATCCACGAGTGCATATTGCCAGAGTCAAGGTCAAGCAGTTTGGCCGATCAAGGACTTCGGAAGAGAATAACTGTACCCATGGGCGACTGTGCTAGCTCGAGGGCCCTGAGTCACAAGACTTGAGCGCGTAGCTTTGTATCACGTGACTTTGTTGCCTCCCTTTCGTTTGCTGGCAATGAATAATGTCCAAAACGTCTGGATCTCGATCTCCAAACCGATCGGTACATCCTATTGAGAAGAACCTATCGCAATCTTCGGACTATTTCGATGACGATCCAGAATTCAGCAAAGCACTTGCCACACTTGATGAGTCTGTGCTTTTTGGATCACAGCGGCTTGCATGTATCGACAACGTATATGAAAATTTTGATGAAGAAAACGGAGTATCTGAGCCCAGACCTTCAAGCCAAAGTCGTAAACGGCAGCGCTCTCTTACGCCTGCACCTGAACCCGAAAACTCACAAGAAGGACACGCCATAAGCTCCTCTGGATCTGGCCAGCAAGCGTCGACATTAGACCCCCAGGGATTAACAACCAGCACATCATCTTGGAACTCGATTCTTGCCCCAGTTACACCCACGAAAACCTCAGATACGTATCATGCATCAAAATTCGGCGAGTTTGGGGATTACTTCCGAAGGAAGCGGGCCAAACTTCAAAACCAAAACGCCGATCTAGGCACCCAAGACACCCGTTCAACACAAAGTACGATATTCAAATCATTGGCAATATATGTGAGTTGCTACTTCCTTGACCATATGCCCACTAAATTCCACAAATAGATTACGGGTCGCACAGTTCCATCCCTTCAAATACTGAGATCCTTGATCCTCCAATATGGTGGCCAATTCCATGCCTACCTGGACCGCAAGGAAATGGTGTACGTCCCGAAATCCTGGACTTGCTTGTCACTTACCCTCATACAGCACGCATGTTATCACGAGCAATCTTACCCCAGCTAAGGCGTTAGAATTCAAGAACATGAAGGTTGCTCGACCTGAATGGCTCCTGGATAGCATAGCAGCAAATAAACTTCTTCCGTGGGCGAAATATCAATGGTCTGAAAGCTACCAGTCTAGTTCCCCGATCCAAAGTGCAACTCCGAGAACCCCAGCATTAACATTATCAATCCGGCCTTTGGGAGCATCACCCGAGCACTCTGATACCATCTCAACAACACTTGACTCGCCATTGAAGCAGCTATCAAATAATTACGAATCTTTGCCCCGGCTCAACCAGCTATCCCGAGTGAAGCCGCTCCTGAACATGCATCTCGGCGGTCTCAGGCAACCCATCCTCGGCCCGAAGCATCCAGTGGCTTGGTTACTCGACAAACAAATCTACCAACTTCAGCCTCGACTTCTACCCAATCTTCGCGCGCCCAATATGCTATCCACGCTGCCAATCCCGATGCAGAGCGCCTTATGGAATCGGTAGAATGGAGAGAAATGCATACTGCTGCATCTGGGGAGGCCTTTATACAAGATTACTACCAGCATTCCCGCCTTCACCACCTGTCGAAATGGAAGTCTGAGCTTCGAAGTCTCGTGGCAAAAGCTCAAGAAGACGCCGAATCTCAATTTCTCCAAACCGGATCAATGTTGAACCCGACGAGTACGACTTCTGGAGATTCGCCCAAAGGGAAGGGAAAGGCCACCCAAAGGGTTATCATGCATTGTGACTTCGATTCGTTCTTTGTCTCAGCAGGACTTATCGCGAGGCCAGAGTTGAGTGGAAAACCTGTGGTAGTTTGCCATGCCTCGGGAAAGGGAGCCTCTCACAGCACTAGTGAGGTAGCTAGTGCGAGTTACGCTGCTAGAGCATTTGGGGTAAGAAATGGAATGAGGTAAATATCTATCTCGTTCCGTGTGCATATACAATCGATCCTGATCCCATCTATAGCCTTGGCCAGGCTCGTAAATTATGCCCTGAAATACAAACAATTCCGTACGAGTTTGAGCGGTGTGTTATTCCTATTCTTTTCCAAACGAAATCCTGACATTATCATAGTTACAAGGAGCTTTCACTCAAATTTTATACTGTATTGATGTCATTATCAGACGATCTTCAAGCAGTATCTGTGGATGAGGCCTTGATTGATGTTAGCACCCGGGTTGAAAGTCTGAGAACCGATGCGATCAACTCTGGTCATATGCGGACGGAATCCTATGAGAAAGCCTTGGCCGAGATGCTTCGGGATCAAGTGCGTGAACAAACAGGATGTGAAGGTAAATCTATTTAGTTTATGTTATACTCAGCTGGTATTTATCTCATAACTACTCTAAAATGAAGTAAGCGTGGGGATCGGTCCAAACATTATGCTTGCTAGACTTGCCACAAAGCGAGCCAAACCTGCTGGATCATTTTACCTCTCGATCGATGACGCTCCTGCTCACCTAGCAGAACTGGATATTGTGAATATACACGGTTTTGCAGGTGCAGTTCAGGACAAGGCTCTTGCGCGTTTTGGTACTAGCAAGCTTGGCGATTTGGCTAAGCAGAGCAAGATCGCGCTGCAACAAGCGCTTGGGGATAAAAGTGGCGAGCGAATTTGGAACGCGATTAGAGGTATCGACGATCGAGTTCTGGAAAGCGATAAGCCCAGAAAATCCGTATCAGCCGATGTCAACGTAAGTATTCTATTCTAGTGGTAAAGCGAGTATTATATTCATATTATACATGTATCAGTATGGGATACGTTTCGAAAATAATCAAAACGCCGAAGCCTTTGTGCTAGGCCTCGCGAAGGAAGTTTCAGAGCGTTTAAGACGTGCCAACAAAGTGGGGAAGTCTTTGACATTGAAGATCATGAAACGCCACCCAGATGCGCCAAAAGAGGCTCCCAAGGCAAGTCAACTCCAGCTATTCGTTTCATATAGCTAAATATGCGACTTAATTGATTTTCCTAGTTTATGGGCCACGGAAAATGTGAAACGTTCAACAAAACATGCGCCATATCAGGGCTTCATGGATCAGCAACTAACGACCCGGATATTATTGGTCGGGAAGCTTGGAAACTTCTCCATTCGATGCATTTTGACCCTTGTGAACTTCGAGGAATTGGCATCCAAATCCAGAAACTCGACAATGCTGAAAAATCAGTAGCAGTCGGAATTGCTATACACGGACAACTCGCGAAAGGATTTCACCGCGCTCTTGCTAAAGCCAACGCAATTAAAACACGCCCTGCTGAGGTGGCTCGGGAGCCTCAAACTCAGGATATCGATGTACGGATCGCTGAACCAGATGCCCCAGGTATCAGTTGCTCCAACATTACTCCTGGATGCAAGGATGCCCCTTACGACTTGACCGAACCAACCCAGATTAACCCAAAGAACCACTTTGCACATTCTCGGCAGCCCTCACCCCCAGAAAATCCCCCTCTCAACATCCTAAAACAACCGGCAAATCCAACGGCATGCGCGAGGACCCAAGGCCGGTTCAGTCTAGGGCATTGGCGGCGGAGGTGACAATAATCGACGTTGACGCACTGGCTACACAAGATCCTGCGCCTGGAGCTAAAGAGTTGCCATATGACTTGACCATGCTATCCCAGCTCGATGGGGAAATGCTTGCCGACATCATAGCCCCTGAGAGTGGTTGTTCTCGTTCATTATCAGCACATATGCCCGACCATCCTGCAACTAACTCTAAAGCTGGCCCTATTTCTCCTCGACGTACCTTGCACCGTAAACGGTTCACAAATATGGGCCCGCCGACTACCTTACCCGACCCATCCAAATACTTCCCAATTTTCAAGCGTCAATTCGCGACAGTCCCAGACCAGGAATTGGTGGTACTTGGTATCGACCCAATGGCGTATACCAATATGCCAAGAGATCAACAGAAAGCACTCGTTTCGAGTCGTCGCGCGGCAAAGGGGCTGGATGCAAATGGGCGACCTATCAATCAGCGTAAACGACGGTTCGTGGAGGATGCGGAAAAGCCTGTGCATCACGTTATATTAGCAGGCCGAACTGAACTTCCTACCTTGCGGGCAGCTGTTCCAGGTATTCCCGCCGTGACCGAAACGAGTGATGTTCAGGATATGATTCGGCTATGGGTCGAGACCAAAGTTGCCAAGAAACTCGGTCCCGACCCACGCGAAATAACATATTTTGGTGAATTTTTAGAGAGATCTATGGTAACTGATAGCGGAATGCAGCGGACTGTGGAGGTGATGAAGTGGTGGAAAGATGTTTGTATGAAAAGTTGGGGAATTGAACACGAAAGACGTGGTCAATTTGGTCGAGAGTGGTGGATAGCGTGGTGGGAGGTTAAGGATAAACTTGATTTGATTGTTAAAAAGCGGTTCGGCGGGAAACTCAACTTGGGTTAGAACGGTCTTTCTCGAAACGTAGTTGGGTTTGAATTGCGAGTATAATTACAGACTATATTTGCGAATCTAATTCATTGCCACTTTTCATATCACAAAACATATCGGAATTTTGAATTTTGGATGTCGGTTAGATCCTGGTGTGAGCTTTATTTAGGTTGCACATTTGGTGAAGTGGGGGTGTTAATCATACCGTCTGCGTCTCTGTTAAGTCGTCACCCTGTTCATCTGCTAGCAAGTCCCTTCGGTAGTTCTCTTGCTCCAAGCGCCGTCTAATCACCAACATCAACACTATGCAAATACTATAGCATGCTCCAATAACTGTATCAAGTTAGGTCAGCTAGAACATGACAGATGATAGAACTTACTAAACCAGGGTACTCGATTACTGAACCGAATTGCTTAAATTATTCCTTTTCAATAGTTACTAAGTGCACGCTTACCGAGGCTTATACTTTTCTGTTGGGTGTAATTAAACTTTCATGGACAAAATACATACCAAACAAAGCATACATACCTTGCCACATGTGAGGTCCGATAAGATTTCCGACGCAATACGCCGAAAGCATAATTGCTTGGGTACTATCGGCTAGTGAGTATAAATAATGGAGGGAAGCGAATAATTAATCAAAACTGACGTTGAACGCTTTGTGTGTCCGGCTGTACTGGAAGTGACCCAAGCCAAACCTAAAACATACCCAGTGGTTCCGATATCTGCGTGGTGTGAGGATGTGCCTTTGAGAGACATCGGATGAGTAACGTCAGTTACATACCGGTCAAATATATTGATATGAGAAGTCCGACTTTGTTTGACCAGGGTAGTGTAGTAACCAGAATCGCCGAGAGAACGTCCGATAGCATATATGCAGAACCAACATACGCACGTGAACACCCAAAGTATTCTACTAGCTTGACGCCAGTATAAATTGTAATGACTATTGTGATGTCAGTCTACCGCAACCATTTGCGCTGGTTGCGCACATACTCTCAATGATACCATCCAAGGTCCCTAGTAATGTAGTTTGCAGTCGAGTAAATCCAAGGGACTCAACTATAAGACTGCGCAGCATATTGGTGACCAAACTTAATATGATAGCAAACGATTGTTACCTGCGCTGAATTCCAATTGAAGTGGGGATATTATTGAACAGAGAGAAAGACGCGAATAACCAAGTCTTCGGGTCATGCAATGCCTCTCTAAACCTAACCCCACATTATGAGAATCCGGATACCCATTGATGGTTATATCACTCACTGGTCAGGGTTCCATTCCTTGTGTTCCGCATCTGTTGAGGGTCATTTCGACGCCCATTCACGATCACAAGGAGGATCGCGTACTTGTTTCATGCTCTCTGACACGTTCCATTGCGACTATTTTCTCTCTCTCCGTTAGAAAGTGTGCTGTGGAAATCGAATTAGGGAAGTATAAGTAGAAAGCTAAAGAGGTAGCAAAAGTGAGGATCCCGTTGATCAAAGTGAACCTATTTTAGTTGGATTATTAATAATTCCTTTCAGAAATATCAAGTCCTACCACTGCCAAGGTGCCAATAGGTTGGATCTGAAGTAAAGAGAACCGTAGCCCATAAGGTTAGACAGTATTTGGGCTGGGATCGGGTTAAGAGAGTTTTCCCAAGTTCAGGTAATATGAATACTACCTGTCCCGTTCATTAAAACTACCCGGTGTTGTTAAGTAGCGAAAGATGAAAATAAAGAGTGCTTACACCAATATCCTACCCGGGAGCTTTGTTCGTTTTTGGTGTAAAACATGGATGTGACCATAAGGAACCCCGAAGTAATTGATCCTTCACAAACGCCAAGAATGAAACGACAGGCCAAAAGGCTCGAGAAGGGAAGCCGCATAGATTGAGAAACCATTGCGATTCCCCATATCTTTGGAGACGGGTATCAGCAAATAAATTTATGCGATTTTCTAACCCAAAACTCACAAATACGTTGAGCGATATCCATTTCCCCACAGGTGCGCGCTGGAGCGCAACATTCTGCCTGTCACATATTCATGATATGAGAGGTATTTGAATATATATATAAGGGGATCAGGTTGCTTACGGGAATGCGAAAAGGAGATAGCCCAGATAGATGATTGAGCCTAGCCAGTTACTGGGAGTTGCACGAACAGGAAAGTATTGGATCTAAGGAAAGGAAAGGATCTTACAATCTTCTGAAGGTCAATAAATAATTGATTCAATTGATAATCTGTCTCACTGGTTTGCGTTCAATTTATTGTCTTCAATAAACCCGAGTACTGCGGCTCGTCCGAGTGTAGCCTTGTCTAAGTACTGCACCCCATATACTGAGTGGCGAAGTCAGTCCTTGGAGCTTAAGTAACAATACAAGTGAAGTGTTCATACACAACATCATAAGAGGAAGGACATTTCGATCAATCTTTCTTCTAACATCCTCCGGCGAGATACTGTCGACGTTTGGGTCATGCTGCTCTAACTTTGAAGGGATTTAGAATTAACCTCATCAAACTAGATCTTTGCATACTTGTTCCCGGCCAGAAATAAGGCTGTAATCGGACGATCTGTTACGCCATCTATTCAAGAATGATAACATTGTGCTCGCTATGGCAGATAGAGCCACAGCAAGTTTGGTCAACTTTGATCTTCTTCGAATTCACATGACATGATATCAGTAGGTCACGTGCTATTAAAAAGAAGTAGGTCACGTGCAGTACGTTTCTTTATTCATATCTAACGGCCACAATGCGAACAAAGTAAAGCATTCACAAACCCAGTCGAACTATGCTAATTCAAAGAGACCATGAAAAACCAAAACGCCGTGTGAAAGACGACAGGAAATTCTAAAAGGCCACGAGACTCAAATGTGGGTGCCACTAGGAAGGGAAGGGGAGGGGGGCGTATAAACGCTTGCAAAGGTTGCGCAGTTGCTAGTGAGCCTCTGAGACTTCTGATTCCCGATTTAGTGATGTGCTTAGCTACTGTGGCTGGTCCCGGCAGTCGCGTTCCTAAGGCCCTAATCCTTTGCGATTGGACTTTGAACTTCCCTCATGAGGCGACGTTCACACATGTTACCAGGCCATCCAGCCTCGTTCGGACTCGTACCTAATTACGTATGCTAATGGAATCTGGACAAACCACCGTAATAGACACCCAGCATTTTTCATTCCAGTTAGTTGTTTGTTATGGCTGCGCGAATACGCGCCAGAATGTCAATAATCTCGGGTGACAATTGAATCAATTCATGTACGACAAGATACTAATCAATGGGACGGTATACAACTGTGATCGGTCATTGGGGCAATGTACGTACATCAAACCCCTTTGGGATCATAGAGTTACGCCAAGTTTACCTCGGCCACATCCTCTCGCACACTGCCTGATTTACCACACTTCATTTGAATCCTTCTAACATTGCACTTATGCTTGGCTTGATATACTCACCTACAGGCGTAGCGCCGCAAGATCATATTACCGCATCTTCCGAGAGTGCATGGCTATGTGGCCTGGGTTTATGGCTCTGCACGGGCATCCAGCCATAGTTCACAGGGGCAGTATACACATCCTATGGCCGAAATAATTACCCCACAGTGAGCTCGAATTTAAACCGATAGTACTATAAATGCACGCTGTCTGACGCTCTCATTCCTCATCGTGCTCTCACTACTCATCCTACTCTTCCGTCAGCACCTCTCTTCTATAATTTGTTCAGTATGTTCTTCAACTTTGCTTCTATCGCATCCGCCGCTGTTCTCGCTCTTCCTCTCGTTGGGGTTGCTGCCAACCCGGTCCCTCACAATGCACGCACCGAGTGGGAATCTCCCAAGACCCACGAAGTGACTGTTGGTGCGTGGGGACAGCTGCGATACAATCCCGAGTTCGTACATGCCAAAGTTGGAGACTACATCAAGTTCGAGTTGTAAGTTTCTGTATAAGCGAGAACGGTTGGTACCATGGGACTGACTGACTGATGGGCGTAGCCATCCGAAGAATCACACGGTGACCGAGAGCTCGTTCGGCAAGCCATGCAGCGCAATTGATGGAGGATTCCGCACCGGCTTGTGAGTATAACTTTCATGCATATTTGAAAGGTATAATACTGACCGACTCGAATAGTGTTCCAGTTGCAGAGGAAGACAAGCACGACCTTCCGATACGCAAATTCAAAGTTACTGATGTGAGTTCAAGAGCAGCGACCTCTCCCTTCGTGTAACTGACGCCTTCATTCGCTACAGGAGAAGCCACATTGGTTCTACTGCGGCCAGATTGGTCATTGTCCCGCAGGCATGGTGTTTGCCGTAAGTCTGCATTATATCTTGTTCTTCTAAGAAATACTAAATGACAGCGTGCTCCAGGTCAATCCACCTAACGAGGGAAATACATTCGAGAAGTTCCAATCAATGGCCAAGGAATCAGGAGGAAAGTGATAAATTTAGTGGACACAGCGAGATAAAGTTGTGGATCGGTGTGTATTTAAGGTATATTGCGAGCATTACACGGACCCTTTTGGACTATCTTGTCATGCTGGCCGAATTTTCTGTATGCTATTCTCGAGAGTTTCATAAATATTAGCATGAGATTTTTATGATACATTCGATAACACCGGCAGGAAACCTGCAAATTTTTAGTTGAATAAATCTCTGTTTCTGCTCGACTATGTACGGATCCATCCCCGCGCTACCACCTATATATCATATTCATGGATATAACATGTATGTGGTAGCATAAATATCATAGTGAAACCGAGAATCCCGAACATTTATTCATGCATCTGGGATGCGAGCTGGGTGCACGTGCTAGAATGATTTCATTGACCATCAGTGACTGTGGCCTACTTGCTGCCCATCCTCAGCAACGAACTGCGCTATTGTTGGGGATATTTCAGGCGGCATTGTGGTATTTATTTTGGCTGTCTGGTTTGTGTAGACTGACTTGTTTGTATGCTATCAGTACGTCTGTAGTGAGTAAACGACGAAATGATGGCTGAAATGACGAGATTATACTAGTCTTTTCCATGGACCTCGAGTCTAATCAACTAATTTCATAAAATTTAAGCATTGGCCAGTTTCAGTGAGAACGTTTCTATTAACATGCCCTCAACTAACCTCATGGGACTACATCTGATAGCCTATCACAGCGAGGCAGACTCATACTCGCAGCTATAGGCGCTCTCCGTATTTAACTCGCCTCTGAAGCGTCTAACCCACTCAGTCCCCTCGCCGACCGGTTTGCTCCGTATGCTTACAATGAGCAGCTTTCAATATAACCAGACTTCACGTACTCCTTTAACTAAAGGTGTAAGCCAGGGGAAGAAATGTCGTAGCCATGCTAAAATACTTTGGTAATAAAATTCAGGCCTTTGCAGCATAGTCTTATGCGCCCCATGCCTGAGTCCCTGCGTCGGCGCTTACGCGAACAGATCACTAAGCCCGTTGCGTGTTGCTCTTACTGCTTTAATAGCCGTCATGCTTGCGCCCTGTTTGTTGCACCCCGCTCTCGGCGCTTACGCCGTTCGTCCTGTTTCTTCCATTCTACGTTCGGCGAGCACAACGTGCTTGCTGCAGAGCTTATCCAGTCCGCCTTCCCCCCTTTTTTCTTTGCGTGTCCCACCCGCCTGCGCCTTCTCTACACGCATACGATCCGGTTCGGCCGCCCACCCAGCTCGCTCGGTGGCTCGGTCCCGATGGCACCCCGGTTCGGCGTACCGCCTCTCCGGCTCCCACCCCCATGCGTCTGCCGGTCCGGATCGTACGCATCTCTTCCCCCTTCTCATGTATGCATTTTCTTCTCGTCTTTGTTCGTCGCGTGCCGGCCCAAGGCCCAGTATACCCTGAATCTAAGCTTAAACACAAGACTACATTTAATCAAGGACTGCCTTTCGAGAGCGTTATTCGTGCTCTGGAGACGGCACCTACTGTATCACACGCAACCAGAGTAAGCACATTTTTTGTTTAGAACAAAGCACAGTAATACCAAGACCTTGGTTTCAAGAGGATATTCGACTCTATGCATATAATCTTACTCAGAAAATCAGTACGTAGCGTCTCGGATGATCTTTGCGAGTACCTCATCAATAATCTAAGGGAGCTCTGGTCCGGAGAGAGTGGCTTTCCGATGCTGATGAACCGTGTTCAGTCCTTCCAGGAAGGCCAGTCATCAGGACCCGTCGCTTCTCCTAACATTCTGCTCCTAAATATTAGTCTACACAAAGATGACCACTGGGGAGTATGGGTTTGCGTTTGAAGCAATATGGGTAAGTTGTTCGAAGTGATATAGGGGTAATGATATGTTTGTTTACCCAGTTCATAACAGATGGTGACAAGGATCTTACTTGTGTTTCGAGGGATCGGCGACGACTCATCGGTGAGATGCCAAAGCTCACGGCAGATATTGCTTTTGGAGCTCTTGGGTTTCGGAATTTGGTACTCACACTCAATGATATCGATGCCGAAACTAAAAATTCATCACCGGAAAAGGCTCGAGACTCAACTCTCAGTAGGACTGTTGCATCTAATGACGGATCTTTCAGAGTATATACGGCATCGATCCGGATGAGATAACTAGAAGGCTGTCTCGACGGAAAGACTGCCTGAACTCTATGTCAACAAATAGACCCTCAGCGACTTTGTGTAGGCCATGATGCTAAACCGGTGGAATTCGGTCAGAGTTTTAGGAGCGACGCGCCCAAGGCTGTTATCTCAAATATTTAAAGGCTTCTAGCTAAGGTGCTCTATAATAAGCTTCTGATAAGGGTGTGTTTATGCTAAATAGTAGTGAAATTTGACTATCTGTCTTTTTGACTGTCACTATAAATGGCTGGCACATGGTGGCATGGCGCGTGCCTCAGAGCTTGTTCACCAAAAATTAACGTTTACTTCTTCATTGCCGGGTCCCTGTCCAGGCTTGAAAGTGCTGTTGAATATTTTGTATCCTCTAATCAGAGTGGTAATTACTGCCTCATTTCTTCAATGTAGACAACTAATACGGTTTTTGTGATAAATACATATGTTCATATGTTGTACATAGTTAGTTCCGGACGACATAGGAGTTTAAACCATTAACTAAGTCTAATGAGCGATAAATAATCGAACCTACACGAAAAATCCAACCCATCCCCTGAGCTATTTCACCATTTAACTCCAGAGACCTTGGCATTCTCCTCGAACTTTTTCTAAGTATTTCCCTCCTTTGGCGGTCTTCGGCATCACGTGATAGTCGTTTTTTTTTATTCATATTTAAAGAGCTACGTGCCCACGTGATAGTCGTGAAACTTGTTGGCTACTGATATTCTCCCACGATCTCGAAACTGATCTGTATGTTTTCACTTATACAACGCGGGATAGGTTCGACATACTAAAATAGTTCTTGAACCGAACCCAATCACCCGATCCAACCCTTCTCACTCCATCAGAATCTCAGCTCACGAATTGGCCCACCACTCCTTCCTCACGTCCCGTAGCGGGCCACGGGGTATAGTACTAGTGTACAGAGTGGTACACAATATGAGTCGACTATTGCATCACAAAAAACGGTTGTGACCTGTTACTTCTAGCTATAGGCTCACGAAGGTGGTACCTCGGAACCGCCGTCGATCGGCAAGTTAGCCTCGGTTTGGCAAGTTGTCACTTGATCTAAATTCATGAAGCATGTTCCGACAGGATTTTCTTCGGTGCCTACTGTAACTACTATAATAGGCATGTATTCACCGATCACTGTACTATTGTAGCAAACAATCAAGTGTCGAAGTACTCGGCAACTACGTGTATGGGCCAACTCATTTGCTAGCTCCATCTAGTAATACTATTGAGCTAGTCATTCTCCTAGTCGCGAAGTATACTCACAATACAATAAAAGGGAGACTGTGTGAACTTTCTGCGATGTGATGTGGCCGTCTGAGATGGCCGGCCCGTTCTTGAAGATACATTCTCGCAGTATGCTCTATACTACGAAACCCAATTACTCTTCCATCCGGACCGCCATTTGAGGTTTCAAATTTGTATATACGTATATATATGGTAGTGCGATGGTAAAATTATTGACCCCGTGCTTGAATTTTTGGGCTCGATCGCAAACACGACCCGTCTCCCCCAGGTTGATAGCGTGAACAGCATGAAAAGGTGCTGTTCTCATAGAATTCGGCCACTAAGTTAAAAGAACAAGGTTTCGCTCTGCAAAGAGAACGGAGAGCATAAAGTATGAAGAATTGATTCGCTGATATAGTAGTATGTACAGATACATTCTATCGTTGATTGAAGCATACAATCAACAAATAGCCTATCACCATACTTAGAAAGACAGCTTGGCGCCAGCATTCGAGTTCACGTAGGACTTCACAGATCCCACCGCGGTCAAACTGTAAGAATACCCGACAGAGCTCCACGACGCTGGATAAACATGTAAGTGCGGTATAGTTAATTGCAGGCACTAAATAACCTACTAGTAGCAGCAGTGTTGCTGGCTCCTCCAAAATCGTTGCCGCTCGCGTTCGCATACCCGTTGTCCGTGCTGTACAGCGGCTTCTTCACGCTCTCGAACACGTTGTTCTGAACAAGCAGCTCTGCGCCTACACGCGTGTTGATTCCGTCGTTGTTGCTCACAAAGCTATTTCCGCCGTCACGGTCAGTATATGCTCAAAAAGACTCCAACAAATCAAGACACTCACTAGTTGTTGTAGATGTGGCCATGGCCGAAGCGGAACGAGGGCGTGCGCGAGTTCAGGTTCTGCCACTTGTTGAACGCGTACGTCACCTGGATTGCCTTGTCCTCGCTCTCGTTGCTGTCGGAATGTCCGACGAGCGACGCCTTCCAGTGGTCGTGCAAGTAGGAGTTGGTGACTGATGCGGCGTACACGCCGTGGGTGAGGTCGAGAAGGCCATCGTAGTAGTCTTTGTCATGGGTCTGGTCGGACCACAGCTCGACGTGGTCGATCCACACGCGGTTAGCGGACTGGACGGCGACGTGGTCGCCGGCGCCGGCCAAGACCTTGTTGATCTGAAGGACAGAGTGTGCGGTAAGTATTCCAGTCGATATGGATCCCGTTTTTGTACTGCGTACCTTAAGGTTGCGGATGATGACGTTCGACACATCGATCACGCGCAGACCCACACCGGTCAGGGCTATAGGCAGATGTGAGATGGCTGCGTACACTCGTTCGGAGGTTGGCACTTACTGGCACCAGACTTTCCGAGAACAGATGTGTTCGACCCGACCTTGATGACTTCATTTCCACTGATGTTGCCGGAAACAATGACGACCTTTGCGCTGTTGCCGGACACGGCGGACTTGAGGGCGGACAAAGTGGTGACAGTCACGGCGGATGCAGAGCCTCCACCGGTAGTGCTGGAGCGGCAAGGGTGAGTGAATCTGTCAAATAAGAGGGAAAGGAGAGGAGGGGACTGACCCGCCGCTGAGAGTGGCGTAGCCGATGTTGGCCTTGTCGCTGGTGGAAGCGCGCTTCTCGACAACTGGAGAGGCGGAAGCGACACCGAGGCCGATGGCAAGAACGAGAGCGGAGGTGAACTTCATTTTTGAAAACGAAAGGTTAGTGGTGTGAAGTGACTGGGTAGTGCACTGACCAAACTTGTTAATTGGGCGCCTTTAAATAACAAGCAATACCTACCTGAGGATATCCCTCAGGCGGTCCGGGGTAGAGGCTTCGGACCGCCCAACATTGCACGTTAGCGAGAGAATAGTAGCCATAGGCGGCCCGGAATCAGTAGTCATAGTCGATAGACGAGCACACCACATCATCTCAGATTAACGCGTCCCAACGTTTAGTACTTCCCAAAGCCAAGCAGAAACTGGACGAGTCCGAGGCACTGCAGATGACCACACAAAAAGTATAGAAGCTACCTCAAGTGACTAAACCATATGAGCTAGCTACCAATAGTATCCAAAATGTGGGCTCTCATCAAAGCTGTCGGTGAATGTTCGCCCTATCCTAGCTTACAGTGAATACGTAAGCTAGTTCCGGTTGGAGGTGCAGTGAACAAGTAGCAAGTCTCTAGATCAAGTGACCCCAGTGCCAAGCGAAGATTACCGCGTTAGAAACAAATAAATGTACCTCAACTGCTTCATGTCCCCAAAAGCAGAAGTATCACTAGATGCCGAGGCAAAATGACGTGCCCCAGACACTGATGCGACATTCCTTCGCAGCTATGTGCGGTCCGTAGCGTCTACTCACGCGGGTGCCGCGTGCCATCCTTCTCCCATGAGCCTACACGTGGCCTTTGGTGTTTGTATCCACAAAGTCTTTGACGATCTTAAGCTTGGAGTATCAAAGTAAGAACCACAGAGCTGTATTCGCTGGTCACGTGGATCCCGGCCTGCCGGTCAGCCAATAAAAGCCGGAATCGTTGGATTGGATATTTACCACATCTTTCTCCAATTGTCCAAAGTATGGGTACATCATTGTAACTATGGACAAGAGTGTCCTGTACTTCTCGGCCTAAATCTTAATTCCCAGTCAAGTATGTACAAATCTAGTCTGTTAAATTTCCTCATCGAGTAGCCGACGATGCATGTCCGAGCGAGGGGTGATCGTGCACTTGAATGGGATTGGGTTCCTATCATTCCTGCTGTTAGTTCCTCTGTACACTCCTGCCACGGTTCACTAACATTGCTAAAGTGCCCATGACCAATCCAATCTGCGGTACTATGTCTCTTCCTTGTTCATCCTGTACTGGGTGGATATCAAAGATCGATAAAATTGTAGCGACGTTTATGAATAATGAAGAGTGTGCGAAATGTATTCCGGGGCATATTCTATAGTAACTTCGTCGTTAGAAATACAAAACGCGGGAAATTTTAACTATTCTCCCACCTGCGGCCGAATCCAAAGGTTACTGGCTCGGGGGTGCTTGGATCCATAAAACGTTCAGGTAGAAAAGCCTCGGGATCTTGATATTTCTCTTCGTCTCGGTTTATCGCCCTGAATGATTGTTGGTTCGTTGCAAGAATGACAGGTCAGCATCTCCTTACCAAATGTTACCGAACCTATTCTCAACGTGTCAATCAAAGCTCCACCAGTACAATGTGCAACCTACACTAATGCACCTTTCGGTATAGTATATCCGTTATATTGAACATCATCTTCGCAGATACGCGGTATACCTTTGCCAATCATAAGTTATTCGCTAAGGTCGAAGCAGCTGGCTTACCCAATGGGGTTATTGGCATCCATCTGAGAGCTTCAAGTACGAGGCTACGCGTATATAGCATATCTTGCAGGTCACCCATCTCGGGTAGACGCCTGCCCTCGGTTACGCTATCGATTTCTCTTTGAGCCTTGGCTTGGGCATCTCGATGTACTGTCATGAGCAGAATTATAACTTGAAGGGTTGCATGTAACTATAAATATTTGTGTTCCCCGATGTAGTTCAATATCACCTTATGTGAGATACTTACCGAGTCTACTGCGGCTATAAAGTAAAAGGCCGTTAATCAATCCGATTGGTTGAATACATTCAAAAAATGCAAACCTGTAAACACAGACCCTGCCGTCCACATTGCCAATTCCTTCTGCTCTTCTGTGACTCCTTGATTCGGAAAAGATCGCAGAATCTGGCTTAGAGCGGAATACGTAGCATCGCCTATGGCCTAGAAGGAGTATTGGTGTTCAGATCTAGCGCAACGAAAAATCGCTCACCATCTGGGCAACTGTATGCTCATAAGGCAGACTAATAGTCCGAACAAACTCCTGACTCCATTCTCTAGTGGTTTGCTTCCAACCTGTACCGGGAAACCAAGAGGGAACTCGTCTCAGCCATGGAATTATGTTGACAAGGAAATCTATACGATGCATTATATCAGACAGATTGGCTAACCCATGCTTCGACTCACTAAAGGGTGCAAGTGCCTTGCCAAGATGAACAGACGCATTCTCAGCCAATTGAAGTATCTCGTCGTTGGACGAGGCGACTTCATAACCATATACACATGTCACGATCTGTGATCCTAGTGTTCTGCTTTAGTATCAATTTCAGTGGCAATGGACCTAGAAAGGACGCGTACGTAGTCATCCGGCCGCTCAAGTATCATTATGGCTGCCTGGCGTGCGTGCTTTGTCTGTACCCTAAAATATACGGGGACCGCACTTTTTCGAAATGAAAGGTTCATCAGTCGACGCGATTGCTTCCAGCGTTCACCATAGCGCAATAAGGCAAGTAGACGGGTCAAATCAAAGCTATAAAAATAGCGGACAGATTAGCATTGGCCATAAAGCATTAAGCCAAGGAACTCACAACTCAGTATCTATTACTGAAATCCTTGGTCGACTCAAAAGCTTGTCCGAGCTTTTCTCCAGAAGATCCAGCGCTGCGCGAGCAGAGTTGATAACAATCAATTTTGCACCTGGAACTTTTATACAGATAACATCGTCTTGAAATCAGATCTGATAAGCAAAGTGATGAAAAAGTTAAAAATTAGGAAAGAACAAACTATTTAGTTCACGAGACCAATTTCGGTAAGCAACATGCTCGTCCCTTGCTAGTATAACCGGTATGTTCCCCAAAAAAGGATACGATTTTGGGGAAGGTGGGAGCGGAGCCTTTGGATGACCCCGTTTGATCCATTTGATGGATACTGTTGCAAACACGACAATAGAGAAGATGATAGCGTTGAGCCGATCCATATTGGAGTGCAAGTACAAGTCAAAGCCAAGCGATACTAGGAATAGTGTGTGTTGAAGGGCTCTAGAACCTCGGTATTTATTGCCTACAAGGAGCACCAAGTCTCAAGCATACTCATCATAAAGAGGTATTATCGCAGTCTGATGCGCAGGCGCAAGGCTTGATTGCAGAGGCATAACATGAGAGCTTGAAATATGATCCATAGCACGCACCTCAGGATCAAGGGATCACCGACTTGGATTCGGGTAAGATGACCGAGTCCTATCATTCTTGCTTGCAAGACGTAAGCGTGTTGGACCAGGTCAATTGGACTCAATCGTATGTGCGATATGAGATTAGACGCAGCCCGGCTTGAGACATTTTTTTTTATCATCATGAGGCAATTTACTCCTAAGTGAGGTGCGGTATTTCTGCTGGAATTAGTCTGAGAGCCCATCACAGGTCTGGTAGGTAAAAAAAAAGGTAGTTTTGGGGAATGGATAGTTGAGATATTCATTCCGTGGTGGCTGTAGTAATTAGTGGCGCTAGTATGGCTGACGCTGATTGGATACCAACCGGGCGCTTAAGGGCAGATCCAATGGTCGGAATAAGACGAGTGGCAACAGAGTGGAGTTTTGGGGCGGAGCCTGTGGGCTGCCAAACTTATACTGGGCCGATCAGGCCGGAGCATGTACCTGCGCCATTCAATAGGTGTTGTGTTCGCGCACTGTTTATAGTATTTTGATTGGGCGCTTGCGTCCCATGTTCCTTCTCTTCCATACTGCGTACTGCGAGCACAACGTGCTCGCAGCAGAATTTGTCCTGTCCACTTGTTCTCTTTTTCCGCGAGTCCCACCAGCTCACACCTCTTCTACTTGCATACAACCCGTTTGGCCGCCCGCCCAGTTCACTTTGTGGCTCGGCCCCGGTGGTACCCCGGTTCGGCGTACTACTCCGGCCCCCACTCCCCATCCATCTGCCGATCCTGGTTGTATGCTCGCTCCCTCTTTTTATGTACTCGTATTTCTCCTTCCCTTTTTTGTGTGCCGGCCCAAGACCCAGTCTTAGATATGCTAACAAATGTTGTACACGCGTACTGCTTTTTTTCAACAAAACAAAGCCTCTGTTTACCGCATCAAACCACAGTGTTCCAAACGAGCTGCACATGTAAACCCGATTCCCTCCTAGATGAACAAGTTCGTGTTTCGAGCTCATCCTTTGTCAGTAATAGCTTCTGGGTTTCAGACCGAAGGGTAAGTGTGCATCCAAAAGGCGCGGGATTACTGCATTGTTCTCTTATATTCAGCCCTCTTAGGGTAGTTTATAACTAACTTACTGTGACAAAGCTCCTTGAACCAACTCAACTTTAGGTATAAGATAATTCCCTTATTCGTCGCAGGTTGGCCAAATGTTAAAGGTGGACAAAATAGTGGCCACATTGATAAGGGGTGAAGGCTGCGCAAAACTCATGCCAGGGCATATTCTGTATTTGTACTATAAATCTCGCATCCATAAAAGAGTGAATCTCGCTAACTAACCTACGGCCAAATCCAAATGTTACTGGATGAGGGGTATTTGGGTCCATGAAGCGTTCAGAGAGAAACGTTTCCGGGTCATGATACCTCGATTCGTCCCGATTTATTGCCCTGAAATATTTTAGCTAATTGCAACATTGTGTCTTAGACCACCGCATATATACCAGATGTTTCCAACTCTATGTCATCGCATCAGTCTATGAAGTAAAATAAACATAGAAGCTTACACAATTGAACCTTTGGGTGCGAGGTATCCGTTATAGTAGTCATCATCTTTACAGAGTCGAGGTATGGCTTTGCCTGGTTATGAGATCCAAGTCATCGTAAAGCTCAAAGGAACACTCTCACCCAAGGGGGATACTGGTAGCCATATCAATGATTCGATTATTAACCCACATGTATAAGGCATAGCTTGCATGTCGGCTATTTCTGGTAGTTTCTTGTTTTCGGTTACACTATCAATCTCCCCTTGAGCTTTGCTTTGAACATCTTGATAAACTTTCATGAGGAGAACTATAATCCGAATAGCTCCATGCAACTAAGATACCGAAACTCCTCTAAAATATATCAATAAAACAGAATATTGAGCGAGCTTACCGAGTCTATAGCGGCTTCAAATGAAATCTTATTAATGTGTTTGAAAGCTATTTATTTGTGAAAAAGGCGCACCTGTATACACAGATCCTGCCGTCCATATCGCACGGTCCTTCTGCTCTTCAGTTGTGTTTTCTCCTTTGTCAGAAAAAGATTGTAGAATCGTACTCAAAAAAGATGGCAGAGCGACCCCCGAATTCTCAAACAATAATGTTATTTGAAGTAAGCAAACCTGGGAGGAGCTTACCATCTGAGCAACTGTATGCTCATACGGCAAATGGATGGCCCGAACAAACTCCCGGCTCCACTCTTTCGCAACAGCTTTCCGACTGGTTCCAGGGACCCATGAAGGGACCTACTTCAACTCCGGCATGACATTAACAAGAAAATCTAGTGTGCATATTTTTAGAATGTGCTGTCCGTATAGAAACAGGCTTACTCAGGGGGAAACCGCCTGCCCGACGTGAAGTAATGAACTTTCGGCCAGCTTAAGTATTTCGTCATCAGCAGAAGTGACCTCGTAGCCATATACACATGGCAAGGTCTATGAGCCGAGGATTCTGCATTAGTAGTGGGATGGGTATTAGCAGTAGCTGGCATGTAGTCGGATAAAAAAAATACAGACCTCTGAGTAATTTGTATATGATCCTCTGGCCGCTCGAGTATTTCAAGAGCAGTCTGACGAGGATACTTGTTTTGAGTTGGAAAGAGCATCGGCATAGCGCTTTTGCTGAGCGAAAGGTGCAGAAGTCGACGTTGGTGTTTTCAACGTTTGCCATACGGTAAGAAAGCAGTATGACGAGACAAGTCAAACCTGCGGCAGATAGATGATATCTCCGTTTATGAAGAAAGATATGAACATACAATTTAGGATCTGTCACCAGTGGTATATTGGGCCGGTTCATATATGCATTCGAGCTCTTTTCGAGGATCGTCGACATCGCACGAGCAGAGTTCAAAATGATCAGAGAATGCCCCGATACCTTCACATGGATAACATCACCTTAGTAGTTGAGATCGTCAGCATTTCGAATATACATCAAGTATAAAAAAGCTGACTATTCAGCTGACGAGACCATTCTCGATGCGCAATATACTCCTCTTTCTCGGGTAGGATAGGTATGTTTCCCAACAGTGGGTATGACCTGGGTGAAGATGGCAGCGGGAGCTCCGAGTCAGTCAATCCGAGGTATTTGAAAGATAATATCCCAGCAACGAATATTGAAAGCACAATAATATATGCAAGTTGATACGAGTGGTTTTAACCAGGTAGAAAGAGATATAGTGGTGGGGAATATCGATCAATAGCATTAGCCTTTCTGCTATGTAAAGAGCTCAGACCGAGTGACTCTGCAGACGAACGGGAGGAAAATGAAGAGCTACTCAAGATTGGTTTAGCCACCACCGACTCAGATTCGGGTAGGACGACTGAGAACTGGATTGCCACTGGTGGATCGCTCATAGCATATGCGACTTGCCCTATCTGGCCACATGCACCTATCAAATTAGATCAAACCCTTGTGAGGGATAAAAGGACATACAGGCTACCTCGAGACATTTATTTTACGATATCGCCGAGACGTCTCAAGCCAAAATGGAGCGCGGCATTTCCGCTGATCTCGGCTCTCCGATCAATCTTGTCGTCAGAAAATTATATACTATCAAGCTCTTATCACAAGTTAACAAAAAGATACCGAAAGGGTTATCAGTCGGAAGAGTGAATCTCAGGTGGTGGTGGCTACAAGGATATTCCTCGATTGGTCATTATCGACGCTTAGTAATGCTCTCACCAACGAATAAGGTGCGTACGCTATATAATGCAGTCGCATAATTCATCGTTTCCCATGAAAAGGCATCATCTACGAGGGGCCAGAATTTATGCGTAAATTTACGTGCCATTCACATGATGATGGTCTCTACCTTGTACCAAAAACCCACTCTACCGCTTGGGGGCCGCATTGAGGACAAAAGATTATAAGTGGGGCATCAAGTGGCACAATCGTTTGAATATCATATGTACAACCCAAGAAGATGTGGCAGATAAAAGAAACGATAGGCTATCTGGCTAGCTAAGGAGCGCTCAACGAAGAGTTTAATCCCTTAATCTGGTTTTCCGGGATGGAAGCCGCATGACTCCATTCGCCGTAATACAGTCCTAGCTGAACATTGTTGAGTTGAACATTGAGCACGCTGGCACCTCCTTGTATGTGCAACTCCCCTGTCAGATTTACAGCAGATGCAAAACTCACATAGTCTTTCGAACCAGCGATCAGAGAAGCGGAGTAACCGTAGACATACTCCTTTCCAGATAAGAACAGAGCAGTACCAACGTCCCTGGGCCTATAAAGGAGTCAGGTTTGAATGCGACGCGGACAACATAGCCGCTTACCTATGATTTTTGCGTTTGGATAGTATATGGTCCCGTATCATAGTCTCCAAAGAAACCATGTTCTGAAGGGGTGATGTCAACCAAAAATCAACATCCCACTATTTGTGACCGCATACCTGAAAACAAGGCGCAGCTGCAGGACCAATTTCTTCCGGCGACAACAGCCGTAATCCGTCACTACTTAGACCATACGTCTCGATGAGCGTCCGGTTGAGTTCGCGAACATTCTTCGATGCCATCAGCATTTTGACGGATATATCAAAAATAGTTTCGTTCATTTGAGCATTGCTAGACTCAGAAGGCGAGGCCATGACAGCGGCTACGTTGCGCGAGTATATGTGTCAGTTGAAATCATTTCCCAACTACCGAATGAATCTTACACATGTTTGCCTTCGCAAGGTTGATTTCGCAGTCAAGCCAACCCATGATAGGCAATATAGCACTGAAATGCCCTACTGGTCCACAGACGGAGGGCTCGGACCTTGCGGTCATTGTCGCCCCGACATGCGAAAGGGCCAAGAGAGGAGCAAGTAGATATCGAAATAGCATAGTGGAACGGGTGAAAGTAGACCTGAGTAGAGCTTGGATTCTAGGAGCGTAGAAATCTTCCTTAAATAGATGGAGTTAGCTGAGTAGGAGCGAGGAATGGACAAATGTACAAACTAAATCGCGCAAATAAAGCACTGATCCGCCAGATTGATTTTGACATCGAATGCATTTGAGGAAACGTCTACTCGCCTCAAGCAATTTAAAGTTCAATCAAGTGGGTGTTGGTTCTATCAGCTGATGATGGCTATAAGAATATGCCTCCAGTCAGTCAAGGATTATTTCGGTGATGATAGCCCGGTAGCTATATAGTTGGACTCATACCAGACGTAAAATCTGTGTAAAAAATTCAATATTTCACGGCAGTATCGATCTTGGGCTGCTCAATTGTTGGGCCTGGAATTCATAGTGAGACGTGCTTGATGTGTTGTGCGGGACCGGGGTCGGGGCGGCCAAGCACAAATGGAGTTTGCCACCATTAGCTGATGACATTTTGGCAGCTCGCAAGCCTAGTAGAAGTCAAACTATGATTTAGCGGAATTGATTCCGTCACGCAAATGTATGCAGCTCACTGAGGCGCTAGGCACCAAGTTAGATGGATGGATGACCTAAGCCAAGTCGGAGATTAGCTCAGAGTAGATTGATTGCAAACTTTCACCATGATGTTCTGATCCAACCACAGAATATTACGGTCAAAGCGGGGGAGGCAGAAAGGTGTCTGGATGTCATCGTCGTGGCACAAACAAGGTCTATGTGACTAATTTAATTTGAAATATTTCTGTTTGGATTCTATAGTTGGCCATTGTGCACGTGCCAAACAAGTTCCTCAAGCGGACAATGGAAGCGGTCATAGGAAGGCTTGCCGCGGAGAGTATACAAGGGGGGCGGGAGCGAGCAAGGCTCGTCAGTGTTCTTCATGATCTCAGTCTTTGCTTGTCTGTTCGCGCTGGTACGCGTTGTCTGTAAGTCAAATCCACCGATCGTCGACTTGCACTGACACGGTAGTAACATCTACTAGCGGCCGAGGTGTGCTCTCCGACCCAATGTATTCCAGGCACCTTCAACACCACCCGTGAGTAAAAGGAGAAAATACTAAACTTTGGAACTAGACTCATTCCGAGCAGTGGGGGCATCCTTCTCCTCTGTCATTCTTTTACCAGGAACATACTCTTCTGACTCGGCTGCCTCTAAACTTGTATCGATATCCGATCCTCCTTCAACACCTTCCGGAATAATCATTTCCAACTCGTCATCGTTCCCTTATACCGTCTCCGTGTCTTCTGGTGCTCTTGCGTTTGGGGCAAACCACTATGTCGGCGATTCAATCCTCGTCGCTTTGTCATCAAACCTGTCTTCTCCTCGTCTACCAGCGTCTGTGGCTGTTCCCCCCAATACTGCTGTGACTTTTCGCTCGGCCTCTTCGCAGTCTTCCCTCGTTATTTTCGCTTCCGTCCCTGACACGGCCCAGCTCCCCTTGACCGCTCCAGACTTGACCTTTTCCGCCGTACAGTCCACATCCTGTTCTCCGGCGTGTGCATCAGGAGGTGCGTGTACAGCAAATGGTACATGTGCTTGCGCGCAGGGGTTTTCGGGATCTCAGTGCGAACAATGCGCACCTGGCTTCTTTGGACCCACATGCCAAAAGTGTCAAGACGCATGCTGCGACGATGGGATGGCCGGTTCTGGAAAATGCCTAGGCTCGAAGAACAAAACTTCATCCGACATCTGTGGGTGTGACAAGGGCACGTGTGGGAGCGATGGAAGATGCACCTGCAATGCTGGCTGGGCGAGTCCCACGTCTGGTCAAAACTCAACCGTAAAGTGCAGCGTGTGCGCTCCCGGTTTCTTCCAAGATGCTTCTGGTGAATGTCAAGGTTAGTGTACCCCTTGATCTATGTATTTTGTCTGCGGCAATTAACTCGATGAACAATCCCACTTAGTTTGTTCTCAAGGGTGCACTGCTTGTGCTTCTCCTTCAGGGGTGTGCACTACATGCAAGGCTAATTTTTCTCCGGATTCAAACGACCGTACAAAGTGCGTCCCTTCAACCGGCTCTACCACTACGACCTGCCCCGACGGCCAATTTCTCGACCCTGCGACTTCGACTTGCTCCTCATGCTCTCCCATATGCAAGACTTGTACTGGGCCCCTATCAATCCAGTGCGTCGCGTGTGGGGCCGGCCAATTTATGGGCCCAGGGGGTAGATGTGTTGCTGTCAGTTCGAGTGGAGTCTGCCAGGGTACAAAGTTGGTCGCGAATAATGCCAAGGGGATATGCGATGGTCAGTGACTATGATTGCTTCCTGATCGCGGTATTAACCGTAACCTAAATTTCTAGCTTGCCCTTCAACCTGTACTTCTTGCTCCATCCCATCCTTTTCTGTCGTTTCGACTCCCGCCCAGATCACCTGCTCCGCTTGTCTTCCAGGCTTCGTACTCACGCCCTCTAAACGATGTGAACGTACCTGTCCGGCAGGAACCTTTGTCAGTCCCCAAGATGGATTCACGTGTACTCCGTGCGATGGATCTTGTGCCGAATGCGCCGGAGATGCTACATTTTGCACTGCCTGTTCGGGAGGTCGCGGCGCGCTGGATGGGAAGTGTGTAGGGTCGTGTCCAAGCGGGACTATCCTCTCCCAATCTCCATCAACCAACTCGACGGGAACAACCTGCCTATCATGCCACGCCGATTGCGCTACCTGTTCCGGCCCCGGTTCCACCCAATGCTCGACCTGCCCGCCTTCTCGTCCTCTCAAATCATCAGACGGAAGATGTCTCCCGTCTTCGTCCTGTGGCGCACAATCTTTTTCGACTCGGCGTCCGGAACGTGTCGGTCGTGCGATGCCGGATGTTCAAGTTGTGCAGGAGCGGGCGGACAAATGTGTACCGCGTGCCCGGTAGGCAAGGTTCTCCAGTCCGGACAGTGCGTTGATTCTGGATGCGGGGAAACTTACTTTGGGTTGTGTCTGAGCACGTTTGCAACATCGACCAAGACTACCACCACCGTTGGACTTTCCCCTCTGCATGGTGCATTGGTCGGGACATCTTCGATCGGGTTTCTTGTAATCGGTCTTTTATTCTGGCGACGCCGTGCGAGAAAGCAACGGGCCGAACGCACTGCCGCGTTTGCCGATAACCTTCCGGATCACGACGCGGGCCGCGGAAAATGGGAATGGGGGCGAGTTTGGCGCATGAGACGTGAAGAGGGCTGGTTCTCCGGTTTGAAACTCCTCGTTCGGGGGATGGGTTCGCGTCGTCGGGGAAGGAGACAGTTCCATCGCGAGATGAGTTTACGCAAGCTTGGAGGGCAAGGTCGACGATCCTACAAGGATGCCGAAGAAGATCCAAGGTGGCGGAATCTCCATCCTAGGAGGGAAGCCCCTGATACTTTTGTATTCGATCGACCGGTTGTGCCGGCCGGTCCTGGAACCGGGAAGAGTTGGTGGAGGGACCAGGACCAGGATCGGCAGTCGATGGACTCGGAGCGCGGAAAGGCCACCGAGGGAGTATATGGGAAGATCAACCCCGAATCGCATTTTGCGCGGACGCTGAGCTCTGTGAGTGGAGGCTCGGTTAGGAGGCCTGTTATCCAGCGCAGCGAGACGCCCGAAGCGGAGAGGATGGAACCGGATATGACGGGCGCATCGGCGCATACATTCGGAGTGGCACCTACAATCGCCCGCACACCTTCGTTGGGATCACAAAAGGGCGGACCGGTGGGCTTGGCGTCCAACCCAACGGGATCTTCGATATCTCAGCGCTCGAACCATCTCGCCTTGAATCATACTGGTTCGGACATCCAAGCTGGAAACTGGATGCTGCCCGACCATACTGGAATGGAGTCGGTCCCATCCCACTTTACAGGATCAGTCGCCACACAAAATACAGGCTTTGGAACACATCCAGCTCAAGCAAACTCTACTATGCCCCTCGTTGGCCAGCAAACCGGTATCTCGAGTGTTCCATCCCATCTTACCGGCAATTCATCCGTCGTTTTTCATCATACGGGTTCGTCCAACTCGCTCTCGCCTCATCCAACCGGTGCATCAATCCTGGTACCCCAAGCCGGGACACAAACAACACCTCGCGCCCCACTCGCTTACGCCCCCTTCCTCGAGTCTTCAATCAACCCCCAGCCTCGTCAGCCTATCCGAGATGGGTCAAATATCAACCCGTTTAGCCGAACTCTTACAGTCACACCACGACCCAGTAATGAGATGTTGATGATGAGCCCTCCACCGCACGGTATCCCATCCAGCCCGGTCTGGCCGGGAGCCGTTGGAGGGTCGTATTGGTATGGCCCGGGGCCTCAGGGCCAGCAGTCTCAGCTGAAGTTGGGAGATAAGAACCCGTTTAGGCGTATCTAGTTGCTGGATAATTCACGTTTCTTCCCTGTAGTCAGATTGTTCGTTATGTTGTATTGATTTTTGTATTTAATTAGTTATGTATCTCATATACCAGTTTACTCTACCTTTCTCGTACCCCACCCATTGTCACGACAAATAATATTTGTTCAGCATGTCCACATCCATTCGTGCGCGCATATATTATCTCGTATCTTCATGAACTGTGAGGTCTAATGATCGTGAGAGCATCTCGATAGCTACGAACCACTAGTGTGACAATATGAGGTCAGGCCAGTAGTTCGCCTGGTTGCTAGACTGGCATAATTGTAAATAACATGTGGCACGTGCATGCTCAAGGCCAAACCCCAAGGGTGGTCCGTTAACTGTCAGATCCCTGCGCTATTAAGCACCCGTAATCCTAACATTATCTTTCGTAAGCTATACCTCGGCTATCTCCCTGTATCATGTTCTTACAAATGTTATTGAAAACCACTCGCACCCATAAGCCATGAATAGTATTGGGGTTCGGCAGCGTGAGCTATGGGACCAAATCAACTGTTTGAAACAAGTTTGCATGTAAGCCAACCTTGTCCGGATTGAATCAATCTAATTGACTTGCACCTGAAGCTCTGGCCAAATCAATCCTGATTCACTTCAGGCAGAAGCAACTCGGATAATAGGCCAGCTAGAAGAGACCAAGTCTCAATGCCCGAAGATTGTGCCCGACACTTGCAACTGGTGTACTCAATCTACTCTGTCTTATATCCACTTCCATCCGACTCATTCGGGGCGGGAACCGATTACGTCGATCTATGCGTTAGGTGCGAGATATTAGCAGTGGCCTATACCTCAATGGAAGACACACAGTTTCACATCAGAGGCTGGCTCAGCAACCTTGGACAATCGTATAAGAACCGATTCGAGATATTAGGAAACATAGACGATCTCAATCTGTCAATTGAATACCAAAGGCAGTCGATCTCATTGGCTCCTGATGCCCACGTCGACATGGCCGCTCAACTCACTGGCCTCGGTTGCAAATATATGACTCGGTTCGAACAACTCGGTGAATTGGAAGACGTAGAGAATGCTATGGGCTCCTTCGAGAAGGCCATAGTACTTACACCCAAAGAAGACTTTAATATATCGAATCGTCTTGACAATCTAGGCCTTGTCTACTACTCTAGGTTTGAAAGGTTAGGTCGGATAGAAGATATCAACAAGGCCATAGAGTTACAAAATCAAGTGGTTTCAGCAGAGGTAGAAGGGCACCCGGATGCACCTGACTGGTTTAGCAATCTTGGGAACTCTTACCTTAGCCGTTTCGGGGCAACATGTAAACAGGAGGATCTCAACAATGCCATTTATTGTCATAAAAAGGCAATATCACTCACCCCAGAGGGTGAGGACAGCGAAGGACTTTCGTCCAGGTTGAATAACCTCGGAAACTCGTGTATGGCACGTTTCGAATATTGCGGACAGGAGGAAGATATGGCTAGGGCGATCGAATATCAAACGCGGTCCGTGTCACTCTTACCAGAAAATCACCCAAATTTAGCTACATATCTCGCGAATCTGAGCGCATCTCACCTGGCTCGCTTCGAACACATTGGCGAACTCGTAGACATCAATAAATCGCTTGAGTTACAATTAAACTCTCTTTCTCTATTCTCTACTTCTGGAGAGCATTGTGACCTAGGGGGTATTTTCAATAATCTGGGTAACTGTTATGCAACTAGGTTCAGGCGTTCGGGATCAGCAGAAGACATCAACAATGCTATCGAGTATCATACTAAAGCGACGGAACTAACAAATGATGAAAACCCTAGCACACCCATTTGGCTCAACAATCTCAGTGGCTCATATTCATCTCGGTTCGACCTTTCAGGGAATCTAGACGATCTCAAAAAGGCTATAAACTATGCTAATCATGCCCTTGCAATTACTCCAGAAAAGCACCCACTGATGGCGAGCAGACTTACCAACCTGGGTAACCTGTACACGAGTCGCTTCGATCGGTTTGACGAGGTACATGATATCGAAAAAGCAATTGAATTTCACTCCAAGGCAGTTCTACTGTTTCCTACGGGCCACGAGGATCTTCCAGTCGGGCTTAACAGTCTCGGGAACTCGTATATGTCCCGGTTTAGGCGAAACAACAATTTGACCGATATAACAAAAGCCATAGAACACCACGGTCATGCAATCTCGATGGTATCTAGGAGCCATCCTGCTATATCCACCTACCTTAATTCACTCGGACTCTCATATGCCTATCGTTTTGGATACCTGGGAGATCAAGAAGACATGAATCAGGCCATTTTATACCACAAAGAAGCTATCCAACTTACACCAGCTGATCATCCTTTATTACCCAAGTGGCTTGCAAACCTCGGTAGTTCATTGGTCGACCGATTTCAGCACCATCATGAATTAGAAGACTTAAACCAGGCAATTGAGAACCAATCCCGCGCAATCACATTAACACCAGAAGGCCATACTGATATGTGCACCAGACTTATGCACCTTGGAGCTTGGTTTGGACTCAGATTTGACCGTTTGGGCTGCCTCAAAGATATTGATACAGCAATAGATCTCCAAGTCCAGGCGGTTTTGACAAGCCCTGATGGGCATCCAAACAACGCCCTTTGGCTCGATAACCTGGCTATGTCTTACACCGCCAGGTTCGGTCATTTAAAGGAAACGAAGGATATCGATCTAGCAATCAAACACCAGACTAAGGCTGTGACACTAGTTTCCGAAGGGAACACCACTTTACCAGGCAGATTGAATAACCTCAGTTGTTCGCACCTTCAGCGTTTTTCAAACTCTGAGGCACTGGAAGACTTAAACAGCGCTATCGAATACCAACGCAAGGCTCTATTGCTCATCCCTAAGGATCATATCCATACACACGGCATACTCTCTAACCTTGCCACCACCTATCTCAGCCGGTTTGAAGCCGCTGCAGATCTTGCTGATATTGACCAAGCAATAGAACTTTATTCCCATGCGGTGTCAACCGCACCTGAGGATCATGTATACAGGTTAAGCTCAATGAATCACCTAGGCCGATCGCTTCGGCATCGTTTTACGGTGACAAGAAATCTGAAGGACATAGACGATGCAATAGAGTACCACAGCTATGCTTTATCAAAGACTCCAGATGATGATATGAATGCACCGATGCAATTGAGGGACCTCGGAAAAGCATACAGCCATCGATTTCGGATTATGGCTGACGCAACTTCATTAGGAAATGCTTTAAAGTGCTTTGGTAAAGCTGCACAATCGCGCGCTACAGATCCAACGCAAAGGTTCTTGGCAGCGTGCGACTGGATCGATCTCTCATCAGGACATGCTGGTAGTGAACTCTTGAAGGTCTGCGAGGTTGCTATGGATCTCGTTCCAGAGATCGTTTGGATTGGCTCTACCATCGCACAAAGATACAACGATATACGTCGGATCAGGAACATAGCTCGCAGAGCAACAGCAGTGGCTATTCAGGCCTCTAAGTATTCATTGGCACTTGAGTGGCTCGAGCAGGGTCAATCTATCGTTTGGAACCAGGTCTTGAGGCTCCGAAGCCCTCTCGACGAACTAAGGAGTGTCAACCCAATCCTAGCAAGCCGGCTTGCCCAAGTGTCCAAAAGCTTGCACGACGCAGGCTCATTGCCTTCCAACTTTACTGAAATATTTGAAGACCCTCGTGAGTCCGAACGGGTTGCTCAGAAACGTCACCGTTTGGCCGAGGACTATGAGAACACCCTAATCCAAGTGCGACAAACACCTGGATTCGAAAACTTTCTTCGTCCCAAAAGATTGTGCGAACTGCTCCCAGCTGCTCATAAAGGGCCTGTAGTTTTGATTAACGTCGACAAATCGCGCTGCGATGCTCTAGTCATAACACCAAGTTCCACTGATGTTTTCCTTGTTCCTCTTTTCAGAATTTCGTACAATCAAATAGTCCAACTTCGTGACAGGATAGAGCGCTCACTTGAAGATCTGTGCTTCAGGAAGCAAAGTAATTACAGACGCCCACTAATGCTGTCTCAAGAAGAGAATCCACAAAATCAAGATTTTGAATTTGTTCTAAGCACTATCTGGACCGGTATCACGAAGCCTGTGCTAGATTTTCTGGGCTACAAGGCAAGCCAAGAACTAGTTAGCCGATGAGATTTAGTTTCTAAGAGTATCAATTCACACAGCCCACGTCATCTATAGACTCCACTCCGCATATCACATGGTGTACCACGGGTCCACTGTCTTCACTTCCCCTTCATGCGGCCGGGAACTATAGTGAGACTGGCGCCAAGGTGTTTCAATACGTTATCTCGTCGTATACCCCAACTCTTGGCGCAGTTATTCCCGGTCACTCTCCGGAACTATGTGTGGCATCAAGCGTATTGGGTATTGCGCAAGAGAATACTCCGGGACAAGGCCATCTTCCGGGGACGACGAACGAGCTCTCTCGCATTTCAGAGCATGCTAAAGCACCAATTATTTTCTCAAGACTTACTGGTTCTTGTGCAACAACGCTCGCTACTCTGGACGCGATGGAGCAACATGACTGGATTCACCTCGCATGTCACGCAACCCAGGATATTGCGGAGCCCACCGAGAGTGGGTTTTTCTTACACGACGGGATCTTAGCCCTATCAAGGATTGCGCAGGAGGATCTCAAGGGAAAGGGGCTGGCGTTCCTTTCAGCATGTCAAACCGCGACAGGCGATAGGTCATTGACAGACGAATCAGTACATCTCGCGTCAGGGATGCTTATGGCTGGGTATCCGAGCGTAATTGCCACATCATGGTCAATCGTAGACTGTGATGCTCCACTGATTGCGGACACTATATACCAATTCCTTCTCAAAGACGGCAAGATGAATCATAGGGACACAGCGAAAGCATTACACGTAGCAGTTGAGAAATTGCGTGAGCATATTGGGGAGAAAATGTTTTGGCGCTGGGCTCCTTATATTCATATTGGTATCTAGTTATTTTTCTCCTGTAAAATTACGAAATAATAATATCGATAGTATATTCGAACTCGGCAAGGCGCTGAATTTATGCCACATACAAGCAAGAAGTGGGTGGGTGTGAACAAATGGGAGAACAAAAGAGTGTATGCTTAACCAATACCACGAGATACAGATTATATCACGGGCACTAAGCGATACAATCTGAACTTTCAGCGCATGCCAGGCTGCCACCGAGAATCGGACCAGGCCCAATTTAGTCCATACCAAGTGAATCCCAAATAAGTATAAATAGTGGTTACCCAGTTGTGATATATATTGTACTCCCAGACAAACTCAGTTCGGTCACGTAGCATTTAATTCATCTTTTAAGGAAGTTTATATTTACTTCGGCATGCATTGGTGCATTTTAGCCTTACGAAAACCCGCAACACTTTTTTTCTGTACAAACATAACCAAGATGCGCATGACCCGCACTTCCCTTTCGTTATATGTGCGTGGTAGACTTGTATGTACATGATTTTAAGCCGCTAATAGGGTGTTCCTTTTTTGGAACATGCACGAGGCTTGCCTCGCCAGCTGACCAGCGCGTGCCAGCCACAACTTCCACTGATTCTCACCTACGGACTCCGCAAGTCTGCTAGACTTCAGCATGTTTCTCAAGTCCCTAGGGCTACGCGTTTACATTACAGACGCATCCGGATCACCCCTCTCAGAGTACCAAGAGGTCAAAACAGCAGATAATGCCATTGAGTATATGCAATTTCACGCTTACCATACTTGGGTTGATCAAGACTTCCCTAGATGCTGGATTCCCTCTGTAGAAGGCGCCAACTTCCAAATCCACTGGGAGGTTCTTGATAGGACTCCAATGGCAGCTGGGTGCTGTTCCTGCGCAACCCCGTATTTCGATGGGGTCAAATTGAAAAGCAAGATTGCCCCTAACGGAAAGAATAAGGGAAGACTATACGGACATCCGGTTGCGCCGTCCACTATTCGGTTATACCAATTTGGGAAGCGGACGTTCACAGGTGAATAAGATCAAATACGTACTATGTATGGCAGCCAAGTTCATCATTATAGATGAGGAGGACACATCCGTGGCGAACGCAATGGCTGTGGAGGACCTTGGTACAATTCGACTCAAAATAGAGTGGGGGCAATGCGTACAAAAGGATAAGCGCACCCTACGCCGCTTCACCGATCCGAGGCCAGCCCCAGTTCATGAAAAATTAGCCAAGAAAGGATTTTGGGACTCGGCTGGGCTGGGTCAAACTGCGGAAGTTCATCTGCCTGCGTTTGGAAAGTTTATTAGGAAAGAAGAGGCAAGTTGTGGGAATTTTGTTTTTCGCTACGCTTCCGAAGGTAAACATCGTGTAATGATTTCCCATACCTCCGATTTACTAACTTCATCTCCCAAGATTCTCTCAAAGCACAAGGAATTATGCCTATTGTTTCCAAGATCGAGTCGACTCCCAAATCAGAAGACATAAAAAAATCTGAGCCGTTGGATATACAACTTGGTCGCAAACGAGTGCGCGCTGCCAGACCAGAAGCGAGCGGGTCTGACACCGTCGAGGATGATGATAGGATCCCTCCTCCTCTCGCGAAGAAGCACAAGCCATAGATTTAAAACATTATATAATTTAAATTCTGTAAACAGATGAGCAGGGTTACGTGTAAAGATAGAAATCGACAACCGAAGCTCCTTGCTTTCCATTTGACTGTACGCGCACGAACAAGATCTTTGATAATTATGGAATAGATTAATACTCCTTTTGGTGCTCAAAGTTGACGTTGTGCGTATGTTAAATCGTTGTGTACGCAGGGATGTAATAGCCGCCTTCTTTAGGGTTTATACTAGGCGAGTATGATACGCATTGTAATTGGATGGGTGGCAAATACCGGCTTCAAGCCACTTGGGGGCTTCGCAATCGTGGCTTGGCCAGAACTTCATAGTCACCATGCTGTTTGAAGATGAGAGCAGATACGAAGTAATTGAGTGATATATTCAGCTGTTATATATACAAGCCGATTCTAGAATAGCGCTGCTGTCACTCCCTCCCAGCTGATCATCACCAACCCAAAGGAGAATAACCCATCAATTCGATATTCGAGTTCGACACCAACAATTCAAATTCATCAAGACTAGACCCGGCTATCAGGTACCGATGACGAATCCTAGTGACCTGATCATCTCAACCACCTTGCTCAATACTACTCCCACCATTATCATCCTAAGGTACCATGGCACAGTCCAAGAACATACGCCCTCTGGAAATGCAAGTTGGCGGACATAAGGGCGTTCAACAGTCTGGCGAAGGCGATCTTATCATGAAGCCTTGTCTTCCCGCAGAACGCGACTTTTACCAAGCCATCGCCGCGGATGAGCGTCTCGCTGCGCTACGCCCACACGTAGCCAAATTCTATGGAACTTTGAGACTTGAAGGCCAGGTTAATGCTGAGGGCGCGCCCGGCGGAGAGCTAGGGGCTGATCAACTGAGGGAGGTACTAGCAAAAGGAGCCAGCGAACCGGATTCGGGTAAAGATGAGTGATACCCTAAGAGATGGGCGCTTATAGACTAACGTGAGGGGGTCGGATGATTACAGTCGATTGTACTAGAGAACTTGTCACATCGGTTTAGAAAGCCAAATATTTTGGACGTTAAGCTCGGGACGGTCTTGTATGATGACAGCGCGAGCGAGGAGAAGAAATTACGAATGGAAAAGGCCGCAAAGGATACGACGAGCTTTGAAACAGGTGTACGATTGACCGGGTTTTCTGTGAGTCGGGTCGTTTACCAATGACTATGGTGCGTGACTGATGTACATAAATGCTAGGTATACGATCCATCTAGTTTCACTTACACCGTCACACCCAAGGAGTACGGCAAATCAATCAAGGCCGAGCAATTACCTGAGGGAATCGCCCGCTTCTTTCCTGAGACAGTTCCTCGCGAGCACTTACTGAGGGTACTGGGACTGGTCCACGATAAGCTAGTCGAGATCCAACAAGCGTTGGCTGAAACAGAGATTCGCATGGTGGCCGGCAGTGTGCTAATCGTCTGGGAGGGTGATCCCAAGGCCCTTGAACGTGCGATCCAAACCTTGGACGAGGGTAGGGATGTACTAGAAGAGAGCGACGACGATGTCGACGACGAGGCCGAAGTCAACGAGAATGACCGCAAGCCGGGGCCAGTTTACTTGATCAAATTGATCGATTTTGCGCATACACGCTTGGTGCCTGATCAAGGGCCAGATGAATCGTTGATGATTGGGATGGGAACTACTATAAAGTTGTTGGAAGGACGTATTAGGGAACTTCGGGTAACTGCATAGACTGGTCGTCCAGGATGGTTTGAATTTGAATGAACGAATACATGTGATATCCCGTATTGGACTTATCCGGCTCGGTGATTCCGGCAATCTTTAATAGCGATGCTTTTAGAGATCAGGTAGGTCCATACATCTTGAAGTAGTGTATATTGTGCGCTAAGCTCTAACGGAGAGGTTCTACACAAGACTTGAGTACCGCGAATGTTATCGTAGGAGCATTTTCGGGTACAAGTAAGAGACAGGAACTGGTATTAACGGTGAATGTCCACCGGTTACTGACTTACCGCACTATTCCGAGGGGGCTCCCCCAAAAGAGACCAATCTTCTTACGAAAATTGCATCCCCACGTCACTAAATTGGTGCCGTATAAGCCAGAAAATAAGGTTCTGGTCTATGTCATTAAAGTTTCATGGTCAACCGCATCTAGAGATAGAAAAGCTTGGGCAGATGTGCTGGATGAAATATGGAAGTGAAGGTTGCTCCGTCAATATCATCATCACCCTTGAAGGCCCCGGGTATTACGACATACTTTGTAAGCTTGGATGGCACACGTATTTAAGAGCACCGGAAGAGTAGCAGAGTTTTTGCGGAACCATCATGACTTGGGACATTGTATTGACTTTGCTCCTCGTTTCTGTCCTCACATACGCGATATACATACAGCTAACTCCCACAGGAAAGCTCCCGCTCCCGCCGGGCCCAAAGGCTGATCCTTTGATTGGGCATTTACGAGCATTGCCCACGTCTGATGAGCATCTAGTATACACGCGATGGGGGAAAGAATTGAACAGTGCGGTGTCTACATTTCACTCATGAAAGAATCATAGTGCTAAGACCAACATAGGCGACATCGTATCCATCTCTGTTTTTGGCCAAACAATCGTTGTTCTCAACTCTGCAAAATCCGCAAACGAACTGTTGGAACAGAGGTCGAGCATTTACTCCAGTCGCACACAACTGCCTATGATATCGGACCCAAACTTGTTGGCACTCTCGTCCCTTTGCATCTTCCTCTCATTTACTAACGTTAGATTACAGAGTCGACTGGGGTAAAATCACAGGCCTGTTACCCTATGGTGAAAGATGGCGCGCTCAACGCCGTATGACCCATCTTTCCTTACACAAGGGAGCAAGTCGGGAGTTTTGGCCATTGGTTGTAAAACAAGCCAGATTTGCATTGCGGAGGATTGCCGACAACCCGGATAGATTTATAAGAGAGATCAGAAGGTTGGTCTTTCCCTGATCAGAAGTGTCTAGTCACAATTTACTGCAAATTACAGAATGTCAGGGAGTACACTTCTTTCGGCTGTTTATGGCTATGAAGTCACTTCTGCAGATGACCCTCTTGTCGAAATTGTTGAAACAGCACTGGATCATTTGTGCGAGGCTGCTATTCCTGGAAGTATGTTATACGCATATGCGTATGTATCTTGTCTGTCACCCGTATAACATTGATGAGATTTTATTGATTTATCTAGATTTCTTGGTGAATGTTATGCCTTGGATACGATACATTCCTGACTGGGTGCCTGGGTCAGGGTGGAAGAAGACCGTAGATAAGTGGAGGAAAGAGAGAGAAGAGATGGTAGATGTTCCATTCAATTATACTAAACAACAGATCGTAAGTGCCCTGCTATGCCTTTTAATAGTGAGACGATTGAAGGGAGGCATCCGAACAGGCACAAGGCATCGCTCCTCACTCAGTACTCAAGGGACTCCTCACAAAGCTTGAGAGCGAGCTTGAAGCGGGGGATGAATATGCAGAACAAGAGGACCGAATCAAGTGGGTTACTGCGACACTGTTTGGTGGTAAGTTTAAAACTTTACGATCGAATTCCAATCAATTAAACGTGGCTTTTAGCGGGCTCCGATACTGTAAGTACTTTACAGTTTGACTCATGATTCTTGTCCAACCGTCCCTTAGTCGGCAGCAACCACGTCCGTATTCATCCTCGCCATGGTCCTCAACCAGTCCGTCTTTGCAAAAGCCCAAGCTGAAGTGGACGCTGTGATTGGAAGAGAACGGCTGCCCGAAATGAGCGATCGTGGTTCATTGGCGTATGTAGAGTGTGTGATGAAGGAAGTACTAAGGTGGCAGCCTGTCGTTCCTCTTGGTGAGTTGAGTGTCTTCTTTTACGAACGAGAAAATGCTAAGATAGAGCAGCCATTCCGCACGCTGTTGTCGAGGACGATGAGTATCGTGGGTGGGCGATACCCAAGGGTTCAACTATGTATGTTCTATCAATTCAAGTGTAGTAAAGGAAGCTAATGACGGTCTCGATGAAGCATCGGAAATATCTGGTAGGCTCTTGGTACTGATCCAATACACGAGCGAAACGATCACTCAAAAGATGATACAGGGCAATTAGCTACGACGAGACTATATACCACGAACCTGAGCAGTTCAATCCCGATCGTTTCCTAGATCCCAAAACTCAGGCGTCGCCCGCATTTGGGTTTGGTAGAAGGCAAGATATTCGACTCACTACACGTATTGATATTGAAACCCCAATGTCTACTAAGGTCGTGTCCTGGCGTACACTTGGCTGAATCAACCCTGTTCATCATGATCTCAACTCTTTTGGCACTATTTGATATTCGACCTGCCAAAGACGAACATGGAAGCGACATCATTCCAGAGGTGAACATGAAGGCAAATGCATTAGTGAGGTAAATTGGAACGTTTTATTATGAAATAATATTGACAAGACTGCTAGTTATCCTGCAGACTTCCGGTGCTCGATTATCCCAAGGTCAGAAAAGGCCATTGGGCTACTGAAAGCATCGATTCTGGAGGCATAATAAAAATCGGGTCTGAAATAATGGCCAGTTGTGAATATAAAAAGGATAGGGTTATTGGCATTCAGCAAATATTAATCAATTCAATTCGCCCCCTTCACAAGTGCCGCAATCTTGAGAGTGCACTGCAATACACACCATACAACTATATTATCTCAAGAATATGCTATTGGGATATAATAACGCTATGTTTTACGGCTCTATATATAGTATTATACATACAAGGGCAAGGGGCGCGCGATATTCGTACGCCAGTTCCGGTTATATGCGCTACCCCTCATGTGAAACGAATCAAAAAAGCCACTCACGTGACGATACTGGCCTCGACCAGAATTGTTCGTACTTAGTTTCTAACCATATACTACTCTCGTTTGTTTTCTTCTGCTTGTGCATGTATCGCTTTAGATGACCTTATAAGGCTCCGGGAAGAACTTTTCACCCTATGTCTTGTCGAAAGCGCAGGAATGGGAAGTTGTATGTAGAATATCCCCAGCTTCGTCTATGTCGTAGCGAACTGAGGTCTACAGGAAAACTTTCAGTGAGCATATATACGAGAAATACTTGGGGTTATAAATAGTAACAAATGCGTCGTGTGGACACGCATGCAAGTATTCGACTTACGATACTGATACTTCAACATGTCTTTACCTTCACCACCTCAACCAGGTGTTAATTACGAATTGCCATATTGGTGGTAACGAGCGATCGGTCACCGGTAGCGTTTGTATTTGTGTTCGACAATAAGTATTGACCTTACGATAATAAGATTCAATCAAGTCTAAATAGTCACTGTGAAAAGTAACCTATTTAAACATAGGGGGGGTGCCCCTTAAAACCCGTCAGATTGCAATTTACTTACTTAAAATCAGCACTTAAAATTCTGAGCTGGTACCAAGGGGTACTTAAAACTCCAGGGGGAGGGGGTGCTTGGTTTAAGAGGGTATTCTACTCGGGACTCGTTGATAAATTACATGATAAATTTAAGTACATACAGCAGTTAATTTGCCCATCCATCTTCATTGTCCGAGTCATGCTCGTCCACCCGGAAGTCCGTGCGGCAAATTCCTCCACTACGATCAATGATTACCCATTCTCCTGCCTCCCGTGTTGCCCGTGTGAATACGCGCCCAGCGACGTTCTTGACAGACGTGATGTCAAGAACGAACGATCGCCCAAATTTTGTGAAGGAGATCCTTTCCTCGGCGGCATCTCCCTCTACATCCTTTGCCTCGGTGATATGTGCAAGGACGTGTGTTGTGGGGGCGTCAATTTTGTTTTCTTGGTCGGTGGGGAATGTGACCGCAAGAATAAAGTCAAGGCGGCCGTAACCGGTCACACCAATCATGTTAACGGTTGCATCAGGGTTGTTCTCGTTCTCATCTCTCTGAAATGTAAACTAACACAAAATTAATACAAAATAATAACGGTCATGGGTGACTTACACGAACAAAAGACGAGTCGCGTTTGCCATAAATAGACGAGGGATTGCATGCAACGGCCGAACGGATACAATCACCCCCGTCACCTATTTGGAGCTTTCCCCAGCGTTCGCATTGCTCCGGTAAGTACGCAAGCCACCCGTGGTATGTAAGACGAGGCAGCTGCCAAAAGTTGTTGGTGCGAAAGTACCTGGCAACATGTTGGCGGATGGTGCCTTTGAGACGAAACTCGCGGAGGCGGGGGAATCGAAGGATGATATCGTGCTGTTCATCTATCAAGGTATGAGTACCCAAAATTAATCCATAAATTTACTCACATTCGGGGTACATAAATTCCATTCGACTGATCGGAGCCGGCGCATTGTTCTTGCCAAAGAGCAGTGCCTTTCGAATGCTTGGGAATCAATTCGCTATTGCGGCGATTTGGCCCATATGAAGGACATGTTTGCTGATTGTCACATATGGTACTACTTTGGACTTGGCGCAAAAAGTGACTTCACGGCAGTATTGCTCCATACAAAATGACCATGCGACCCAGACAGGCCTGCAGCGGAGAACATCGTTGGCGACATGAAGAAGCGCATGTAGAGTTAGTTTACAGACACACAGCCTGTTGTATTTATATTGATAATAATATCTATTAAGAACATTAGTCTTGCAAGTGAGCAAAATTCAAGACTTACTCTTCAAAACCCTTGACGTAATGAGCAATCTTGTCTCTGAGTTGCTCTATTTGAGCTGTAGTGTTAGTAACTGAGGTAAGACACTTCATGATCTCCACAAGCTCCAGGTAATGTTTGTAGTATTTCTTGGCAAGCCGTCCACGTAGAACTACTGGTCCAATAAAAACTAGCCAGAAAGCCCAAGTCTTGCCGCAAAAAACCGCTTGGCTAGTCTGAATGTTAGGCAAGGGTCAAATGAATGCGGCAGGTAGTGTTTTTGAAGCCTCTTTGGTCTCAAGTCCAATAGCGGCCCAGTTGTCAGCAGATATCAAATAATCCTTGTTGCCAGAATCATCAATGCCGTGACAAGATCCAGTCCAAAGTGAGATAAGTTCACGGCCATGATTGAGAAGAAACAAGTGAAGGTATTTGTGCGGGTACGAGTCAGGCCAACAAATCAAGGGAATGCGGTTGAGGATCAAATGGTTGATGAGTCCGTAGTTCTTAGACAAGGCATCACGTTGGCGCTTTGTGTTGGCAGCATCCATTTCTCCAAGTTGGTCAGCAATCCTAGCTTTGGTGCGGAGAGGGAGATCAAGTGGGTTGTACAAAGGAATTGTATTGGGCAGGAAATCCTGTGGGTCAGGTCTGCCGTCTGGGATTGCGTCGGGGTAGTTGGCTGGGTTAGCAAGAGGGATGTAATAACCCTTGCGGCAGGTATGATAAACACCAATGGCCTTGCACGCGCAACAAGGAACCTTGCCGTTTGGTCCTTTCATTTGGGTCACGTGCTTGATTGCCTGCATGTTGCCCAAAATGAGAAAAGCATGGGCCCATAACTTGAACCGTTCCCGCCTAGTGACGTTGTAAGTCTCAACCCCACGAGCCTGTTCAATTGCCTCCCCCACAAACGGCTCCAGGTACAAGTCAAAATCCTTTGGCTGGTTTGGTCCAGGGATAACGCCCAGGGGAATCAAATTGCAAAGCTTAACGCGTTTGCTTGCAGGGAGATTTAAATTGATGGCCATAATTGGCCAACAAGTACTTTTCTCAGAATGCGCCTGCTCGAATAGGTTGACGCCATCTGTCGTGACCGCATAGGCAATGTCACAAGATCCATGAAAATACCGGACTCCCAAGTCCTCACCTTTGACAATAATGTTACTTTCACACAGATCTTTATAGCGTTGCAAGTCAATGTAATCATCCATCCGGCCTTCTTCCTGTGTATAGTTGGCTCAATAATACATTCTCTTAATCATCTCCGGGTTGTTGAAATACCCCTGGAATCAAGGGGTTGTTGGGAGATACTCAAAAACCTGGCGTGGTCTTCCCTTTGAGTCATAGCGCGGCTCCTTACATGTAGAGCATATATCCTTGTTGGCGTAGGGTCCAGTGAATGCGTGACAGATGTTGATGCAGCAGTCAATTGGTTGAGGGGATATCCCAGAAAGAATAGCAAGCTTTCAGTGTAAGCAATAGGCTGAGAGCAAATAGATTTTCTCCCAAAATGAATACCAAATACGTTTGTAGTTGCGCTGCAAGATGTGTCCAAACAGTTGTATAGCCATCATCTTGATGCTATCCATTTCTTCCTTGGTAAGAGTTTTGGCAACTGGTAATTGTAATTGTAAGATATTGCGTGCAAGAACTAAAAAAAGGAAAAGAAAACTTACTAATGTTGTCCATTTCAAGAGTGTCTTTGTCAAACCAACAATTGTACTTGCAATAATCCTCCTCCGTGATGTGTGCAAATCCATCCTTGTCAGGGGGTTCCTTGTTGTTGGGCGGGGGAGTTGGCGTTTGCAAGGGAATGCAAACAGGGTTGTCAATATCATGCCAATTGGCATGCGAGTCCTCCAACTCAGACAGCTTGCTGTCAAGGTGTGCGCCCATGTATGCATCAATATTGTTAAAGCTGTTGTCTGAATTCAAAATATAATGCAAATTTAGCTGCATACATTTGCAAAATACTAACCTCCAAGCCCTAAATCCCCTCCACGGTCTTTGTACTGATGCGCATTATGCATTGTATGGTCAATATCCATTCCATTCTCACTATTTTCAGCGTTGTCCTCATTGTCTTCAATGTTGCCCGCACGCAAAAGTTGGTCTAGCCACTGGGCTTTGGCTAGATGTTGATAGCGGGTGCGTATGTGGCACTCATGGGGGGTAGTACCATACTTATTTATTCCACAGTAACACCAAACACGCTCTCCAGTGACTGCTCTACGGTCGGGCATGTTGCGGTTGGACTTAGTGAAATTTGTTGGTTGTGGTCACGTGCTGATGGAAATTGCCGATTCCTTGCGCTCATTTGACCGCCGCCCTCCTTGCACCCTCTTGCTCTTAGCCACCACTAGCCACCCCCGTTCTACTCCCCCAGCCAAAATTGCTCAAAACTGGCTTATACCAATAGATAAGTGGCTCAAATTGTTCTCCATTATCATCCAATAGCCCCCCTACATTTCCAACGCATCCCATATTGTCCAGTCGCAAAGACTGGGTAAGTGACATTTCACCAATTTCGTAATTTCTACTAATATGATCTCTTTATTCTAGTATCTACAATGTCTCAAGACATCCTAGCATTGTTATTGAAGTTTGCAGCTAACCCTGATCTCCTCCCACAGTTCCAGGCGTTCCTTGAGGCACAGGGCGCCGCAAAGTCATCAGTCCCTGGTAAGTACATTGTTTATGTCGTACACCACTGTAAGGTGGGCACACGCTAGTGGAGTTGGGCGCTTAAGGCCGTACTACTACAAGCAACACGTATGTAATCTAACTAACAAGGCTATACTACTTCCGCTGTTACAACCTCCTTAAATATACCATTAGAATCGCACGCTTTTTCTATTATTTTTAGTATTTTTTACGGACTTGATATCTTCTGTTTTTCAATCACGTGATCTCGGCGCTTATAATGCCGAGATGCCGCGCCAAGATGCCGTGCCAAGGGCGCTTAGGAGCAATCCACGCTTCTGCGCAGCCAGCAGTACGCTTCTCTTTTCACACGGACTCTTCTTTTCTCACAAGCACAGACCATGTAAATAGTGTGCTCTTGTCTATATATACAGCAGGAAAATCGCTTGGAGACCCCAAGTCGATTTTACCTCGTCTCATATCCATTGAGGAGGCTCCAGCCAGCTAAGTAGTTGGCCCCCAGAAGTTCAGCTGACGTAACCCCCTTACTTTAACCTACCACACCTCCCAGGCCTCTGGCCCCTTCGCACTCAGCAGTAGATAGTAAGCGTCGCCTTAAGCGACTTAGTTAGTATTAGTATAGCCTAGATAGTTCGTTAGATAAGCATTGTCAGTAGTAGTACGGCCGTAAGCGCCCATCCCACTAGCAAGTACCCACCTTACAGTGGTGTACAACATCCGCTTAAGGCGGACTACTACTACTTAACTAATGCAAAGGGGCCTTAGGCCTGGAGGTGTGGTGAGTTAAGGGGTGGTGAGCGTCTGAGTACTACTGGGGGCCTGCTACTTAGCTGGCTGACTAATCCTCCTCAATGAATATGAGACGAGGTAAAATCGACTTGGTGTCTCCAAGCAATTTTCCTGCTGTTTATATAGACAAGGCACACTATTTACATGGTCTGTGCGCGTGAGAGAAGGAAGCATAGAAGACAAATGAGAAGCCTGCTGCGGGCTGCGCAGAAGCGTGGATTTCTCCTAAGCGCCCTTGGCACAGCATCTCGGCGCGGCATCTCGGCATAATAAGCGCCAAGATCACGTGATCTGAAAACAAAAGATATCGAGTCCGTAAAAAATACTAAAAATAATAGAAAAATCGTGTGATTCCAATGGTATAAGTAAGGAGGTTATAACAGTTTAGTACATTGAAAACAGCTATTCAACGTTGTAGAAGGTGGATATATTTTATCTAGATTTATTACGCATTTTTAACCCCCAACCCCAGAGTCTGGCCCACCCGCGGGCCCATCAATCCCCAATGCAGAAGAGACACAAGGCCAACCAACCACACGTAATCAGTGCTTGACACCTTGGTAAGTATCTAAATACCGTATCTATTGAGCTGGACAGCTAATCACACAATCTGGTAGTCAAAAGTCACCTCCCCGGCGCTCTATCAAGTAAGTACTAGCATATATTCTGGCATGCTAACTTGTCAATTAATTAACTTAACAGGGATCACAAAAACACACAAAATCCATATCCTTCCCCTTCCGTTGATACTTCCATTCGGCATTCTTACCACTCCAACTCTTGCTCTCTCACTCACAATCATGCTTGTTCTCCAGCTTGTTCTCCAGCTCATTATCCGGCTTGTTCTCCCACTTGTAATTGTACTTGGTCTCCGGCTTTTGATTGTGCCCGGTCTTGCTGTTGTGATTGTGGTTGCGCCCGCCCCCACTCCTGCTCCTGTTCTTGCTCTTGCTCTTGGACCCGTTCTTGCTCTTGCTCTTGTGTCCGGTCTTCTACTCACAATTGCGCCCCCGCCCGCTCCCGCTCTTGAGAGGGCCCTTATCATCACTCCAGCAACCAGCCTACCACTGAGACCAAGAAGCCAAGGGGCTGGGGCAAAGCAGATTATTACAATCAAATGCCAACATCTTATCAGAAAGGAGGCGGGTCAGAGGGCGGCAGACGTGGTGGACACGTCTATGAATTTGTCAAAGGTGCCAAGGTCATCAAAGCCACTTTCCTCAAGTGCATGTCCCGCCAGGAGGCACACAAATTTATAGTCAAGCATGGTCACCCTTTTGGACACAAATACAACATGTACTTTAATCCATATGGATATGTGCCCAAGGATCCAAAGGCGGTTGCGCGCATACATCAGCCCCCTGGTGAGTGTGGTGTTGACTGGCAGCTACTCTATGCAATGGGTTGCCGCGGAGACTATGACTTGTATAACAGCACGCGGGTAAGTCACACATTGGTCAAATGTATTGACTGACCCACTTGTTATAGGGAAAGATCTGGGCTGTGGCAAAGGCATTTGCATGTAGGATTGTGGAGCGCAGGCAGCTAGAAACAATAACTTGGGGTGACTTTGGTTCAAGCAATTGCAAGGAGTTCTATGATGGAGTAAATATATATTTATTTGCTTCATTCTTGACACTCTGACTATTATATTTTTTAGTGTTATAAAGCTTGTCCATGGCTCTTCCATTTCCGGGGCGAGGCGAACGACGACTGCTGGGTGGCTTGATTGGTCATCCAGCAATATTTAGTTCAGGCCAAGGGATACGACCCAAAGCGAAGTAAGTGGCCGTGCATCTTATCTAATCATTGCTGACGTACGCTATAGCAAAACCCAGGGAACAGGACGACAATCTTCGTCGGAATGCATCCAAACTTGCGCATAAGGACGTAATCCCACCCAAGGACGAGGACCCGTACTATATCAATGTGCCAGAAGGGGGCTACGGCAATGGGCCCAAGCGGTTGGCGAAATTCAAGCGCTCTGATTCACCCTCTTGCGGGCGATCCTTGTCCACCCAACTGCCTCCCTCGACTTCGTCCTCGAATTGCCACGCTCGTCGGGCAGACAAGGTCGTTTCGGAGGAAGAAGCTCGCGCTACGGCGTCCAAGTCCAGCGCATCAACAACGAAGCCTGCAGCACAGCAGGGAAATAAGCAAAAGGCAAGTGTTGGAGTATACTTTTAATAAATTCTAACTTGACATCTAGGTCCTTCGCAAGAGAAAGCGAGTTGTAGAGTCATCGGACAGTGAATCGGAGCAGGCAAGTTAATTGAATGTAAACGTATACGAGTGTAACTAGTAATTTACACTTCAAGGAGCCCGCTGCAAACGCAAATTCCCCGCCCCCGGCAAGCCCCCCGTCCCTCGACTCCCCCAGAGACCGCCCATCCCTGTCTCCGCCCTAGGATAGCCCCCCGTCCCCGTCTCCGCCCCCACCCCCGGCAAGGTCCCCAACAAAGACGCCTCGCTCAATCGTTGAGGTGGTTCTTCGGTCGCCAGCCCCGGTCAAACCCATGGTATGTCTTAGTTCTTGGTCGAAATCGAGCTGATCGTGCCACCATCCCAAGGAGCCCTGCCGAAAGGAGCCGTCAAAGCCTGCCGCCGACCCCAAAGAAACGCGGCGACTGAAGCGCAAGGCCGAAAACGATGTAAGTTCATCATGCTACCAAAACAATCACTTACGTTTCCTTGTAGCGAGATGAACCTGCCACAAAGAGGCAGCAGCCAAGCCGCGTCGTGGAGCCAGCCGTGGACAAGGAGGCCGGGGAGCAGGGGCCATCGAAGCGAAAGATTCGTCCAAGAATGGTAAGCATATAGTCTCAGTTATTCGAGTATTAACATTGTTTCAAGCGCCCGAAACGCGATCCCACCCCCGAACCCGAACCCAAGTCCCAGCTCCCCCCACCCCCACCCCCGCCTCCGAATCCGCCCCAGCAGCCCCAGCCCCAGCCCCAGCCCGAGGGAGGTAAGGAACATCCCGATGGTGGAGACGGTGCCTCATCCACCAAGCCCTCGGCCCCCAAGCCACGTGAGTCGACGCCTGCTCCCGATTCACCGCCCACTCCCAAGCAGACCAAGAGAGGGCGATCCAGGAATATACCCGATGTAGGCGCCTCTATTTATCTTGTAAATTAGCTAATTCGTCCACCAGGAGGAGAGCCGAGTCGTCAAAGTGACGAAAATGACGATACGCACTCGCCGTGATGGACTTCGCACCCGCGAATGAGTGGATTATCGCTAAGCCAACTTCGCGGTGCTGGCGACAAGGCGATGAGCTCAACGGACTCATGATATTATATGCAATTGTACGACTTTTTTCGTGTGTGGCTGACCCGTGAATGTATGACCATTGAACCAATTAACGTGATTAATTTTAAGTACCCCGTCTAAGCTACTAGCTACGTGCACACGATCGTGTGACATTTAAGTGGTAAGGAGGTGTAATCCAATATGGAATTATAAGAAGGTGGAGTACTAAAAGGGTGACACTCCGATAAAGTACGCCCCATACGTAAACTTAAGTACTTAATCTAGTAAAATTTTAAAGCAGTTACCACCTTGTATTTAAGCCGGTTTCTTTTCACAGTGAGTGAGTTACCTAAGTTGTACTCGTGACTCCTGTGACATCTCCAACCAAACTTCAAGCTGCCTTTGGTGGGCTACTAATTCTCTCTCTACAAGTATACGTATTGTACGATTATTGAAACAAACTTCCAGGCACTCATATAGGGAAGTCTTGGGTCTGCATCCATAGTATCTACAATAGGTCTGGTTAGGGTAGGACATTGCAAAGATATAATCACAACAGGACCAGCTGCAATGGTATTTCGCAAGCCATCTGAAGGGATATCCCCAACAAGAATAAAATAAACTGTGTCTTTGGAGAGGGTGTCTCGCTTTTTCCAGGCGGCTATCATAGGTGGTAAATTCCTGTTGATACCGGCAAAATTGCTGTCAAAAGTACATGCGCTCATATCTTGAAGTGGTGTGTGTTAGAATCTGGTGTAAACAGTCGTGTACAAGATGGACGCATTTACCATTCAATCAGGTACGGAACAGGATTTAGTAATGAATGGCATGTAAGTACTCGCCGATGACTTGCATATCACACCTTTGTATGAAGAAAGTTACCCCGCTTCTGGCGCAATACTCTTCCAAAAATTATACTCCTATACCACCAATTAAGTATATTGCCTTACGGACCAAAAGATCATATTCTCATATACCCTACTATAGGTTTCTAACCGACGTCGCTCCCGTAACAGAAGGACTCAGGTATGCGTGCTAAACGAAATATAGAAACGAAGCCGTTATCGGTGCCACCTACCTTGGATGTTCTGGGTATTACGACATGCCTTGTAATTCACATTGGTATTTAAGAAAGCCAGAAAGTGGCGGAACTATTGTGGAGCCATCATGGCCTGGGATATCGTCCTAACTTTGCTTCTCGCTGGTATCCTTACATATGCAATTTACACAAAACCTTCCCGAGCACACAGTCTCCCACTTCCACCAAGCCCAAAGGCCGATCCTTTGATTGGGCATTTACGAGCGTTGCCCAGGTCCGATGAGCATCTAGTATACGCGCAATGGGGAAAGGACTTGAACAGTACGTCATACACATTTTACCTGTGAAGTAAATACGGCGCTAAGAATAACATAGGCGACGTCGTATCCATCTCTGTTCTCGGACAGACAATAATTATTCTCAACTCTGCAAAAGCTGCAAATGAACTATTGGAACAAAGATCGAGCATTTACTCCAGTCGAACGCAATTGCCTATGGTATCGGATCCGAGCCTGTCAGTCTTTTACATCCCGCGATCTTCATTTCGATCACTAAAATGTGTCGACAGGATTGACTGCAGGATTACAGGCTTATTGCCCTATGGTGAAAGATGGCGTGAGCAACGTCGTCTGACCCATATATCTCTGCACAAAAAAGCGAGCGTGCAGTTTTGGCCTCTGGTCGTAAACCATGTCAGACTTGCTTTACGACGAATCGTGGACAACCCGGATGGATTTATGGGAGAGATAAAAAGGTTGGTTTTCCGTAGACATCGGAAGAATTCGACCATAGTAATTGATCGTGAGTTGTAGGATGTCGGGGAGCACCCTACTTGCGGCTGTGTACGGATATGAAGTCACGTCTGCGCATGATCCTTTTCTCCATCTTGCTGAAACGACAATGGAACATTGGGGCGAAGCTGCTATTCCTGGAAGTGCGTAATACGCATATGCGTATATATCTTGTCTGTCACTTGTATGATGTTAATGAGCTCTTATTGGTTTATCTAGATTTCTTGGTGAATGTTATGCCTTGGATACGATACATTCCTGAATGGGTACCTGGGTCGGGGTGGAAAAAGATTGTGAAAGTATGGAAAGAAGAGACAAAAGAGGTGGTCAATTTTCCATTTAACTATACTAAACAGCAAATCGTACGCGTTTCGCCGTCCTATTGAACATACTCGACTGCTACATAAAAATATCTCAACAGGCACAAGGCATAGCCCCACACTCGGTCCTCAAGGGGATCCTTGCGAAACTTGAGAGTAAACTCGGAACGGGCGTTGAATATTCAGAACAAGAGGACAGGATCAAGTGGGTTGTTGGAACACTGTTCGGCGGTAGGTTCATACCTTGGTCCGACTTTTCAGTTATTAAACGCGATTCACAGCGGGATCTGATACTGCAAGTCCATTTCAGTTCGACTTGTGCTCGTTTTTTAAATGTTTACATAGTCATCGGCAACCGCATTTGTGTTCATCCTCGCCATGGTCCTCAACCAGTCCATCTTTGCAAAGGCTCAAGCTGAAGTGGACGTTGTCGTTGGACACGATCGGCTACCGGAAATGAGCGATCGCGAGGCGCTCGTGTATGTAGAGTGCGTGATGAAGGAAGTGCTAAGGTGGCAGCCTGTTGGCCCTCTTGGTGAGCTGAATGCTTTTATTATTTTCGAACGAGGAAAATCTGAGATCGAGTAGGGATTCCACACGCTGTAATTGAGGACGATGAGTACCGCGGATGGAGAATACCCAAGGGTTCGACTATGTGGGTCTTATTACATAAAATTATCAACAGACATTAACTTCGAGTTTGGTGTAGCGTTGGAAATATTTGGTAGGTTTTTGGCTGCTAGCCGGGTGGAATATGGCTCTAAAAGTGACATAGGGCGATGAGCTATGACAAGTTGGTGTACGACGAACCGGAGAAGTTCAATCCTGATCGTTTCCTAAACCCTAAAACTCCGTCCCCGCCTACATTTGGGTTTGGTAGGAGGTAAGATACTGGTACCTCATTCAGTGCTCACGCTCTTGATGCATTAATACCCCATCAAGATCGTGTCCGGGCATACATTTGGCTGAATCGACATTGTTTATCACCATCTCGACACTTTTAGCGTTGTTTGAGATCAGACCTATCAAGGACAAAGATGGGAACGACGTCATTCCAGAAGTTAATATGAAGACCAATGTACTAGTGAGGTAAGTGACCATATTTTATTACGAAACGGCACTGACGTCGACGAGTTTACTAGCTACCCCGCGGATTTCAAGTGCTCGATTACCCCGAGGTCGGAAAAAGCCATCAGATTGTTGAATACATCGATCTTAGAGGTATAGGTGTGAAGAGACGTGAAATAACGGTAAGTACAAATGAATCTCATACCAAGGGGCACTGGCACCTCCATCAATTGCCTACTTTGGACGCGTGGGAAAGTCGAATTTCCAAGTTTGTATTGGTAATCCAAATGATAGTCGGAGCAATGAATGTGTTTCTCGAGATAGAGTGTCCAAGTGTGTTTGTATATATACAATGATATGCGCGCCTGTGCAGGCTGTCCCAAGTGCGGACGAACATCCAGTAGAATCCCGTTTAGAACAAGACGGCGCTTAGGCAGGGTGTGATGAGCTAATCAAGCTGTCACGGTATTTGAGAGACGTCACTTGTTCCACCACCACCGCGAAACGCGTCTGACAAACGTCGAACCGCGATGAATCCGAATTGGCGGCCGGGGGGACAGCCCCAGCAGCAGCAACAACAGCAATATCAGCAACAGCAACAACAACTTGGTGGATTTGGAGGAGGACTTCAACCGCAGGCGACGGGATTCCCACAGCAGCGATCTGGGTTCTTGGGTCCTCAACAGACAGGGTTCCAACCTCAACAGACTGGCTTTCAACCCCAGCAAACAGGCTTTCAACCTCAACAAACAGGCTTTCAACCTCAGCAGACTGGATTCCAGCAACAGGGATTCCAGCAGCAGCCCGGATTTCAAGCGGGACTCCAGCCTCAGGCCACGGGATTTCCGGGTCTCCAACCGCAGGCCACCGGGTTCCCTGGTCAGCGGCCAGGCTTTGGCCAACAGCCTTCGGGGGTCCCACCAGTCCCGCCGCTCCCCCAGGGACTCCAGCAGCAAGCGCAGCAACAACGGTTCTTATCCGCGTCTCCCGCTCTCGTTCCCCAGGCTACAGGATGGCAAGGTGCAGGCGGCGGCCTCTCGGCCTCTCCTCTTGTTCCTCAAATGACCGGATTCCACGATCCGCGCGTCCAGATGATGACAAATACATTCATGCCCGCTGCCAACTTTCAACCCAACCAGGGCGGCGCGCTTCAGTTTGCTGGTGGTCCTCAGCACGGCCAGTCACTCCAGCAGTCGATCCAGCAACACAATGAAGAGCAGAGAGGTACCGCTGCACCTCGTATCCCTTGGAAATTAACCCGCGACGAGCAAAAGAATTACGATCAGATTTTCCGTGCTTGGGATCAGGGCAGCACAGGTTTTATTAGTGGTCAGGTGGCCCTCGAAGTATTTGGCCAGAGCGGTCTCTCGCGCGAGGATCTCGCCAAGATATGGTAAGCTTACCCAGGTTTTTCACGTTCATAAAGGCTAACTCCTGTCTAGGACTTTAGCCGATGGTGATAACCGGGGAAAGCTTAATCTCGCTGAATTTCACGTAGCTATGGGTCTCATCTTTAGACGTATGTCGACCGTTTTTGGCTAGCGTGCTCTGCCTCACTCGATTTTTAGGTTTGAACGGAAACGAAATACCTGACGTCCTCCCACCGGAACTTGTCCCAGCCTCGGCGCGTGACCTCGGCGACCAAGTAGGCTTCCTCAAGGATTTGCTTAAAAACGACACCCACACGCGCGCAACCAATGCTCCTACCTCCCGCGCCCCCCAGCGTTCGTTCCACGACGCCGGTCCAACTGATCGCAAAGACGGTACTGTCTACAGACACGATGACACGGACGTTAAAGGCTACAAGAGCGCCGCCCGACACATTGACAGGAGTCGTGTTCGGTTCGGGGATGATAGCCCTAGTTCAGATCTTGCCGACATGAAGCGCCAACTCGAGAACGCGTCCAAGGCGCTGGACAAGGCTGCCGCGCGAGACCAGTACGAAGACGATCTCGATCAAGAAATGGACGAACTCAAGTCGGAGATTCGGCGTGTCCAAGACGATCTAGATTACGTTTCTCGCGGGCCGAGGAGCGTGTCCAAGGACGAGGAGCGACGTAAGCTTGAGCGCAAGTTGCTGGCTCTTATGCACGAGCGTATTCCAGAGGTCGAGCGAAAGATTGAAGACAGGGACCGGAGACGTCGGGATGACGATCGTGATTGGGCGCGCGAGCGGGATAAGCGCAACCAGGGAGGCAGCTATCGGGACAGGGATCGAGACCGGGACGACTATGACCGTGATCGTGATCGTGACCGATATGACAGAGACCGCGAACGTGAACGAGATCGTGATCGTGACCCAGACGTCGGATATCTTCGTGGATCGTATGATCGGCCTCGCTCGCGAGGGTACGAGGATGAACGCCCCCGTTCGCGTAATTACGACGATCGGGATCGTCCGTACTCCAGGAACAGGGAGCGAGAGCGCTCGCCGTCTCCTCCCCCACGCAAGGCGCGTACACCTGCTCCTCCTCCAACCGGGCCATCCGCGGACTCGGCGCCGCCTCCACCTCCACCGGCTGCACCGGCTACGCCCACTCCACACGGCGAAACTCGCGGAGAACGTGCGGCGCGTCTGAAAGCTGAGACACAAGCCAAGATTCAGGCCAGGATGAAGCAATTGGGTGTGGCCGGCTATGGAGGGTCCAAGGAACCGTCCGGCCCGAGCGCCGTTGAAGAGAGACTGGAAGCGGAACGAAAGGAGGCCGAAGAAAAGGCCAAGGCTGCTGAAAGGGAGGCCGAAGAACGAGAGGCGAAGCGCAAGGCGAGGTTAGAAGAAGCGAGAGGAGGCGCACCCAAGCCTGAGAGTCCGGCACCTGCTCCTCCAAAGGCTGCACCTGCTCCTCCTGCTCCCAAGGCCCCTGGAGCGAGAGGTGCTCCGCCGCCACCCCCAGCGTCCCGTAATAAACCGGCTCCGGCACCCGTTCCTGCTGCACCTGCGCCCCACCAGCTGCGCCTGCATTCGACGAGGAGGAAGACGAGGAATTATTGAAGAGGCAAAAGGCCCTCGAGGAACGCAAGAAACGGCTGGAAGCATTGAGGAAAGAGGAGGAAGAGGCTCAAAAGGCCGAAGCTGAATTCGAAGCTCGGCGAGCAGCCCCAAATCTGCCCCTCCGCCTGCACCATCTCGTGTTCCCGCCCGCCCGCGCCTGTTCGTGCCGTGCACCTGAACCTGAACCTTCGGTCCGGACGAGGCGTTTGAGGCTCCTGCTCCGCCCCCTCCTGCCCCTCCTGCCCCTCCGGCTCCCCCCGCTCCTCCTGCACCAGCTCCGTCGAGCACGAATCCGTTCTTCAAGCTTCAACAAGGCGGAGGGGTCGTTTCACCTCCCGTTGCCCCGGCAGCCAACCCATGGGGCGCACCCGCTGCTGAAGATTCTGCTCCCCCTCCGCCTCCTCCACCTGCCCCTGCTCCACCACCACCACCCGCAGCACCCACGCCCTCGTCGAGTTTGTCGCCTCCTTCGCACACCCACAATCGTCGCTCCTCAAGCGTCCAGGGCGATTACTACAACAAGCCTCCCAAGGACGACGATGACGACTGGGACGTTATCCGCGACAAACCGCAAGACGATGATTCCGACTCGGACGAAGAGTTTGTCTCGAGGCATTCAAGGCAAAAGATGGCTGAACAGCTCTTTTCGGGGATTTTACCCGGCCGACCGCAGAGCGCCGGTCCCCCAGGAGGGAGTGGGGGGCGAGCCCAGTCGGAGGCCCGACGAGTGCTCCGCCCGCACCTGCTCCCCCTCCACCTGCGCCGTCCGCACCCAAGTGGAAGCCTCCCGCCGCGACTTCGAGCGCTGACCCAAGCGACCGCGGTGCGTTGTTCAGTGCTATCCAGATGGGATCCAGGCTCCGCAAGACGGTCACGAACGACCGGAGCGGGGTTGGATGGCAGGTGCTGTGGTTGGAGATTCGGCCCCTCCGTCGCATATTAATACGCAGGCTGCCCAGCGCGAGCCTTCCCCTCCTCCCGCGCCGGCACCGGACGTGACATCGCCAGGCTCGTATGACGATACCCCCCAGCGACCCAAGGCGGACTATAGGCAGAGCGTGGATTGGTATGCGGGTCTTGCGGCTGAAGGACTCCCTGCTGGCGCTGCTGTGCCTCAAATGCCTTCGATGCGAGAAGAGGATGAGCATGAAGACGCAAGTGTCCCTGCTATTCAGGTCCAGGCTGCTGTTGCAGACGACACGATGGCGGACGTTGATACTTCTGTTTGTGAGTATCATCTTGTTCCATAATTGGAGTCTGAAAAAACTGATCAAATTGGGACAGCGCATGTTGTGAGGTCTCTGTACGCGTATGAAGGACAGCGTGCCGAGGATCTTTCGTTCCCTGAGAACTTGATTATTGATGCACACCCATCCAAGACTGGGAGCGATTGGTGGTATGGCACGACGAGGAAGACGGGTACAAAAGGGTTCTTCCCGCGCAGTTATGTTGATGTTGTTGAGAAGAGTGAGTGTCTCAATTTGGGGGGAAGACACTAATACTAACGAACGAGCTAGTCGCCAAAGCGAAAGCACTGTACGCATACGAAGGATCCAACGCAGACGAACTTCCGCTTGTCGAAGGCGACGTACTCTCGATCGTCGACAAGTCTGAAGCTGACTGGTGGAAAGCTGAAAAGGACGGAATGATATTCATCGTACCCGCCGGTTATCTAGAACTCATGGATGGTGAGTCTCATTGGACCGATCCCCCACAGCTCGGTTCTTAATTATTTCTCCTGCACTAGGCTAAACGGTGTTCTTTTTTTTCTCTTTTTGCATTTTCTGGCTTACATGTACCCAAAACAAACGCTATGGGCGATAATTACACAATACCAATGGTGTGTTTTCTGGATTGCCTGGTGTGACTTACGACACGCATCAAGACGAAGAGCCCGGGACGAAGCGCACAGAGTTGCGTTTGACCACAGGTGGTACTGACCCTCGGAGATTGTCTGTCGCGTCGGGTGTTGATCTTGAAGAATCTTCTGAGGACGGGTATTCATCTGCTGATGAGGCAGGAGATGCTGATGATGCTGCACGGCACCTCGAACGGCAGCGTGTGTTGGAGGCTGCCGGGCTGATTGTTAAACAGGCTCCGCCCCGACCTCCTAGGAAACGACGACCAGCTCCAAAGGCTCCTTTACGGCAACGACCCTCGGACGATGGACCAGACGCATCTCCGCGCGAGGGCGGTTCGCCGGGTACATCTTCCCGGGAAATAAACCTACCCGAACCGCCAGATGAAACCGAGACTGAATCGATCCTGAGAATCGATGACGCATACGAACGTTACCAGGCATTCAGACAAAGTCGGGAAGCTCGTGCATCGTTGTCTTCGTTTGAGGGCGTACCGAATCTCAATACAAACATCGGCGTCCCTCCAACACCTGTTTCTCCGAGCGCAACGATTTCATCTCTACCCTCCGCAACCGACTCAACGAAAGCAGCGATCAAGAGCTTCTTTGGCCGCGGATCCGATCGAGACAAGCCTCGCGCAACCGTCACAATCTCGGCTCCCGTGATTAGCGCGCCTATCAGCTCTACGCCTGAGCGTGGCTCGAGCCCAGCCTTTGGAATGGTAAGCGTCCAAGAATTGAATGAATTGACTTGAATTGTACGATGATGATGGTTCGCTGGCATGTACGAACACGTCCTCGCGCACAGTCGTGGACAAGCTTGGTCGACAAGTCGGTCGTGAAGGGATTCCAGACGATGAACGCAAGCGCCAAGAGGTTGGTTCAATTGTCGAATTCAATATAGTAGAATGACGTGGCTGGAATTATTTGGGGTTTATAGGCGATATTCGAGCTGATTGCGACAGAGAGCGCCTACGTACGGGATTTGCAGATGATTGTCGAGGTGGGTGGTTCCTCGTTTGACGGGAATAACCGGTTTCTCAAAATTAGGTTCATGTAGAAATTCTATGCGTCGATGGTTCAGATGCTCGATGAAAAGTCGGCGACAGTAATCTTTGCCAACGTGGAGGATATTCTGCTGTGCAACACGGTTAGAGCCGAGTTCTCTCGGCTGAAAGATCCTGAACTGAGTATAACCTATTTTAGACATTCCTTAGCTCTCTGGAAGAACGACAAAAGGATTGTCGATTATACATTGATCACATTGGCGACATCTTAGACGCACATATGAACGGTATGGCCGTGTACATGGTACGTCCCCCATTGTACATCCCCCGCCTAGGTCATACTCACCCCCTTTTGTCTTTATTTTCTGACCGGATGTGCAGCCGTACTGCGTGCATCAAGCACCAGCGATCAAGGTTCTCCAGGGGCTGCGGGAGACTAATTCCGAGCTAGCGAGTCATCTCCAGGTCCGTCCACGACCTCTGTGTGTAAAGTTTACTCCTAACCCTGCATCCTGCATTCAGCGCCTGCGGGACGAGGATCCCGACATCCGGAACCTCGACCTCTCGTCCTATCTGCTTATCCCAATGCAGCGTATCACTCGTTATCCGCTCCTGATGAAGCAGGCAAGTGCCGTCGAGTGTTATTCCAGCGGACTGGTTTTGGTTACTTATCAGAATGGGCCCATCCCCCACATCTCACCCGCAACCCAACTCGGGTTCTATCTAGATTCTACACCATACCCAAGCCGAGGGGGAACGCGTACAGATCTCACATGCTATTCAAACGACCGAACGAATTCTCGAGGGTGTCAACGAGGCGATTCGGGAACGCGAGGGCGCCGAGCGGTTGGGTGAGATCTCCAAAGGACTGTATGTCGGCCAAGGGTACGTACCATCGCGCACCACGTTTTTTTCCTCTTTATCTTTTCTTTCATGCACCTTTCTGGTAAGAAAAAAAGAGGGGATGGAATGAGAAAAGGAAGATTAGTTTTTTATTTGACGTTGGGTCGAGGGGACGGCGAAATTGAGGAAGACCGGGGAACGAGGATTGGATCAAGGAACTAATCGCGAACCCATATGTAGACATCTCGACCTCACCGCGCCCACCCGATACATGGGACCGCGTCGACTAATCAAAGAAGGTGTGCTCGTCAAAGCCAAGAGTGGGCGCCGACTGCATGCGGTGCTCTGCAACGATATCTTGATTCTCATGGATGCAGCGGCGGAGAGCCTGTATCGAATGGTACGTTTCTTTTTTTTCCGCCTTGTCGAACCAGCTTCGTTGGGTTCGTGGGATATCTTTCTTATCGCCTCGTGGTTGTGTTATGTGGTTTAGCCGATGGCGTTGACGGAGCTGAATGTGAGAGAAGGCAAAGGTACGCGCCCCGTTCAACTAGTACTAGTCTGAGAGCCGGAACTGAAACAAAAACTTTTTTTACTGTTTTCGTCCATGGCTCGTTCTCCGACTACTCACCGTGCTAACCCTGTGTCGAACCTTGGACCTCGCTCCACCCATCCCATCTGACCCATCCATTCCCTTCCCACACGGCCTTTCAAACGTTAATCCAATCGAAACGTAAATCGCAATGCGTGCCTTTCATTTTACGGGACTGTCGGCAAAACTCGTTCATTATGCGCATTGACCGCGTTCACGTGCGCGATGTTATGGATCGTTGATTTTCTGGGGGGGAGCAGATGACCAAACGATATCGATCCAAGTCGCGTATCCCCGAGGCGGAGACACGATCGCCTTGCGCGCGAGTTCAAGCAGGGAAGCGCGGCTCTGGATGGAAGCGCTCGAACGGGCCCGGTCCGAAGCTTCGCGATGGCTCGCCGCGGGTTCCGCTGGTCGAAAGAGTCTGGGCGGGCGATAGGGCGGTGTATGCTATATCGGGAAGTGTCAGATCTTTGGCCGGGGGTTATCTATCTTCTAGAGTCGATTCTATAACATAAGGATATGCTGTATGGACTTTTGAGTGTGCTTAGGTATATGTGACGTGTTTTAGATTGCCTTTATCGGACATTTTATGCCTATTGCACGGTATACAGTGGCGTTGTTGATGAATCCGTAAGCGATCCGATTGGACGAGGAACCCGATTGAGAGTTGCGCGGCTAGCTGGGCAGTGATCGAGCGTAATAGACGTCCAAGTGTATTATAACCACGTCAAGGCGAGAGTAAAGACGACACAGACGTATACGTAGGGGGGGGGGCATACGGCATAAAGGCCTCATTGCACGTTGCATTATTACAGTACATGATGCTCAATTTCAGAGGTGCTAATAGCGGGTTTGCGTAGCGGAGTCAAAGGCAGGAACAACGATGCGGTCGATCGATCCTGCCCTAGCTGTAGGGCCAGACCTGCAGAACCCGGAATTCAGAATCCAATCGGCGTAAGAACTGTGTCGTCGGTTTAGTCAGGTGAATGATTGTCGGTCGGACGTAACCGCTAGCGAGCCTCGGTGGCCGTAGTCGGGCGGTTGGTCTCGAGCAGTGAGGTCACCACCGTCATCGGGCGAAAAACAATAATAATAAACAAGGTTTTAAATATACAAACACTGGGCTCGCCAGGGGCAAACAGGCCCTGTGGAAATAGACGGTTATTTTAACATGATCCATGCGGAATCACGTCGTTGCTCGGACTAGAAGAGACAAAGAACCAGAGAGATTAATGTGTGTGTGATGTCACCCATGTGCCTCGTAAAGCAAGTGTCCCTGGGCTGACGTCATGGGTCTAGAGTACCGGCGGCAGATTTTGTTTTTTTTATTACTAAAGGCGGATGGGTGAGGGTTGGTTGATTGTATTTCCCCCCAGGAAATTCTCTTATTTTTCAAGTGGGTCGCAGGTGAGGTTTTAGCTTTGCCCGCCACGGCGCCTGTCCGGTTCGTCCCTTCTCGTCCGGAACTCGGGTTGCGGGACCTGGGGCTGCGAGATGAGATATGGCGCCTGGGTGTGGTGGTTTCCCATGCTAGACTCGGCTGACCTTCCCACCCACGCCCTTAGATAAACAGGCCTTGTCCTTCTCACCTGCCCCGGCCTCTTTTGCGGCAATCAATCTCCTATATATACTCTTCTCGGTCCTCCCGGAACCCCGTGCGATTCCCCCTCCGACCTAGGGGAAAAGAATCTCTTGCTCTGGTGCGTGATGTTGCAGCAATATTAAACGAGATACATATATGCACATGGGTTAAAACGCATTCACAGTCTTGACCGCTTATCGCGTGCTGTCGTTGTTTCAGTTCAGACACCGACTCCTATTCAGGGCCCAAATATATATACTGCACTAGTTTTACGTCTACAACCCCTCAAAGCAGATACCACATCATGCCCTACGTTCTTCCGGGACTGACAGCGTCCCTCGCTCTCTCCGCGGACGCATCTCCCCAACCGAGCGGGCAGCCAATTCATCCAGTAAGTAGATCATCGGCCACATGCACCGGCTTCTCCCATGGGCCCTCGCCCAAAAGTATGAAAAAAAAAGAAACTGATCGCAACATGTGTCTTGTTATGTCATCCCTCTTCAGGCGCACCGCTTCCCGGGGTACCACGCCGCGCACGCACACCCAACTCTAATCTGGCAGGAAACGTGCGAATTGGGTTTACGTTTGTGCCCCCCACCCCAGAGAACGAGAACGAGCCCAGTACAAGTTCAGCCGGGATCGGGTCTGGGCTGAATCCATCTCGCTCCCCCGCTCCGACCATGCTTGCTGCCCTGGCCTCGCCGTCTACCCCGCTGCTGCACGTTTCGCAGTCGACCCCCTTGCCCTGCCTTGCGCTCAACCCCCGTGCGAGGAGGGTCCGACGAGAGCAAGAGGCCGTTCCGTTTCCTTCGAGCGATGTCTTGGCCGATGCGAGCAACGCGACCGTGTCGAACTATGTGCTCGCCCCCGTCGAGCCCACACCCAAGCACCTGCCCATCAACTCGGGCAAGAATGGCGCGCTCAGGTTGAGCATGGACGCAATCAAGGCTGCCATTACCGGTGCCCAGCAGCAACAGCAACAGGAGCCCGTAGGCCGAGCGACCGCAACGACCCCGACACCCTCGCTGCGCAAAAAGTCGGGGGAACTCGTCAAGCCCTCGCTCAAGCACGCACACACCTTGTCCGGCGGCCTCCCGACCCAGAAATCCCTCTCGCGCTCGGCCCCAGCGACACCGACGACACCCAAGTTTGTCCATTTCGATGCGCAGCTCGAGCACGTCCGATTGTTCCTTGCCGAGCAGAAGCCGACCGCCGTTTCTCGCGATGGGAGCCCAACTGAGACGAGCGAGGGCGAAGGCAACGAGTTTCCATGGTACGGTCGGGGCAATGCCGGCGCCGGCGCCGGATACGGATCGAGTGACGACGAACGCGCGCGCAAGGCATTGAGGGTCAAGAATACCAATGTCCCCGCCAACGCATCCATCGAAGGAGCCGACATTCGCGTCCAGTCGCTGACGCTCTCCGAGGACGGATCTTCTCTCGTCGGGCGTGTCCTCGTCCGGAACCTTGCATACGAAAAGTGGGTCGCGGCCAGATTTACGTTTGATTGGTGGCAGACGACGAGCGAGGTGTCGGCGCGATACATCGATACTGTGGGCGATGGCATCGACCGCTTTGGGTTCACGATCAAGCTTGGAGACGTATTGCATCGGATCGAGGAGAAGACGTTGTTTGTTGCCGTAAGGTATACCGTATCGGGGCGCGAGATTTGGGACAGCAACAATGGGCAGAACTACATGGTGTCGTTTACCAAGGAGCGCGAGCCAGCAGTGACGACGACGACGACGAATGGATGGAACTCGGGCTGGTCGGCCAAGTCGAGGTCGCGCGACCAAATGTCGGATCTGCGCAAGTCGCTCGAGCGTGCGATGCAAGACGACGACGATTCTATTCCCCAGCTCCAAATCAAGTCGCGCCCGCGCCCCAGTGTGCGTGGGATGAGTTTCAGCGGGTTCGAGGCCAAGAAGCCGACTGTTGCATCGATTGTTGCCGAGGTCAAGCCCGCTCCGCCCAAGCTTGGTTCGCGATATGATTTCGGGGCTGCTCCTCGCCAACGCCCGTGTGCCGACGCATTCCGAATGCCCGAGTTGAAGCAAGGATCCGATCCCGCGGCGCCCAAGCGCAATGTGCGCACCCACGAGAAGCGCCCGAGTGTGTCGACAGAAGTGCGCCGCGACATTTCCGAGGCCAAGTTGTGCGAAAGCCCGCGGGATGCTGAGGACGGGATGCTTCGCCTGCGGATGGCACCTGTCGAGCCCCTTGTCAGATCGGGTGGCCTCGATCTCCCGTCTCCCGCCGAGCCTGTCGCTGTTGCCCCTCGCCGTCACCACCACCGCGCTGCCTACTTTGATGCCTGGTCCTTCCCTGCTCCCGGCGTCAAACGTACTTGCTCGGGTGCCCCGGCTGATGAACCCACCAAGGACATGATCCCTGCCTCGTGGATGGATGGCACAGACCTCTTTGTCAATCGCGATGTCTTGGGCGGCAGTGTTGCCTCGACTCCCTCTGTTACCTCGGCCTCATCCCCCTCCCAGTCTCCATCGTCTCCGCCCGAGTTTCTGCCTTCTCCGGACATTGTCGAGGCTGACCTGGGCAAACCGCTGAGCATGCCCATGCCAGGCCAGGTAGATCCCACAAACTACAGTTCATTCCTCGATCGGTGAGTAGATCGTTGTCGAGTACAAAGTGGAGACAGGGTTGCTTATGTGATGCTGATGACAGGTTCTGCTTCTTTACTGGAGGCGACGACCTGGCTGGCTACTCGGAGGCACTGCTCGTACTCTGCGCGCCGTCTCCAGCACCTTGTCCAACAACTCGTCCGAGGGCTCGACGCCGAGGGCCGGCTCTCCCGCGTCTCTCCGCCGCTCGCCATCGCCTGTCCAAGTCAACTGAGCTCGCTCCCACTCCAGCGCCTAGTGCGCGCCTATATGCTTCACATTCTCAATACATGCTCTCGCTTTGTTTGCGTCGCCGCTGGCTCGACTCGATATGATCTTTTTCATCTCTTGCATGCATCCAAACTCGACCCGCTCTTGCATTTCATTCTCCCTCAAAAGTTTTCAATTCTCCCCTCTGCGCCTGCTGTCATAACTCATATATAGCCGTCGTCCAGGATGTCCTCTCGGTGCATTTTATTATTTCATCACGACCCAACGCTGAACCTAGCTTGTACTTATTTTAATATCCCGCTTATATGCCTTTCGTCCCTCTTTTTCAATTTTACTTCGCGCTTTTTTGTTTTGTTTCTGTTTTTTCTTTCTTCTGTGTGTAACAACAGGGTTTTATTGGTATTGAAATGATTTCGAATCCCATCGAGTGCCTGGCTTGCAATGTGTGCGGCGCGGTCGCGACAATATGGATGCGAAAAGGTAATAGTCTATTCTATCATGTGTCTAGTATTATGTCAATATCGTTACAATTGTCTCTAGGACGTCAATCATTTGTTTCCCCCGTTCCTTTTGGACGCGAAAGCAGCTCCAGCCCTGCGATCGCACCTCGTCTATCACCTGCCGTATTCGTATTTCGTCTAGAACTCGCGCACATCACGGAAATGCACTGGCGGTCTGTAGCCCTGTTATGGATAGTATTACAATGAAAAACGTAATATGGGAATATGAGTACGATCGTACGAGGGTTTGGGATATCACTCACTGGACTGACGGTGCGCGTTGTAGAACCAAATGTCGCTTCGCCAAGCGATAGACTTTCCGGACGGGCGAGGAGACGTACCGGACTCGACGGGTCATCATGGTAATGATGATGATGACGATGATGATCATTCGCAAGTCCCGGTCCGACAGCTGATCGACCGCTGTTGTTGCTCGATGGACCGACGACGAGGAGCAACAGTGTCCAGACTCAAGTTGGAGCTTGCGCGCTGGACTTGGGTGGACATGTACCGCCCCGGACCCGTGTCGAGGCCAAATGGAAAGTCAGCCTGAAGAGCGGGATGTGCGGCGCCAAGGGCAGAAGCATCGGATAGAGCGTGAACACAAACGGGAGGGACATGGTCGATCGGGTCCTATGTGTGAGGTCACAATGACGACGACGACGATGAGGGGGGGTGCGTTCGCGGACTGCTGATAGGTGAGTTGGCAACGCGTCAAAAGTCGATGGTGTCGATGGGGTTTCACACTTGCTCTAGCGGATGGAACGAATGAATGCGGTCACCCCCTCGAGTTCCCGCTTTGGGTATCCGCCTTCAGGTACGCAGATCTCGCGAATTCGAATCCTAATACAATAAACTGGAAATGAGGGGATGCCTCTTCTTTTCGTCTGAACACGAGAGACTAGAACCCAGCCACTCACTGATAGTATGAGATATGTGCGGAAAACAGGTGGCCTTGTTCCCCTTCAAAGAAGGATAGAACTCAGATCTGGGGCGTAAGGGACTGACGTGCGCGCGTCTTTTTTTTTTTTGCGTTTTTGGAGATAAGGAATGAGTGGGGGAGCGAGTTTGAGACGAGATAAACGCGTTGGACGCGCTGGGTTATCGAGTGGGGATGGGCGCTCGTAGAAAATGAGGGATCAACTCGCGCTCTAGGTGAGTGAAGGGGCAGAGTGGGGATAACCGCCCAGAGCAGTGGGGTTAGACTATGCATCTGGCCTGCCTGGTGATATACATTTTGTGGATGTCGGATTATCACATCTGTCTCGCTGAGTTTTTGTCTGGCGGACTTGGAGTTGAATTAAATGTGCTTCGAACGAGGTTAGTGAGTTTGCAAAGGGGCTTAGCGAACATGAAGACAAGGGTAGCGGACGTGGATCGTGGTAGATCGATGTATGCACAGCAAAACTATTGGATAATTGAGTTTACCGGGGATTATTTTTGGATAAGCGGGCATCGAACGCTCCATCAGTGGCCAACCGATGTCTCAATCGACTTTGCAAGTAAGCACACAAGGTCCGACAGAACGTTAATTGATACAGTTTATTAAATTCGTTAAAACCATACATTAATGATGATTTGTTTAGGCTGGAACCGACAAGAATCTCAGTCCCAGGTTCGATCACTGGAGCATATCACTTACCCGGGATGGCGTACCATGCCTGGCCTTGGCCAGGAGTCTGGCTCCATAGTTGGATCTAATAAAATATTTAAATAGTGCAAGCCCGGAGAGGCGGGATGTACTCACGATGTTTCCAGCAGTGGTGTCGCCATGATCCTTGAGATCAATGTTCTTGTCAGTACCAGGGTGGAAGATGCTATATATTATTGTTAGACGACGATCATTGTCACAGTTATTACACTAACCGGATAGACTCGCGTTCATCCTTCTGGTTTACACCTTCGTGACCGACGCGAACCTCCCATTCGCGAGGGCCATCGGTAGCGATGACTTGCTTGCCATCATTGGCATCGTCAGGGAAGTGATAAACTTGCCGTACCCGACGTTTCTAATGTGGTAAAGGCCATTGCCGGCATCGATAAACTTCCACTGTATGTCCATTATCATGTAAGTATGTATGTATGCATGGCCTAGATCCAGGATAGCCCAACTACCTTTTGGTTATCACCGCGATGGAGAGGGAAAGCTAAGATGGTTCGTTGGTCACCTCCAGAAAGATCGAGTGCGGCCACTGGCGACTCTTGGCTGAGACTATTCAAGTCTTCGTGCCTGGCGGTCTTGACATTAACGAGATAGTAGGTTCCGGGTCCGAAAGACATGTTGAAGTTGTATTGGAGATGCAATCTGGTGCGTTAGGTGCCCTTGACCTCCCTTATATACACCAACGACTAGAACGATATCAGCACCCATCGCAGCATCGCACCTCATCGGACACCGAATCCGACGTCATTGGGCACGTCACGCCGTACCTCATGAGCACGTGCGATTACTGAGCACATATAGCCCATCTATAGCATCTGTGCACGCTTTCGTCACTATGATAACGCTCCAACACGTCAGATGACCCACCATTCTCGCATTATTTCGTACAAGCACGCATTTACTGGCAATAAACGACTCGTTCTGATGCGATGGGATGAAATATGCGCCGCTCGGAAGGGGTATTTCGCCGGTTTGGGGTGCCTTGCCGCAGTTCCTGCAGTGCTCGAATCTACTTATCGTGATTCATCTGTGGCTGAGAACTCGGGTGTGCCTTGGCCAGTCAGCCGAGAGGATCAGAAGAAAGGTACGCTCGAGGAGGGGTGCTATGGCATTATTGGGGTACAGAACGGTGTCACAAGGTGCAGATGGATGTCGGGGTACGCGGGGTTCAGCAACGATCACGTGAGTCTGATGTCATCTCATCCATTGTAATTTACAACATACGAGCTACGACCCCTGGATAAATCCACTTGTATAAAGGAATAAATAATTCATATATCCCGATCGAGCCGTAACAACCTGTGGCGCGTCTAGGCCGGCGTAAAGTCGGCATTGTCAAATGTGTCACAGGACAGATGTCAAAGAGTCTTTCGTCTCGTCTCATTTGTGTCGGATATTCGCGTTTGTGGGAATACTTGTCTGTCTCAACTGTGTGGCAATAAACCACATGACCAGGCTTACGAATTGTGTTCCAAGTACAGGATTGTTAGACTGAGCTGGCTGCTTGTCCTCGGCCACTAATCGTGTATGTGGCCTTTCGGGAGTTGGGCTAGGTATCGGGCCAGAATCGGGCTCTCTGCTGGGCGGTGCTTCAGGGACATTCGGCCCGCTTGCGCCCTGGTAGGATGAATAGGGATGTTCCGCCCACGAAGAGTTCTCGCACTTGGCGACGAGTTGAAGTCATTGAGCATATGTGGTGCCGTGGATATTGTAGCAGCATGACAATACATCAGCATACATGATGAAATCAATCAACTAGAGCATTGATGAAACGTCTCGCCTCGTTGCTATTCAGCAAGCCTAATCAGAGATTTAGCCTTATAGGAAACCGGATCTCGTGATAGCTTGTCAATATATTATTGAATTGTCATGTGAACTACCTTTTACTCCCCACCTCTATTTTAATCGTCCTGGTTTACCGGCGCCCTGACCTGAACTGAGATGGTCCCCGGCGGCGTTTTGATGGACTCAAAGAGAGAAATTCGATTGGCCTCCGGCGTTCATAATAAAATTTCGAAAAGACCAAGCATATATCCAGGGTACAAATTCCTCAAATCAAGTCCCCGGGAGAGGAGATCACCATTAAGCAAACGGAATTTCAGGGGGACACGTGTCTGTTGCATGCGTTTCTTCGTATATGAGAATCTCCCTCCAAGAACAATTTTGAAAACCAGCTTCCGGTTGGATATAACGTACCGCGCCGCAGGCAGGGTGGCGAGCCTTTGAGACGAGGTCGGGTCTAACTTGTCCTAGTAGTTACGGATTTACCCTTATTATATACGTGGGTTGGAGAATGAGGGGGCAGCCATCTCCGAACTATTTGCACGAGTGAACCTTGATCGTTGCATCTGGCAATGTGATTCACCTTCGTATCCGAATAAAGCAAGTGGCTCCTATATGAACGTCAAGATTTTAACTCATGGATTACTTCTGCTACCATATCATCAAAACATGACCATTTTGGTCCTTTCCCTTCCTATGCGCCCTCCCCTTGTTTTCAATCTCTCGCCCTGATGTTCATAACAAATGACACGCGGTTTGGGTGAGGTTCTCGGGGCGAGTATCCTTCTAGGAGACTGTTGGTGACACATCCTACTCAAAGATATTTCCTCAGTGGAATGGGATACCTAAACAGAGCGTCCTGTAAGATGGAAGTTTCCTTGCGAAGCTCAAATATGAGGCTATTTGAATAATTATTTGTGGATGGCTGAAAATGCGGTATCAAAGTTTTGCACGTCAGAGCGAGGAATCTGCGATTGGTCCGAAATAAACCAGCGACCTCTCTTGTTCACCCTAGCGTTCACGTCACAGACTCGAAGAAGTAACTCGTTTGAGATGTGATAGAGCATGATATACATGTTCCAGAAGTCGGTCCGAATGCCCCTTCAGTATTTTATTAGACACCTTGGGCTAGAGTGAATTTTAAAATTTACTTAGCCCAGTTGAGCACAATGCCGAAAGTGTACAATGTGTAATTTTACTTAAGGGAATATATGTCCAGTGCAACGCAGTGTGCCAATTTTCGAAATGGAGTTTACTGGCTGGGGAGGAGAAAATGAGCAGTGAAGTTTCAAACTTGACTCTAGCCCAACGTGTCTGTTATGCTCATTTTGTCTTATACAGGCTTCATAGAAATATAGATTGGGGCACTCTTCTCGAGGTTCGTATGTGTCTTTACACATCCAATACCAGTAATCATAAACCCCCTTTCTTCGTACTTTAGAATACCTCGCATCTTAGGCCCTTTTGGGCGGTGGTTCGCAGAAGAGAAGTACACAAAGAGTGCATAGCCAATACGGACTACGCCAGATACGGACCTTTGCAATAATACCATGCCCTCGGTTAAGTTGGGTTAAAGTCAAAATGATAATAACGCAAACTAAATGCGCATTATAACAAGATTGACTGGGCCCTAAGGCCATACGAAAGAAGGGAGGGGCAAAGGAACACAGTAAGTTTAAGACTGTCAGTCGCGATCGGTTGCGTATGTACAGAGGAGGTATCTAGGCCGCGGAGAAGAAGTCTTTGGTGTGAAGGTGAAGTCAGATGAGGAGAGATAGCGCGAGCAAAAAAAAAATCGAGAGATCGGCAAAGTGCGAGCAAAGAACGGAGAAAGACTCAGGAAGTAGTGCGTATGTGTATGTTGTGGAATCAACGTCGCATTCAATATCCCCACCTAGCTCTTATTCCATTGAGACCATAAGCCAGAAGGTGCAAAGCCTGGCATATAGGTAGGATTGGCGCGATTGAGGAAAGGCGACAGCCACTCTTTCAAAATAATTACAGTTCACACACCACGTGACTTTCAGAACAAAGGCGACGATCCCACACACCATCGTTTCGATCAAACCTTACATAGACCCCGATGACGGACAGCGTTCACCCACTCTGGGGCGAAATCGAAGACGAATACGATGGCGCATATGTTCACGGTGCTGAAGTTCCTCTGCGTGATGGCATCACTAAGTATTAGGCGGTTTTGTTGTCCACTGCAGCCTTCGGTATCGGTATGGGGATCGTGGGACCAGATATTACCATACGGTGGACCTCTTTTGTGCAAAGCATTCACAGCAAGGAGCATAAATGGAAAGGTTCTAGGTTTCTGGGAAAAGATAACTTTAAGTCATTTACCGTAGTGTACTAGTACGCAAGAGAGTGTGGTTTCCTGGATTCTGTGTTGAAATCTCGAGATTACGATTTATAGAGGCTTTACACACAGTATGCCTAGTCTATAGTAATGACCCAAACCCTCACAAGGGTTGCACTTTCCAAATGCTTTACGCTCTTAAGACAGCTTTAGACTGTTCGGAAAACTATTGGCGGGGTGGTAGTCGCGCAGTGCGTATTTCGAATGAGCGGATCTCTCAAATGTAGTTATAACATTTGATAAGTTTGATGCATAAGTTTGAAAAGTCTCCATTTCTTGGGCAGGAGGACTAGTGTCATGTGGCACAGTCAACACAAATCGCTTAGTCTGACTCATGGCGTGTGGAAGGCTTGGTCGCTTGAAGGACTGATACCCAGACGTTGCGAAGCTCTGGGTTTAGGTATTGGACTTGATGCTCGAACAAAGCAGCTGAAAGGTTTGAGTGGGTTATTTTCCTCATATAATTGTTTGCATACATATAGATGAATGTCATAATTTGAACAAGATTTTCGTCAAGGACTTCGCATGTACGCGACTCCTATATCTAGTATAATTCTTAGCCCTGAAGAATCCATTGAATAATCTGGAGCGCAAATACAATATGCCCACGAGATGATATGTTCTGTATAAATTGCTAAGATTCATATGCTTGAGCATCAAACATTTAAAAGTGGAGAACTGACTCTTGATATTGTTGTAAGTGAGAGAACGGTTGGCGTAAGGAGGGGGTCTATTTGTAGGCAGGAAGGAAAAATTTAGTGCACGAGTGGAGGTGAAACTTTTGAATTCGGAAGATATCCTCGGGTCCTGTATAATACAGGTAGAATAAGCACGGAATACACACAACAGGTATAGTGCGTTGACTAAGTGGTGGACCACGGCTCACGGCAACGTAGACAAGAGTTACAAACTGTGTCGCTATGTTTCATCGCAGAAGGAAGTACAGATACGTAGAATAGAGGTGTGTGTCCAACTGACTTAGTGGTTAAGAGTGCCTTATGTCACAATTACAGAAGGTCAGGGTGATTATAATGTTGGTACAAGCTTGGGGCTAACCTTAAAGCATTTATGTATTCATGACAAACTATGCATGGATCGCCTTATTGATTCAGAAGCAACATCTATCCATGCATCTCCTTGCACAAACTTTGAGTAGTCCAACAATGTCTGAGGGCACGGATTTTCTGCGCTAGAGCTCAGAAACTGACCAGGCTGTTGGTAATGAGGGGGAAGCCAAAAGGAAAGGTATTCGTAGTTGCTAGTCCATCCGGGGTAGTGAGAATGAGGCGACAGGTTGTATGGATTCAAGGGCCAACAGAAGGTTCCCGGAGGTGCGCTTATTCTTCGCACGGTAATTGTCTTGTCGTCTGAACCAGAGATTAGGTAGTTGTCGTTGGGCGAGAAGGCCACAGCGTTCACCCGATTTGAATGCTCGGCGAATGGCTGGCCAATCAGCTCCCCACTCTTCGCATTCCATACCCGTACGGTGTTGTCATGAGAGCCTGATGCTATGTAAAGTCCATTGTAGGAGAAGGCAACACTCATTACCCACTGAGTATGCCCCTTGAGCTCTTGTATCATGTCGCCTGTTTTGACATTCCACAGTCGCACCGTCTGATCATTAGAGCCAGAAGCCAGCTGAGTGCCACATGGTGAGAATGCAACTGACCGTACCCAGTCTGTATGGCCAGATAGCCGGATGTTGGAACGACTACGTGTTGCAACGTTCCACAGAGCTATGGTACCATCGTTGTACGCGGATGCAAGAGTAGCTCCGTCAGGCGAGAACGCAACCGAGAACGCATAGATACTGGGATGCCGCAGCGCGGTACCAGGGACCTTCCACCCGGCCGCTTCAAATACATATACATCTCCACCATTGCAGCCAAATGCAATGAGAGTGCCATCGGGAGAGAATGCTACACACCATATTGGAGAGGTGTGCTGATAGGAATGGGTAGCTGTCTGTGTCGCAGTGTTCCATAGCTTGAGTGTACGGTCGAAGGATCCAGATAGGATATGGGTGTTGTCAGGCGAGATTGCAACTCCATACACACTAGTAGAATGTCCCGTGAGTGGACTGCCAACCAAGTCACCAGTCTGGGCGTCCCACATTCGTATGTTGCTTCCGGACGAGCTATCACCAGATATGATGCGAGTGCCATCGCTGGAGATAGCAATACAATAAATGGGTGAGGTGTGACCAACTAGCGAACCCACGGCCATGTCTCTATGACAGCTTGAGTTTCTTGGCAGTCTATCGATCTCCCACATCCGCGTTGTCATATCGCTCGACCCAGACATCACATATAGTCCATTCGGTAAGAATTCGATAGAGTTGACAGAGTTTGTATGGTGAAACATGGAAGCCGCTGGGCTCATTGTCTTGGTGCTATATAGCTGGATCCCACCGTCCAAGGAGCTAGACGCAACAAGTTTGCCGCATGGCGAGAAACGGACACAGGTTATACTCATGTGATGGTTAGTCTGCGGTTTACAACTTGTTTCCTTGCCTGTTCCGGCATCCCACATTCGCACAGTCTTGTCGATCGAGCCCGACAGGACCTTTGTCCCGTCGGGAGATACCGCAACGCACGTGATCGAGTCCGAGTGTCCGGTGATTACTAGCGGGTTTACACACAGCTTTTGATCGACAATGTCCACGGACCAGACTCGTATTGTCCTGTCCGACGAGCCTGATACTAGCTTTGCGCCATCAAGAGAGAACATGACAGAGGTCACGCTGCCCGAATGCTTGGTATATGGCAGGCCTATTGGAGACATGGACTTGGTATTCCAAAATTGAATGGTTCTGTCAGACAAGCCAGATGCAAGTAGAGCGGCACCGGGATGGAAGGTGACCGAGTTGACGGGGCCAGAGTGACCAGCAAGAACATGGCTGGCAATCTCGGCTTTCAATGATACGTCCCATAACCTTATTGTGGTGTCATAAGAGCTGGACGCAGCAAGCTTGCCGTTGCCAGAAAACGTGATGCATGTCACAGGGTTTGTATGGCCAATGAGCAGACCGCTGATATGAGACCCCGTTTGTGCATTCTGTAGGCGTACTGAACCATCGAGGCGCCCGGTAATAACCATCTTTCCGTTAGGCAAGATGGAAAGCGATTGGACTGCTTGATCATAGAAGTTTGTCTTTACGCACGGATGCCATGGTGAGTTTGGTGGTTGAGCTAGTGAGATGGTGTTTGGGAAGTAGTGTCGCATCCTTTGGGCTGTTGATGACCCGCAAGGAGCAAAGGCCAAGGCAGATATATATATATGCGGGGTGCTGGTTGATATGGCGTCGTAAACGAGAGGATGAAACGATGCAGGTCTTTGATCCAAGGTACGACTTCGGCCCAGCCTTTGACTTGAGTCTATTTGAAGACGTAAAGCGATGTTAATGCAATATGCGATAAGACTCACCAATTCAAGCAACATCAAGTCCGAGAGCCTGGGTATTGCTTCATTCACGTAACCAAGTAGACTCATAACCTCGACCCAATACATCACTTGCGGTCCTTCCAGCAGCTTCTTGAGTTCATTCAGTGCCATCTGACTCGGCGACGCGATAAGATGGTCGATCCAGTGCATGCATGCGTACTTCAGTGCGGGTCCAATGCAAGACTCAATTCAATTGTGTAGGTCGGGTACTTGGCTGTTGAGCAGGTGCGAGGTTTCGAGCTTGCAGATGTTGAATTGAAGATCCCGGTGCATGGCCTGCAGACAGCACACCGCTGGCTCGGTTTCGTATCGGTCGGGCTGAACATAAAACTGACCGGAGCGGGAGGGGGTGGTTATGAAGTCCTTGAATGATGGGTGATGGAATCGGCTGCGCTGTCCGTCTGTAACTAGAAGTAGGGTTGCAAGGCTTTTTGCGACTCGCTCCAGTGTAAGTGGATCTATTCGTCCCGCAACAAGTATGAGATATTGCAAGTCTGGCAACGCGAGTGGCTCGCGCTCTGAAGTGGCGAGAATGGCGCCGGTGCATTGCCTAAAGGCCTCCTTGACGTCATCGTCGCCTCCCATCGCCGTTTCGAGTGCTTTGGTGTATACCGCGTCAAAGCGGTCCGTGACCGGCAACTTTTGATTATTTAGTATCCTGTGTAAACGCGGCAGCGAAGGGAACATTGAGCTCTTGATATATCTGACAGCTAGTGCCGCCCATAGAAATACGCCCTGGGCCATGCTGCCCAGTTTGTCCATGCTATCCTGCGGCCAGCAATCTTGACGAGCGGTCAAGCCCAGCTTGTCGATGATGTATGCGCGGATGTCGGACGCAGCATCGTAGTCCTGAACATGGATGATCGGTTGGTTGGGACAGTAGTTTTCGAAAAATGCCTGGATGTCTAGAGTTGGGCGGGCTGCGATGACGATCTTCAGCCACGGGACAAGACGAGACATCTCGTACAGCATATGCAGGGTCCTTTTGCGAGTATCATATTCGCCGGATTTGCTGAGACCATCGATCACCACGGACAGTGTTGCAGGGAACAACAGGGATCTAAGTTTTTGGAGTGGTCTCTTAATCAAATACTCGTATCTTGTGCCTACATGAGAAGTACACAGCCCACGGTCCATACGGATCGCCTTTGCTACCTCCTGGGCGTATGGCGGGCATTGGATAGCAATGGCACGGATAAGGTTGTTGAACAGCCGGAGCGGACTGCTCGACTCGGGATCGTTAGGCTGGAAAAAGAAGCTAGCGGCCAGAGCTCGGGCATTATGCAGGCGCTGGCAGAGCGATGTCGCGATAGCTGTTTTACCCATACCGACTTGTCCGGAGATCCACATGAGGCTTTCCGACGTATGACGAGTTTGTGTCCATTTGATGAGGGTGGCAAGAATCGCTTCGCGTGTGCTGTCGAGACATGCTTGATCTGGATCGTAGCCACTAGGCTCAGCGGGCCTTAGAAGATCGAGAATTTCGTGTGGGTCTATTGCCGATGAAGCACCGTGATTTAGCATGCCAAAACTATCGGGCCGGTCTGGTATGGTGGCTTCTGCGTATGTGTCTTGGTTCGTTATGTCGGGCTGATCGTTGTACACCGGATTGTTTGTATCCTGTAACGCCCCCATGGGCATCCACGAGTCACGAAACGATACCGCTAGGTCCTTGAGCCGAGCCAAATCTTCGTCGATGTCATCAGTATCGCCATGCTCTTCTTTATCGGTAGGGATGTACACTTGGCAAATACTGTCAGCAAAACCATAGAACAAGAGAGTACAAACGGGCTCACCCAAGTTGTTCGTGGAGAGCTGGTTATGCATGTATATCGATATCTGCTCCAGTAGCCCAAGAATACACCTGATCGGCTCTTCCGAACTCCCTATGGCAGACGCCAACGCTGAGCTGGAAACCCGATGCGTCATATCGTTAACATCCCGAATGCAGATCAAGTTCTGTAGAATGCTTTTCATTCCCTCGTCGAGCTGCGCTTGTTGATCCAAGAGCTAGTGGAAGATCGCCGTGGTGTCAGTGCAATAGTTGTCAGATAAACCGAACCATATAAATTACCTCCCAGGTGTTCATGACAATTACTAATGATATCTTTATGGTCTTTTCGGGAAGTACCTGAGCCAGTGGCTATTTTAGTGCTAACATTCAGGCCAATACTTGATTCCCATCCACGCACCTCGGTCGCAAATCTTGTGAATTGCAAGACGTGCTTGAACAACCCCTTCTCTGCCGCTTCCGGGTTCGGTGCTTCGCGTTCGTCCTCGAGGAGATTGAGTTTTTCGAGTGTACTGGGAAACAAGTGTTCCGCCTAGAAATACGAGAGAATGAGATTGTTTAGACGTGTGTAAAACCCGACATACCGCTTTTAAAGTCAGAAACTTGATTGTAGCCGACCAGCGAGCCTCGGACAGTGCTGTTAACAAGAAAATAAGCTACGCCATCTACTTGTCTGTTGCGTGACAACACACCTAGTGTTAGTTCGCCAGTTTCGTCCACTTCGGGAATGCTGAACGGCGGAAAGTAGTAATGTCGGGACTTGTCCTTGACACTTCTACACACACGGAGGGTGATCTCCGATGAAAGAGGGGCATTCCTGAGGGGTACTCAGCATAGCATTGATATAGCATAGAAAGGACGCACCAAGGCAGTAAGCCTGACCACTTGAGCGGGACAGTGCTCTCGATCCAGGGCAGGCTGCACACAACATCCTCGTCCACAAATATCTGTCCGCTGAACTTGCACTCAGGGTCCGCTTTCACATGAGAGATATTGATTTCTGGCGCTAAGATCAGTAGGAAAGCGGTTGAGATATAGGATGACACGTACCAGTGATCCAACATTGCGACTGCTCACTTGTGTGCGTTGGAGAGTTGGGCGGCATGGCAGGTGGCGGGTCCATCACGCTTTCGAGCGAGCCAGACCAAATACACGGTGGAAGTAGGGTGTGAAAAGCACGCTGTAGCTATACCACTCGGGACATCTCAAAGTGGCAACTTGGATTGAGGCGTTCTGGAGAGGTGTGATCAACAGCTGATTTAACGAGCAGTCGCCTGTTGCTGGACTATAGCCTACTCTCACATCCCTTTTTCCACGAGCAAATCTGAGGCTCTCTCATAACCACTCCAAGCCAGCAAAACTGACGATCAGAGAATTTTGTACCCACAGAAATGGACGAGGTAAACGAAAAAGGAAGTTATGGGCTCATGTGATCGTCTTGGGAAGCGCCGAAACTCAAACCATTCCACCTCAGGCTCAATGGCCCTGCCACGACAGTTTCGCACAAACATGTACGTTAGGCTCAGAATAGTCATAGCGGGAGCACTACTTTAGACGAACTACTATTTTCGCCGCCTTGAGCAGCCCTTTCTGGCGCTTATTGATTATCATCTGCGTCTCCATTACCATTTCACCGTTGTTGCTGCTTGGATTCGAGCTGCGAAATCTCGATTGCAACCTTTAACTCGCTTTCTTCCGTTATTCTGCCGTAGCGTTCTCGTAGCATCACACGCCAATTCTGTTCGCAACTGGGATATATAAATTCAATCATTCACATACACGTTTTCATTACGAGAAACACACATAAATCGTTGCATTACATTTTCTCAGCATCCTTTACATCTAAATCACTAACAGGCTTTACGATCAAGCTGAGAGATACATGAAACTAAGGTACCTGTTCAGTATAGCTCCTACGACCTCAGTCAGGGCGACTACGAATGGCTTCAGATGCGACGTTGGTCCATTCAGTCCCACGCACAAAGTTCGAATAGTCGATGAACGTCTGTGGGTATGGATCATCCGCGCTGCGACTCAGGAACTGACCGGGCTCTTGGTCGTACGGTGGGAGCCAAAAGGCAAGCGAATGCTGATCCCGAGTCACCCATCCGCGGTACTGAGTATGAGAGGACAAGTCATATGGGTTTGTAGGCCAGGGAAAGCCATGTTTCGTGTGGTTTGGTCGTTCAATCGATGCATCGCCCCTGCCTAGCGTACGCACTCTGATTGTCTTGTCGTCTGAGCCGGAGATAAGGTAGCGGTCGTTGGGCGAGAAGGCCACAGCGGTCACATAATCTGAATGCTCGGCGAATGGCTGGCCAATCAGCTCCCCAGTCTTCGCATTCCATAGCCGTGCGGTCTTGTCACGAGAGCCTGATGCTATGTAAAGTCCATTGTGGGAGAAGGCAACACTCATTACCCAGTTGGTATGCCACTTGAGCTCTCGTATCATGTTGCCTGTTTTGACATTCCACAGTCGCACCGTCTGATCATCAGAGCCAGAAGCCAGCTGAGTGCCACATGGTGAGAATGCAACTGACCGTACCCAGTCTGTATGGCCAGATAGCGAGATCTTGGAACGACTACGTGTTGCAATGTTCCACAGAGCTATGGTACCATCGCCGTGCCCGGATGCAAGAGTGGCTCCGTCAGGCGAGAACGCGACTGAGGGCGCAGAGGAACTGGAGTGCCGCAGCGCGGTACCAGGGACCTTCCACCCGGCCGCTTCAAATACGTATACATCTCCACCATCGCAGCCAAATGCAATGAGAGTGCCATCGGGAGAGAATGCTACACACCATATTGGAGAGGTGTGCTGATAGGAATGGGTAGCTGTCTGTGTCGCAGTGTTCCATAGCTTGAGTGTACGGTCCTCGGATCCAGATAGGATATGGGTGTTGTCAGGTGAGATTGCGACCCCCCACACAGCAGCAGAATGTCCCGTGAGTGGACTGCCGATCAAGTTACCAGTCTGGGCGTCCCACATTCGTACGTCGCTTTCGTGTGCGTAAGCACCAGATACGATGCGAGTACCATCGTTGGAGATAGCAATACAATAAATGTATGAGGTGTGACCGACTAGCGAACCCACGGCCATGTCTCTATGACAGCTTGAGTTTCTTGGCAGCCTATCGATCTCCCACATCCGCGTCGTCATATCGCTAGACCCGGAAATCGCATAGAACCCGTTTGAAGAGAACCCGACCGCATTCACAGAGTTTGCATGCTGACATGTGTTGGCCATTGGGCTCATCGACTCGGCGTCATGTAGCTGGATTACCCCATCCAAAGAACTTGATACAATACGTTTGCTGCATGGTGAGAAACGGATGCAACTGATGCTCGCATGGTGTTTAACCCGGGGCCTAGCGTATCCTATATCCTTGCCGTCAAGGGTGTTCCACAGTCGCACAGTCTTATCGATCGAACCAGACGCAATCTTTGTCCCGTCAGGAGACACCGAAACGCACGTGATCGAGTCTGAGTGTCCGGTGATTACTAGCGGGTTTACACACAGCTTTTGATCGACAATGTCTACGGACCAGACTTGTATTGTCCTGTCCGACGAGCCTGACACCAGCTTATTCCCATTGGGAGAGAACACGATGGAGGTCACGCTACCCGAATGCCCGGTATATGGTTCGCCTATCTGACGCATGCGATTTGTGTCCCACAGTCGAATGGTTCTGTCCGAGGATCCAGATGCGAGTACGTTGATGCTGCAGCAGAATGAAACCGAGTTGACCGAGCCAGAATGACCTGTTAGCGCATGACTTTCGACCCTGTTTTGGTCTTTGAGGTCCCAGATTCGCACCGTCGCGTCGTGAGAGCCGGATGCCGCGAGATGGCTGCTAGGAGAGTGCGCGACACATGTTACTGGGCTTGTATGACCAACCAATGGACTGCCGATAGGAGTGCCAACCAGCGCATCTCGCATATGTAAGGAACCGTCAGGGTGGCCGGTAATAGCCATGCTTCCGTCTGGAGAGATGGAAAGGCACTGCACTGGTTGTTGATAAAAGGTCGACCTGACACACGGATGCCACGGTGAGTCTTTAGTCTGGCTGACTGAGAGGGTATTGGGGAAGTGGGGTCGCATTCTTTGAGCTGTGAGGGATCCGCTGGGAGCAAAGGCTAGAGCAGAGACATATATATGGGGTGTGCTTGTGGATATTGCATCATAGAACGAGAGGAGGAAGCGATGGATGTCTCGGATCCAAAGGACAACCTGGCGATAGGTATTGAATCGAGCCTAGTTCAAGAGATGGGATATAGACAATATACATAACGGGGTAGTGCGACTCACCAATTCGAGTGACATCAATTTAGAGCACCCTGCTATTGCTTCATTCACACAGCCAAGTAAACTCATGGCCTCGATCCAATACATCATCTGGGGTCCCTCCAACAGCTTCTTAATCTCATTTAATGCCCTCTCATCCGATGATGCTATGAAGTGGTCGATCCAGTGCGTGCATGCATACTTCAGTGCGGGACCGATGTAAGCCTCGATTCGATCTTGCAAGTCGGGTACTTCGCTATTGAGCAGGTGTGAGGTTTCAAGACCACATATGTTGAATCGAAGATCACGGTGCATAATCCGAAGACAGCATACCGTTGGCTCGGCGTCGTACTGACTGAGCTGAATACAAAAGGGGCCGGAACGGGAAGGAGTGGTTATGAAGTCCTTGAAGGACGGATGGTAGAATCGAATACGATTGCCGTCTTTCGTGTGAAGCAAAGGTCCAAGGCTCTTGACTATTCGCTCAAGTGTAAGTAGATCAATGCTTCCAGCAACTATCATCAGGTACTGCAAGTCCGGCATCGCAAGCGGTTTGTGCTCTGAGATAGCGATAATAGCACCGACGCAACGAAGAAACGCCTCTTTGACCTCGTCTTCATCGCTACCAATTGCCGCGCTCAGGGCTCCTGCGTACACAGTGTCCAAGTGATCCATCATCGGTGATTTTTGGTTATTCAAGATTTTTTTCAGGCGGGGAAACGAAGCTAGGATCGGGCTTTTGATGTACTCTATTGCCTTTGACGCCCAAAGAAATACCCCGCAAGACATATTGCAAAGTTTATCAATGCTGTTTTCTGGCCAGCGTTCCTGTCGAGCGACTGATCCGAGCCCGTCCTCGATATATGTGCGGATGTCGGGGGACGCATCGTAGTCTTGCAGGCGCACGACACGCTTCTGGGGACAGCTGTTCTCGAAGTACTCTTGGATGGGGCCCACCGGCCGAGCTGTTACTATGACCTTGAGCCATGACACCATTTGAGACATCTCATCAAGTTTCTTGAGTATTCTTTGGGAATTGTTATGGCTACCACATTGGTCAAGTCCGTCGATTACCACCACGAGTGGTGCGGAAGTGGATAGCGAGCTAAGCCTCTGGAGCGGCCTCTTGATCAGATGTTCATATCTTATACCTAAGTGAGAAGTACACAGTCCACGATCCGCACGGATCGCCTTTGCCAGTTCCTGAGCATATGGCGAGAAGCGATTGGCGATTGAATAAATCAGGTTGTTAAATAGCTGGAGCGGATTACTTGAATCGGGATCGTCAAGCCGGCAGAAGAAACTGCCGGCAAGCGTTTGGGTGTCATGTAGACGCTGGCAGAGTGATGTCGCAATAGCTGTTTTGCCCATACCAACTTGTCCGGAGATCCACATGAGGCTTTGGGATGTGTGACGGGTTTGCGTCCATTCGATTAGGGCGTCAAGGATGCCTTCGCGCGTGCCGTCAAGGCATGCTTGGTCCGGGTCGTAGCCGCTAGGATCTGTGGGTCTGAGGAGACTGAGGATTTCGTAGGGATCTGATCGCAATCAATCTTTCATACTCCAGAACAGTAAATGTATCGAGCTAACCTGGTGTATTTGTTTCTGAGCTATGTGTAGTGTGAATGGCCTCATCCGATACTTCGGGTTGTTCGTAATGCGCTTGATTGTTAGTATCTTCGTCTGAACACTGTACGGGTATCCATGATTTATGGAATGCAGTTTGTGACTCCTTGAGTCGATCCAAGTAAAATTCGAGACTGTAAACATCATCATGATCCTCCTCATTGACGGAGGCATGTTCTGTGGGAGCATAGTCAATGGAAGTTCTAACTTTGAGCAGTCTAGGCAACTTACTGAAATCGTTTACGGCAAGCCGACTGAAAATAAAAAGCGATATATCCTCCAGCAATGTCAGAATGCTATCAATATGCTCCTTGGACGTGTTCATCGTGATTTCCAGTGCCGAGCCAGCAGTTCGAGATACTGTGTCTACGATATCCTTGATGTGATATAATCCGTGCAAGATGCCCTTGATAGTGTGATCGAGTTGGATTTGCTGATCCAGTAGCTGATAAGATACCGTAAGTTACAATGGTTCCGGCATACGGTTCTGAAAGACACATACCTCCCAGGTCTTCATGCAGATCAGAAAAGAGACCTTTGCATTGTTGTACTCGGGGATAGTCTGCATTACGTCTGTTCGAGTGACCGTGTTTTGGATATTTGTAATTTATCAACGCACCTCTACCACAAGATTTATAAACTGTAAAACACACTTGAACTCATATTTTATAGTGTTTTCTGGATCTGCGGTACTGTATATTCCTTGTATCGCACTGACATCATTTAGCCCCTCCAGCCAAAATCGCTCGGCCTGGAAAGATGGATGAACCATGGTCTTAAAGTTCATATAGAATTAAACACACCATCGCCGGGGTCAAGGACTTAACGTTAACAGCCCACACAGCATCGCGAATATCTGTAGTAGTAGTTGAGCGGGAAATAAGATGCGACCTTTACATGTCAAGGAGCGTACCCAGAATTGACTCGCCGGTCTCTTCGTTCACTCCAGAGGGTGAAAATGATGGGAAGATAAAATATCGCGGACTGTCTTTGACACTTCTACATAGTTTCAGGAGGAGCTCGGATTGAGGAGTGACGTTGCTGGAAATGAGTGTCAGTAATTCACATGACAAGTACCTGACTGCTGGAAACGGGCGGTCGGTCATTTACCATGGCAGTAGCCCAGACCATCGAAGTGGTCGTGTGTGATCAATCCACGGTAGATCGCAGACTAGTTCGTCATCTACAAATAGTCGTGCGCTGAACTTGCACTTGGGATTGGTGTTCCCAGGAGAGACTTCGATATCTAATGCGAGCGTAGGCGCAAGTAGCCAGTGTTCTCAGATAAGCCTACTGTTAGGTAACGGCTGCCCGGCGCCTAGCGCCGGCACCGCCACCGAACGAACGAACGAACGGACATTGGGAGGGGACTGGATGGATTCTCTGTATATACATGTTTGTACCCCGCGCCTTATAAGGCCGGGCCGATTGTATCCAGGCTCCCCCCAATTCGAGTGACTTTTGGACTGCCAGCGTCTTAAGCTTAAGGTCCGACAACCTAGTCGCTCATCTGACTTACACTTTTTGGCAAGTCTTTCTTCGCACTCGAAGAACGACGCATACAACAATCGAAACCCGAACAAATTTGTCTCCGACACCGCATCCAGCACCGTCGCCGACATACTCAAAAAAAGAATTATACATATTTTTTTCCTTTTTTTTCCTAACTTGAATCAATCAACATAAAATCTACAAAACCCGCAGCGACTGGCCATCGCTGCGATCAAAAATATATCTGAGTCTCAACTTTCCCAAAATTTTTCACTTTTATTCATCTTTACCCATTGACACAGCTAGCTAAAAAACGATGTCCAAGACGCGCCGAGGTACCACATACGGCTTACACAGGCGTCTGGATAGACCGACCGAACCGGTCGCACACGAAGGGGAAGGACTGCTGGCACCAGGGATGATGGCGAAGTCGACCACACCGACGGTCTCCCCACGGCCCGCGCGGCTCCCCATGCCCCACCAAGTGCAAGAGGAAGAACTGCCGCTTCTCGCACTAACCTCGATGACGTTCCCACACCCAGCAGCGGTCGGGACAAACGATCCTAAAAGGGACGACGGCGAGGCCGGAGGGGCCGAACCAGGTGAGTCCCAAATCTCCGAGGGCCTTGAGTTGCCCGGAGTGATTCCCACAGACTCCGAGGGACTAGAGTTGCCCGGAGCCACGACACAAGTCTCCGAGGGCTACGAGAAGCCCGGAGCACCTGTTATCGAGGGCGCTCCCAAGCCCGATCAGGTGATTGATGCCCGTAAGCCGTCTACAGACGCAGGACATGCCAACGGGCCAATAGAGGCCGTTGGGAGGCCCAAAACTGGCGTAGGGAGGGACGCGCCGTCGCTGCCTGTGATGAACCACGCGGCTGAAACCGGCCATTCCGCGACGGGGAATATTACCGAAGCATCGGCCGGGATGCCGGGTGGGTACCCGAGAGCACAACACATGGTACATGAAGCGGGGACGGAACCGCGGCCCGAACCGACAGCCGAACCGGAGAAGAACTCAGGCGCGGGTCAGGAGGGCGTAATAGAAGGCCGTGAAGGCTTGCTGTCGGCAACGCCCTCGCCGTCGCGTGAGGAATATGTGACGGCGCAGGGCCACTGGTCCATGAGCAGAAACCGTACCCGCGAGTACAATACACCAGCCCCTTCCATAGAAATGAAGTCTAAATTTTTCCCCCGCAATTCGCTGCTGATCGAGTGTGAAAACGACGCAGAGGACCCGCCACTAACGAAGAGGGGGGAAACTGACGGAGACCCCGAGAGAGAAAGTGTGACAGAGGGCAGAAGAAGCCAGAAACAGTCGCGGCAACGTGAGCAAGCAGAACGTCATAAAATGGTGGTAAGGGAGCACCTGAGGCACGAGGAAGACATCAAGCGCGAGGAAGACAACTACTGGATGGAAGTAGTGTCACAGCTCGGCGATAAGCCAAGAACTGACAGACGACCCCAACTAAACCACGCATTTGAGTGGGAGGAACCCGGCCGCAGTGCCACGGCGGACTTCGAGGAGATCATTCGACGATTCAGTGACCAATCAGACGGCGAAGAAGAGACCACACCAAACGGAGGGCGCGCACCGGCACCACTGAGCTCGACGCCGCATCCCAGACCGAAACAACCAAAATCAGTACGAGTAAATGCGGTAGCTGTAGAAATTGAGAGCGACGATCAGGAGGCGGTGGGCCCATCGTTCTGGGAAAAAGGAAAATGGCCAGAAGTCGACATCAACCAGGTCAGACGTGAGCGTAAGGACAAGGGGACAGCAAAGGAACCGCTGGAGAAACAACGACCACACCAAGAGGTACTAGACCAGCAGGACGGGGCCACCGATGCCGAGGCGGACGACGAAGGCGCTGGCGAGACAGGAACAAAGTCGGAGCCAGAGCCAAAGAGTGGCGTGGATAGTCATGAAAACCCCAAGCCATCAACAAAAGCGAGACAGGGAGAGGCGAAGACGCCAAAACGCGCGGAAGGCCATAAGAGCAAGCCCAAGGACACACTCAAGTCTAAGGGCGTGGCAATAGCAGACGTGAGTGTGTCGAAACGCAAGGCGGATAAAACAGAAAGGGAGCATGAAAGACGATCTGAGACCCCGAAGTACCTCGGAGGATACCTAGCCAAGAACCACACCATGCGGGAATCGTCAGAAACCGAAGAGATCGAAGTATCTAGCGACGACGCAGCTGGGAGAACCAAGGAAACAAGGAAAGCCAGAGGAGAGGATAGAGACTCGAAGAGGAAAAGCAATAGACACAAGGGCAAGAGACACAAGGGACGCCCAGAACCTCCAAGCCAATCCTCAGGCTCATCGTCAGAAGACCATTCAGGCTCAGGCTCGTCTGATTCCGAAAGCTCGTCCAGCTCGTCTAGCTCGTCTAGCTCGTCTAGCTCGTCCAGCCCATCAGAGAACAACACCAGTGACTCCGACTCGGGCAGAGCCGCGCGACGCCGTCGCAAGCGTCAAAAGGAGTCACAGAAAAAGACCCTACGAAAATACAAAAAATTAATACGTGAGATGAAGAAGCAGAAAGAATCCCGCGACAAGGCAATCAAGCCCAGATCATACAATGGGACGGCAAACTTTGACGTATTTGAACAGTGGGTATTTGAGACAGACCTGTACTTACACGACACTGGGTACAAGGGGTCGGACGCGACCAGACGCGTGGGTAACTTTATGTCGGGTCCAGCCGCAAGCTGGTATATGCACGAGGTGGCCACAAACCTCAGAGGGTATAGGTCCATGCGAAAGTTGTATCAGGAATTATTTGAGAACTTCTTTCCGTATAACTACAAGCAAACCTTGCGAGGACGATTCCAGAAAGCGATACAGGGTAAACGCTCGGTAAAAGCGTTCATGCGCGAACTACGGCTGTACGAGAGAAGGCTAGGGGACCTCTCTGAACGCGAGGTACGACAGAGATTGTGGGAAGGAGTACACCAGTACATACGCTTGAAATGGGCAGAGGACGGACATAACCCGGAAGACAGCTCGCTCTCGAAGATGATAAAAAAAGCGCTACGCTACGAGCGGGCACACGAGATGATAACAGAGGAGTCTAAGAAATCAAAGACCGACTACACCACATCGCAACTGCCCAGACCTGACCGAGCACGCAATTCGAGAACCAGGTCCAGGCCAGCTGAACAAGCGGGCGAGGACAGGAGGGAGACAAGGACGAATAGACCAAAAGAAAGGGGCATTGAGAGCAAGAGCGAAAGATCCGAAAAGAGCGCGAGGCCAGTCCAGGGCTCAAAGTCCGAGTCAGCAACACAGGGAGCGGAGAGGAGACTATCGCCCGAAGAAAAGGAGCAACACCGGGCCGAAGGTCGCTGCTACACGTGCGGAGTAGCCGGGCACAGGAGTCGTGACTGCCCGAAGAAAAACCAGGCTAAGCGACCAAAGATCTCAAGCTCCGCGCTCAGACTAAAAGCCATGGATGACCTTGCAAGTGCGGTAGTCCGGCTGGAATGCAACGCAGCAAAGGTGAAAACTACAAAGATCGTAAAGGCTCAGACGACGAAAGCAATCGAGCGAAACGCATCAGTAGTGAGAGACGTATCACGCGTAGTGCCGAAAACGATCGTGGTTGAAGTGCTGATCAACGGCAAGACGGCTAACGCGATGCTGGACACGGGCTCACAGGCGGACTTAATGTCGAGCACGCTCGCAGAGCAGCTGAAACTTCCGAAGTCGAAACTGGGGACCCCACTGTGCTTACAGATGGCAGTAACGGGTTCCAAGAGCTCAATCAATTATTGTACAACGGTAGAGCTACAGTACCAAGGCATTAGGTCGCAGCGAACGTTCGACATCGCAAACATCGACAGCTATGACCTAGTATTAGGCATGACGTTTTTACAGGAACATCAAGTAACGATCCGGGTGAGCCCGCCGGGCATTGCAATTGGAAGCGTCACGCCCATCCCGCTTAAGCCTGGAAACAACACGGTAGTTGTAAGGTCGGCGGCCGCTGAGATACTCGAGGAGAACCTCGAAGCGTTGCGTGAGGAGATGCGCGAAAAAGCCGAGGACCTGTGCAAAACGGCCGGTGAAACAAGCCTGCCGCCCATGAGAATAATCAATCACCGAATCCCCATCATCGACGAGTCCAAACAATATAGCAGGCGGGGCTCACGAGTGGCCGAGGCATTGAGGCCGCTCTGGATTGAGAAGCACAAGAACTACACGAACACCGGGCGGTGGAGACACAGCACCGGAACGAACGCCACGCCAATGCTCTGTATTCCAAAGCGGAGCAAGGATGGGAAGACAGCCCTACGAACGGTTTTTGACCTACGCGAGCGGAACGCGAACACGCGGAAGTTATCCTCACCGCTCCCGGAGATCGACGACATACTCAATGACGTGCTAAGACATCCGTACCGGTCACTGCTAGATGGGAAAGACGCATACGAGCAAATCAGAGTCGAGCCCGACGACGTTAAGCACACAGTATTCGTGTCGCCAAGCGGCACTATGGAAAGCATGGTAATGCAACAGGGCGACTGTAACGCGGGGGCAACTTACCAAACATTGATGCAAGCAATATTCGGCAAATACGTCGGGAAATTCATGCACGTGTACTTAGACGATATAGCTATATTCTCGGACACAATACATGAACACGTGGAGCACATCGAGAAGGTGCTAGACGTTCTTCGCGAACAAAAGCTATACCTGTCGCCGGGCAAGATGCAGTTTTTCGCCGACGAGCTCCGAATACTTGGTCATGTAATTGACAGAGACGGGATACGCATGGACCCGGACAAGGTCGATAGCATTGAGAAATGGAAGACACCAACGAATAAGGACTTACTGATGAGCTTCATTGGTGCTGTTGGATACCTGGCACCAAATTGCCCGGGGATTCGGATCCCGATGGGCATGCTGAGCAAACGAACAACGCAAACTCCCTGGTATTGGGGCCCGTCAGACCAAAGGGCATTCCAGGAGGTCAAGGATATTGTGAGCAAATGGAGGGCGCATCACCGGGTGGCACTGAACTACTCACCGGACGCCGATCCAATTTACCTGGTGACCGATGCAAGCTTCACAGGCGCCAGCGGGTTTGTCTGCCAAGGGAAGACTTTGGAGTCTGCAAGAATCGCCGCGTTCTGGTCGGGAAAGCTCAAACCGGCACAGCAGAACTACCCAGTACACGAGCAGGAGCTACTAGCAATTGTGGAGTCACTGAAGCGGTTCAAGAATTTGCTTCATGGTGTCAGGTTCACCGTCAAGACCGATCATCGAGGGCTCACCTTCCTGATGTCCCAGAAAGGAACGTCCCCTAGACAGGCCAGATGGTTTGATACACTTAGTCAGTTTGACTTTGAGATTGAGTACATACCAGGCGAAACAAATACGTTTGCCGACGCCCTGTCGCGCATATACTCGAACGAACATAAAGGCGTCCAGAGGGCTGGGTCGGAATATGTCAGCGACGTCGACACCGAAGAAGAGACAGAAGCCGTAGGAGTTGCCGCCAGCGTGATCACACAACCAGTCGAAGCCGGCCCAGAAGCCGCAGTTGGGGCCGGGGAATTCGTCGACATACATGCACCAGTACTCAGGCGGTCAACAAGGGCCAGAAGGGCGCCCACAAGGCTCGACCAGTCAGGAGCTGAGAAGCGCACGAGCACAAAGAAAGCCGGAAAGACAAACAGAACGGCAGAAAACACCGAGAGCAAAAAGCAACAACAGCCTGAGGTCGCGACCGGGACACTGAACCAGCCAGAACAGGCGGGAGAACAGCCGACAGCTGAGAGGGAGGATACCAGCGGCGACGAAGGACCCTCATATGGAGCGTTTGCAAAAGCAATGATTGAGCTAGACGTCGAAGAGCTAGTACGGGGAAAATACGGGGAGGACAACTTCTTCTCGCTGATCCTGAGGGACCCGTCCAGCTTCCCAAAGTTTGAAAATACGCACGACTTGATATTGCTGAATGACCGGGAACGGAAACTGCTGTGCATACCTGACGTGAGAACGGGAGAAAGAAAACTACGGGAGCGCATAATTGACCACGCACATTTGTCTCTCGCACACTTAGGGCACAAGAAAACGTACGCATACATGCGCGAATCAGTATGGTGGAAAGGAATGCACAAGGATGTTCAAGACTTCTGCACGTCATGCGTTGAGTGCGCGGCCGCAAAGACCAAGACGACGGCACCGTACGGCAAGTTGATGCCGCTGACAGTTCCTACACGACCCTGGCAGGTGATTGGTTTCGATATGGTGGGACCATTACCCCTGTCAAAGAACCGCGACGCCGAGTTTGACATGGTCGGCGTGGTGGTCGACCTACTAACGATGATGACACATCTGATGCCTATGCGACAGACCTACAAGGCCAGAGACCTGGCCGAACTACTGTTCGACTACGTATACAAATTGCACGGTATGCCCGAGGCCATAGTGAGTGACCGGGACTCCCTATTTACATCACAGCTATGGACGGGACTACATGAAATGACCGGTACATCGCTGAGAATGTCGTCTGCCTACCACCCACAAAGCGACGGAACCGTCGAACGGGCAAACAGAACTTGGGTCAGTCTGCTACGCGTTTGCATTGACGGCGCACAAAAGAACTGGGCCAAGAAATTACCCGGAATTGAATTCGCGATCAACCAAGCAAGAGCCGAGGCAACCGGACTATCCCCGTTCTACCTGAACTACGGTTTGACCCCGCGTCCAATGATCTGGAGGGGCGAGTCGCCATACCCAGGAGTGAGAGTCACCCTACAGCGCATCAAGGACGGCCTGCTTGCGGCACACGACGCCATACTTGAGGCTCGCGTAGCGAGCACTCACCAGGCAAACAAGCACCGTCTGCCGGCCCCGTTCAAAGTGGGGCAACTTGCATACATTAGCACGAAGAACATATCGATCCCTAAGGGACGGTCACGGAAACTGACCCCAAGGTACATAGGCCCGTACACAATATCAAAGGTAGTCGTGGAAGGAACAACATACGAAATTGAACTACCGGCTGACCTGAAAGCCCGGGGGATCCACCCGGTGTTCCACGCGTCATTATTGAGGAAGCACGTACCACTCGACGACCGGCGATTCCCGGGACGAACCTTCGCACAAGTGTCGCTCCTGGGCGAGGACACGGAGGAATGGCAGGTCGAAAGGATATTGGGACACCAAGGCAAGGGACCGGAGACCGAGTTCGAAATCCGTTGGAAAACGGGGGACAGGACATGGGAGCCGTACAGCAACGTCAAACACCTGAGCGCATTAGAGGACTATTTCGAGGCCCTCGGAATAGAGAAGATAAGTGAGCTACCATATGGGGAGATCGATAGAAGCACACCGATTGCCAATGAACCTGAAACGGTACGCGCTGACTCAATTATGGCGTACGGCCTGAGGATATATGCGCAACAAGACACGCAGGCAACAAAAAATTTGGGCCAAAATTTCGGACGAGCGGCGCATAAAACACACGGAGAGAAAACGAGAACGGGAGGAGCTCCCACTGACCAACCATCACGCCCACTGTCGACCATGAACCACTCTAGCGCTAGCATAGCTATAGACGGCGTTTTCTCCCCCGCACAACTCGCAACGTTTGCCGAGTTCGATCGAGTCATCAAGGCCGGCGAGCGATTCGAACCGGGCGAACACGCTGTCGTCTACGGCATGTTTTGTAGGATCAGGGAAAATTCTAGGGAAGCGGCGCTGACTCACCACAGCACAAACCCGTACTTCGCCGTCCACAACAACCCGAACTTCCTATTCGGTGCCTACCCCACTGCTTACCCGATGAACCCATACGGACCGCCGATGGCAACGCCCACACCACAACCGATCTACCGTCACAGCGGCGCCCATATGCCCAATCCGGGCCCATACCCGTACGGCAAACCGAAGTCGAAGTACTGGAAACGAAGCTGGGGAGACCGAGGACCGAAGTCTGGAAGCAAGCCGTACGCAGGTCCAAGACAAGGGATGAAAACACGCGCCGAGGAACACGCGACACCCGCCATGAGCCAGTACATGGATCAACTACAAGCACAGGCCGTGGCGAACGCATTTAGCCACCCGGACGCACTCGACATGACCGTGGTCGGCTCGGCGCTACCCAACACAAGCGGCTACCCGTTCGCTCCCCAGGCTACGACATGGGGTGACGCCATGTCCATGACCGGCACACCCCGCGCGCACTCCCCGGCTCTCACGGCGACAACTAGCGACACAGCGAGACAGGACATACGAATGAGCACGACAAGGGACCCCAAGATCGCAGCACAAGTAGCCATGCTCAACTCGATCGATGCCCCGGGAGGAGTAACGAATGGCGCGAACGTACTTCACACACTGCCGGCTGTTACCGTTACTAACGCAAAGGTCGGAAGCCAAGGAGCAGTAGGAGGAGCAGGGACAGGGGGCGGAGCGGGAAAAGAAGATCAGGACATCGAGATGACGGCCAATCACACCGGAGACACGAACACTACCGAGGAGGCAGGCGGAGGCGAGGAGGCGAGCCCCGTTGTAGCTCGGGAGGGCGAGTGTTAGGTAACGGCTGCCCGGCGCCTAGCGCCGGCACCGCCACCGAACGAACGAACGAACGGACATTGGGAGGGGACTGGATGGATTCTCTGTATATACATGTTTGTACCCCGCGCCTTATAAGGCCGGGCCGATTGTATCCAGGCTCCCCCCAATTCGAGTGACTTTTGGACTGCCAGCGTCTTAAGCTTAAGGTCCGACAACCTAGTCGCTCATCTGACTTACACCTACCTACCGGTAATCCAATGCCTAAGCTGTCCGACTTTCATGGCCAAAGAGTCGGATGATATGATCTGCGCTGTAAGTCTGTGCTCTGGAGCAGGGCTATGGGTGCAAAGTGGTCGTCGGCAAAAGAAATGTGGCGTGGCTGTACTACTGTTCTTCACATGTACATCTCCCAAAGTGGCAAGTGAAATTGAGGTCTTAGCTAGCCAAGCTCGTGGAGTGATAGGCGTAATAAATGAATTCAATATAACAGAAGATGCATTCGAAATTATGGACACCGATTAAGATGAGAATACATAGTGGGAAAGCCCAGCAGCCACGAAGCGGCAAAGGTGGAGACGGATGGCCCAAGCTATGCTCAGCGAGTGGTGTGATAGGCGAGAAAAACGAGTACATATACCTGGAATAATAATACGGGCCTATAACTGAGACTGCGAAGCGGGCAAGGTGAGAATGGAGAAAGAAGGAAGAAGGAAGAAGGAAGACAAAAACGACGTACAGACTTGCAGCAGACCGAAAGGGTACACGTGACTCGCCCCGATGCATCTGCCAAGTCCCCGGTCGTGCGTCTACGTAGGCTACGATGTACAACACACAATCTTCAGACACGAGCCCGGCGATATCGAATCACCTTATATCAGCAAGATGCGTAAAGAAAACATATCCTTCAACTGTAGATACGAATGACAACGTTGGATATGTTCTTTTCCTATGTTACATGGCAGAAGGGGGTAAAGACGACGAAGAGGAAATTATTGGCTCATGTGCATATGGGCAAATTCACCATAAGGAGTATTACCAACCTGGGGCCAGCAGTAGGGTGAATAACTACGCTGCGAATAATTTTACATAAACTCATGTGCGAAAATACGACAACAGCCGACTTTTTTGGATCATTCCTGGCTACAGTTCTGTATCATCTGATTATTTTTGTTGTGGAATCGCATTTACTGAATTCCTCTGTACTATTAGCTACATAAAACCATGCATATACCGTCCAGTTGCTTATTCAAAAGCTACTGCAAACAAATAATGTATGAACATCAATCTACTTCGTAACGTGAAAATCTGAAAGTGCTAGTTACTTTCTTGCACTTCTTAAACTTGTTGAACAGGATTCTGTGGTATCACGCGAGTGGTGATCACTCCGGGCACTCATCTCCGCCACGGTCAATGGAGACCCATTAGACAATTCAGCTACTTTGCGACCAAGAGTCGTTTACTCGTGCCTTCCTGGTTCTTAATCTGCATACTGCATATTGAAACATTCCCAACACATTCTCGTTGACTGAGCCGCTCGCATTCGGTCATGGTCTTTTATGCCTCATTTATCACTCCAGATTCATCCAAGTCCGCAACATCCCAATAGTTAGAACTCTGGCTATATAGCTGATATCAATGGGAATACACCAAATTAGCGAAATCTATTGCTGCTGTAAATCAAATTCTTTGTATGTTTCCTAGCGCTACACCATAGGACGACCGCTATGTTCATTTCCAAAAGTAGACATATCCATAACAATTACAACAACACGTCTACGCCGATCTCAACACCTATGATGCAACTATTCAATTCGACGGCTTCCCATGACTTCATCACTATTGCGTAGCCAGTGATATTTATATTTTCAATCGGTCGGATAAGCGCATACACCCACTTTCATAGTGGCCGTGGCTTACTGCCAGGTGCCACCTTTTCAAGGATCTGACCCCGGTCTGAGCGGTTTTGTGTATTGACCTCCAGACTCCCTGTACCAAGTGCAGTGCTTCCTGGGCCTTTAAATGGCACACAACCAACATACGCCGCTTGCCATGAAAAGCGAGGCATGGCAAATTTGAGCGATTTCTATGAAAACTATTGATTCATTTATCCAATTAATCACAAGCCGCCGAACGTTTGGAGCCAGGATACCAATCACATAACAAAAATGGTGACTATGTATTGGCCAATGTCAGACATAAACGGAGCCTCAGCAATACATTCACACACACGTTGAAGAGGCCTGGGCCAGACACATACCGATTTAGAAGCAGCTTCCAAGGATGCCCTCCAGACTACCACAACATTGCTTGTACGCCTCTTGGTCTAGGTAATCGGGGCCAACATCGCAAGTCTGACCGTTCCATAGACCACACTTCGGAGAGTAGAAGGTTTCGCCCTTTCCTAGCCGATGACAGCAGTCTTGACTCGATTCATCTACTTGGCTACAGCAGCACCAAAGCGCATGAGATGGGATGGCGCAGAAGGTAAGAGCAAGAGCGACAAATTTCAACCTCATTTTCGTCAAACCTGTAAAAGAAATGGTGATGGTTATTGAAAATATAGTTGAAATTGATTGTGACTTTAATCCTACCGGAATAACACTTGATACAGTGCGTAGGGTAGCCGAGCCATAGGGCAACGCCCTTGGCCCTTTTATACGCTTAGATGTTGATAATTTATATAGCTGACATAAAGGCGGAATGAATCCATTTCAACGAGTGTACCTTGCGGCGAACCCCAGAACGTTCATTCTACTCCAGTTGGGAGAATGAATTGAGGGCTACTATCGTAACCCCGCTTTTTAGTAATTATAGGGATATAAGCCGAACAATCGCAATATTCAAGTCAAACGCAAACCACTCAACATGACGGTTCTTGGCCCTATGTTACCATAGTATAGGTTTAAAACATCTCAAGGTTCAAACCCTCCCGAACTAACAGTCACATTCGCAAGAGTAGCTAGCTACTTCAGCTCATCAAGGAGTGACGTAAATCTACGTAAAGGATACCCAATAGAGCAACTGAGTGTGCGTCTAAATATTTCTAGTTCACCAAGTTACAGACAGGAGAGCCTAGGATCCAAACAGAATCTAGGTTTTCGATGTCCATATACCTTACCAGACCGCCAGAATAGCGAGGCTCGAGTACAGAATAAACAAGTTGGCCCCTTGCGTAAGAAAAGTTCTCAAACTCGATGTCGACATTATCAAAATTAGGGCAGCGCTAGTGGTTTTCAACAAATTATATTTTCAAATTCTTCCTATCTTTTTAGGCCGCCGTTTTGCGGTCTAGCGGATCCTCCTAATCATCGGTGGTTTCCTGAGTGAAGGATTGATGATTCTTTCAAAAGAAGTACATGCAAGTGCTAGCAAAGTCGCCCAATTTTAATAATTAGTCCATGATGAGCTTGAAGTCTAAAGCCATAAATACATAACAGTTCCAACACTTGAGGTAATGTAACTGAGAGCGTGCTGAACATATATAAATAAAGCCACCCGAAATTTCAATTGAATGCATTTATGCGAAGGATTGATATGTACTCTGGACTGTTGACGGAACGCTGATGTGGTCCACTGCTATTATAAGAAGTTCAATCGCACTATTGTGCCAACCTTGGATATGATGGCCATTGTCCCCCCCTCCCTGAATTCTGATTGGAACGAACTAAACGAACCGACGTAGATGAATATTCAGGAGTGGTAGTTAATAACGTTTTATGCACTTTAGTCATCCTGTGGTTATTGAAGGGACAGCTGATGAAAATAATTTGGGATGTCAAAGTAAATGAGTGAATAAGGAGTCAGAATCAACTATAAATGGACGTTTTGCGACAAGGCCTGCGGAGTCGCAAAACAGGACTTAGCCAGAGCATGTAGCGAGTCACGTGAGGACCGCTCCACGCCGTGTCGACTTGCGTCCGACCTCCTCCACCGTCTGGCCTCGCACTCACTGAGTGCCGCGGCACGCCTTTGCGTGTCACTTTTATCCCACCCACCATCCCATAGGTCACGGGAGCTGGTTTTGGTCGCCCACCCACGAGCAAGACTCGCGGTCGGGCGCCCGGTCCACCCTCGCTGCTTCGCAGCCGCGGGGGTTCCCCAACCTCACTGATCTGGGTCTCATGGCCGACGCGGGCGAGCGGGTAGAGGATAAGTTCTATTTTGTTAAATTCAAAGGTACTGCTTGGCATACCGTAGCTCATAATCAGTATAACAGGTACGCATTTAGCTACGAACCGCCTTCCTTTATTTTCTGTATACGGTTGCAGCGCAAATCAATATTCATTCAGACCTAGATATCAATATATATAGTGCCCTTGCTCGCGAACTTTGGAAATATGAGCCGCAGGGTTCAGCCGGTTTACTTGGCCAAAATGTGAGCAGCCCTAGACGATCCGAAAGTGACGTTGTGTTGTCCCACTCTGCCTTACGAACCCACGATTCCTCGTTGAGCGTGCTGAAGCATTTCTAAGCTCAATTGCAATACTGCGACTGTTGGTTGTTGCGTACATGGGTGCTCTGATGTAAAAATATGCACGAATAAGCGTGCTTCAGATTCGTTCATCGACTCTTGGTAGTTAAGCCAAGAGAAGTTCCTCGTCTGCCCTCAATTGGATTTACAGTCGATCACCTTCGCTGCAAAAACACAGCCACCGTGTGATCTACTCCCCATCCCCAACGACGTGGCATTATTCCCTTCTCTGCCAGTACCCGACCGAGCAGCCATGGCCGATCAGAATAGAAGCATGAATAGCGACCTCGATACCTTATATCCGTGACCAATACGGCAAACTAGTATCATGTGCTTTCTCTTGGCGATCACGGGGTGCGTCCAGTCGCGAGTTCGCCTATTCGAGCGCTCACTGTTGCATGCGATTATCCCCACCTTCTGAACGCAATTGTATTATTGCGACTTCATGCGTATCCGGAACTGTCCCCATTCAGTAACACTCATATATGTGAATTGTACCTTCCAACAACGCATATGGTTCCCTCAAGCCGGCGCTCGAGGTTGCCTAGCTTCGTCTCGACGTGCATACACATCGCGTGATCAAAAAAAGTATTTCCCAAGTCGTTGTTCTTGCTTCTCACCCCCTTTGCCTCTCTTCGATACCTCAACTATCTATTGAAGGCGATAATCGGTCTACCAGAACAACCCCCGACCTGAGTCTTCTGTTCTAAACGACCGCTTCTTCATGAATCGCTTATTGACAAAATGTCCGACATACGCTTCCTTAGCGCTCTGCCCTTGGTATAATCTCTATATCACTCGAATGAAGTCCTGCACTAAGTAGTAACCCTCTCGTCCTCTCAAATCCACCATGCTCGCCCTGTCATTTATAACTCTAGCCATCTCCTCTGTCGCTCGTGCCGCGACGTATGGCGTTACCGACACATTTATTGGATCTTCTTTCTTATCCGGATTCAATCATGAAGCCATCGCTGACCCTACTCATGGGCGCGTCAAGTAGGTTCCCTCGTCCTTGTATTGATGTGCGCCGACTCACAACCCGACAAAGTTATGTTGATCAATCAACCGCCCAGCGCCTCAATCTTACATATGCGAATGGGAATACTTTCATACTGCGCGCTGACTATACCACGACGCTCAGTGCTTCTGGAGCAGGGCGAAATTCCGTTCGTATCATTAGCAAGAAGCAATGGGATAATCATGTCCAGATTATGGACGTGAGGCATATGCCTCAAGGATGTGGCACCTGGCCGGCATACTGGTAGGTGGATGTAAAACCAATGATATATGCGCATCTAATAATTCTCCACAGGACCACGAGTTCGACTGTCAGCTGGCCATCGGACGGCGAGATCGACATTATCGAGGGTGTTAATGACCAAGCACCCAATGCTGCAACCCTACATACAACCCCTGGTTGCACTCAACCTGTCATCCGTGACCAGACCGGGTAAGATTTTTGTCTCAACATTATCTCTCATTTAAACTTATCCGTTCCAAAATGTTAGGACTACGACTAGTACCGACTGCAATTGGCAAGTCAACAGCAACACAGGTTGTGGTGTCAGGAATCCTCTCGCCAACTCGTACGGCCCGCAATTCAATGCTAACGGCGGCGGGTGGTACGCGATGGAACGGACCAAGACGTACATCAAAGTCTGGTTCTGGCCTCGTAACTCGGCTACCGTTCCTGCTCAAGTCAAGAACGGCTCGGGCTCCATCAACACATCCTCATGGGGGACCCCATTCGCTGCATTTGTCAATTCCAGTTGTGACCTCGATAGCAAGTTCGGTCCCAATAATATCATCATCAACTTGACTTTCTGTGGGGACTGGGCCGGTAGTGTCTATGGGTCTTCTGGGTGCCCAGGGACCTGTGTTGGTAAGTTTGACCTCGCCCTCGTTGATCCGAATTGAAAACTCATCATGCTCTTTAGACTATGTCAATAACAACCCGTCTGCGTTCAAGAACGCATACTGGGACATTGCCGCTCTTCGTGTATACCAGTAAAAATTAAGGGCATATTTGAATTTGCATGTACGGTCGGATGAATAAATAAATCCTTCGTTTACCTTTTGCAGCCTTGTTGGGTCCTTGGCATGAGTCTAGCTCGAAGTCGACATTAAACTTGGCGTCTTCTCATAGCCCAGGCCTGGTATAACTATCGGCTGCTACACATCTATATTTTATCCATATTTCGTAGACAAGCGACCATCATGCTGTAGGCTAGAAAATTTCAGGCTATACCAAGAGTGGAATGCATATATGGCGAAAAGACGCCAACATACAAGATAGCTGTGATAATGTTATCAATAAATAGAATAAATACATGAATAGAACTCTAAGAATTTAGTAAAAAAAATCTATGTAAACATATAGAGCTCAATATGGCAGGAGGAGGGCGTCCTTTACTCCCGCCATGTAGTAACATACAACATGTATGCTGACATGATCCCGGTGAATCAGCAAGAACCTCGTGCCATTTGAGCACCAAATTTGATGATGGGCAAATTATGATCTCTACGTTCGATCAATCCAAGGCAATAATAAATCGTCTCTTTACTGATCTTTCTTCATCTGCCGATCGCAAATAATGATTTAACAAAAATTCCAGATCGTCAAAAAAGCAGACTTACCGGCCTTGGAGGTAGTGGTGGTGGACACCCTGGCTTATACCCATGCTGTACAAGTGCATTGGTCAAAGGTGTAGCAGCCTCGGCCAGGATAAACGATTCATAAGTGTTTCCAACTTTATCTAATCCCCCGCTCTTCAGGACATTGTCAGTACTTGCATTAAGTACCCGAATGTTAAACGCTTACCCCATCTGCGACCCCGAAAAGTCCTTCTATCTTGTCGTGCAAAGCTTCTTGGAAACCCTCTGGAACAATATCGATTGCATCCGCAATACCGAAGGTGATGGCATATATCGTAAATGCTGCAGCAACTGGGACAAGAACGTCTCGTTTTCGTTTTTCCATAGGCGAAAGACATCTTCTTTGAAGTTCTATCCGAACCATCTTGAGCTGCTTTCGATGTACTCTTATTTTATTCGCTTTGAACGCGCAGATTGGAATGGTGAGGGGCAACAATGTTCCGGCAGAGGCGGCGGCGCTAGAACATGTGAGAGTTAAAGATGTGATATATGATGCTATAAATCGGCGATGGGAGATTTCTTCGGTAATAAGAAGGCTATTGGGAAAGCTTTGGAGCTCGTATTCGTATTCTTTTGTTTTCGTCATGGATCAGACTTGAGTTGAGTGACCAAATTAAAGGAAAGTGGATAACGAGAAAGAACCAAGATAGCCAAGGAGAGTCAAAGTTAGAGTGCTTGAGCTAGTTCATACAGATATATAAGTGCAGAGAATAGATTCATTGTATATGTAGACTTAGAGACGGAGAGAAGGTAGTGCTGTGTTGATCGCAACGCGCGCAACGCGCGGGACGGTGATGTATCTGTATCGATCCTACCGCAACTGGCATGGTAAGCCTATCGATATACCTATGTTGAGAGTTATGCCAAGAGCTGAAGAAGCGGTTCCCTGAACAAGCGGTGGTTGACGTGAGAGACAGGACTTGACTGCGGTCAAAAGGAAGCTGTATCGGTTGGCCAAGTCACATGTCTGATGCTATACAGGATCAACCCAAGAAGGACGGTTGCAAATTCCCCCAGTCGCAAACTTAGTTTGCGATTACCAGCAGAATGCATATATTATCACAGTCAAATAAAAGAGTTTGACCGAGTTGTAATTTTGATCGATTGCATCACGAGAAGGCATTATAAGCACCCGAATTTGCATATTTGCGAGTTTGTAGTCTTGTACTTTGGCATATGCCTACTTAGACCGAGCTTTCTGGTCCAGGGAACTTATGAATGTACCGTATGAAATCTACATTGAATGGGAATGATAGCCAAGTAAGTTCACTATTCTAGTTTTTGAATCAGAACGAAGTCATCATTTATTCATTTACATCGTATGGGCAAATCTACTCTGGATGTGGTGGTTTTAAATGTATAGGTTATAACCTCTATGTTACTTATCCACTCGCCATACGAGAGATACCAGAAACAGATAAGGGCGTTGTGCTGTACATACACGGTTTCATTTCTATTGCCGGATGGTTATGGTTACGGTACATAATTGGAAAGAAGCACTGGTGTTGTAAAGGACCATGCGTCAACACGATAACGTATACACATGACCCCCGACCGTTCAATTGATTCTGACAGTATTGTAATCAAATTACGCAAATGATACACAGTAGCTCTGGGTCAGCTACACATGACTTTGTCTAAGCGTAAGCGCCACCTGCCCATACTAGGCAGGAACGTGATGACTGAATTATTCAATTCTGGGTTTGCGAGGCCATACCCGCACAGATGAGCTGACCATACAATTAATTCCGGATAAACCTTCTTATATGCTCCATGTACAGCATCGCTCGTCCTGATTGCCACTATGGGAACATAACTAAACTTCGTGTCAAAGTATCGGCAACTCAATTCCGACCAGGGGTCACATCAATATGTTACTATACAAAGGAGAGAATCACAGTCCATCGTTCAAAGCACGCAAGTACGTTCGCGCCCGTAAAACTTTGGGGCATACTTAGCAACAGGCGCTACTATGTCCTCCCGCCGCAGCATCACTGGTCGCTCCTAGTTCAAAGGTATCCCCTCCAAATAAAGTATACCCAACAAAGCCTCCCCTAGCAAAAATATGAGTCATGGATGTATGAGTATAATAAGGGAGCTCAAGACTCACAGGAAGATAGCAAATAACACAAATCCGCTACAAAATAGTAGACATCAGTACTGAGTCCCACAATATACGCATAAATAACTCACTTGTAGCTCATCGCAATAAGCATTAGAATATAGGCAGCACTGAATTGTACTCCATAAAACAGCCCACGGACAACTTGCTCATTCCATGTAGGCCTCAGATCCCAACTGATAGTTTATGAGTTATGATTGCGTTGGATGACGACGAGCAAGGACTTACTGCGTCAACGAAGAATTATTGTTGAGTCGTATCTTTTTCTGCGTTGTAACCCAGCGGTCATAATCCCGAGCGCTTCGCCTGAAGGCCTCGATCCCAAGAACTATGAGGAAGACGCCAATAACTGAGAACGCAAATCCGACTATTCATGCGCCAAAATCGCTCATTTACTTCAACTTCAGCTATGGAGGATGAACCGGCATACCTTTGGACCGAACATGCCACTGAGCAGAGACAAAGCAAGCGTCGATAGTTTGCCAGTTCCAAAGCTGACATTCGTAAAGTAAGAATACAAGCTGGGTAAGGAGCTGTGGTGGGCCAACGTACCATATTCATCTATAACGGTGGACATTAATCACAGATCAAGAGGGCGAGAGATAATTTCGCGAACTCACAGTGCAGCTCCCTCCCATCGAGTCATGATCATGGTCCATTGTGAAAGGAGTATTCCAGGAATAAGAGAGCAAGCGCAGCAGGTATCCGTCCGAAGGAGGATGCTCTACCACTCGCTTTTTACCCAATGATTTATACTAACTCCAACTTGATACGGGTCACAATTCCCAACGTTCCAAGAGTTTGGGACCCCAGGAAAATGGCCGACCAGGACTAGATTCAGGAGACAACGGCTTCACATGGCTTGGCTGTGGTGGTGGAGATCCCGCCTCGGGTTGACAGGACCCCAGCCAGTCTTGGATACAAACATATGTATTTCAAACCCACTCTCCAAAGGCACAATCAGCTCTCCCATCACGTGGTCGACGAGTGATTTAAGCGTCAGTCAACTAGATTATGGTAATCAAGCTTAAGCTCTTTAGCCACCACCCTTATGACTATCCAAAGTTATTTCTTGCCGTGTTGACTGTGACCCAGCTACATTTCCTGGATTATTTTAGCCATTTTGTTCTCCTATCCCATCCCCACGATGTGATTGGTCCCATTCTTCGAGCGATTAAAACCTAGCTTCCGGAGAAAAGGTGTCAACCTAGAATAATATCACCCTTCTGGGATTGCGTGGCCCATGTTGCCTTTCAAATAGAAACCCAACTTCGTCACGGGCATGCTGTTGTGGGTGAAGTGTTATACAACGCTGAAAACAGGCCTAAGCATAAGCATAAAGTAAGTCATCTATTATGTATTTAATTTATCACGATTCAGGTAAAAACACATGAGAAGTAGATCCACACCCTCGCCGAACTGCATCCCGAGCGCGCTCGGTATGGCCCGATGGCGACATCCGAGTTTGAGACCAGATATCGCTACCATCATACCAGTGAAATAGAAATTAGGTATATCCAAGTCCAGCCTACTTCCAACTTTAGCTCGGCTTGCACGAAGAAATGAGAAGTTGAATCTACCTCCCAGAATACTACATGTGTTGATACCCCATATTTCGAATAATGCTAAGTCCAATCCCTTCTACTATGTTGTCGTAATTGTTCTACTATTGCTAGTACCACAATGTATGATTCAGAACACCCTTGCACTTGTTTATCAGGCTAAGTAGACACTTCGGGAAGATTCTCTAACACCTCTAGTTTTCTATACGATATTCCCGGGTTGGATTGATATTATACGATGAACATCTTCTCAAGAACCCCATAACCTTTAGCAGAGACCTGTCACAACAGCGATACAATAACAACGTTGAGTAACGATTGCCGCCCAGCGCTAGCCCGGAGTCAACGCTCTATTCTCGACTTATCTCCATCCATTATAGTATTCCCACGTCTATACTGGGTAATAAATGTTCCTACCACATAGTTGATGATTCCTTGTCCAACTCTGTGATCCACGAACCTGCCCATCTGCTACATACCCATGGGCCAAGCCTCAACCGCGAGCCGCGGTGATTCCACTTCTGACTGGGGGAAACCGAGAACTTCCGCGTAGGCTACTGGTGAGTATGAGTTACGTGATTTTCTGACATCTTTAACAATCATCTAAACGTACAGAAGCTCACAAGACTTTGAGAAGTGTCCAACCAACAACCCCGAGGGACATATTCTCACGACATGTACGACTCGTGCAAGGTTTTTTCATGATGTCCGCGGCCTTGATCTTCGAACGTAAATAGATGCTCTAGTTCATGAGCAAAATGTCTTGGGCTTAACGTTATATTTTTACCCATGAACGGGGCAGGGGAAGCATATAAGTAGCCTGAATTGGTACGTCTGTTTATATATCCACCGTTCAACTATCCAGAGTCCACTAGCTCCTCGTTTTTGATAAATCATGCGGTTCTATCTTTCTACGGCTCTCGCACTCGTAGCCACGGTCCTGGCTGCTCCGGCTCAGCAATCTTATGAGTGTGATGTCTCGGGCGTGAACCTCGCTCTTCCCAGTGGCATCAGCGTTCCCAGTGGCGCTAAGGCTAAATACATCGCTCTTGGATATGGCACACAAGTACGAAGCAACTTAGCTACCTTATGCGCTTGCACTGATTAATTTTTTAGAACTACACTTGCGGTGCAACAGGGACCTACGCCTCAGCCGGGGCCGTCGCAAAGCTCCTTGATATCAGCTGCCTCACCAAAACCGACCTAGAACTGTTCAGGGACATTCATGAATATGCATACAACGTAAAAGGGCGATGGGACCTTATCGAATCTTTCCTTGGCCCTTACGTACATTTCCTTGGTCATCATTATTTTATTTCCCAGAGCGGAGGCATCGCTCCCAAGTTCGATTTTGGTCAAAGTGGACATGGATACGTAGTTGCCAAGAAGACTGGGGTAGGTGTGGACCATTATGATGAGAACAAAAACTAAAACTATCCTTGTGTCAAGGGGGCTCCTTCGCCCGATGGCTCTCAGAATGTCGACTGGCTTGAGCTTGAGAATACCTCTGGAAACTTGTCCAAGTATATTTTCCGCGTAGATACTCAAGGTGGTCAGCCTCCCTCATCGTGCAAGGCCGGACAGAGTGTGCAAGTACTGTATACTGCCAAATACTGTGAGCTGGTTAGGAATTAATGCATATACCCGAGCTAATTAATCTTTCGGACAGGGTTCTTCAACTAGTAGCCGGACTATAAGGCTAATGGGTTGGATCTGTGGATAGGTGGTTCGGTACATGGTCTCAGCCTATAGAAAATGCTCCAAATATCATCTCGAGTACTTTTCAGATATAGTCTGTTTGAGCAGCGATAAATAAAAACCATTGTGCTTCATTGATTTGATGTATTCAACTTTAAGCGATCAAGATACATGCCCCGTGAGGTGAGTCTAAGGTACTGTATTGTTTGAAAGCATCGAGACGCAACCGAATTTAGCCGAGGAAACAGACCAAGACCAGATGCAATTGTTTGTTATAGTACTCGGACACACACACGCGTACAGCTCGCACATTTTTACAATATGTAAAAGTATAAAAGACCAATATATTCTCCGACAATCAAAGGGGCGATCCGAATCACCAGCCTTCATCCGCATCTAGCCCACTATACAACCCTGCATTTAATGAACATCAAACTGCGCCCTTGACACACTAGTTCCATACAAACTAATATATCCTGAGATCCTGGGACTGTACAGCCAGACAATCTTGTAAACTCAAAAGCCCTGAATCTGAAGACCAAGGGGTTTGCAAGCATACATAGATACAAGCGCTTCTTTCAATTAATTTCAAATCAAGATCGACACCGAGGCACAATCAGCTCTGGGAGAGTCATTTAAGCGTTGATCGGGGTCTTATTAGTTGTGCTCTTATCCAGCTGTGCATTATTAGAGGTGCATGACGGGATTCTCCATCGCTTTCGATTTCCGAGGTCCTGAAGTTCTCACCACAGGTTCGGAAATTGGCGCATGGAATGGATACACACCGCTACCTGCCAAGTTCTAGTTCATTTGAGTTCGGGTATCATGGAAAAGATATCATATCTCCCATTCCCATGGTACTCATATACATATATCATAACGCCCGTATCAAAGCAACCTCACCGCGTTTGATACACCGAGATGAAATCCGACCATCACGCAAAGAATCCGTGCGGCACCCCCAGGCTCAATTGCAAGGTTGATTAGTACAATTGCAAGTTACATGTGAAAATGAGTCAGGGGTGTCCCCACGCCCGGCCGAGCCCAGGTCATCTCGTCACCCCCCCCCGGTTCTGATCGGGAAAAGCCAATCGAGATGAGGGTGAGTATGAGATGAGGCCGATTCGCGCTCTTTATCCACTTGTATGCGCTCAAGGCGCTAATGTGACTCATCATTCTCTTTCTAGAATACAATCGAGCGTATGGGCCACTTCAGGTTAGATTAAATGTGCAAAAGAAAAAAAAGGCGTATTTGATTGGCTATACCAGTAGAATTGAGCATACCGCATAATAGTACCATAATAACGAAAAAAAAAAAACAAGAACAGTGGATGGGATCAATAAGTTGAAGACAACAACAGTAAAGTGAATGCAAAGGTCTTTTTGCAATAAAACGCAGCCCAAAGCAAGAACATAGACTCTTCCCCGTTCGATCTGACCAAGAACACAATGTTCCTGAAAAAAAGCAAAAGAAATAAGAAATTAATTACCAGGTTAAACTGCGGTCGAGTGTCTCCTATCCGCAGCAATCCTTCCTCCACTCTTCCGCCTCACAAGACCAGGGATAAATCATCATCTGCATCTAATCCCTCCGCGCCATCGTCGTCATCCGTAATAACACTGCTAGTAGGTCTTCGTCGTCTAGCTCGGACTGTCACTCCATCATCAACTTTGGTCTCAGGGTCGAGAAGTGGGGGCATTGGCGATTCAGGAGGGGGTGAAGATTCTCGTGGGATGGAAGTTGAGATGCGAGGTTTAGAGGTAGGAAGGGAGAAGCGGCCGTAGGAGGTGGCATCGGGTGCCGGTTTGCGCATTTTACTATCCAAATAATTAGTACAAGTATCCCAAACAGGTGGTTGTAGAGAACATACGTATTAAGTTTGGGTTCCGCATAATTAACGCTCTTCCTTGCTCGTCGTTCACGCCCTGCCGCGACAGTGGGTCTTCATCCGTCCCGGACGTTGGAGTGAGACGACCTGAGGGCGGAGCCACAGTGGGTATAAACGGTCGTGCTCGGGTAATTGTGTCTTGTTGATAGCAGGAGTGCCCATATATGCACCTATCATGACTAGTGCGCGCGTTAGACTCGTAAGCCAAAGCAATAATGAGTCAGACTTACCAGGTTCCTCATCATCATCCTCGACGATTTTCCCCTTTTCTCTAGCCCTTCCAACAGTCTTCCTTGGAGAGTTTGTCACATCCTGCAGCTTGTTCACTGCCCGGGGACGTGTGTGCTGAGGTTTGAAATCCTCCTCTTCGTCAGGAAGATCAACTATGACTCCAACGGACTTGATCGCATCGTCTGGTTCACTCTCGACCAATTTTCGCTTGCTACGTTTAGATTCTGTGACGGCGGGAGTAGATTTGAACTTTGTCTTGACAGGTACCTCCACAGTTAGCTCAACGGGACTCTTGTCTCTGGCCGTATCCTCTTCTACCACCGAATTTCGAGCCAAGAGCGCAGACTGCCTTCCAGCCCGTCGGCGACCTTTAGACTCAAGTTCAGCCTCCGATTCAGATTCCAGGTATGAGGGCGTGGGTATTCCGTGACTAGTCCTCTTAGTAATCCGAGGTTCCGCTTCGGCGTCTTCTTCATCTGTCGTCATGCCTCCTGAACTACGTCTCCTACTCTTAGCGCTACGAGCCGATTCAGAGCTTTCAACGAGCGGTGGAAATTCAGGAGCTCGCGCCACAGGGATACGGGTATTCTGACCGGGATGTACAGGCCCCACAATACGTGCCGCGGGGCTTGTTGAAGGAGGTGTTGGGATAGAGCGTGTGGGAGGTGATTGTTGGCCGCTATTGCCATTGACGAGGGCGTTTCTGATCGCTGTCAATTGTCGCAATGCTTCGGTCGTCTAGAGATGGATGCGATGATAAACATGTAATTTTTTTGGTGGAAATATGGGACTTACTGCCGCATCAATTAAGGCTACGGTCTTGGGATCCGAGCCTCGCCCCTTTAGCTGCCTTTCTCGCTTCAACTGGGCCGACAAGCTAATGTTGGCGCTACGGAGGCGGATATTTTCAAGCTGGAGCATGGCGAGCTGGTCATTGAGCTCTTCGACCCGGACGGACAGCGTCGAGTTGAGTTTGGTAACATGCTTGTTCACGAGCAGATATTTCTTCTTGACTTGACCCGATATCAGCTGGGCGCCAAATAAATCGAATAAATAACTCACAATTCTCAAACTCCATGAGCGCATCGTTCTGCGCAGCTGCCATCCGATTCTCGCGCCGCGACGCCATCCTTGGTCCTTGGTCCTTGTGGGGATCACCACGTTCAACTTTGGTCGCGCCAGAGTCACGTGCATAAAGCCTCGCTCTATTAAACGGTTCCTGGATTTCGTAAGCTTTGCACTTAAATAAATCCCGCCCGCAACAAACAAAAAGCGGAGTCATGAATAATCTCAGATTAAAATTCTTAAATTAAATACAGACAAGAAATCACCAAGCGAACACTTCGTCAAAGAAATTAACCCGGTCGCCGTCCACCTGTCCTGGCCCATCGCCGATCGAATCGACAACGGCCCGACGGACCTCGTCCGACATGCTCCCGCTTCCAGACACAAAGAACGCAATCCTCTCCCCCTCGAAGAGAGCAGCTACCTCAGTCTTGACCAAGCTCGTAAGCTGCGGCCGCCCGAGCTCGATCGTATGTTTGCCCTCCAACTTTTCCGCACCCGCACCAGTGCAGTGAATCTTCAAATCGACGTTATTAGGTAATCCATCTAGCTTATGATCCAGCATGAATTGGATAAATTCAGCCTCCCGGGCCGCCCATACCACAATGATTCGTTTTGTCTTGTTTGGAGACGCAAGGAAGGACTGAATGTATCCCGTCAACGCGGTGATGCCCACTCCACCCGCGACAAGGACTTGAGTTTCGTACACGTCGAGAGGCTGTGGGTGGCCATAAGGTCCTTCAAGAAGCATAGGTAGCACAACCGGCCCGCGATTAGCCAAAATAGTATCCCTGATCCGTCCAGTTGCACCCCCATGGGCTCGGACGATCATAGTAATATGCGGTGCGCCAGGTGTAAACGAGGGAATAGACCCTTTTTGCGAGTTCTTATCCTCCTCGATTCCCTTTTCCGCATCTTCGCCTCCAACGCTCCAGCTCGCAACCGAGAAAGGATGGTTTTCCCAAGGCTTGAACAGAGACGCAAAGTGCACAAATGCGTATTGGCCTGGTTTGGCGGAGAGCGCGAGGCGGGTGGGGATCGTCAACTTGACGAGTGCAGATTGACCAGGTACAAGTTCGGCCTGGGCGAGGGTGTTGGGTTTACGAGTAAGTGCTGGCCAGGAAATGTAAAGCATCCGAAGCGACCGAACGATCCTGTCTGCCCCCCATATTCCGAAAGTTACATACCTGATCGCAAATTAGTACTTGGGATGGATAAGGCCAGAAGGCGAGAAGACGTACAGCCAGTTCTTGTACCCGTACTTATCCGCGAAGCGATAGTCCATATGGTACCAGCATCCCAACAAGCTTACAATTCCGAGCGCGATATGCAAGAAAATGAAGAACTCGTAGGATCTGTGACGGATGGGCCAGGCCGCGAAGCCGACCATCAAGCACAGAGCAACGGTCCCGGCGAAACCTTGATATTAAATCAGCACGAGCCGAGTTAGTGGATGAAAATCGAGACGTACCCCAGCGCATATATGGCATCACCGCCTCGCTCCTGAACTTACTTCCGTCAGGCTTCTCCCAGTACCACTGAATCGTCCATGCAACCGAATGAATCACGGCCTGCAGTGCGCATACTCTTGCAACCCAACGATGGATCAATATGTAGGTATTTTGGGTCATTCGTGTGATAGCAATAAGGGGGTTGTTTCGTGCGCTGAGCAAAACCGTGAGAGGCAATAACGCAAAAGAAATGAATCCTGCACGATTCGCAACGTAGTTGTTTACTTCTAGCTTTCGGGATGAAGACCACGTATTGGGCTGGACCGATTTGATAGGTGTGGCAAGGAAAATAATGTTCAGAATGAAGAACAAGCCCAAGAATACGGCAGCAAGTCGGGAAGGAAGATATCCCATGGATGACAGAACTGGTCGTCGATGCGACGAACGGAAAAGAGCGGGCAGAACAAGGTGCTTTTTGAACCATGTCATGGTTTTCGAGCTCCTCCACGACTGAGTAGAGTGGGTAGCGTAGAACCTGGTCAAGTGCAAGTACTGAACGGTGCCGATCAGGCAGGACAGAACGACAAGTATGATGAGAATGTAACTATCCACAAAATCAGCGAAATTGCCTCAAGTAGAACGGAGAGACATACCCAACGCGAACGTGCCACCGTTCAATATACGAAAATGTCATTTGAGTAACATACTCGGCCCAATAAGACTCGTCCGTAATTCGCACAGTCGAATTCAAAACTTCCAAATCCTCAGGAACGAGCGGTGGCTCAGAGGTTGGAAGAACGCTTTCGTAGGACGGCCAGGTAACTTTACGGTTTCCTTGAACCCAAGACCATATTGCTGGATCTGCTTGTCTGATGCTGAAGTGCATCGCGAGTGAATGCACCATGCCACCGTACTTAGATATGGCTGAGATTCGGCTTGACAGACTGCAAGGTCGGAAGCTGCGCAAAATTAACTCAAGTTAGTATACCGCAAAACCACCATTCCCAGGCAAAAGCCAGAAGTATTCAAAGTATAAGAGCGCTAAAAAGACTCAAACTTACAAGTACCATGGTGCTGTTTGTATCAGGACTGCAAGCAAGGTCGAAAGCATCGATTACGCCGTTACAGGTCTCGCCGCATCCAAGCTGGAAGATCGCGAAAGCGGGAGAGACGAGCGCAAGTCCACCTAGTAGCACAGATAGCTTCATGGCAAAGGGAGGGGACTCTGAGCGCAAGTTCTCAAACTGAGGCCTGGCTTTATGGACCCTCCCATCTCGTGTGGGTCCAATATTCGTACAAGGAAATCAAAGAAATCAAAAGCAACTGAGTAAAGCAGGATATCGGCAAGGTGGTGATGCCAAGATTGAAACACAGAAACTGGCCAGATCGAGTGTAGTATAGTGCAAGGGACCAAGGTCGGTGGGGCAAGTTGGATAACCGTCCAAGGGCGAGCCCACCTCAGAGCAGGACCCCGGAACTACTCGGACATTTTATTTCTCGTAATTACAAGTACGGTTAACTTTGAGATCCAGTAGTATGGGGCAGGAACAGAGCGAGAAACTAAGTTAACCGGCCTTCCCTTCCCTCGCCCTTTGCTCCGATCGGTCACTTTTCCCTCAGCTGCCGACAAAAGCTGCCAGTACGATAGGATACTCCAAGAACAGAGCGATTTTCTACAGTATAAATTGGGTTTCTTTATTTCAAGTCGGGTAGATTGTAAGAGGCAGCTTCGTCACGATTGTGGTCGTAGATTCGGGCTTTCGCAGCGATGAGGCTTTAGCGCGGATGAGTTATTTATGCGCGTCACGTGACCAATGCTCGCCAAACTCATTGAGATTACACTCTCCTATCTGAATCATAGTGCTTTCTTTGTTCAAAGATTATGGGTTGAAATCTGTCGTAAGTACGCTTTTGACTACACCTTTGAGTATTCAGGGACTCCATTTTGGGAACGTGACTCCCGACAAAAGCGTATGATATTTGTTGTGACAGGAAAGTAGAGCCTCATTTATAGAATGTAACATATAACCTCAACTTCATTGGGCACTTGAAATACCGTCAGGCTTGCCAATACTTATGAGTTGAAGTGGTCCTGCTGCCGGTGAAGGGTTGATCAGACTACCGATGGGCCAAAACAGTAACTTTCGTAATTACACACTTGAGGTTGACATAATTTCTTGTTCGGCGCCCCAGCAGCTCAACGCAATTGCATCATGGTAGACCCTCGAGGACTCCCATACATTTTACTGGTTGCCTAACTAGACCTCGGCTCTGTGCCTTGGAGTGAACCATGTGTTATAGCTGCTGCGCATATAGGAGCCCATATCGATAAAGATCTAAGTGCCCCTAAACATCAAGTAAGCCATGCTCCGTTCCGAAAGATCCTCAAGGGACCTACCCCCAGTCATCAGGTCTGCGTGTGGTTTCTGCCTGCTTTGTACATGTCGAATGATGATGAGACGTCTGCAACAAGAGTGTACGCATAAATTTGAAGCAAAGTTACATTTACATTCGGTTGTATAATTACAATTGATTCAGATTCAGAATATTTACCAAAAGCTGTAGGAAAAGGATATCAAAACGAATAGTCCAAAAGCCTCCACCTAATGCCTTGTAGTCGGAGTACCAGCGTCTAAACCTGCCTCTTTCCACTTCTCAAATCCACCACCAAGCGCAAACGCTTTGACGCCCTCCTTGCGCAATACACTGCATCCCACATATGCAATCTCTTCGTTATATGAGACCAAAAGAACACTCTTGTTGGACATATCCTTAGTGCCCGGAACCAACGCCTGGCGGAGGACCTCCCACAACTCGGCCAATATGCCCGGATTCTTGAATGGGTTTTTACTGCCAGAGCACTGGATATCTAAGTTCTTGGATCCAGGTATATGTGCGCGCTTAAAGTCGTTCTGCGAACGCAAGTCGATCACCATTGCATGTGCATGAATCAACGGTTCTTGGATATCTTTGAGTTCTTCTAGCTCTGTTGGCGAAGTGGGGGGCGTCTGCAATCCATGAGCCGGGTAGAGCAGGCGGAATGCATCGCTGGGTGAAAGTATCCAATCAACGCCGTAGGGATAGAGGTCTTTATCAAGGAGCTCTGTGTTATAAATGGGTGGGAAGTAAGAAGAGTCGAGCTTGGTAAAGTAATCAGAGATGTATTGATAGGGCTGGTCACAGCAGATAAAAGCACCTGAAGAACGGCTCAATTAACCCACGTATTAGAAACCAAAAAAGGTTTCAGCTCACAGTATACATTGCCGTCGTCAGCCCTCAAGTGTCAAGCTCGCCGTTTTTCTTTGCCTTCTCAAGGTATTGATATAACCCTTGAAGGGAAAGGCCCGAACTCGGGCCGACAAGTAGCCCCTGGCGGCACAATTCAAGGGAGATTCGATACGAGTCCTTCGATGACACGTGCTCGGCGGCGTCGATGACCTCTTGCCATGGAAGGTCAACAGTCTGGACGAGATCAATAGGCCGGGGGCCTGGGACCCGATCGCCAGGGGCAGTGAAGACGCTAGATCACAATATCCCATCAGGAAGGAAGTTCGAGTCTTGACAGCTGGACAACCTACCCCAAATTGACCATATCGGGCCGGACAGTTTTGAGGTAGCTTCCAGTGCCAGTCATTGTTCCTAATAGAATCGAGGTTTAGTACAGGATCCGTTAACCCGAAGTACTTGCGACGCACCTGACGTGCCCACTGCAGCAGCAAAAATATTGATTTTTGGTAGTTGCCTATGAATCTGAGGTCCCGTCCATCGTACATGGGCCTCAGAGTTCTGATAGATTGGTCAGTTCGTTGTTCCGAAACTTGTCCTATCTATATTGCACATACCTGTGGGCTCGAGTATTGACCGGGATTATACCAACCGGGCCGCATGCCGTCCTGAATCGCCGCATAAATACCGCCATTGACATCCGCGGGCTCAACTTGGGCCGGGCCGCCAAAGAGTGTGCTAATATACAGTCAGTGCTCAATTATTCCACAAATTATGGTCAGCCTATGCTCACAGATCTAGCCCAAAGAAACGCAAGAGTTCCATTTTCTGAGGGGATGTCTTGTTGGAGATATACGCTCCGACTTGCGGGCCGCCCATGATCTTAGAAACAATACCGAGGGAGATGACGGTGTTACCGACGAGTACTCGACAATCCTTCGGTAGAATCGTTGATTTCTCCGGCTTCGGAAGCGCGCATGAGCATATTTAGCGCTGAAAGTGTCAATTAGCGACACTTGGTGGTACCGTTGAAGCAAATATGAACCCACCAGGCAGAGACTTCACGTTTCCAGCTGGAAGCAGAGTGAGCATCTTGGCATAGATTCTCACATTGTCTCCTTCGAACGGATGAGAAGGAAGTTCGACAAGCTAAATAAGTAGCCAAGAGACTTTAGCGAAATAACAAAGGCGGGCTAAATCTACTCACCGGAAGAGGTGGATTTTTATCGGGGTTGTAGAAGTCAAGAAGTGCGGTCTTTCCAGAGAATACGTTCATGATGAAAAGCGCAAAAAAATCTGGGAAGGAGGGATGAGAGTGTGTACGTATGAGTGAGGTCTCTTGAAGGTGAATTTTGGACCATTTATAAGTAGCTGTGGAGGCGCGGGTGGACAAGAGCTTGTATAATAGAGGTAGCTTCCCACTCACAAGTTCCCAAGTAGAGTCCGGTAGCAGCCCGGCTCACTCTCCGTTCCCGCCAAGAACAATTCGCCCTCTCCGGGGTCCTGTTGGGGTTACTCATTCTGGTGATAGGCTGTACATGGGAACAACAGGAACTTGCGTCCACGAGCCCCCGCAGATGCGGGAGCTCCTTAGCGACTCCCGATATAGTTGATATCAGAGCGGTTAGGAGCTCATGAAAGGATGGCTGATGGTCACTCTTGCATGGATTTGTACTAGATCCAAAGAGAGGCATATGATTTCATCGGCCGAGGTGGCTTGGGGTGGTAGGGTAAGTTACCGGGAGCGTCATATCAATCACTAAGCAAAAGACCCTAAAGGCCCGAGATGACGCTCATAGGACTCAACCATAGTGCTAGGCAGGAATATTTCCATAGGGAGGAACACGAAGGTTGATGATTGGCCAAGAGCTATTTATGCGCCTTCTCGTGCGGAGGTAAATTGGCGTCGATCTGGAGCCTAATTCGTCAAGTAGTTTCGGACCCTGTTGATCACGTAGTGATCATGGAGTTAGTAACGTCGGATATCGAACTCACGAGCAGGCGATGCGCGCAAGGGTCAATTTGTCACCACTGGCGGGAAGCTCGGGGGCAAAGAGCTCGGGTGTTGTGTGATCGAGCTAGGCCGTATTTCCTCCCTGATCGTGGTTACTTTTGCAAAAGTTAAGAGTGTCAGGAGGTCTGATCATCTTCCACAATCATTTGAAATATCCATATCGGGGCTAGATTCCCTATTTGTCCAACTCATGTCTTGCGGATTGTGCGATAAACCACCTGTATATCTCAGTTCGACCGGACATTTCCAGATTGCCCAACTCCACACGCACCTGCCAGGAACATGGAGAAGAGATACTACCGCAAATTGAGAGGCCGGAATAGGGCGGCCTAGAGCTCTCCTCTGTCTTGGCAACTTGACTCTGAGGAGTGTTCACAATATCGATTTGTCCAGGCCCCTCGAACACCGCGAGTTCATTACTGAGATTAGACCCGCACAATTGCATCGGTCGGCTCACTCGCCATGTGATAGTGGGTATAAACTCTCACAATGTGGGGCGTTTCCTTAGTCTCGTTTGTGAGTGGGAGCCGCCTTCCCGACTTTTCCGAAATACGGGTGTACTCAGTGGCCCCCTTGAGCTCAAAATCGTTTCTTTCTCCACTCCCCTCTCTCCCTTCAGGCCTTCTTTCTCTACTCGGGCTTGACACTCGTATACGACAATGGACGTCCAGAAGGTTGAGTCGTCTGCTCCCTCGTCGGTTTCTGTCGAAACGGTCAACGATTCTCCGACTGCCGTCATCACAGACCTTGAAAAAGGGGCTGTAGCAGTTGCCCCAAGCGAAGAGTCCAATCTCGACACTGAGAAAGCTCCAGGACCGGTCGTCACAAAACACGAGAATGGGCTCACAGATCAAACATTTTACTTGCCCAGACGGAAAATCATCACTGTAAGTCCGAGCGCTAAAATAGCTCTTTCGCCAAATGACCTCTTTTGGGCAGATATTCCTAGCATGTGCATCCACAGAGATAGTAGCACTTATCGACGAAAAGGCAGTTGCTGCGGCCTTGTCGATTATCAGTTCCGAGCTTGTGGCAGGAAGCAAGATAAGCTGGGTCGCGTCTGCATACTTCTTGCAAGTCTTCTTTCTTATCTTGCCCCATTGGAATCGTCAGTCTAACTGCTTTCTAGAACGAGTACCGCATGTACCCTCTTTACGGGCGAATCTCGGATATATATTCGCGCAAAAATGTTCTTTATACGCTTATAACTATCTTTTTCTTTGGGTCTCTTGCGGCTTCACTGGCGCAGACAGTTGTACAACTTATCATTTTCCGCGCGATCACCGGTATTGGAGGTGGAGGATTAATTTTGGTGGGACAATTGATTGTGGGTGATGTCGTTACCGTTCGCGAGAGGGGCAAGTACCAGGGTATCTTGGTGAGCTCATGATTCGTCTCACATCCTATCAGTGATTGACCATGCCATTTCGCAGGGAGCTTTCGTTGCGCTCTCAAATGGCATTGGTCCCCTAATTGGAGCTGCATATTCACAAAAAGTGTCATGGTGGGTCTTGCTTTATTCGACTTGCGTATATGCCTCATTTCCACACCTAGGCGCTGGATATTCCGGATGAACATGCCATTGGCAGTTTTCGCCTCTGTATGCGTTTACTTCTTCATGCCTCTAAAAAAGGTCCATGGAACTGCCATAGAGTACGTGTTTCGCTTGCGAAAGAGATAAAAGTATTGACAGCTTTGTTACCAAGTAAATTGAAAAAAGTCGATTTCATAGGGTCCCTTTTGGTCCTGATTGGGACCGGAGCGATTATCGTACGTGACTCTTGTGTCCGATTAGCTTACTCGCTAATGTGAATGCGTTAGTTGGGTTTAACATGGGGAGGTGCCGAATACTCATGGATAAGCGCCTGTCCTTGTTCCTCTAGTACTAGGAGTCGTGATTAGTATTGGATTCGTCATTTGGGAATGGAAATTCGCTGAACTGCCGTTGATCCCGAGTCAGTCAATCTCTCGCATTTACAGTGTAGTCCCTGATTCCCTTTTCAGTGTACATCTTCCGATACAAAGTCGTCGTCGGCGCAGCGCTGACGCACTTTGTCAACGGCTACGGGATGTACGTTCAGATCTTCTATCTGCCCACGTTCTATCAGCTTGCGTACGGGTACTCTGCCATCCGGTCGGCGTCATTACTCTTACCAGTCGTTCTATTCCAAAGTAGGTTTATCAATTACTTACGAAAAGAACTCTTCTAACGCGTCATTTGGTCAGCCTTGTTCTCTACTTTGGGCGGCGCAATGGTGTCATGGAAGGGTCGCTTTAGGGTACGTCAATTACGCCTGGACAGTCTACCCTGTATTCGGGCTGATCGCTGTTGGCTTTAGGAGCTCTTGCTTTCAGGGTGGGCGATGTGGTCATTGCCCTTGGACTGTTTGCAACATTGGACGAGAGTTCGAGTCTAGGACGACAAGTTGGTTTTCGATATTCGCCGGAGTAGGAATCGGGCAGACCTTGCAGCCATCGTTGGTTGCTGTTCAGGCGGCCGTAGAAAGGAAGGATATGGCCGTTACGACCACTGCAAGGAGGTGAGTCTAAATTAAAGAATAGAGGTTTGACGGGCTTCTGAATGTTGTGAAGCTTCCTCCACAACCTTGGTGGCGTGGTCGGGTTGACGATCTCAGGAAGTATCATGTAAGTCTCACCAGGGTTCCCAAATGAATGAATAAGTTGATTCATTTTATCCAGAAACAACGTCTTGTCCAATCATATTGTCAAAGTATTGGGGCCTTCGCTGTCTGACGAGGCTCGCAAGGCAATTTTGAACGACCCGATCTCTGCTCGGCACACTCTAGATGCGGAGACACTGGCAATTGTGATCGACGGGTACCGTCTCGGTTTCCGGACCCTTTTCATTGTGTGCGCGTCGTTGACAGCGTTTGCGTTCTTTACAACATTGTTTTTAATTCCGCATATATCATTAAGGAGGGATGACGACAAGGCGCTGAAGGCTCAAGCAAAAGAGGAGTTGGAGAGGCGAAAAGAAGCAAAGACGGCCGGGCGCTAAATAGCCATTATGTCATGTAGCATGAATAGATATTTCCAATTGTATGTTTGATGGAGTCAGCTGACTTGGAGTGATTGACCACGACAAGGTGTCTTTGTCTGCTTTCGGATTGCGGTGAGCTCGAGTAGGTTGAAGTGGGATGGCGATGCTAATAGCAAATAGCAACGAATGGAATATAACGAGTGATTAATGAACACAGACGACCACTCTACGATGCATCCCTCTTCGGAAGACGTGATCAAGGCCGAGATCGCCTCTGCGGACCTCTCAATGGCTGGTCAGTCTATACATAATTCCCAGAAATTCGACTAATATTGTGATAGTTGATGGCTCGTTTGTCGAGACTACGTCGTCGCATGCGGCGCGTGAACTCAAGAAACGACTGGATCAGTTGCTAGGTGTCGGCAGAGACGGGGTGCGGTCTCCCTACGCGTTGACGATTACCCAATCACCATCTGGCGCTCGTGTATACCGCGTTGGCTTCCGGCCCAACGTACGAGACGGCCAGACTCTAGACTTGCAAGCGCTCTCGCCTTCAGCCGATGTCCCCTCGGGCATGTTATCTCCGCTTACTGCTATCAACCCTACTTCCACCACTGGCCTTCACCAACGGGCTGCTACTCGTACACACAAAACAGAATATTTATTGCCAACACACAAGCCTGGATACAAGCCTATTCCTCGCACTCGCTCGGGATCCATATCCACCGGACGCCCTTCAACAAGCACGTGGGAGGCTGAACGAGTTCCCCTCCCCGATGATTCGCTCTCGGAAGTCCAACTAGGGGCCGAACCAGGTTGTGCTCCTCGTCCATTTACTGGCCCCCAATATGTGCGACTGGGAAATACTGACTGCAGATCTATACCCGGACTGGCGACTCTGATATCTTTAGCTCCGCAATGGGCTGGTCAGATGCTCCCAGAGGTACACATTCCTTCCCGATCTGTCGCCCTAGCTTGACGGTGATCGGATAGATGCCACACGTGAGCCGCGCACACTCAGCGAACGCCCCTTTCTTCAGCTTGAGCCGGGTGCATTCCCTTTGGCCGTGGGGTAATATATACCAAACCTCTCGCTGGTACGGGCCCGAAAGCCGGAGATCAGTAGAGGGTCGGCGATCAGTTGACAGGCAGAGCGAGACTACTCTACGACCGATAGCGTGCAACCCACGGACCAAGTCAGCCAAGTCGTGCCCGTACCCCCTGCTGATACCCCCCACGACACTTTATGCTCCGTTCTTAAATACCCTACTGGAGTTTTCCAAGTACTTCAAACATACCGCGGCCTCCCTTCACTTGATGCGCTGCTCGAATCTCATGATACACCCACTGCTCGGTTATCAACCACTACCTCGGCCGTCCCGGAAAATGATCCTCGATTCGTTATCTTTGGCGACCTAAAACCGAGCTCGGATACCATAATTGCCCATAACCGACGAAAGATCACCAAACCCAAGCCTTCTGCTCCAACCTCCGTATCCTCTGACAGGGACTCGTCTGATGAACGGACCATCATGGCCGCAACCATTGAGCGCTGGGTGGCCCAGCTGACGAGCGAACTCAACTATGACGCTCTCATGATCTTCTTCCTCACGTACCGAGGTTACGTATCCGCCAACGACTTGTTCCATCTGTTGATCTGCCGGTTCCACTGGGCACTTGAACCTACTACAAGCGCCCAAGATGAGACAGTGCGAAGGATCGTTCGTGTTCGATCATTTATTGTATTCCGGTTCTGGCTTGCGACTTTCTTCCAAGTTGACTTTTCGCCGAACAAATGCTTCGGGGCGAATTCACCAACTGGTTGAACGCGTTGCGCAAGAGCCCGATGCTCACTGCTAAGCCCGATGCGGCCGTAAGTAGCTATTCATCACTCGTGTCACATCGATTGCTCAGCACGTGTGGTGGCGCTAGATTATTGTCCAGAAGCTCAAAAAGATCGTGCGCGAATGTCGAGAGGCCCACGTGTCCAAGCCGGTGACCAGGTCTCCCCAGTCACCCATCGAGCGTGCACCTGTCGAACCCACACCCCTGAATCTTCACGCTCTCCGAACCGCGTTCGAGCCCTCCATAAGTGCGCCTGGGGTTGCTGGACCAAACGACTCGGACGTCGATTTGGTTCGACCCCTATTTTGGATCCGATCAAGGGGAAGCAGACGCCTGCTAGTCCACCGCGCAAGTCGAGTCTGGCCCTTCCCTTTACGCGCGCCGACCCTCCTCCCCATTCCAAGTTGGTACCGGTATCCATGCCCATGCACCATGGTCCGCTCACGCGCGCGTTTGTCAACACTATGGGACGGATAGGAAGGTGGAAGCGAGGGCTTGGGACTCGCTCGATGTTGGTTGGGCCTACGGGCAGTGGTGGTGTTGGATGTGTGGATCCAAGTGCGTTTGACGAGTTTGGATTGGGAATGTCGGGGCTCGGAGAGAATTCTAATGGAACTGAGGTTGTTGCTGTTCGTGGAGGGGTGGAAGAGTATTTGCGGATGTGTGGGTTGACGGGCAAGAAGCAGATTGGAGGACCAGTCACACCAGAGGAGGTCGAGGAAAAGGAAGACGAGGACGAGACTGAAGATATGGATACGAACGACTTGACTGTCCGGCCTGGAGCTGAGACCAAAGTGCTAGAAATGGAAGACAAGGAAAAAGGTCGAGATACCCCGACCTCGACGTCTACTCCACGGTTGCTCTCGCAGTTCCCTCCATCTCAGAACGAAGGCGAACAGTCCATTGATGAGACCACCGAAGAAGGCGAAGGATCCTCCCTACGACATAGCAGACGAGCAGTAAGTTTACGTATTTAATCCCGCTTCCTTTTAATTTCTGACGTCCATCCCCCAGTCCGATGCGACGCAAATGCAACTGTACGCAAGCACCCTGCGCGAATCCTACTCTTGGCTTCCCGAAACGGAAACTATTTCGATCGACGACGCCGATTTATCCGACTCGAGCTCCGAATCTGAAATTGTCCGACGTCCGCCGCGACGTCTCCCTAATCGACGCGATCTCGAATTTACTGCTGCAGAGTTTTCGGCCGCTCGTACGGACAGTGTATCTTCTTTGGGTGCTCCTTCAACCGTCCCGTCTATCCAATCGGCTTTATCTGCCAGCGATCCAACGACACCTGATCATACCGGTGGTCCGATCCAAGCATGGCAAATTGACTTTTTGGGCGAGGAGAGTGACGATGAAGCTGGCCCAGGAGATGCCGAAGCCGCCCTCCAACGACTCGAAGGCCAGATTGATGCAGAGGAACAGAGATTGCGAGATTCCAAGGTTGACAAGTGGCTCAAGCGTGTCCAGGAGCTCAGCTTGAAGCGAGCAGCTGGTGGTGCTATTATTGGTGCCGGGGGTGTATTCGATCTGGCCATGGGGATCAACTTTGAGGACGAGGACGATATTGAAGTCAAACCAGAGGGAGAGCCGGATCCAGTTACTGCCGACGACAGTGCGTATTTAAGCAGCCATATCTTACCATAAAATTTTGACCATATTCCCAGGCGCGGAACCAGAATCCGTGTCGATGCGGCCTTCACTCGAAATTCCATCCAACGAGATCCCTGGATCAGCAACCAGTCCGTTGACAGATTCGCTTGTCGGTGATTCTTCTCGTCCCGGACGTGATGCTTCTTCTTCTCGGCCCGCCAATGACGCTGCAGTGAAAGACTCAACTTCGGCACGAGTAGTCAGCGAGGCGATGTCGCATCCAACGTTCGAGTCTGCACCTCGTTCATTGCACGACTCGACGTCCCACCTTATTGATGTTCCTTCTCCCCGCCAGCGCGTTACTCTATCGTTCAAAAAGGGCGGTCGCCCAAGGATACTTCGTTTCTTCTTCAACATCGTTCGGAGGTTATTGCACAAAACCTAAGCGCGGTCGAACGCGGGTTGTTTGTTGCGATCTCGTTTGAGGAGCTTGTTATGCACAATTGGGGGCCCAGTCCCGCGACTTGGATATCACGGATTGGATGCAATTCCGCACTGATGCCGCTCACCACCGCATCCAACAAGATATGCAAAAGGAAGGCGGAAAGGACGCGTTGACAAGTGATGTTCTCGCTGTCCGTGCGCGGTTCAACTTGACTGCAAATTTTGTGGCGTCCGAGGTTGTTATGGCTCACCCTAGTCAGCGAGTCGCACTGGTCAATAAGATTATCCGGATTGCTTGGGTGAGTATTGGCTGCCTATGGAATCGACTGTAAAGTTCTCATAAATGATTACAGAAACTCTACCGGATGAATAACTTTGCCACTCTTTGTGCAATGATCACTGGTATAACCAGCATCTGGGTAAACGCAGCAATGCGGCGACTGTGGCAGGGTGTTGGAATGTGGGAAATGCGGCTCCTCAAGGACCTGAAGTGGTTCACGTCCTCAACTGACAACTTCCGATTCATGCGTGATGCCATCATGTCGCTTACTCATGATAGCCGCGTCGATGCTCCTTCGGATCGAGGATCGGAGCAGCTCGTTGGATGTATTCCTTTCTTGGGTGAGTTTCCCCCGATCGAGAAATGCTGATATAATATTAATACTCGAACAGGCATTTATTTGTCCGAACTATCGGAATACGCCAAGCTTCCCGACTTTATTGACCCGACACGTCCAGAAGAGCCTGTCCAACTCGACCCGATCACCGGAGAATTTGGAGCTCTTAGCGACCCAGAGGTGTTCAATGCTCTGCCCGAGCTTCCAGATTACATGTCCCTCCGACCCCTCATCAATGTACAGAAACAACGCCAGATTGCAGGGGTCGTGCAAGCTTTGGTCAAAGGACAGCACATGGCAAGCGCGTGTCGATTTACAGCTGAGCAGAAGGTATATTCAAAGTGTCTACGGTTGAAGTGCGTTGACGCAGCGACGATGTGGAGCACGTTAGGCACAGAAGGTGCATAGAGTTCAATATCGGGATTAATTGAGCGGACAGAGTTTATGCTTTATGGATCGTATATTCGTAAATTGTTTGCATGCTTATTTGCCTCATGGTTTTGATTTTTTTTTTTCCTGGGTGTGCAGTAGAGCTTCCATGTTTTCAACTTTCATGTATCATGGTTATGGTAATTGCATCGTTTTTTGTGTGGATACAGTAAAGTCTCCCTTTGAGATACGAATGGAGATTCATCATTGGGTCAAGAGTGATCTAGAGGTTATTCTGTTTGCACACGATACAAGGGTGAGCGCCAGTGGGCATGATCCAAGCCCTCAAGTTGGCGTAATGATTTAATTGAAGAACCCTGTTTCGCCATATTCGTTAGTTTAGAATATAGGCTCTGATTTGTATCTTACTCACAACATTTGGTGATGTAGACTTCAACGAAAGCGATGCATTGTTAACGTGTGTACATCGCCCTGGATCTTGGCATGGTTACAAGATACCTAATAGTAAATCCAACTATATGCCTTCTAATCCTTCTCTCATCTTGTTGCGAAGGTTGCGTCAAACCTTTAAATGAGTGATCAATTGCAAGCGCTCAAAGACTATCAGAAAACATGAACTTCATTTGGCGTTGCGCTCACTACAGGATTTCTGGTTGCGGGGGAGGGGGGCGTTGAATGGCGGAATGGTGGGTCAATGGGTCGTAACTAGCGTTTTCACTAGGCAAGTCATTCGTTCTCTGAGGTTTATAGCTATCTAATATGCCTATCGAAGCACTGTGTGATACGGCATTTTATACCTGTAAGCACGGATCCAATAAAGGGTCTCGGAAATTAGGGTGCATATATTGTTGGGTCTTCTAATGTAGTCTTTGCCGTGCTCACAGCATCTTATTAGCTGGAACTCATGCACGAATCAAGCGTGCTCCATCTATCAATATTGATACCGTTTTTGTAAACTCATTGAAACCTAATATAAAGTCCAATCTTTTTAGTAAACGAGAGACAGTGACATTGAGATCAAAAGAAAGTTTATAAAAGAAAGTATAGAGCTTAAGTTCGTAACGTGGATCTATCCTTAATGAGTTGTTGCTGCATCCACGTCCATCCCATGCTTTAAAAGATGTTCCCACACTCGCCCCATAGCTTCGCAAATATCAGTTTGTACGGTGGTGGCAGAGCCCAGACCTAGCCGACTAATCTTATCGCCATGTTTCTGGATCCGCTTCTTGACCCAGCCCTGCATCTCGGTGTGGCTAATTTCTCCCCAACGGGGTGTCACTTTGGCCTTTTTAACTCCCTTACAGATTTATCGACATTTAGTTGGAAATTTTGAAGCCCTTTGTGGACTTACCGAGAGGTTCAATGCTGCTTGAAACGAGTATTGAGGATTCTCTTGCAACACAGAAAATACAGCGTCGGATATAGTGTCCACGATTGTCCTTGTTGTATACTCGAACGAGTCCCACATACAGTCGCGTACCGTTGGACCAGAGAGTTCGAACCCAGTTTCGAGTTCTTCCCAAATGATCTTCCAAATCTCATCCCGTCCAGCATCAGGAGACTCAGTGCGAACAACATCATGGATAACCGCCTGTCCTTCGCTCCGGGCATGCTGAAGAACTGAGCCCCAGAGCTTGTTCCACCCACTCATCCACTCTTCGTGAGTTTGAGCGTCGCCAACAAGTTCATCGGACATACCCCATGCGGAGCAGATCGCGGTGTCGTACGAATTATCGGTGATGGCGGTTGCCCCTGTGACGAGAATTTTGTCTAGGATGCCTCCGACCTTCCATTTCCTTGTGGTGCTTTTGGTGGGTATTTCTGGCAGGGCGTTAGTCTTGTTTTCCATAACAGAGACATCTGGCGCTTTGGTTGGTTCAAATTCGTAATGTTGCTGAACAGGAACATCGACCTCGTTTGTAGACTTGAGTGTTTTCATCATGAGGACCCATATAGCATCTCTCAAAGCTACACGTGCGGTATGCCGCAGGTTGTCGCGGACTGAATCAAACCAAAATGTATGTGAAAGCGCTGTGCGCATGACAGAGGATCGTGAATCGAGCAGCGATTCAACAGTCGATTCCATAGTGGACATCATTGCAGATTCGATCACATTTCGCATCACAGGCTCCATCCTTGGGCGCATGTATCTTTTCATCCAGGCTGACAAAATTATATTCAGAACTCTGATAGGAATGAACCCGGTAGGACTGTGGTGCTTGCGAAGGACCTGGCGTACTCGCGGTTGAAGAGAGCACATAAAGACTTCCGAGACACTTTTCATTGCCATTTTAGTAATCTTCTTGGCAATCGGTTCTATAGCTTTCTGTTTCAGCGCGGAGTTGAGAAGGTCCGATTCCACAAGTTGCGCCGGTGTATCCCAAGAGACAGAATGACGAGCGACAATGGAGGTAATTGTCCACGAGAAGAAATAGCAATTGAATCGTTGGAGAGTATATCGTTGAGTTTTGGGGTCACTGCGTATGCTACAGCATATGGAGAGGATGAAAGATAGGTCGATTTTTCCGTTTGGGCAGAGCTCCATCAAGCACTCTGAAGTAGAGTTGATCTCGTCTATCCCAGCTACTTCGTGAATGGTGTCGTAAGCTTCGGACCCCTCTGAGCGAAGGGTATTAGTGGGAACATTGGGGTCACCTCTCCGGTCTAGCCGACAAAGTCCTCCCCTCTGAAGGTGTATGAGAATAAATTCGTGACGAAAGGGCTCTTCAAACTCTTTGCGAAGTTGAATCTTGGTGACAGAAGTAAACCCTATGCTCTTGTACCAATCAAAAACAAGCCCTTTTCCCCATCCTAAAGAAAAATCAAGCAGGACTGGGCCGCCTGGACGCTGTCCTCTCGACCATTGAATGGCTGAATTGGATGCCAACTGTGAAGGAACGAAAATCATTGAGTAAATGCAGTCCAGCTGCAAGAAGAAGAAAAAAGTGAGGAAAGGGGGCACTTCTTTTGCAGTATCCTCCGCGCTCTAAACAGATAAAAGGAAAAGGAAAAGCAGAGACCGGTTTATCTAGGGCATTTTCACAACCCGTGCAGATTACATTGAAACCGTCAACCGGGCGCAACTTAATCTATGTAGGCCGGATAAGAATCTGTTGATAAGTCACAAAGGAGATCTACTATAGAATCAGTAGCTTATCCTCAAGCCGCTCCCAGGTTATTCAGTTCTTAGTAACTACCCTTTTTTATACTATCCATAAATGGGTTAACAGATCTTGACCTTACGCAAGAGCCATGATACTGACGCTTAAGTGTCTGATACAACAACCTTTTAAGGTTATTCATAGTCATATGTCACCCAGATTCCCTAACCTCATCGTGCATGTAGCTTGTCCAAAGGGCCGTCGTGAGTTATTACAAGTGCCACCCAATAATACGTCTAAAAAACTGGACCCTGGTTACCCATCCCGATGACAGAATCATAACCTGTCGTATCTGCTAACTTGGGCTGTGCTATGATTCACGTGTTTCTTTGTGTACCAAATATGGTTCTCGTTAGCGATTCATGTATCGACTAAAACCCTCCGTGCTGGACGGCATCTTATCATTGCCGCCCTCTCCTCCCCCCCTTACCACTTCAAGTGCGCGTGCAAAATGACAGCGAAGATGGTACCTAGCACTGCCGCTAACGTAGCTGAAGATCCAGTCTGGCAACTGCCCCTTCTAACCTTCGACACCCTTCCCCCCTGGATGCAGGACAATGCCTACATCTTGAGAGGATATAGAAGGTACGATAAGCCATGTCCTGTATTATTCGACTTATGACCATGAAGGTGTCCTCCCAATTCAGACCACAATATTCATGGTTAGGATGTGCCCGTTCGGTTTTTGGTTGTATGTACTACACTCAACTCACGACACATCTTACCCAATCTCGATCTTTTAGATTTACACAATGAAACAGGTATGCACTTCAAACCGGTCTATCTTCAATTTGCATGAAAATGTGACCACCATTCGATCAGTCAATATTCAAACTCACCTTTTCGGGGCTCTTGGATTTTTGTTCCTTCTCTTCGATGCGCAAGAAACAGAGTCTAGCTATAACACATTGACCTGGCGAGACCGTGTTGTGTTCAGGCTGGCCATTATCGCCGCGATAGTTTGCCTCGCTACAAGTACGCTATTTCACACAGTTACTTGCCATTCCCCCAACGTGCGTGGCCGTGTTCTTCCTGTGATAGAACAAGTAACAAATTGTATGCAGGTTGCAAAGAAGTGTAATGCTTTAGATTACACAGGGATTATTGGTATGGATAAATCAATCTGTTTCTGGTGGTTCTATCAATTCAACTAAACTACCATACTACAGTGGTGTCCGTTGGGACATTCTACCCGACCCTTCACTATGGCTTCTTTTGTGACTATTACTTAAAGACCGTTTATATCACCTCCATTACGGTCGGAGGAGCCGGTACGTTTGATGATACCTCCCCGCGAAACAGATGTAATGACACAGTACCACCAGCCTCCGCCTATGTAGTCTTGCAGCCAGACTACGCGACTCCTGCTTACCGTTGGGCGCGTACATCCGTCTTTTATGCGCTCGGAGTCGTTGCGCTTGTCCCGCTAGTCCATGCCTATTTTTCATATGGCCTGGAGCGAATGCAGAATGAAATGGGGCTTCATTGGCTTTTAGCATGCATTTGCTTCTACGTAGTCGGAGGAATGATTTAGTGAGCGACGCGCTTTTTTTTATTTGTTCTATCACTCAATCAAACTTTCGATAGTGGCTGTCGCGTTCCAGAGCGTTGGATGGCTGGTACGTTCGATTATTTTGGAGCATCGCATCAGATTCTCCACATATGTGTCGTATTGGCGATGTTGTCGAACTACAAGGTTTGTCTAGGTCGCGTTCTTAATTCTATGCTATCTGACATGGGTATAGGCAATGTTGACTGGACTGGAGTATTGGCATGGGAAACGCGCGGGAACATGTGGTGTGTAGGTCGCCGACAAACACCCGTAGTATGCAGTATTGCAGTCCAGTTGGATTACGCCGCTCGTAATACTGGAATATGAATCTCAGGCCCCTTTGCCAAACTCATTCCAGACTACCCCTGGGATGTAACCCTTGCCTGACTCCGTAAGAAAACCGACAACTGAGCCAAGGATGAAAACAGATTCCGTGGCCTTGCGGCGGAACGTCATGCGTGCATTGCCCAAGTTGGGCCTAATAAGGATATCATCTCTTTCGCTTTCTTCACTTCCTTGTTGTCCCCACCTGAAATCGCCTTCTTTACGGCCTTGTTGCGCACGTATAAACCAGGCTGAGTAGAGCGCTTCTCAAGGCTTCCCACTTCTCAATAGGGCTGCATGATGTCAGCATCGAATGCAACATAAGCCACAGTTTGGTTTTCGAGACGCCTTTGAATTATCCACCGCAACGATATGCTGCTCAAAGTAGTGAAATCGAGGACACTTCCTCTTGGGGAATCTTGAAGCGGCGTACCGCCACCATTGCCCGTGCACTGCCCTCGGAAATTCATTGACAAAGTAAAAAAAACGGTTTTCTATGAAAGTATAAACGGGTGCTCACAGGCGAAAATAATGATGAGCTCGGATAACCATCGTCATACCATAGCTAGAAAGTGACGTTACGATACTCCCTTTTAATTCGAAGGGTTTCAATGCATATGGGTATCAAGTGGTTGTCTGGCCTCGGTGTTCCTTCCTAATATGTCGTGCTTAGGAAATTGGGCCAACTCGACCTTCACTTTCGCGCCACCACGATGTCATATATTCTTAACCTACCACTTGATATTCTCGCTATTATAATTGCCCACGTTGAGCCCCATGATCTTTGTAGAATAGCTCTCGTATCGCGTCTATTAAATAGCCTTGCCACTCCCAAGATATATGAAGAAGTGATATACGGCGATGCACTTGCTCAAAACTGGGGAAAGGTAGGTACCAGGTTCTTTGTTTAGCATGCATGAATAATCGGTAACCAACTGCTCGGTATGGAAATTATACCCAGGTTTTATGCCCACTCAAGACATTGAACTCACGCCCAGACCTACTGGTTCGCCTTAAATCGCTAGGTGTGTCAAGGATTTGCGTGGGATTCAATATTAATTTAGTGCTCATGAAATTCATACGTTTCTAGACCTCACCAGTGTACCTTGGGATGAACCAGATAAAAATCACTCTGCGCCGGAGTTCTTCGTGAGCTATCAAGAGGTTCTAAAAGCTGCGCAGAACCTACAGAGGCTGGCTATTGGACGATATGAAGACGGCTTCTTGGGCGAACTTATTTGTACTCCCAACGAGCTTATTTCCTCCGCCCAGGACCAACCCAAAACCCGCGGAAGCGCGCTTCTCCATCTACCCAGCTCAACAGAGTATTTGTTGCTTCGCCAACCGGGCGAGAGTATCATTCATGGACTGGTCACTTTGGCTAACTCTTCCCAGCTCTCTGGACTGACTAACTTGCGCATTATTGCGAATGATTGCCTTCTACCTGCCGGATTGTCGACTATTCTAACCAACACACCCAATTTGAAAGCGTTGGGCATTATCAGATGCGCCTGCATTACGCTTCCGAACTTGTTGAGTAGTATTGGACATCTAAAACTGGACATGCTCGAGTTTGGATGGGCAAGTCGTAATGGCGGGCTTGAGAGGTCACAAATTTCATTTCCAAGTTTGCCCATGCTTCGTGAAATTTCACTGAGAAATATACCGGTAGTTTATCCAGGTGGTTTCCGACACGATCAGTCTCGATCTGCGACTAAAGATCAACTGCTATACGTACTTGATAACATATGCTGCGCAACACTATCGGTGTGTGGCGACCTCAAATCCGTTTGGTCATCGCCGAGCTAACATATCAATTACTATCTGTCCCTTTGCCAGTCCTTATGTCTCGGATTAGTTTCATTGGGACCGGGCCCCACACATGATATCATATATGATATCGTTGTTCGTTTTGGGAGCTCTCTTCATGAGTTGGACCTTTGTGATTCGGCGATATCGGCACAACAGGTAAAAGTAATTCTGCAAGGAATACCGCAGTTGAAGAAACTGGGTATTGCATTTGGGGACCTGCTAGATGACCTGGTAAGTTAACCTCTGTTACTAACTTTAGAAACAATCCTCCCCTTGTGCTCGTCCCCGACCAATATGGACTGACTTTCTACACACCAATCCTTTAGGATGTGATACTCAAAGCGTTACAGGGAGCACGCCATCTTCATACTATCGTGGATAACACCTACCCATATAGTGGTTGCATGCCTGACACCGCTCCCTCAGTATTAAGTGTTCCTCAAATCGAACAGCTCCTAGAAACCGGTCCAACATTGAGGGAGGTGATCTCATATCAGTATCGACACAAATGGGTGGTATGCCCGGAATATACTATGCTATACTTTCAAAATTTAATTATTCGTGCAGAAATCATATGAAAGGGGTTTGGCCAAACCAAGTATTTTCAGATACCGTATCAAGCAGGCCGACGTCAAATCGAGATACGAATTATGATGAGAAGAACAAGGTCACTAAATCGGGCCTGGGGCATGAATTTGCGGCTTTTTTCTCTCACTTAGGCTTTCCCTGTCATTGGTATGACGCTGTGCTCTACGTTCATTTGCTGACGAGGCGCAGCATCATGTATCGCACGCTCTTGAGATGTATTCAAATAGAACTTGGATGTGTATACCTACCATCAAGCGCAACCACATCGTAGAAATGTAGCAGTGGAGCCTTTTCCTCAGCGTTAGTTTGTTGTAGCCTATGGTTCAATTGGCCCCTCTGTGCTGGTGAGAGGAGGAAGGGTTCTGTGCTCAAGCTGACAGGCTACCTCGTTGCATGTGAGTATATAAACACCAGTTGACGATCGAGCCTAGCGCTATGTATAAACGCACTATTTCAAGTATTTGAAACCAATTCGGACCGATGCGCGGCTGGCTGTTGAAACTTCTATATTACAGTATATCTTGAGGTTAGGTCATGAGATTATTTTTTGGATCTACTCACGGGCATTTTGGGGCCGAGCGCTATGTTAGACTACAATACACTGGGTGTACTCCGTCGAGGAAAGGAAAACGAGAATGCTGTGTACAGTATAAAGTAGCGAGAGGATTACGAGATTGATGAGCGCTTTCAGGTTAAGATTCAAATATATGCCGTCCCTAATTAGGGAAGTGGACTATATAAGTATGCATCTAACTGTGGGATACACCAGTTGCCCTGTTTTGTTATTTAGCTTCTGGACGCAACCTCGTTACTGGAATTTTCAAGTGGAATATATATGGCCACTATTTATGAACCTTTAATCAGGTGATATGGTGAAGTTCTATGGTGCCATCCATTCGGAAGTTCATATAGTTCCGTCTCTCGGCCATAATATACTTTCTCGATGATATCTAAAGTCCATTGTAACCCTTGGCCAGGAGTTGGCTTAGAAGGATAAACTCATGGTATGCGAGGCCTTGACATCCGTGTCGAGCGCTTCAGCGATATCGGGGTCGTGCTTTCGGTCATGGGGACGTCAAAACATCAGGTCATACCGACCCAATAACCTGGTACATGCCAATTAGAAAGCTGCATCCTTTGATGAAATGTCCTTCAATTCGCCTTACATGCATCACGTGTCACCACATTAGCCTCTACTGACGGCAGCCTACGAAAGGACGAGTGGGCATTTCTCGTACCAGAACCTCGCAGTATCGTTATGCATGGGCGCTCGGAAGACTCGCTTAGACAAAGCACCCCATCAGAGATGGCTCGAATCAGGCGTTTTGACAGGCATCGCATGACCCTTTTCGCTAGCTCCAATCTGAGATGTCAGCGAGTTTCATGCTTGTATTTATAGCTTCGAGTTGGCGATCCGTCTCCCCCTTTACCCCTTCCCCACCCCCTTCCCCTTACGCACGATGGCCTCGGAACTTACGACTAGCACGACTCGTCCTCAGCCTGTAGCTATCCAGACCTCAATACCCGTCGCCACTTCAAGCAAAGTCCCTGGCTCACCCATCAGTGCAACATCATCGACATTTCCCCAGGTTGTACCTGATGTCGCGTCTCAGACAGGACGTAACTTGATTCTGTGTTTTGATGGGACGGGAGATCAGTACGATCAAGATGTACGTTCATTTTTCTGCAGAGATCAGCCAATATGGGCTGACAACATGAGATCAACAGAACTCGAACATTGTTAGGTTTGTTCAGTTGTTGAAGAAGGATGACAAGTCCAAACAAATGGCAAGTATATGACAACTCAGATTAGGAAAATCCAAGACTTATCGTTCCTTTCTAAAAAGGTTTACTACCAAGCTGGCATCGGAACGGGTGTCGGACTTAAGCCAACCAACAAGTTTGTCTCAAAGGTATCTCAGGCAGTCGACATGGCCTTGGCTACGGGTCTGTCCATCCACGTCCGAGGTGAGCAACCGTTTGGAATGTGCTAACGTACATGGCTAATTCAGTATTGCAGCTGGTTACGAGTTTTTGATGCAAAATTGTCAGCTTTCTCTCTTTTTGTACATGTCTTGACCACTCTGACCGAATTCGCACAGATTCCGAGGGGGACAGAATCTCTTTGTTTGGTTTCTCTCGGGGAGCGTACACCGCCCGGGCACTCGCGGGAATGTTGCACAAGGTCAGTCTTGGTTCTCAATCTTCGCCACCCTGACTAATCAATTTCCATTCTAGGTTGGATTACTTCCTGCCTACAACCATGAGCAAGTTCCATTTGCCTACAAGATGTTCAAACGTGATGACCCAGAAGGATGGAAAATGTCCAATGGATTCAAGCGAGCTTTCTGTACCGATGTTAAAATCGATTTTGTTGGCGTATTCGATACTGTAAACTCTGTTGGTGCGTTTTCCGTCCCTTTTCTTTTTCCATCCGCTCATATTCATTATTCAAACACAGGGATAATCCCCCGCGAACTCCCGTTTGCTAAAACCAACTACCTCATTCGTGTTTTCAGGCATGCTGTAGCATTAGACGAGCGTCGGGCCAAGTTCAAGGCTAACATGTGGGGTCGGGCTACGGAGGAAGAGGAAATGCTTGGCGCCGCTGGGAAACGAGGAATCTATATCCGAAAAAAGACATTGAGCGGGGTTAATATTTCCAGCTTTGTCAAAGGGTGGGAGGAGTTTGTTGACCGGGTGAAGGTGGACCATGGCAAGGACAAGGACGGGAAAGCGAAGGAAAAGCAGGCAGGCAAACAAGAGAAGACCACCGATGTGGTGGAGGAGAGAGCTGACCATGATGTCGAAAAGGATGAGGACGAAAAGAGTGGACATCATGAATCTATTCCGGATGTTAGCCACCACGGAGGGCAGGACTGCAGTACCCCGGAGGAACGAGAGCATGAGACTGATGTGAAAGGTTCGTTTGCTTGCTTGATCTCACCCTGTCGTTTATTTATTCTATTTAAAGAGGTCTGGTTTGCAGGCGCCCATTGCGATGTAGGCGGCGGCTCAGTCCTCAACGAGACAAAGAATCACCTCGCTCGTATTCCACTGCGCTGGATGGTCCGCGAATGCTTCCTTAACAACACCGGCATCCTCTTCCATTCCACCGAGTTGGCAGAAATTGGACTTAGCCCATGTTCACTCTGGCCTATTGTCAAAATTCCTACTCCCCTACCTCCCCTACCTACCTCCGAGTTGAAGCACGAGTTAGATCCAACAGACGGAACGTTGGTCGACAGTCCTCCTTCGACACCGCTTCCCGGAAACCCCCTCCTTCCACTCGCTCATTTGACTCTTGGATCGAATGAAGATGCGAACGATGCGATCACTCCGATCTACGATCAGCTCACGATCGCCAAGTGGTGGTGGATCTTGGAAGTTATGCCATTGCGACAGCGGTACCAGCGCCATGACAAAACGTGGAGGACCTGGTTCGAGTATGTTTATTTGTTTACTTTTGCCAATATTTTGTCGCTGATATACGTTTGCAGGATAAACATGGGGCGTTCTCGTAAAATCCACGGCCAGAAACGCTTCCCGACCTACGTCCATCGGTCTGTCCTGTACCGCATGCAAGAACTAGGATACGTCCCCCGAGCTGAACTCTTGGCGAATCCAAGCCCGATTTGGGTTGATTAATCAGACTTTTGTCAAACCCCAGCTTGAACGGAGGTTTCGCCATATACGCCCATACAATAAATCTCACACAATCTACGTTTTCGATCTCGCGCTTTGCACATTTTTCTTGGGTTTTCATGCACATGATTTTTTCTGGTTCTCGTCGATAATGATCTTTTCATGCATCTTACCTCACGCCTTTGACGCACAGAAACGGAGTCTGTCTGATGTAACTTATGCTTTTGTTCGTAATCATAGCCCAGTTTTGTTCAGTAAAAAAGAATTTGATTCTTTGATGGTCAGATTTCAAGGGCTCATTAGCATTTAGCCACCAAGAGGGAAAACCTAAACGCGTACAAGTGAAGTCGAATTTCATAAATTCTATCAAGTATAATATAGTTCCAATCGAATTCATCGCTAGTACTGATAGACGAAAAACTTCATTCAGAGCTGAACGACTGAAAGTGTACCAGCTGTATGCCAGGGACCCAAAGCCCCTTGCAAGATATCATAGATGCATTGGATGCTACAAGCAGGCACCATCGATCGGCGCAAAGACAATCACCAAATTAGAATCATCGACTTGAAATTAAACCCTGAACATCGAGGATAATCTACACTTATTCTTCAAACGCTTAAACAAACTTCGAGAACGCGAACCGTGTTCCCAAGGTTATATACAAATAAAAAGTTTACTTTGTAGCCTTCAGCTTGCATCATATCGCCCTTTTCTCAGCCCTGCGCAACACGCTTTTCAAATAAAATAAAGATCATTGCGTACCACACCAGTCAAAGCGTACAAACAACCCAAACCGGGAAACCGTGAATTCTATAGATAAATGCGCGCGAGAAAGATTACATGATGAATCGTAAAAACAGTACATTAACGAACCCGGAATCTATGAAGGTGCGTATTTGGACTTGCGTCGGACTTGGGCGCCGTATTTTCTAAGTATGAACGGGATGGGTATCACTGTCAATCGTGTCAGTAGTGCTCGAGTCCGTGTTGATAGATGAGAGACTTACTCGCAGCTGCGATCGCGCCCAATACCGTACTCGCGATCCTTGGATTGAGTTTTTCGTACATGCTCGTCGCAAACAGTGGGAAACCAGCTCCAAACGCTGATCGAACGACAGTTGAAATGGCCAGCGCGGATGCGGCGTACATGAGGTATGCGTCGATGATGTAGTTGAATAGCGAGAGGAAAAGGAGAACGATTGTAAACCCAGAGAGAGCACCCGAAAAAGCAGGGGCAAAATAGGAGATCGATGGGTAGGATGTCCATCTATGCATATAATTAGGCTAGTGGGTGGTTTCGGCTGAGAACAGAACATACCCGAACCAAAAGAAACTGATCGAGTACAAAGGAGCTGCTAGGAGAGCCATATCTAAGCGATACTCGGGTGGTACGGGTCGAGGAGCAAATTCGCGAATACGTCTCGTATATATCGGGTTGTAGTATACAAGGTACTACAACAAGGGACGTCAGATGCGATCAATGAGAGAGCGTGAGAGATGCTTACGACAACGACACCTCCAATTCCTCCACCAAATAACGGCAAGAACATCAAGCCCGAGGCGCCCGAGTTAAGATGGTGCCCCTGGGTGAAAACAATCGGGTAGGCGGCAAAGAGCAGGTAGACACAACCATAGATGAATGACATGTATAGTGTTACGGCAAAAAGCATAGGTTCTTGGAAAAACATGATAAATGGTCGTCCAAGGATATTTTCGATTCTGCGCAGAGACTTAGAAATAAAACGAGAAACACTTCGCATCGACATACCGCTTGGCCCAGTGAAGGTTCTCCCTTTCGATTGCGCTATAATATCGATCATCACCAGTAGACTTGCGTAGTTTTTCCGCGCGCTTCTTCAGAATGATAGGGCTGTTACCGAGGACATTGAAAGATACGCGAGACAAGTGAGCACAGGTTAGTTATGTCTCCACGTCGGTTCTAACCAAACTACTTACGCGTACGTCTCGGGAAGAGTAAATGCCAAGACAATGGTGCATATTCCCGCCTAGAAAAAGTTACTATGATTAGTACCATACGGGGTAACCAGAGTGTGGAGCGAGGGGTTCGAGCGCATGGTCAAGGTTACGTTTTCATATGCGTTCGATCAAACGAGATGAGATGGAACTGCGCTCGGCGCGCAGGGGTAGGTAAGGGATGCTGACTCACGAAAATGGATAGAACGCCAAACAACCAACGCCAGCTGACACCCGCGAGGCTCATGTAACCAGCAACGGTTGGACCCAATGCTGGACCTGCGAACGGAGCAAGAGTGAATATGGCGAGCGCCTTGCCGCGTGTATCTGCATCCCAACTATGGATTCAAAGTCAGAAAGGTAGATACCCGGCGCTGGTGTTTGTGAAACATACATGTCGGCGATGATAGCTCCAGAATTAGTAAGGGGACATGCGGCAAATGTCCCACCCAAGAACCTGAAGACGAGTATAGATGCGATATTTGGTGCGAGGGCGCCACCTATTTGAAAGCCTGTGTAGACAACAAAGCCGATGAGAAATATCGGACGGCGACCATAATTCTCGGATAGAGGACCCCATAGAAGAGGGCCAACACAATAACCAACGACGAAGAGACTGGGATGCAGTGAGTATTGATCGGACAAGGACATATGAAGGAAGCGGACCTGATAGTAAGAATAGCAACTATCAAAACGTGTTGTTAGTATCAGCCTAGATATATCCAACAGACGCCACACCTATTGTGGAGAGATTAAAGTCTCTAATCAATTGTCCTTCAATTCCAGAAGGTGCCGAACTCGCAAAAGTTCTGCAACGCCAGGTCAGATACCGAATTGAACAAGCTCATGCCGCAAGCAACTCACGCATTGAGTACAGCTACGCCTCCCAGCGCCGTAATATACCACCTGAACGTCCTGCTCCAGTTCTGCAAAGTCAAGGTTGGCAATTAACTTGGTGCATTTACGAGCTGTAACGTACTTTAGGGTTGGCAGGATCGTCTGGGCCATCCCACTGTACAAGGAATGGATCTCCTTTCTCGTCCTTTATCTCCTGTGCAGACTCTTCGCCTGGAGCAATGACCTCGCCAACATCTCCTGGATCGTTCTTGGATCGGTTGTCGTCGACGATGGTGGGTGCAGCTGACTCGACATCCGAGTGAGAGTTTCGGTCAGTCGACGAAGACATGGTGCGGGGAATCCGATATGTTTTCTCCTGGTCGACATGTCCTTTTCTATTTCCACATTCATCATTCAGGTGCTTCTCGGGCCGCGAAATCGCATCACATGCCGCTCGGCAACCCAAGCCGCTCGGCGCTTATCACACAGAGTCCAAAATTAGGTTCGTATCGCCACTGATCGACCTGACGAGTGCCAAGCTTGTGCGCGTGTCGTCAGACCGCTGGGGATGCACTGCGCTTGTGATGGACGGCTCAAAATATTCAGGAGCACATTTCGAGACCGGCCTTGGGACGAGGGTCGAGTAGGATACGAACAATCTGGAACTCACTTCCACTACGCCTCGACCTCTAATCTCCGCCACCTCCACATGATCCAGTCATATATATTGATTGTTCGTCACTGGCGAATAATTCGTCCCCACGCTCTCGGCCACCGATAATGACATGGGGGCCATGACATCAACTTGAAGATGTCGACCGGCAGCCCATCTGCAAACACATGGTCACGGTGCTCACAGGTGCCTGGACGGGTCCCTGAGTAATCGCCCGCGATAGATTATCCTACCATAGAAAATTGACATTACTAAAGGGAATATGACATGAGATTTATTGGTGTTTGCTGTCCTTTACAATTGAGCTCTTTTGAGGTGCAACCAGAAGAGATAGCCGCCCGCAATTCTGACAGGTCCTGAGAGGTTCGGACCGAGGCCTCCAACTCCTGAGAGTTAAAATTAGAAACAGGACCACACGAATACACGATGCATGTCCTGTGTTGCAGAGGCTCGGAGAAACCTCAGATATAGGGTACGGTCAGTGTCAGATCCCACGCTTGCAAGTATCCATACAATTGGTAAGTCATGCGTAAGCTACCGGGTTCCGCGATGACTTGCATGTTCCTCACATGCTGTAATCAATTTGTCATGTCTTCCGACGCTGAGTCAGAATGCAGCCCGACACGCGCCACTAAATGGCCATGTTGGGACATTCCGCTGGCTTCTTGAATCTTCTTTGCCGGACAGATGGTTGCAATATAGCGCTGAAGGATGAGGACGGAAACGAACGGTTGGACGAGAGCACGGCGCTTCCCTCTATTTCAGAAGAGCTAGGGTAATCCCATTCGCTCGCCACACGCTAGTTGCTCATGGGATAAACTTGACTTCGCAGTTTTTAGTCAATCCCCTTAGCTCTATGCCTATTGATGCATTCTTGTTGCAAGCTGATAGTTCTATAGCTTCAGTTAACCCAAACAATCCGAACTCGGAAGCATGCACGAGAGCTGCAGGTGCCTACTTGGGTGACTAATCATATGTATCTATCTTAATGTCTATAGTGCTTTTTTAATTGATTGACCAAATGCAGGTGTATCTTACATTGCAGGTTATAGTTACGTAAGGTACTTACAAGTCACATACGTCCCGTACCTGACATTGACTACACCCTAGCCTCCACCAGCCTCCACTCGTAAGGGTGAATAATCCAAGTTTTTCCCGCGGGATTTGAAAAGTGGCGACACGACGCATGAATACCACCTCCCCTAGCCATATAAAAGTGCGCGAGCACCGCACCCTCCAAGCATTCAGTCAAGCGTTCGATATCCTTTTCACTACTAACCTCATTACTCACCCGATATGTCTACTATCCCGACTACTGCTCAGGCGTGGCGCTTCCCTGTTGACCAAAAGAGTTGGAACGGCCACAAGAGCCTCGAGCTCCGCGAAGTTAAAATCACTCCTCCCAAGCAAGGAGAGGTTCTGGTGAAGCTACGCGCGGCTGCTCTTAACTACAGGTACGTCGCCCGAAACACTCAGTTGGCCAGCTTGCTAATCGAATTAACACTTATAGGGTATGCATGATCAAGTACACCCACGATTTCTTGACCTAATCTCGATTCTATAGGATATTCTTATTAGCAAGGGGCAATACCCTGGGCCATTATCTACCGGCCCTGACGGACAGGGGCTGATTCCGTCTTGCGACGGGCCGGAGAAGTAGTGGCTGTTGGCGAGGGTGTCACGCAGTGGAGGAAAGGAGACCGGGTCCATTCGTTGTTCTTTGAAACGTGGTTTGATGGTCCTATTCAAGTGCGTGGGATTTGCACATAGATTTAGCTGCTCGCTGACCCGACTATGTGTTACGGTAGGATGAGCACATGCCCTTTACAGTTGGCGGCGGTACCCCAGGATGCCTTGCTCAATACAGGTACAGCAAAACTATGATAGTCAATGCGCATACACTCACTATATCACATAGGGTGTTTGATGCCAAAGCTCTCCTCCCGATCCCAGCTCACCTTTCTTACGAAGAGGCTGCCACCATCCCATGTGCAGCATTGACCGCATGGCACTCGTTATTTGAAAAGCGACCCGTCACCAAAGATTCGACCGTGCTGGTACTTGGCAGCGGAGGAGTTTCCGTCTTTGGCGCGCAGCTTGCCAAGGCCGCGGGGGCACGGGTCATTGCTACTACTTCAAGCAAGGAGAAGGCGGCCAAGTATAAGGATTTGGGAGTTGACGATATCATCAACTACCGAGAGGTGCCTGAGTGGTCAAACAAGGTCAGAGAGTTGACTGAAGGTAAAGGTGTCGAGCACGTCCTTGAAGTTGGTGAGTTATAGTTTACATAAGTAATTTATTTGTAATGACACATCTGGTATTCACAGGCGGACAGGGCACCCTCATGCAATCCATCAAGTCTGCCAAACGCGAAGGCTTAGTACATGTTATCGGCGCCGTTGCGCAGGGTAACCCAGGTGGCGAAACCATCCAAGACCTGGCCATGACGTTGTTATTCGGACAGGCCTTGGTAAGTCGTTCAATTCGACTATTATATTCTGTGTGTTAAACAGCCTTTTTAGATCGCCGGAATCGTGGTCGGAAGCAAGGCAATGTGCGAGAGGTTGGACGCATTCATGGCTGAGCACAAGATTAAGCCAGTTATTGATCGTGTATTTGGTTGGACCGAGGTGGTCAATGCGTTGGACTACCAGCTCAGTGGTTCCCACTTTGGAAAAATCGTCGTCAAAATCGACTGAGTGCAGGTCAGCGCATTTGCGGTGGTACTTTCAACTCATAAGTGCTTGCCCTTTTGTTGTATAATCAAGTAGTGTCTGTCGTCTAGATATTTGAGATTGGTTCATTGTGCAACTCTCCTTCAGCTACAGTGCAGCCCGATTGCGGCTCTGGCTGGTTTCTGGTCGTGATTTCTACCCTATATGCGTAAATAAATGTCATGTGATATCAAAAGGGCTAAGTGATTGTCACCCGTAATTTTATAGGGTGAAGTAGTTGGTAATAGTAGCACATTGATTGAGAGCAACAAGATTCCCCTTGCTCTAGTTAGAAGCCTCAGATGGGCGCTACGGGGGATATCTCGAGTGATACTAGTTTAGTGTAATACACATTTACATATATATTGCAGATGTAGCGGAACTCGAACAGACCCAGGCCTCTTGGGTCAACGTAAGCATATGGTCGTTCTGCGACTTGGCCAGAGCCTGGAGCGAGTCGCGTGACTACCGCTTCACGGTACAAAATTAACGCGCTGAAAATAAGTATGCGTGTTCAACTAAGAATCGGGCTGAATTCAGGTTAATATGCGTTGGATTTACGGATCAAACCTATCTTGTTCTGATTCATGCTGAGAAAGGCATACTGGAGTTATAGGTTTCAGGCCATAGCATACTAAAAAAGCCTTCATTTTTCACCAAAATGTTCAAATTTCAGGATCTTATTACACCACGGTGATATAATCAGATTTCTTCGGCCTGTTGCAGAGCAGCACACACATCAAAACTGTTCGACGCCCAGTGCTTGGATGAATCACGAGGATAACCACCGGTACATGAAATCTCACACAAATGGGCTTAGAAGTGTGAAAGAAGTTTACAAAATATCGGGAGACAAAGCATACAACCGAACCACCATTAGATGAAACAACCCACCAAGACTGTTAAAACTGAACAGCACCAATTTAAAATATAAATCTGACTGAATCAAGGTTCATCAGAATCAAACAATGAAATCATAATACTGTTTCTACACAATAACAAAAGCAAGCAAGTGAGAAAGAGAGGTATCGTCAGGGGAAGAATCGTAAAGAAGCGCGGCAAGCGATCGTCATCGTCACATCAAAGTAATCAACCAAAACTAAAAGTCAAAATCAAGCGACAACACATCCACCGTTCGGGCACAACACATCCCAGAACCTTCGTCCTCCCTCGCGTGCAGCACTAGCAGGAGAAATCGCACCGAATCCTCGCAAAACACCCTTGATCGGTCCTCCGCGCCTCTGAACCTTGATGGTCAACTCTTTTTCGGGCTCGCCTTCTCCAGGGACGTCGTACCACCACCGCAAGACTTGTCCGTCGAGCTCCCATTTGCCCTCGGATACTTGGACGTCGAGAGCGAGCATGTCGGACTCGACGAGCGTGCCCATGATGCTTTGGGCCGAAAGCGGGATCGGGAGGGTGGTCGGGCTCGCGGCGGCAGAGGCGGAGGTGGCGGTTGGTTCGGACGAGGGAATGGGGAGAATGGGGATGAGGGTGTTGGTCGTGTCGGCTCGTTGTCGACGGAGCGTTGTCGTCGTTGCTCGTCGGCGCTTAACAGCAGGCGCGCTGTCGGCCGAAGATTTGCTATCTTGTCGCAGGTGTCCGACAACCGTCGAATCGTCGTCGTCTCGGTATCGAGGAGGTTCCTCGGTCACCTTGGGCAATCCAGGTGCATCTTCGCAGTTGGGTAGGGATTCGCCATCAAACGCCGAGTCGGCGGCATAATGGACGAGAGGAATGTAAATTTCAGTCGAGAGCTCTTCGTCGTCCTCGCCCAAGTCGGACAACGACGAACGAATGGGAGCCTTTCCGCCCCAGGCACGATCACTGCCCGTGACCTTGATCTTGAGCTCAAACGTCGCCTTTGCGATGTTAAAATCGATATACGTGGGCGTGCCAACGGTCGCAACCGGCCAGGGACGCGCAAGTGCTCCAATACCTCTGGCTCCAACAACCACAAAATCGTATAGTTTATCAGCCGAGATCCCAACGGGGCTCGCAGGATCCGGGCTTGCGCACGTGGGCTTGAGCGACATGTCCATCTGGGGTCGAGGCTGTTGCGCATCCGCTGGCCCAGCAGGACCACGGAGCGTGCCGAGTGTCGATTCACTCCGGTTCCGAGAGTCTTGATTTTCGCCGTTGAGCAAGTTGGCGGACGAGCTCTCGATCTGGAACTCTTGCGTGCCTCGATCTCGATTCGCATCGTCCATGCTCCACAGGGCCAAGTCTTCCAGGTTCCAGCCATCGCCCCACGTGTGAGTGTTGTCTGGGGCGTAGGTCCAGAGAGTCCAGTTGATGACGTTGTTACCGTCCGCACCGTTCAAGCTACAGTCGAGCGCACGAGTCTGGTCGGTATAGTCGCCGACGTACTTGCTGTTCCCATCGAGTCCATAAGACCTTTTAGCATCCATATCAAACGGAACGCCGATTTCGCCAATCAGCGTTGGGTACTGGCCCAGAATCTCGAGTGCGTCGGATTTGAGCATGCCTAATTGGTCACGTAGCGAATTTCGGATCGCGCGTTCGCCGATTCGAAGGGCACCCAGAACTGAGGAATATTTGCCTCGTAGCAAGCCAAGGGCATCGGCATTGAACCAATTCCAGTGTCGCGTCATCAGCTATGGTAAACTTTAGTTAAGATGACACACAATATTACGCAACAATACTCACGGTCAGGCCGTCATAGTAATGCGAACTGTAGGCTCCTCGGCCACAGAGATCCTCGTCTTCGAGTGGGGGAGGCTGTACAAACACCGGCGGCTGGACAAAAAAGATGGACTCGGGATGAGATGGTCGAATACGGGCAATGTAGTCCCTGAAATGGGGCCGCCAGTAGTCGGCAACAAAGACAACATGGCGAGATGGATCGAAGGGGGGTCTTTCGAAATAGTCGGGCTTGAGAATGGGTATGTCGCCTGATTTGGTATCCGTGACGTCCGGGCCGGCCCATACGCCGTGAAGAGCCCAGATGCATTTCCCGAGTGGCCACGATGCGGCACGTCTCCAACCCCACCGCTTGTGGATGCGATCGCCAGTACCGTCGCCCACATCTTCTTCAGTGTCCGGGTTTGCCCAGATGGTCCGGCCGGCAGGGTCAATGGTCACATAGCCGTCTCGCTTGGGACCTAGAGCGCCAAACGCCCAGTTTTCGACAGTTTGGGCTATTCCGCTGGCGAGCCGAATACCTTGGGCTGGGGTCGGACACGTTGTTTTCTTGAGAGACTGGTGGGGAGGGATGACGTTCAAGTCATGCAGACCCAAATACCCCTCGCCTGGTTCGTTGATACTATCCCAGCCGATGATACAAGAGTCATAAAGGTCGCCTGCATCGCGAATGGCATCGGCAAGCACACCACATGCATTGATATAATGTCGCTGGAGCCAGTCTTGAATGTTTACGCCATCAATTACACATCGTGGAGCGTAGTCTCGGCCAGCGAAAAACAGGGTCCAGATGGTTTGCGAGGCGAAGCGGGCATAGTTGGTGCTCCATACCATGGCAGGGAACGCGGAGGGATCCGGTTGTTCGAAATGGAGGAGGGCGGCATGGGTTGCCGTGATGTGTCGGGGGTTGAGGCCGCAGGCGGGCAGTGTCCAAAAGGGAGCACCAGATCCACCGGTAAAGCGAGACCACTTGGCATGGTCGGTCAATACTAGGAGGCCACTGGGCGGATAGTACTTACGACGTCCTGGTGTGGGTCCATGAAAACACGGAAACCAAAGTCTTTGCATCGTCGTAATACTCGGATCGTATATTGTATGTATTCATAGTCGTATTTGCCTCTGTAGAACATGAGCTTCGTCAATTATATGTATATGACGCACGTACGGTCCCTCATGCTCTAGAGCCTCCCAGGTAAAGATAAATCGAAGACAGTTGAATCCCCAGGCGCGTAGTCGGGCGAGGTGGATATCCGCGGAACCATCGTCGAGATTGAGTGGACGGCCGACAAAGGACTCTCCACCAGCTTCGGCAACATCCCAACATCTTGGTACTGGGTAGGTCTGTCCACCGGCGCTTTCGTCGACCCCGCCAAGTTAACGCCGCGGAGAAGTATCACTCGGCCCGCAGCATCGACAAATTGACCGGCAGTAGTATGGATATAGTGTTCGGGAACAGGATTCAACGTCGCAGGGGACGTGCGAGGAACAGTGGGCATGGTGGTCGTGAGAGAGCGAATCGCGCCGCGAGCCAGAGTCGTTCGATCATGTGGAGTGATGAGCTCAGCTGACGTAATTGTCCGTGCCTTTAAACTGTCTCATTCCTGGCATAATATTTGATCCCGTTATTAATTACATTCGATCATCTTCCGCTGTCTTCACTCTTTCAGCTCCCAGCTCACCCCACAACCACACCCTTTGCCAGTCGCCTGCGGGTTGTTTTGGACCCGGAACGAGCTCCCAATCAGTTCAGTTGCAAAATCAATCGTCGAGCCCTGGTCGCATCTCGCACAATTACCAACCCATCTATTCCCATTCGTCTGTGCTTACCTTGAGCAGAGACAACGAAATCGGATCCACCACCACACCTACCCTTCCGGGCGTAGTTGGAGGCCTCACGAAATGGCTACACATCGTACGATTCAGCTCCAACACAGACACGGACCAAAATAGCAAAAAGAAAACCCGGCTCACTAATCACTCGGCTGACGCTTCGAGGTTAATTCAAGCTTGTACTGGTATCCGTGGCACCCTCCCGACTCGACCAATACACGCAGCGATACATCTTCGTCTTGTTCTCGAACCGAAATGTTGCGCAGTTGCTGCTCGCGTGGCGTCATTTCGCACATCGGTGAGATGGGGTTTGACTGCCCGGACTTACCTCGGCTGCCGCGTCTGTGATATTCAATTTCGCCTCTTCGGCTGGGAGCAACTCTGAATCACTGAACTCTTCGTCGGCCTCGATGTCGGCTTGCGTGGGTGCATGCGCGAGCACAGCAGGCGACCGACAAGGCCGTGTCCAGCCAAAGTGGCGCAGGCTATTCTGGGACGGTGGTGCTACGGCGCGGGGTATTATTCTCGGAATAGCTGTATATGAGTAAACTGAGAATCGAGAGCAGACCGCCACTGTGCGCGAGAACATCGTGGTTGAGGCTGATTAATTTAGACGAAAGCGGGGTCTCACGTGATCTGCTCCTTTAGCGCTGGGATGACAACCAGGGAGCGTCATGGCTGTCAATTAGCCGTGACCGCCATGGTGCCCCGCTGCACTGGATACTACGACACAGTTTAGTGGCAGTAAAATCCTGCTATTTATTCAAGGCATTTGCGCCGACGCTTATATCGCCGCATATTGACAGCATGTAGTTGGTTTGAGAGGCGTGGAGCACGAGTCCGTACTTTATGAGAATGATCATTGTGAAGCCATCTACTTAAGTCACATTATGAACCACTAAACAAAAACATAATCTAACAACATTAGAGAGTCATTCGTAGTATAATGAGGTCCTAATCGTATAATACGAAATAAGAATAATTGCAAAATCAATACCTTGGATAGAATTAGTTATCGGTAATACTGACTGAAACGTCTCGAGAGACTCTTTACAATACCCGGTCCTCCAGCCTCGGTGTCCATGCCTTCCCGATCCAAGACAACCTTCCACCCCTCACCCTTTGGCTCAATTCGCATCATCCGCTGCGACTTCTTTTCCGAGCCATCTGGATGAGAAACCTCGGTAGTATCAAGATCAAAAGCGACCATCCCCGTATCCGAAAGAAGCGGATATTCCGATTTCGATTGTAGCCATATGAAAATGACACCGGAAACCGTGATCGAAAGCTGCAGCGCTAACCATGCATACACTCGTAATTGATTTACTTCAGCCCTAAGTGTCGGAACGGCAGGCATATTCTGAGCTCAGACTCGCGCCGTCGTCACGACTGATGTCAGCCCAAGCGTTCCATAGTGCCGAATATAACCGATTGCAGAGCGCTATAAGATAGTTATCACACTCTGTTCTGGGTTTGGGAGAGAGCCCTTGACTGGGTTACAGTGGGAAAGTACTTCGGCATATCTCGCAGTGCAACAGACCGGTAGCCCGGGGCCGTATTATTCTCCCATGAGTCTGGCGGCTCGAGCACGGTTTCGTTCTGTACTGTAGAATAAGGGTGACCCGACAATCCCTACAGGTACCAGACGCTGCATCAAACTTCACTTTAGCAATAGAATAGCACCCATTCAATCCCAGTCGACCCAGCGAAAAGTGAGGAATCGTGATGTTTCCAGGCACGAGGATTTTTGTCGCGTTGCAGCGGTCTAGGTCATAGCTGATCTGTTTAGCTACGTTAAATACCAGAAACCAAGGAGAGGGTATGATACGGTTTTCAGAGTATTTCGTCGTGTTAAGAATCATGGCTGTAGAATGGGGTTGGCCCATTTGAAATATCAAGTCTGGGAATCTAGTTGAGTTTTTTAGCATAGCCTCGAGCTCCTGCATTTGATCATCTGGCATTTCTGGTTTCCATTCAATGCTAGTAACTGCAAAGTAAGGTATTGTCACGTTCTTGAGTGTACTACCAACGCTCAACTGAGCGGCCTGGGACCACTCGTTTATATATCCTCTGTTGAATTTCCTGGTTCCAGGCCCTATTTAATGTAGTGATGAACGAGGAATGGAGCGTAGATAGATACTCTGGATATGCACTATTCATGTATGTTATGATTGGTAAACCGCCGGTGATGTGCACGGATGGGCCAAAATCGAGAACTAATGTTCGGTTGCTTGGTACCCAGGATACGGCGCCCGTCAAGAGTGGAGCCGAGGGTTGAGAAATTAAAGTAAAGAATAAGATTGCTGCTGATATTAGATGTTGGGGACGCCTAATATGTGCGATAGGGGAAAGAAATCCATAATTAGAGATCCAATTGATGTCGCGGCGACGCAGACTATGTCTTTCCATGAGCATAATATGACTTGCCAGCACAGTTGACCAGTCCAGGCGGTTGCCACCCAGCGAAGTATCACAACCGAGCCGGAAAGGATAGTGTTGATATCAGATTGGAGCAAGTTGTATCGTCCCAATAGGTTGGCATCCACTGTTCCGTCAGCCAGTTTTACTTCAGGCTGCCTTTGAAAATAAAAGTGGCGCCCATGAAGATACAATAAGGTCGTTGTGGATATAGCATGGAGCCAAGAAATGAAAGATTAAAGGTAATGTAGTTAGCTTAGTTTCTAAACCACGTTACGACCGAGAGGTTGTTTGCCAGTAGCAGAAGCCCGCAATTTTGTGGGAGCAGTAACTCGGAGCTTTGGGCAGGTTCTGGCCTGGAGCTGGATTCGAAGTTAAGCCTAGTGGCCATTGAAAAGGCTCGGCCAAGTAGTGTGATGATCGCATAATAGTGCTAAAAAGCCAGTGGTGATGAGCAGAGGGATGGAGAAACTACTCTATCGCAACCCTGGGTTGAAAAGGGTATCCGAAGCGTAATGGAACGATAAGGAGAACGTGAGACTCTGTATACGTCCAACTCCACGTTATATATCTTAGCCCCTATCATGAGAAGCTTTGTCAAAAATTGCATGCATATGATCGGACTGAAAAAAAAAGGTTCCCCGAATGAGCGGTGCTTCCCAATAGTGGCAGTGGCACACTGGATAGCGCGACACTTGAAGGATTCAATGAGCGCACACAGCCATTATTCGCAAGTGGATTGTGGCTTCTAGGAGACAGTTTTAGTGTGCATGCATGTGCTTCTGTCCAAACTGTTACAAGGAGATCCAAGGCGAATCAGTTAGGACAGGGAGTATCGAGGCAGGATTGATGTAGCAAGAAGTACATTAGCAGCAATCATAAATGCTCAGCGACTTGGGATGAATTACGGAAAGAGCGACCACTGCGCCAGTACTGGGGATCAATATACAAAGCCATATGCACGTTGGATCAACTTCGTCATTACGTAAGATTAACGTAGCTTAGTGAACGAGGGTGTATCAAATCTCAACGTGCACGCGACATGCAGGTTTCGGATGGGAGCTTTAGGGCCAGAGTATCGTGGCTAAAAGGGGTAAGCATTCAATTTAAAGTATGCTACCAAATGTGGTCTACAAGCCCAAATTGTAGCTTTCTTTCAGCTCATTGCCCACTGCATATTGCCAGGCTAAGTTATCTTATTCCTGAGGTAGTGCATCTGCAATGCGATACAGCTAGTGGTCTGTGAAGAATAATTTTAGCCGCATCTTGGAATAAGATTCGTTGGTTCAACTTTTACTGAAAGTCACCTATTGCCGAGGAGCTCAAGATGTACGCACCAATAGAGTATGTGAACCCAAGCTAGCCCTTATGCTATTGATAAACTTACTGTGAGGCCTGTACAGTCGGGACCCTTCACCTGCAGATTCTTGACTTGCAGAGTTTGTAATGAAAAGCTGCATGTTGCACCAATTTACTGTTGATTCGTAGGCTAGGCTATTGTCTTCCCATACTGCAGGCCAAGAGTCCTGACTGTAATAAAAGCGCTCATCGGGACAGCATTTGCGATCCTGCCCGGGGCAACGAAAAGTTTCGTCGCATATGAGCTTGAATACAAGGATCAGAGCATGCATGTAACAGCTAAGTTTCCCTAAGCTGGACTACCAACCGAGCGATCACGCTTCAAACAGAGGTAGATACTGTTAGTCTGATTTAACGTGTAGATCAGATACAGAATCGCTCCATATTGATGCTTACTAGTTGTTAAGCTAAGCTATAATAGCTTCAAGATGAATATGAAACGTGAATACTCGGGATCGGAAAGATCCTTTGGACCGAGCGATCACGCTTCAAACAGAGGTAGATACTGTTAGTCTGATTTAACGTGTAGATCAGATACAGAATCGCTCCATATTGATGCTTACTAGTTGTTAAGCTAAGCTATAATAGCTTCAAGATGATATGAAAACGTGAATACTCGGGATCGGAAAGATCCTTTGGAGCTCGTGAGGTCACGGCTCTCATGAAAAAACTAGAACCTCGTTGCAATTATATAGTTTAAGCTTTTTGGAAGCCACGGTGTCATGAATTTCGGTGAATTTTGCGGAGTTGGAAAACTGGTGTGCTCAGATTGGGTAAGCGAAAGCTTGATGGGACTGAACAAACGTGTATAAGGCATGTACCAAGCGCTTACTTATTAGTACCTTCAAAACAACCACCTCGCCATAAATCAATACTCAAGTTCGTAGAGCTATTATGTACCCGATGGTACGACAGGTCCCTCGGCCACTCAGAAGGGGAAATTTAGATTGGACAACATCGGGACGGTTTCTGGACATTCCTCAAGCACAAATGTGGGGACCGAAGCCCCCAAAAAGGTAGCTTCTCTTGCCTCATTCTATACAGATTGGTTCACCCATAGCGCTATTCATAGGCTAAGAAGGTAACTGGTATGGATCAACCACAATCTCCATCGGAAGAAGGAGGACCTCGGCCTCAAGTAAAGAAGAAGGTTCTGCGTAGTAAAGTAAGCGCCTCATAAGCCACACTTCTTGATTGGTGAATCTCATTATTTTAGGGCAAAGTACGTCTGGTAGCGCCAGTGGACCCTCTAGAACTCTTGGAGCCTGATGAAGAGGGCACTGAAATGGGCAAAGAGGCAAGGGTATGGAAGATATACGTGAAGGAAGCAGACAAATGGGATGCAGAGCTGATCGATGGATGGAATAGGTGAGCTGAAACTTCGTGTCTATCAGGACTAGCTGATGGGGCATGACTAGGTCACTGGACATGATATTAGGCACGTAGCTATAACTTGATGTATTTCTTTTCTAAAGTGAGCTTACATCCGTTTGTTTTTTCATAGTTTGTAGGTAAAGACAGTCGTGGCTCAGAGGTTATGATACTTATGCATATCATCCACTGCATTTTGCCAGGCGGCGCTGTTCTCGGCTATCTCTTCGGCGTAAGTAGTTAATCTCGAACAACTATCCTCGGGGCGATACAAATAGGTATTGACTAGCGAACTGGAATAGATTTATAATTGAAAGTTCGAAGATGCTGACGCAGGATTCCAATGCTATTACAGTCAATGCACTATTTACAATCTCCCAGAGCCTGGCTGCCATCGCCAACAACGTCCCGGGGAACACTTCTACTTTAGCATCAACCGCTTCAAACTTGGAGTCTAGCCCTGGCTCACCAAAACATGCGGTAATAATCAATACCCTTTGGTACTTCTCTCTCAGCCTAAGCGTTGCGACTTCACTCCTTTCCATGCTTGCCAAGGACTGGTGCTACTCGGAGCTAACCGAACCGGGCATCCATGGGATCAAGCCCTTCGAAGACAGAGAAAGGGACGATGATCGAACAATGGAAAATGCAAGAGCTAATCAACGTCCTACCATTCCTTATCCATTCTTCCCTCCGTAAGCATGTATCTCTTTACTCCTAGTCACGGTCTGATGTTGCGTCTGGCCTTGATGTCTAGTACTTTTTGCTATTGGTCTATGCATCTACGTCTGGGACTTGAATCAAACAGTCGCAATCCCCGTCATTTGCGTCACTTGTATAGCTTCGGCATTTTACATCTGGTCAAGTCTCATGGCAAGCGTCGTAAAACTATTTCCTTATACCACAATTCTCTCGAGAATCGTGCAGTCCGAGTACAGCACAAGTACAAGGATGCAAAGAAGCACGGCAAGGCGTTCATTTCAAGCATGATAGATGTCATATCTTCTGCTGCTTCTGGGGTGCTTATACGCGCTTTGTTGGGTGCTTACCGCAATCCTTTACATACTTCGTCTCCCAGTGACGGCCGTATACCATATTTGGCACAATTTTCTTTGGAGAAAACCTGGGGATACCAACCACCTCAAGTCGTACCTAGAAAATGTGAAGAAACTCGTGTCCGGTGGTATTCATCCCAAACTCCATAAATGGCTCACAAGCGCCCGCCAGAACGTATCAGAATTTTCTCGCCCATGGGCGCCACGTGAGAGTGATCACGACCACGTTGCTAGCTTAGCGCTTCGGTGGCTCATACAAAACTGCGAAAATGCTTCTTCCGTAGACGCAGCACTCCAGGCAATCGCGGGGGCCAGTGCAAGAATACCAAAAGAGCCGCTAGAGGCATGTCGTGCAGCGTTACAGATTGTGCGACGCCTAGCTTCCGATCCGGATACTGAAGAAGCAGAGCGTAATAACAAGCTATATGCCGAGCTCTTACGATCCTAGGTTCAGGCCCCAGACCAGGCAAAGGAGCCAGGGGGATAAAAGAAAACACCTCTAGCGCTGATGTATTTCTCCGTAACTTCCAACCAGAACACGAACGGTGAGAGCTGTTATAGTGTCTTCGAAATAGATTCTGACCGCTTTTCAACCCTAATTTTAGGCAGATCGATGAGCTAATTACTTCCACCGACTTCTCGCCAACTCCATATAACCTTGAAGCGCTTTATCTGGGAAGCACTGCTGCGTCGATCAGCTCCCGTCTGCTCAAAGGGGACGACTCAGATGCCTCTGATACATTCGCAAAATTGATTAGTCTTCTCCTCGATCACATAGAATCCAGTGTCAGACAACTGAACTCAGCTGCCTTGCGATCCCTGACAAATACCACAGTCATGCTTGCGTCGTGCTCCCCCACGTCATTGTTCAGTCCTGCCGACACTGATAGGTGTATCCGCAGCTGCCTTGATCTTATATCCTCCAACCCAGGAGCCCTCAGATAGAAAGCGTGCTGGATGCATCTACAGCGTTTCTCGTATGTCTATCACTCCATAGTCTTCCAGCAATCGAGGAGACCGAACAATCTCTCTGTATTACCACTGGCACTCGGGTCGAACGTGCGACATTATTTCTCACCGATCAACACTCACAGAGACAACCCGCCAAATCAGCGTTTTATCATGTCGCAATGGCAGAGATGCTATTTAGCTGGAACTCACACGAAGATAGCAAAATGGCACAGGATATAGCAGATAAAAGAGAGCAACTCAGTATGGCTTACCTTCGCGAGGGGCTCAAGATACAGCTGCCTACATCAGAGAGACAGCGTGCTGCAGAAATTAGGAATCAGCAACTCGCGATTTCCGAGTTTCTCGTAGCCGTAGATCGAGTCTGCAAGTTGACGGCTCATTCCGAAGATTGCGCTTCGAGCAACGTCGTGAATTTATCGCCACCGGTATACTGGCTCTTCGTATGGGCCACTTGCCTGACTCGGCTTGACGCGGATCGAGCCATAACCGATAAGTTGCTACCAAGCATGGCATTTCCCGTATTGAGTGTAGAGTTTGCGACTATTGTAGATGAGGTTATGCCCATGCTATGGGCGACCTACAACGACCAAAACCTCGGGTTCGAAGGCTCATCTCAGTCATGGCGGTTTCCACCACCGATTGTGGCAGGTTGAAGGTGCAAATTCAGAGTGGCTACTGTCCAGACCAAAGCACTTGCAGCTATGCAACTATGGATTTTGTTATGCCTTGCCGAAGGCTCATCGGACGAACAGACAAGGCTTAGAAATATTATAGAGCGCCAAACTAAACGAGATCTTGGAAACCAAAGAATTGTCGAATTCAAACAAGAAGTTGAAAACAAGATAATCGCCGATTACCGAAAAGGCCATAACATCAAGGTGTACTCAGCTCGAATCATCAAGTGCATAATTGAGGATCGTAAAGGGCAACCCAGGGATGAGGGGAGCCGATTGACAACCGTAAATATATCGGAACCTGATTTAGTCCTATCTCGTCGAGTCAATCAAGAGCTACGCAATGTCCCGCTCGCTCTCCAAGGCCTAGCGTCATTCGCAGAAAGGCATAGAATCACACAGCAGGGCTATCCCTCAAGCAGTCAGGATCTCCACAAGGGAGGTTTTCATCACTGGAAGAAAGCTACGAGCTTGCTGGCCGGGTTCCGCAAAAATTCAGTCGGAACTTATGGGAGAACCGGAGCAAATGACAGAGGATGACAAGCATAATGATGATCACGTAGCGATATCTATGATCCCTGCTGAGCCTTTCTCGACTGGGGGCCGCCTTCCAAAAGGTGATCATTTTTTTTACGCAATCTTAGTACTGGCGCCATGAACTCTGTGATTATGTGAATGTTTGATTGGTGTCGGAATCATTTATACGTTGTTTTGTCTTGTTTCCAACATCCGGTGCACGAATTGATTTCTTTATACCAACTTTCGCCCTCAAAATTGTTGCTAAGTCTCGTAAATGGAGACATGTCGAACCCAAATCCTTTAGATTCAACGTTCTGCTCAACCATTCCCCAGGACCTAGTATTACACTTTAGCATCGAGTCTTTGTTCTTTTGGTTTAGCACTCCTGGGACTCAGACTCCGCGTATTGTTGCAGATGACACTGGTACCGCGCCACTGAGCAAACTCGGGTGGGCGGCCGGCGCGGTACCAATCAAAGATTCGAGGATTCAGTAAGAAATAACCTTGCGGTATTAGTCGAAACCCTACCAGTCATTCAGGTCAAAAGTTTCCGGATATTTTCATGGACTGTTTTTGGTACATCTCGCCAGAAAATCCGTTTCCTTCGGAAATCTAGTAGACTTATACAGTCGTCTCTCCTCCTATTCTCTTTTGATCCATGCTCGCGTTTCGGTTTTTTTATGACAGATTGACATGGGATTTCATACGGACGCTTTCTACTGACTTCAAAGAAAACTATCGTAAGTCATTGACTGAGTGCGCCCTTGACCTTGAGATGCAAGATGTAAATAATCCCTACAAGGTAAACCGGTCACATTCAATGCGCATAGTTGACCGAAAGAGGAACAAAATCTCTGGTACCACCATCCGGAATTGCTGGCGTTGTGATTACATCTTTCTGTACACAATTACGAAGAGGAACTATGGGCCATGTTCGTCCAGGCCAAGCTCTGGACTCCGGTGTTTTGTTTTATTTTGACTTAGTTTTGTCGCTCTCTTTATATATGACTTCTTATTCAAGCTATTTCATTCAATTTGTTCACGCGTTTTCAGCCTTTACTTCCTTGGTGAATATATCTATGCTATCTGAAAGCGCGAAAGCGATTGATAACTAAGCGGGCGACCAAGCTAGAAGCAGCCCGCAATTCCGTGAGAATACCCTGTTAATGGGAGCCCATCGACAAGCATGGAAGGAGAGACGACTGTATCTCACGGTGGCGCCTCCTTCCTGATTGTATATGCACAGTGTGCACGGTGAACCCCAAAAGTGCGGAAAATCCGCATGACGTCCAGATTTTGCCAGACATCCGCACCTAAATCGCAGAATCCGTACCTCGACGACACACAGGGGTGAGTTGAGGATGCGGATTCGTGGGAAAACTGGTCGGATTTTGCCAACACTCCGCATATAACGCGCGATTTTTCACGTTCAGAAAATCCGCACTTTTGGGGTCCACCGTGGTGTCGAGCGATCGTGTGAGCGAATGATAGTAGCAATTCTGTAATGTGTGTAGATGTGTGGGCGAGTGGGACTCACAGAAATGAGGGGCGAAAACTAATGACTGCGCGGGCATATGAGACTCGCACTGCGTTGTATGCAGGAAACGCGGAAGGCATGTAGGCGCCGTAGTGGGGCGTTGACACTATAAACGATGTGAAAAAAGTTACATTGATCAAGACGCGCTGACCAACCCAGCCCAACATAAGTTTTACCAGCTCCTGGTGCTTCGTGGCAAAACATCACTTCGATACACCTAAATTCTCAATTGCAAGAGTAGGAAGTTGGTGCTTAGGCAATTATTTCCTATGTCGGGAAATCGAAGACCCCATAATTTAGGGGATTTCTCCAGCTATATTTTGGATATCTTACCGCAAGATTGTAAGCTTGAAAGAGAAGAGCAAATGCACTTGGTTCGGACTAATTGACCCTGAACTCGAGCCTGGTATGATGAGTTCAAAAACTAGGTGATAACAAATTATTACTGATGCACAGGTCCCCCAGTGTTCAATCTTCATTTACAATTCGATACAAAACATATGAGATAAATTGAAGCCTACCCGAGGACTCCCATCCGGGGGCCATCGCCCTCCCATCAGAGTATAACAGTTGAGTTCAAAAGGTCGTCCTGTTATGTCCGTGTAGTAGAAACTTCGGCTTCAGGAGAGGGAATACGACTTTATACCTTGCTTCCTTGTGTATCATCGGGAAGAGAGCTCCATAGCTATTGGGGTGGCTTGGTGAGTATATCAGATCTGGGGAGGACTAAAACTCACCTGGACGAACTGAGGATTAGGTCCGCTTTTCAAATTCCAAATGCTGGCTTTTTGAATGTTAGTGATTTCAGAGCTATTTTGGTGAATCAGAAACTCTTGAAAAATAGAGTGAGAATGAAAACCCTCACCTGACTTGTTCGTATAGTCTCCTGTAAGTGAATTCTTTAGACCAGTTGGGACTATTCCTGAATTTACGACAATTGGCAATAAATGACTGAAAGTCCTGGTTAATAAAAAAAAATGGCACAGAAGAGCGACTGACTGCGGTGAATGTTCCGCCAAAGGCTGTGTCCCAGGACTCCTGTCGCGAATGGGCAGCAGTCCAACATCGCTACCAAGGATGTGAGAGTAAATGTAAGTTACTTTGGCCCGCAAGATTACTATGAAATCCTCACCACAACATAGGGTTTGGTATGGTCCATTTGTTTCTCCCTGTCAGGAAGTACTTCATGCAAAGTTACGTCAGCGCCGCCAATTCCGACCGCGCCAAGTAGTTTCGAGAAGAATCTGGGCCCTGAAGTTACAGTCTTGGAATCGCCTTCCGATCCCCCCTTTGATTCCTCACTTTTCAGAATGCCTACGATACCAATCAAATGTTCATAGATTAGTACATAATATTGAAGGGTGGACCAGAAAGAATGTACTGAGTTCCGCCTGTTGAATTACATCGCCTTCGCGGGACCACCCATGGGTTGAGGGAATCTGGGAGCTCTCATCTATGGCCCTGAAACCAGCGCCTTCAACCTTGTGCGCAAGTCTAATGGTATGAATGGCCGGTGTCATTATCGCAATGTATAGCCAAATGGAGGTGGGAAAACCCACTGAGCATTCTGCCGCTTTCACAGCACTATGCACGGCGGAGGTTAGCGTTCAGATTTTCCATCTAAGCTTGAGGGCTCACATCCAGTACACACTACAAAGAAATTATGAGCAGTAACCATTTAACACATAGGGGTAGCCTACGGTCATGATAGATCCCTCGGGGAGTCTTGATAGATGTTCATTCAATGCCTTTGGGGAATTGAGGCTTCTGGCTTAGGATGGATGGTGATTGCACCTGCCTTGTCAAATATCAAGCAGTTCGAGTCTTCCATTTTGGGGTTCACGTCGTTGCTTCCTGTAACAATTCCTGGCCAACATACTATGTGAGTACACAATAATAGCTCCGTCTCTATGACCAACCCTGCTTATAGTACTCTAAATCCTGCAGAAGCACCTTTATTTCGGTAATTCTTCCTGCAGTGATTTGGGAGGGAGTTCTTTCAGTGTCACCCTTCCTGGGCTCAACCTTAGGATCCCACGAGTCCTCTCCCCACTTATCTATCCCTGGACGACGAAGCTGTTTCCCGTCCTTGTCGTTCGAGAGGAAATGTCCACCATGTCCACTATCTTTAGGCAATTAACATCAGGGTGAGGCTTTGGGCGTGTTCATGTAAAACCTACAATGCATGAAACGATAATCGCCAGAACGTACGTTGCTGGTTAGCCATTCAAGGCTTTTTAGCTAGGTACCGATAATAATATTAGCAAGGGATACTATGACGCCCAACAAACTTTAATTTGATTTACAATGTTATCTTTCGTTGGAAACGAACCCGATTTGGGATCAACTCCGGAAACATCACATAGGATTCGAATATTCTCTGGTCTGTAATCAAAAACGTCAACTAGCGCCTAGATATTAGCTACATTTCACACATCCAAATTATATCTAGGTCTCCCAAGCATATTATATACCGCATATGTATCGAAGGGAGGCCCATCCAAGATACCCCAGCGAAATTCCTTGTATTGCGCCGAGATCTTTATTCAAATGATATGTGGTAGGCAACTCTACACCTAAAAACGAGACTTTACACTCACAAGAAGGGCTCTACGTTCCACTGAATCAGGGGGAGCAGAGTTTCCGGTGTGTATATTATCCCCAAGTTGGACTGCCTTTAGAAGGTTTGCTTCCATGATGGTCCTTTCGGGGTGAGAGCTACCCCGATCGTTAGTGGCACTTGCAATGTGCCGGGGGATGATGATAACACCACTTTGATTATCTGTAGGAATAACGCTCATATTAAGAACTAAAGGATGGGGGAGGAGGTAGTCTTAGGTGCAATGTCAAATCGAGAGCCTGTTTCGATGTGTTCAAATACTCCAGCAGTATTGGGTGCACGTTCCTATCTCTTCTATGGCAAGAGAACTTGAGATTAATGGAGTGTTCAGGAGACTCTTCCGCCGATAAATGATGGCCATAGCCTCTCACTGGATGGCATTCGTTTATGTAGCTACTTGGGGCCGAAGAATGCTATCAAGCGACTAGGATATAAGGGGCTGACCCGTATAGGCGCAATCAGTTCAGATTTTTCACAGAACATTTCGACGTGCTCCAGGAATACATCGGAGAGGTATAATATTCTCAGAAGCACTGCTTCGGCTTGAAGAGTCTACGGTAGTTCCCGTATAAAATTATGTTAACATTTGAATGGATAATGAGTGATTGTGATCGCTTCGCGATCGAAGCGAATTAGGCTGGATTTAAATTTCGAATTTCTCTAAGGAGAAGTTATCCTTCTCGGCCCATGATTTCATGGATCGCATGAATGTAGTGCAGACTGCCCAGACCATTGGTTTGGTTTAACAACCGGGTTCTCCTACAATATCGATCATCTGACTGAAGACGGGCTAAGCTCCGTTTTTTCACCCGCACCCGCATTATTTCGGTTTATTAAGTTAAGTAGTACCATCTGGAACACCAAACATTGGGGCGAGAAAGAATCTACAGGAATGGCGACAATTGATTGATAGAAGCACGGGCGATATATGTATATAAGGCAAAGGAAACCCAATACGCAATGGTAAACCGGAACAAGGGAGAGGGCGTCGATTTCCGGAAAAATAGAGACGCATGAAGTTAGACGGGAGAAGACAAAGCAGCCAACTGACGCGTAGAGCTACGCGTAAGTGGAAGCAATAGCCTGAAGCATTTGTTTGAGTATCGTGTTTTCGGTGATTATTCTACATGTGCTGTATCGAGAACAGGATCGAAGGACATCTTCCGAGTGTCTCCCCTTCGCTCATGTATTTTCCCTTCCTACCTAAGAATAGCCTCCCTGCGGCTGTTGTTCTCCTAATTACAACACTATTTCATGGGCCAAAGCAGAGAGGGGGAGTGAAGGGAGAAGTGTTAAAAATGTAATACTCAAGCTTAAGTATCAAGCAACTCGTACGCACTTGATTGAAGATCAGGCGACGCTGAGAGGACTTTTGCGATGGACATCGATTTGAGTGACCTCTTGGGCTGGGATATACACCTGAAGTGAAACGCTAGGGTGTTGACTATGGTCCATGAATCAATCGCGTAGTTGGTTTGAGAAAATGATATAGATGTACTTCCATTGCGAGTTAAAGCCATTCTCGGGAGAAACGCACTATGCGAGAAAATCAGATGGTCTGGTATTGCTGCAGGTACATACTCAAGATATATTTCAACAGTGTCCAGAAAATTCGCAGTTTGGGATTCACCCGGGGGACAGATCTGGAATCAGACCTGAGTGCATACGATTGGGTAGAGTATTGAAATGGACTAATATGAAGGCCATGTACCATTGTTCTGGGATCACTGTGTATGTGGGAGGGATGGTCTATTCGGCTGCTCGTCCAACGCGGCAACGAAGCTCTCGGAAGTCTTGCTGAACCCATGATGCACCGATATTATCATTGGCCCCTTAATACAGGCGATACAATCCCGGGAGTAGTAAGGGAGAGATCATTCAATTTAGCCCTGACGGCCGCGGGACACAATGAACGGAGATCTTGAAGCATCGATTTGAAATAGAGAGAAAATGGTATAAGCGCACCTGGGGCCGCAAGTTATATTGGTTCGGGCACTTCCCAGTCAGTGGCCGGGGTCCTATGATATCTGCAGTCTCCTTGTCGTGGAATGAGTAGGCGGAGGGTCTGCCATTGTCACATGAGTACAAAGGAAACTTCGACTGCGTATTGCCTCTGGGCATATCTCCCCTTCCATTTAGCTCCTACTATGAGCATCAATCCCACTGATGAGAATAATGTTATCGTCACTCCTCGAGGAATCGCAAGCGCAGCTGTCGTGCAGAATGATGTCGCAGCCAATCGTCGAAGAAGGCTGGAGATCGAGAAGGACCTTCAAGATGCGATCCAGTGCGGAGATAACATAAGTATAAATGGCGCTTCCACTCGAGGGCAAGGTACTCAAGTGGAGCGCAGAGCTCTAATAGTGAGTGCCGGACGAAACGAATAGCTATAGCCATTAGACATATGTGCCTTTTCTAAAGATTGCACCAACATATGAGGAGTACAAAAACAAAACGCTAGCGACCTTAACTTCAACCGCTGCAGATGCAAGACTAGTATATAAAATGCTTGGTAAGCCTCGGGAAGGACCTCGTAGGATAAGTGACTGATAATCAGGCATTAGTTGAGCACTTCGATTATAAGCCTGAAAACATTCGGATTCTTTGTAACGTTAATGTTCCGGGTATGGACGGTCGTTCGTTCCCAACCAAAAAAATATAGTGCGTTAAAGGGCTGCTCCTTGCAGTTCTGAAGTATTTCAAATTGATGCTCTATTTTCATCTAGTTGAAAAGCCTTGATTGGTTAACTAGCGACGTGAGCCCCGGCTATTATCGTTTCCTACACTGTGCGTTTATACATGAATGCGTCTACTTCTTTCCCTAATGTGTTGTTTCTATTGATTCAAGTCAGCGGACACGGAATTATTCAACTCAGCAAGAACGAAAATGAAGGAAAACTGGTTCGGCGCCCAGGGTCAAACATTTTGGGCAAAGATCGGTGGAGGCCAGATGTTAAGCCTAGGCAGGGCGACACTGAGCGAGCGCCTTCACAAATTACCGCAGAAAGAATCAAGGAAATAACAGTGTCACTCGGTGATCTGGCATATTATAATGAGGGTTAGTTGGATATTTGAGGAAATGTTACTACATACTCACGTCATACGCCGACTAGCGATTGCTACGGGAAATTATGACGGCAATAAGAAGCTAGAAAACAATTTAATATATGATAAGGTATCCGCAATCGTCAAACTCTCCAATCTTAAGGCTCACTTCTGTAAACTCAAGACACTTAATGGGTACCTATCAAAGCTCCCGGAGGATTCTGTTATGACTGTGAGCAGTGATCGTACAGTAGCTGGCTACTCCTGACACACTTATCGCAGTGCACACTCGATGTGAGGCAAGAGCATTCTGACGATGAGCCCAAATGCTGATCTCTATGACGAATAGTGTTGTGCAAGTGGTAGAATGCTCAGTCCGTTAATTAATTTTGTTCGATTGTGTGATGGAGTGACTACAGCTAATCATACACTTAGATTTACACACAAAGGTGGAAGGTGCTGGGTTTAGAGGTGGAGATGATGAGAGTGATTCAGACGAAGACTCAGACGATAAGCCACCTGGCAGGTGGTCTCGTGAGAATGAAGCGATCCGGAACTCGGAACTCGGTGCGCTTCCTCCTGTAGACTTAAGATGTGACTAATTCTTCAAGTCGGGTCTTAGATCTTATAGGGGCTACCAACTCACGAGGGGCGTTGGATCAAGGAAGAGCTGAAGCTGGTTCTGGACAGAATTCTAGTAAACCGGTCGCCGAGAGAACAGAGCTTGAGGCCGGCTTCATCCCGGGAGCCAGGATTTTCTCGAGACTTCTTGGTGCAGTTGGTATTAGCAGTTTCCAAGTGACTTTGAGTGAAGAGCTCCCTGATGCAGAAAAGCAAATGGACCATACCAGACCGTATGTTGTGGTGAGTCCTGTCCTGCGACGTTGAGGCTCGAGCCAGCCAATGCTCATCCTTGCACACTCACAAGCGATCATGGAGCGCCGCTCACCAACGCCAAGAGTCCTTTAATGCAAATGACGGATTCACCGGAACGTTCACAAGGGTAAGTCACGCATACTATGCAAGATTCTTTGGGGTTGATCTGTGGGTTTAGTTTTTTACTGAGAATTGTCGAAATTATAAGGCCAATCTGAATTTTCCAAACCTGTTCACTTATAGGAACCTATACGACAAAGTTAGGTGAATACTGATGGTTTGAACGGCCAGATAACTTGTGAAATGTGTCCTGATTTGGAAATTAGCCTCGACGTAACTCAGCATCGGCAAGCAGCCATCCCCAAACTGGGAAGCGGCCCCAACCCTCAGTTTGTCCAGGTATGACCCCTGATTGGGTATGATACTGTGCAAAACTATTGATACACCTCAACAGCTATGGGGTTCCCTACCTGATGATTCCCAAGCCAGCAAGGTATGGCCTAGCATCTACTACCTTGTCCATAAAGTTTGACTGACACATGGCGTAAATAAGGACGGTCTCCTGGACTCGAATGTTATATTCTAATGGGGCACTGCGTATGAAAATCGCATCCGCTCTCTTACACAGGTTGCCCTTATTATTGATTGACCATGTCTTATAATAAACTGGGAACGAAATTGAACAAACAACAATACTCAAATTCAGGATGAAACTATTAATGTTACTATTGCGACATTTGGCCGTATACGTCCTGCGCGGGCCCAGTATTAGAAGTAAATTATAGGGACTAGCATTGTTCATTCCAAAACTGTTGGGCTTGGTATTCAGCATGCGTTTGATTCTAATCTTATCCAATATGAAAATATATATGATTCGCCTATATGCTGTGATCTTATTTGTAGCAAGGCATGAAAGCCACGTAGAAAGCATGCTGTCATGGCCTCAAAGAGATAACAATCGACCGAACGTATAGGATAGAAGCAAACAAGCTATATACAAGAACACTAATGAGTCCAGCAAACCCATCGATGAAAATTGACAAAAGAAAGGCCAGCTTGTGCGCGTAAATTGTAGAGGTCTCATAGGAGACGCAGTTGTTTTACTCGCATCTAAATTGCGCGTGTTCCGACGTCTTTCAGCTGGCACGGTATGAGATACCCTGGTGGTTATGTTCACTGCCGATCGGATCAGATAACGGTATGCCATCAAGAGGGCCCGCATTACCCAATGTCATTATGATCCAACTCTTGGGTCACGTACTGCATTCTCGAAAATAACATTGATGCACAATCGATATATTAGATCGGAATTAGATCAGGACTTGCAGGCGATCATGGCTCCTCGAGCGTCTCGATCGATCTCCGGAACTTTCTGCTTTGGACAAGCCGGGTATTGAAGATCCATAACGTAACTTCTCACATACGAAACCCCAAAACCTTAACCACGGGCACCACTCCGTGATGGATGAGACATTTGAGCTAAGGATCATCTAGGAAAATGTACGACTCGGTGCTATAATAAGTTATGAGTATAATATATTACTTATGTAGAACATACTGCTTTCAACTTCATCTAGCCTTGATTTGGCGTTGCACCTGTTACGGGAAATAGTCTGCATTTCGTTTTTCCACCCGCTCGTTATTTGGTCAGGTGAACGACCACCAATATCCCCCACTCGCCTGGTTTTGTACGACACGCTGATATGGTGCTGAAAATCGCACCCGAGATTAGGGCACGCATGACCCACTGACACTGCAACAGGAGGCGCGCTGTTCCATCGAGTATACCGACCTTTCTGGGCTAAGAATCGATTGGCAAGCTTGTCATGTGGTGTATCATCTGTGGTACGTCCCACGGACAAAGTCACCAGACGATGAGTGGGGCGGAAAATCGGAATGCAGACTATTTCCGTAACAACTGCATACCTTCGCTCAACCAAATTCTGGCTCTCGTCGGGGTTTGAATTAAAACTTAGTTCCAAAATGCCACTCATTCATTCAGGTAAGTTCCGATAAAAATTTTCCAGTGATCTTTGGTGATCTCTGGGGGCCTAGAATTAAGTGATCGAGCTGTTGGTAACGTAGGATATGGGGCTGCTATACTGCAGGTGTGGTGACAATCATGATAATTGCGTGGACCTGCTCTTTGGGGGAATGGTTCCTTCACGGTCTTCCACAAGCTTTCGCCCCAGAATCCTCTCCGAGAGAAGCCTCAAACTCATTGGAGACTAGAACTTGACAGTCAAACGTGTGGCCTTCTATAAAAGCTCGATGGCTAAGCCGCAAAACTCACACTCTACCATCTTCAAAAAGTTTCTCATTGAGCTCAAATATCATTCGATTCATATCTCTGCTCTAAAGAGACGATGGCTCTTAATCTACGCCGTTATAATGGCTGGATACCCAGCCGCAAGGCTTACGACGCTTATTTTAGCGATCTAGTGCGTGGTGCGACCACCCGGAGTAGAGCACTATCCACACATACTCCACCCGTGAAGGAGTTCGAACAAGCTATTCGGGCTGACCCCGCCATGGTCAAATTATTCGATGACGTTTTCCTGCAAGCACCTGAACTGCCGAGCCAGGTATATCTCTATCAGACTAGGCGTGATCTTCTATTCGCTAATCCTCCGGGGCTTCGATAGATTCCCGATTTCGATCATTTCTTGCATATACTCGACCTTATCGTCGGCGAGCCTCCCAAGTTCAAGGTTGTGGAGGAGGGTGGGTTCTCCGAACCTATTGGTGTTCCGATGTACATCCTATTCGATCTCCTCAGTAACACCGCCGCGGCTTACGACCTATTCCGTATGAAGGCATTCAACCAGGCGTTGAAGAAGCTCTTATGTAGCTGGGGCGAATACCTCTTAACGGATGATTCCGGCAAAACGCTTACTAACAAGCCTGATGGCTGGTTCAGTGATGCGGCCATGACGATATTGGAGGAAGGTCGTGGTAAATTCAACGATACATATGTGATTCTCGATGAAAATGCCGTCAATCGAGGATACAAGTCATGGGACGCGTTCTTCACTAGAGGAATCAAGCCCGAAAAGCGCCCCGTCATACCACCAGCAGAGGGCAAACCCGTTATCTATAATGCTTGCGAATCCACCGTTGAGCGTTATAAATTTCACGTCAAGAAGCACGACAAGTTCTGGCTCAAAGGCACGATGGATTACTCCTTGTGCGACATTTTTGACGGGGACAAAGAGACTGCTGAACTCTTCGTCGGCGGGACGGTTTACCAGGCATTCCTGAGTCCTCAAGACTATCATCGTTGGCACAGCCCCGTCAAGGGCACAGTCAAGCAAGCGCGTATTGTAGATGGAACTTATTACGCCGTTTTGCCAGACGAAGGTGAAAATGGCGACCCACGTGGTACTCTGATCCGCAGCCAGCCTTGGCTCACAGTGGCTGCTACCCGCGCCATAATCACCATCGAGGCAGACGATCCAAAAATTGGTCTTGTGGCTTTCATCGGAATCGGAATGGCAGAAGTGTCCACTTGTCAGTTATCGATCGGGGCAGGCGATAGTGTTGCCCCGGGGAAGGAGATTGGGATGTTCCACTTCGGGGGATCTTCTCATGCACTCATCTTCGGTCCTAAGACCAAGATTACTTTCTCAGACGAAGTTAAACCTGGCCAACATCTTCACGTGAATAGGATCATCGCCGCTGTTGACCAGTAACTCTCTGGCCTGCAAGTTAACAACCAAAAGCTGTGCTCGAGTTTGTGTGTAGCCGTACTTGCGTTGTTTTCTCTCTCATGTTCTAGTGAATACTTTCACCTTGAATTAAATGAATTTAACAATGTCATTGAGGCAAAATAAGAATAATTATACACGTATAAGAGTGGTAGGTGAAGCATTTCGATTGACCCAACAGAGTGTACAGGGCTATGGTGACAGAGTATGTACTACCCGTTTGTATGAGTTCTCAGAACCGGTGTTGGCGACGTCATCTATCACATGCGCATCGATATTGATGACAGGAGTTTGAAAGTATCTACTCAGAATATATTTATTTTATCAATTATATAGAAAATATGAATAATGAGTACTAGAGAGCTCGAGCACGTGTTGAAAACAGAGGTACATTGGATCATCGTGATCAGTCTTTATGTAACCCCGAAATTGCTTGACCAGGTTATTTCTCTCGTTTTTTCTCGTATGATTTAGCCCCAGTATACTCAGTGGTTATTCTGGTAGCCTACTTCGGTCTACATCCCAGTATTGCGCGCATATAGGAAGCATACATTACAGATTACGCATTTAAGGTCCCTAAAGATTTGATATCTATTCATTTAGAGGCGTTCGTAAAGAGCATATGAGTGCCCAATGAGCATGATATTCACTAAACTCTGTACCTTTGGAGACCTGGCAGTGGCTATATTGGCGGCTCTGATATCGGTGATAACTCAGAGGGTACGGTATACATTGGCAATTTGCGCCTCGTGGCTGTGGACAGTTATGTCTTATAAGGAGTTCTGACGTTTTGCTGCTCCCAAAAATACTGATAACAATAAAGTCGTAGATTACTTTCGTGAGCTTGGTCATCAGTTTCAGAGAATATTTTGAACGCGTACAAAAAGGTTTCAATCCTCAGCCATAAGGTTGGATTGTTGTACAAGCCATATTTGCAGCTACCATTTACTCACTTTACTCATATCAAAATTGTCCGAGCCGATTACATCCAATCAGTTATGATTGAAGTACGACTCTCATTTTGATTTTCCACAAGTCATGATCTTTCTGTAAATACATCGAAAGGAGGGCCATTACGTATGATGTGATGTATCAACTACACCACTTTGACAAAATCCTCTTGGGAAGTGAAAAACCATCGTTACGGGAGTGGAGGGGTGGAGGGCTCGCAAGAACTCGGACTCTAAGGTTTATGGTGTACGAGTGATTGAATCTGCTAAGATAATAGTATTGTAATTAGCCCATTGAGCACGTTTGCTACCTCTGTTAATCGAGCGGAGCGTATGATGACAAGAGTTAGATATAGTACGAATCCATAATTGATCGAGAGACGCACATCTAAAGATCTATCGAGGCTCCAGCGACTGGGAAATCCCTTCAATGGGCTCGAAACAAATTCGTGCTTTCTAGCCCCACCAACTCACTTGAGCATTTCGTGCCAAGGGTTAGCATCTCGTTATAGGCTAGATTTGTCACCCTTGAGTTTAGTGGTGTTGGAAGAAATAAGACTTTGGCCAATTTCGTGGAATTAGGTGGGCGAGACCTCCGAAAGAAAATAGTGATCGTCAGAGAATCCAGAATAATTGCTTGAAGCTCAAGCACCCCAGAAAGCGGTATTGTTTGCAAGTCAGATCAGCTATATAATACAACTTCATTCGTACTTGTATGCCTGGGCCTTGTTTGGGAAGTCGCCCTGAGCATCAGTCATAGGAGAGCACTTACGGTTGAGTGATAAGCGCCGAGGATCCACAAGCGCCGAGCTGGGGTAATGTGCCAAACGTTACGCCAACAACCACTGGTAATAGCTAGGTTGTGATAATTTCGCGCGAATGTCTGCGCGGGGCCGTGCGAGTCGGTTCAAAGATGCGTCAGCGGACGCATCGGGATTGTCATTACCCCATGATGTCTCTTTCGGATCGTACCAATCTTCTTTCGCCTCTCCAGGACCACCCAGCCGCAAGCCATCCGGATCAGCTCAGACCGTGTCCTCCAATCCCTCGTCGGCGCCTATAGCCACGCCTTCACCCGTACCTCGCAGGAGGAGTAGTATCCGCACTGTTACCGCCCAGGATGAGAATCCAGGAGTCAGTACACCAAAGGGTCCACCCCGAATCAATAGCTTTGTACTGCGCGACGTAGATGACTCTCTCGATCGACTTGCAGAAATAAGTGGAAATGGACCAGACAGTCCCGCACCTAGTCCTGACAAAGAAAAGCGCACTCTACTACTAGATTCCACCCCTGGTCGTACCAAGTTGAAAGATGCTAAGGCTGCTGCCACGGACAAGGGACCAACAATGACACTTCGAGAGCAGGAGAAAGTACGCACATATCAGAATAACTACGATCACCACTAATTGATATGTAGCTAATTGATCAAGTCAAGCGAGAAAACTTTGCACTTAAACTAAAGGTTCATTTTCTTGAAGAGCGTCTGAATCAACTTGCGCCTGATCACCTCGAAGCTGCTCTCAAGCAAAACATCTCGCTAAAAATCGAAGTTCAATCCCAACGCGTCGAACTAAAGAAGCACAAAAAGGCAGCTACCGATGCCGAGCGTGCGATGGCCGAACTGCGTCGCGAGATGGAGGCTTCGGGATCCAGCTCAACTGCGTTGCAAGAGGAGCGTGCTAGACGGATTGAAACCGAACGATTACTCGATGAACGCGACCGGGAATTACGTGCCTTGCGTAGGCGCGTCGGATCTGGAGGAAGTGCAACCGGAGAGGTTCAGGACCTACGTGCGAGGAATGCCCAGTTGGAGGACGAGCTTGAAGAAGTGAGACAAGCATTGGTCGAAACAAACGAGGCACTCGAACGCTCAGGTGCCGCGGTGGTGGAAGAGTTGGAGGACGAGAACGCAGCGCTGAGGCGCGAGGCCCAAGCTCAACTCGATGCCCTCGCCCAGTTAGGAGAAGAACGCGACGATGCATTGGAAGAATTGGATGCTATAAGACTGGCACACGAGCAATTGATTCGTCGCCATGAGTCGTCTCTGCAAGACCGTTCGGCTTCTCGCTTGCAATTTGAGGATGAGCGGAATGAGCGAGAGGCTCTCGAGGAAGACGTCAACGCTCTACGCGACAAGCTTACTGCCACGAACATCGAGATGGAGAGTAGGGAGAACGAGTTTAGGGTTCTCGAGGCCGAGTTGCGAGCCGACATGGACGAGCGAGATGCCGAGTGGAGACAGGAGATGGCCGAGCTGGGATCCCGTGTGGAAGAACTACAGGATGTGGGTATATTCACCTAGCTATGCTAACAATCTAACTCGAGTTTAGGCGCTGGCTGCTCGCGAAGAAGAGCTTCGAGAAGTCCGACTCCGGAATGAGGACCTCGAAGAAAACACGACTATACTTCATGACCAGGTCGAAACTGCGTTTGCTCACGTCGAAAACGAGCGTAATGCTCTGATAAACGAAAAGGAAGATCGTGAGGCCGAACTGGAAGCTGCGAATGCTGATATCGCCGCTCAAGGGAAGAGGATATACGAGTTGGAGGAGGCGCTGGAAGCTGCGCAGGCTGCTGAAGCCGAGGCAAGGCAGGAGCGAGAGGTGGAGATGCAAGTCGTGGCGGCGCTCAAGGAGGTGAGTATCGATTGTTTCGTGACATTTTTGGAGATTAACCTGTATCGCAGAAATTATCCACAGCTAAAAACGAACTTCGATCACTACAGACCTCTTATACCGCACTCGAAGATCAATTAGCTGCTCAAAGAGAGCGAGAAACAGAGATGTCGCGTCGAGACGACCTCATTGCTGAGGAGATGGAGGACCTGCGGGCTATTCGAGAAGAGCTAGAGGCCGAGAAGCGTGCGCTGGAAGACGATCTCATGAGGACGGAAGATAAGTGGGAGAAGGAGCGTGCTGATAGGGAAAGAGAAGGGAAGATCTGGGCTGGACGTCTAGAGGACGCCGAGCGGCTGCAAGCAAGGGCGGTGGATGAACTCGAGCACGTGAGTCGCGGTTAATGCTAACTGGGGAATACATGACTCAAATATGGTGTAGGATTTGGAGCATGCTCGAGAACAGCTGCGATCTGTCGAGTTGACTTTGGCCCAGCGAGATGCCGATCTAGCGGCAGTCCAAGCCGCACTTCGTTCGTTGGAAACAGCGCGCGAGAACTCTACCACCGATAAGTTCTCCATGGAGCTCGAGTTGGATCGGTTACGACGAGACTTGGAGAGGTGCGAAGACGAACTTGCGCGTGCTCGACGAGAGTTGGCAGATGCAGAGAGTAGAGGTCGTGAGAGGGAGGCTGTGGTGGACAAGATGGTAGGCAAAATTCGTGGGTCAATAAGTAAATTGATTGACCGTAATCTATGCAGCACGCGGAGAAACGAGACCTGGAAACGCAGCTCGCAGTTCAGCGCCAGACTCGACTGAACCTCTCAGAAAAGCTCGATGCGGCCCAGGCGGTAGGCCATTCGTCTCTCCTGTATCCTAATTCTCATCATTTGGTAGAACCTGAAAACCATCGAGACCGACGCCGCCTCCCATAAGCTCCGTATAACTGAGCTCGAATCGCGATTAAGCAAGGACCAAAGATCACACGCAACCACCGAAGCACAATACCGCGAGCAAATCACGGAGCGGAACACACTCCTGTTAACGATCTGCAAATACATAGATCAGGTACTGGGTGCTGACAAGGTGCGTCGCAAGCTCAACCCATCAAAGCATCACTGACGAAGAGCGAGTTTAGAAGCGAAGTGGTGATGGGAAACCGTTCACGAATTTCTCCGTGTTTCATGATCGGATTTTGGAGCGTTTGAGGTCGCTGACGATGATCAACACCGAGTTTGTGAAGCGCTCGCAAGAATTAGAAGCACGGTTGATGGGCAAGATTCAGTGAGACCAGTCTAAGAGCAGGTCCTGGGTTGGATTCTAATTGATGAACAGGGAGCTGAACAAGGCATTGGATGCCCGCATGAAGGGACTGGACAAATTCGAAGTGAGCTTGAAGACGGTCGCCGAGGCAAGGCAAGGGTGGCGAAAGAAACTTGGGGCAAAAGAAGGCGAACTCGATGCGCTTCGAGTACGTCACCCACCTACCCCGCGTTCTCTCGACATAGTCTAACACTCATACAGGCACATAACGACGAGCTCACGATCCAACTCCGCCAGCTCCGACGCGCTTCCTCGGGCGAAGGCGTTCTCGCTAGCACCGAAATCAAATCTCTGTCGGCCCGAGCCCAAAATGCCGAACGGCGCTTACAAAACGCTCAGAACTTGCTTGCTGCTGCCGAAGAGCGGTTCACGCAACAGTCCGAGAGGAATTCAGGTTCAGAGATGAGGTGGGAGGCGAGAGTGAAAGAATATGAGGGGCGGGTGAGGGCTGCGGAAGAGAAGGTGAAGAGGGAAAGACAGGGCGCAAAGGAGAGAACTACTGAGTTGGAGAACGCGATTAGGTGCGTCTTTAACGATCTACTCATCGGATATTATCTAATGGCTCGGGATAGGTCCCTGGAGAGACAACTAGAAAGGGAGAAGAAACGTAGTGCCCAGCTCAGCGATATGAACGACCTGAACAAGGTCAACCCTGGCAGTTCATAGGTTTCAGTATATGATTGGTTGTTAATATTTCGGTCGCTATCTTTTTGCACGTGTACAATACTCTACTGTTCGTCTTAAATATTATTTACATATTCTTCTAGTCCCTTGAAACTCGGTCGATGACTTTGATCAAACCTTTCCAGCTCTCCCTTCTCAAAAACATTTGAGCGTGGTCTAATCCGCCGAGGTAATATGCTTCAATGTTTCCACCTTTGCAAGTTGTGGGAACGAACGCGTCCGGGTGTGGGACAGGTGGAACAAACGGTCGAAGGTCGGTGGTCTTGAACGTAGGCGGGGCAGTATTGGTAAGATAAGTCCAAATAGCGGGTGAGTCAACAATAATGTCTTCTCCGCTTAACACTACCGCGACTCGAGGCTTCGAATCTGTAGATCCTTCTCTCGGCTCATCATGCCAAAGTGAGTCTAAATCCTCTTTCCAGATCACACACTCTGTCCAGAAGAAATACCTAGAAAGGGAATGGGCTACACCCGGATCTGTGCACGCGAAATAGTATATTTCATGCTCGTTTGCACTCTTGGGCTTCCTATAAAGAAAGTTTCGGGCCACGGAAGGTAAATGCAGTAGAATAGGAATCGGGTCGAATAAAGTAACCGAGCTCGGTCGAGGTATGAGGGGGTGGTCGGATTGCGCAGTGGAGCGAATCATGATCGAAGATATTCCCGTGCCGTACGAGTGACCTGCAAGGTTGTAGGATGTTATCTGGTGGTGGTTGAAAATTGTCCCGAGGGCTGACTGGAATTCTCGTGGAGACAAGGGCGGACGGGTGATTCGCCCTGAGATGTTGAGAAACTCTGGAACGAGTATACCTGCATCTGGATGGGCCTTGGAATAGAAGATCAAGAGGGGAAGGTATGGTAGGAGACCAATCCCAATGCCGTGTAGAAATAGCAGAGGGGTGGGCTGTTTGGTGGTTGAACTGGCTTTGTACCAGTATGAGAGAAGGGGAGAAGGAGAGCGGGTAGAGAAGATCGTGTGCAGACGCGGAGGGAAGATCGGGACTGGGGCCGAATAATGGGTGAACCCATGATACCTGAGTACGGCTGAAGAAATCACATCTATAGCGCATACAATCTAGGGAAGGGTGATATATACCAGAGGCAGGGTTGAAAAGATATGTAGTACGTACAAAGTACCAGATTACTGGTCGATGGTACACGACAACATCATCCAACGTGATTCGGATGCTCTTCAACTTGGGATCGTGTCCTGGGGGAAACCTCTTCCCCAGCGATTTTTCCAGAGCCTGGACGTATTCTTCAAGTTCTTCGTCATGCTTGGAGCATTTTTCATTGATACATGGTTCACCGGCAAAGAAGCCCCATTTAAGCCATTGAACGACGTTTTCTCGCGGGACATGTGACGGAGAATCAAGAAACCATTGATTGAAGCTTTGATCATCTTTGAGGTGGGCTATGCAGCGGGCAAAGAGCTGGTGCCGATCTTCTGACGAAAGCGGAGGTGGATGGACAGCAGGCTGGGGATCTAGGATGTGAGGGCACGGGAATAATGGAGAGAGTAGCTGGCTCACCCTTTGGAGGAACGCTTTGCGAGGAAGAAAGAAGAAGAGGTAAAACACCACTTCAATCAGAGTGTATGTCGTAATCGGGTAATACCTCCTGAGTGGATATGAAGACCAGAATACCGAGAGAGAAAGATGGAAAAACGAGATTGGGGTAATGGCACGTATTGCGTAGATTCCAGCCAGAACAACAAGACGCTCTAGTTGAGAGATACCAACAAGCATCGAGATACAGACGAGGTCGCTACTCTATTGAGGTATTGGTATCGTAGTGGATATAGAATTAGGGCTACTCAATAATAGCAGGCGAGAGAAAGGATATTAATAGACAATACGGTCTGAGGAATTCCGAGAAGCAAACTCAGAGAGGGGTATACGCTGCTTATATTCTAGAATTTCAATTCACGTACCGTCACTGTTGGTGGGTGCGGCTGCCACCGTCGTCATTAGGGCCCATAAATTGGCGCTAATTCGGCCCATCGTCAGTTTGTCAGCACTGCCACCGTGGGAGTTGGTCATCCATGAGAATTGGTCATGGGTGGAGTTAGCTGCTCGAACGACGACCACAACTACTCTTTGGTTGATCCGGCGGTGTTGTTGATTTGCTCGTGCGGTGTTTACGCCCACATCCGTAAACGTTGATAGCTGACCTCGCAATATTTAAATTACGTAAATATTGCATTATGTCTACAGGATCGAAAAGGCCGCTTCCCCCAGACTACGACTCACCGTTGCCGTATGGAAGTGACAATGAGAGTAAACGACGGAGAGACGATGATAGGCGCCGCGAGAGGGATGATGACAGGCGTAGGGACAGGGATAGAGAAAGAGACCGAGATAGGGAGAGAGACAGGGACCGAGCGCGTGATCGACGAGGAGGGCGTGACAGAGACAGAGAACGGGACAGAGACAGAGATAGACACCACGATCGCAGACGAGACTCGATAGAACGCAGACGCCGCAGTCGGGAACGAGGCAGGGACAAGGTCAGGGACCCCAACTATCGATCCAAGTCTCGCGACTACTCTAGGTCCAGAAAACGCAGTCCGGCACCGGCTACTCCTGCAAAGGACTCGGAACGCGAAGAGGGCGAGTAAGTCCATCTCTTAAATTCAATATTGCACAATTTCTCAACCTTCGCAGAGTCTCCCCTCCCAAATCCACTACCGCTCTTCCATCCCCGCCACAAGAAAAGATCAACTCTCCCAAATCGGCACCTACCGAACCAGCAGTCGAGCTCGAGATTCCGTCTTCACCGCCACCGCTCGAAGATATCATCGCTCAACGACGTGCCCGGAGACAAGCTATTCTCGCCAAACACGCTGCCGCATCAACAGCACCTACTCAACCCGCTTCCCCAGCTCTTTCCGTTGGAGGTTTAACTTTAAATGGAGCAAGTAGTGGTACTGGTGTCCCTTCTACTCCTCTTCCTGCTATTCCTGCCCATGTTGTTCAGAACGGACGATCTGTCACAGGTACACCTGAGCCTGCAGCAAACAAGGCCAACAGCGCTGCGTCGGATAACGGTGTGTTTCCTTGCTTATGGCTCATCTTGTACTAACCGATTCTCGTAGGGCAAGCAACTCCCGCCGGCTCTGACGGTATATTCTCCCTCGCCAAAGCCAAAGACGACACTACCGCCATGAATGAGGGTACCTCTGCAGCCGAATACGACCCAACGCTCGATTGGAGGGAGGATCAAGCTCGTCGCGCCGCCCACCAGACCTCTCAAGCTGAACTCGCCGATGGGATTGGGGAGCGGGGAGAAGTTAAAGATGATAGCATGCAAGTAGACGAAGAGGACGATGACTTGGATGATATGTTTGCTGTTGGCAGCAGGAAGATTAAACTCACCGCTCCAGTATGTATCTCGTGACTAGGTTATCCCTATACACTCATCTCGCTCTCCAGAAAACTACCGTGCCAGCCCCAGTCGTAACAGCCCCAGCGCTCAACATGGAAGCAGATGATCCCGAAGGTTACTACCAAATCATACTTGGAGAGCTTTTGGATAATGGCAAGTACCAAGTGTTCAGTATCCTAGGAAAAGGAATGTTCTCGGCTGTTGTTCGCGCACGAATTATGGATGACCCCACTGGCCGAGAAGTGGCCATCAAAATTATTAGGAGCCAGGAGAGCATGTGAGTTTCCCGCCCTTCCAAGGCAAGTCTCTGACTCACCGAGACGGAAAATAGGTACAAAGCGGGCCAGAAAGAGATTCAAATCCTTAACAAACTCGCCCAGAACGACCCGGACGATAAGAAACATGTGATTAGACTGGAGGGCACATTTGAGCATCGAGGTCATTTGTGCCTTGTTTTCGAGTCTTTGAGGTTTGCCCTATCGTCCTCTGGTACTATATACATTGCTGACTAGGTATGTAGCATGAACCTCCGTGATGTTATTAAAAAGTTCGGAAAAGATGTCGGACTTAATATTCGAGCTGTCCGGGCATATACCCATCAATTGTTCCTGTCGCTTTCGTTGCTGAAGAAGGCAAACATTATGCATGCGGATATCAAGCCGGACAATATTCTCGTAAGCCATTGTATCATGTTTTCATGCTTTTATGAACTAGACCATTGCAATGACAGGTCAGCGAAAACAAGACGGTAGTCAAACTTTGCGATTTGGGTTCTGCATCGGATGTCTCCGAGAACGACATAACTCCCTACTTAGTTTCTCGATTTTATCGAGCCCCTGAGATTAGTGGGTGCGATATCTTTTGCTGTACCTGCGGTGGCTAACTTTTGTCCAAACTCAAGTCCTTGGCCTTCCATACGACGCTTCGATCGACATCTGGTCCATTGGATGTACACTCTACGAGTTGTACACTGGCAAGATTCTCTTCCCAGGTCGGACGAACAACCAAATGCTCCTGCATATGATGGAGCTCAAAGGTCGATTCAATACCAAGATGATACGCAAGGCTAAATTTGGCGATATACACTTTGACGAGAACGCAGGTGTATTCTTGAGCGTGGAAAAAGATCGCATTACAGGCGCCGTACGTTTTCATCTTGCGTGGATTGCTATTTGTCCGAGCTAATCCCATCTCATGACAGGACGTGGTAAAACGAGTGACGATCTCCAAGCCGACCAAGGACATTCGTGCGAGGGTCTTGGCCGCTGGGGGAGGTGCGACCAGCGACGAGGAAAACAAGCTCACGCTGGCGTTTATAGATTTGCTAGACAAGTGTTTGACTCTCGATCCGGCGCGGAGGATCACGCCCAAGGAGGCACTGATGCATCCGTTTGTGCGGAATTAGTGGGGATGTTAAGTTGGATTCTTCCTGAGGAAATGACCTATGCTGCGGGATTTGGGTGCGTCGAAGTAGGTGGCATTGAGCGCTACGACTCACGGTCCGGACAGAGCAAGACGAGTTCTGGTATCAATTTATTTAACAGGTCTCTATGTATACTACGATGCCAAGGCACAAACACAGTTGTTTTAATCCTGTAAGGGCATAAATTGCGGGTCTTTCCTTCGGTGGGACGGTCCGACTCTTGAACCTCCCTTGACACTATGAACAGGCGGTATCGTCATAATCACTGGATATGAGCACGGATCGAAGATTCACAACTTGAAAAAGGATCAATCACATCGACGGACCAGCTTCCTGTCTGGGTCAGTCTTCCCGGAACTCGCCTGAGCCACTTTATTTCACACACCGTATCGGGTCTAGCCCATGCTGAATGGCCTCTCCAGTTCGGTCCATCTGGCGATCCATAACAAACACTTATCCAGGTCATTTTCATATACTTGGACCGCCGGCCCCTCGAGATAGAACAGCAGTCGAGGGCGGACCTAGGAGCAGCCAAACAATTCAAAAGGTTTCACGTTCGTTCGCGTATGGTTAAGGCAAACATTGGACTTGACGCGGCCACAATTGATATACTAAGCGCGGACCTTGTACTAGGCGTAGGATCCGATATCCTCGAGGTCATAAAGCGAGCAGGTCGCTTAGGCTTGAAGAGGATAAGGTTTTACACCTCCAGGCGTGACCTTGACCGCGTATTGACTATCTCATAAGAAGTTGACTCTATCGCCCGAGCTGGGCACCAGAATTCGTCCAAGTTCTATCTTTATCCTTGCGTTTAGGTATGTTAGAGTTTTATCTGGACATGGTAGATGTCAGACTCAAAAAATGTTCCTTCTTCGCAGTTTGTCGCACCGTTCTCTTTGTTAAACTTTACTTTAGACAGCTATCGTCTTCGCATAACTTGTTATGGCCCGCCGTCGCTCTAATACACCACGATCTAATACCGGATTCGTATTTCCTATTCAGCTACCAGTCCTACATCCGCCTCGCTTAAAGCGCAAGGTTAATAACCCCAGCTCCAATACTCTACCACCAGCTGAACCCACCGTTGGTTGTATGCCGCCCGTTCGAAATCACAAGAGGAGCAACACTCTGGAGCTTCCTGATATAGAAAACGAAGACGATACGGTCCCACAGATACGTTATAAACGTAAACATATGACTTCCGCGGCGCTGCCACTTTTCCCCGAGCCCTGAACGTCGAACTCGAGCGTGGTGGCAAGCCTGGGAAGCCTCTATACAGAGTGGGTTCCGATAAGAAGCTGGAAGATGGAAAAGGTATGCTTAGTTTCACCTCATCACAATGTGTTTATTCACTAATCGATTTCAAGATGACGCATACATGCAGGCGCAGCATGAGATCGAACCGCCGAATTTAATTCAAATCTTTGCTTCTCCCAGGACGGCCGCTCTGGAGCTTTCTTTTGAGGAACCTGCGATCTCATATGCACCCCAAGAGTACAAGGACTCCTACTTCCCCGAGTCGCCTGAGTTTTATGCTGAACAACTTGAAGAGCTTGTTGTTCGTGCAGCACGGTCCCGGGCACAACATCGCGAGCGTCTAGCACGGCGGTGGGAAAATATGTGCAATGCCCGACTTCGATTCTTGCGCGAGCAGGCGATTCATAATCGTATGTTGGCTGAGCTATCTGCTGCCGCAACGTGCTCGCCCGTCGCCCACCCTTCCCCCTTCAACGTCTTCCCCGCGACCCCAGTCGTCCCGTCTAGCTGCGATGAACCTCCTTCACCATCAGAATCTTTTGGTGCGCCCTTGTCTCGGATGAGCTCGCCCTCGCCGTATGCTACATATGGGGAATCGATAGACCTCGCGGCCATGCAATCGGCGGAACACCGCCAACAAATTCTGAGCGACCTGGGCTCATATGACTCGCGCCCTCTCGTCGAGCGCATCATAGAAAGTATGGACGAGTTCGAATACGACGAAATATGCGTCGACGGACTGAACGAGGCTGAGTGCCGACAGTTGCGTGCGGAGAGCCGAAAGCGCAGGCGACTGGGTCGTCAGCGGACGTTTGAGCTCGGAGTTTTGTTGGAGCTGAAACATCGGCAGTTGGGCAGAAGCCGGTCCTCGAGCTCGTCTTCTATGTCGTCCGACTCCTCAGATTCGTGCTCAGATTCGTCAGAACCGTCGACTCCGACTGCCTCCCCTTTGGCAGTTCGCTCAGTCGACCAGCTCGTTGCAAAGATGCTTATGAAAAGGCGTGAGGCGGGACTCCGACCCTGTACATCGGCCGTAGCCGTGAGAGCTGCGTTTCAGGCAAGAGGATGCAGTTCGTTGCGTAGAGTCGTGGAGGTCAGTACTCCTCAGAGGAGAGGGCGAAGTCGCTCCGAATCAGCCAAGGCGACTTTTTCTGATCTGCTTTCATTTTCGGGTGGGGTGTTTGGGCTCGGCAGCACAACATGGCTCAAGGAAAAGAAAAGATATGCTGCTCTGGATATAGAGTAATTTATGGATTTACGCATACCCCGCTAGTAGTACTATAATATGTCCCCGTTAATTGTACATGTATCGCCCTATTTTATACAATCATAAAAATTGAACTATGAACTATAGGAAATCGATTGGATATACAGCCCCACTTTATTCTTTAATTTGAGTCTTTAGTTCTCAATACCAGACTCCATAAATCTACCGATCTCTTGAATATTGCGCTCAATGCCAAACTGGGAGTTGTAGTTATAAGTATCGGCGGATTTTTGCCGTGATGGGGACTTCAGATTCTCCAGAGTTACTCTCTGAACTTCTGGTAGCTGGCTCATTCTTGGGGTAGAACCGTTAATTTCACGCTAGCTAAATCGTGACAGTGGGCTCTGATCCCGGGACTCGGGCCGGTACTGACTCAGCGCCCGGTCCAGGGCTTGCTGGTTAGTTGAAGACATAATTTTGAGCCCACGGGAAGGTCGCGGTCGAGTTCGCCGACTAAGAACACTTGACGCTCGAGAGGCCTGTGCGAGATTAGACAAGAATGCGCGTTGTGACGCCGGAACTGGAGTTGCTGAGGGCCGTTGTGAACCCATCCGAGAGGGCGGCAATGAGGGCGTTGGTGTAGGTGAACGAGCCGGGGACGGGGGATCATAGTCTATCGGGACTATGGGACGTCCAGCGCTTGCTTTCGATGGAAGTAATTCAATGGGGGCTATGGTAGCCGAGGGAGGGGTGAAAGGGGTCGGTAGTCCCGTGATGACTGTGGAGGAAGGACCAGTAATATTTGGAGTACTTGGGCGCATGGAACGTCCGACGTCAACCTGAAGCGCACCAATCGGTCGAGGAGCAGCGTATGGAGAAGGTGCTTCTATAGGTGTCGCTATAACCATCAACTGTTTTTCCTATGTGGTTGTTAAAACCTCCACGTAGTTGTTTCCGCTCTAGCTCTTTGGATTACTTACCGAGATCGGTTTGGCCTTGGGTATATGTGCGCCCCAGTATTTACAACCTGGGCTGAATGGGCCCTTGAGCTCGGTAGAAACGAGATGGATGAGATTACGAGCTTGATAGAGGGGTAGGTTTTCAAGACGTCGTGTCATTCGTTCGATGCGCTCTCGAGACCGACGCCTAGCTTCTTCTACAGTGTCCAAGGCCGAGAAAAGAGGAGGCGGAGAAGCGGGACATAGGACAGGTGGCAGTGAACGAAAATAGTTTAGTTTCTCCTGCCAAATCCACTCCTGACGAGTCGATCTACCAAGGGACGTTCCAGAATTCGGGACCGGGACACTGTAAGGCAACTTGGAGTCCAATTTTTGTTTCCCTTTGCCCTTCAAGCTGGATCTAGCCCGTCGTGAAACTGGAGGCATGTAGGACAAGAATACTCGTACAGCACCACGGATATTGATCAACAAAACCCAACCAATTAGGGGCCAGTGGAAAATCAAGCCGACAAGAAAGCGACAAGAGTGTACCAGAAGTGATTTAAATATACAGTCGTCTGACAGAGAGTAGATTGTAGCACGTCATCAAAATTGTATTGAGTAATTGCCGGGAGGCGGAAGAAAGTGAAAGACCACGATGTCACGTGAATTTGACTCCACCACCAGCGGCCTAATTAATCCCAGATTCAGAAATGGGACTTTTGGACAATCATCCATCCGTAAACAAGGACTATTCTCCGGGAAGTACACCCGACACACAAGCGCACAATTGGGCAAATATATCCTCTGGTCCGACCGGCCTTACCCCCCTCAAGGACTGGATCACCGATTCGTATGGTCGCGTGTGTCTTTTAAGAGGGGTAAATATATCGGGGATGAGTAAAGTGTATGTTGTTTCGTAACTCAAGTGCACTGGTCACTAATCCCCTAAAAGTCCTATGAATCACAATCCGGACACGTTCCCCCATGACCACCGATCTGTCACGTTCGTTGGTCGTCCATTCCCCCTCGAAGAGGCTCCCCAACATTTTGCACGACTTCGTAGATGGGGGCTGACTTTCAGTAAGCTTGATCAACTTTCTCTTCACTCGCTTACCATTGAACGCGTCCCAGTTAGATTCAATGTGACGTGGGAGGCAATAGAACACGCAGGCCCGTGAGCACACTTAAATTATATCACCAATCGATTAACTTTTAACCCACAATCAGTGGCGAATACGACACGGACTATCTTGAATATCTACAAAAGGTCCTTGCCCTTCTTCCAGAATTTGGTCTGGTCGCATTTGTTGCCTTGCACCAAGATGTTTGGTCCCGTTACTCAGGGGGCTCGGGCGCACCTGCCTGGACACTCGAAGCGGCAGGATTTGATATAGGAAATATTGGAGGGGCGTGTGGTGCAGCCTACCTGGGCGGTGTCCAAGGAAATGGAGTGGAAATTGACCGAGGCAGGTGGCCTACTGGTAAGCACCATACGCGATCATTAACAAACGCCTCCAGAAGCTCAAAGTTAGAAATCACCAGGGTACCAAAAGCTAGCAGCGTCTACAATGGCGTATGTTCATTCTCATTTTTTTCCTCGGTCATCCCTTATGACCCTCTGTTGATTTAGAACGCTTTTCTGGTCCGGAAAGACATACGCGCCAAAGTTACGCGTTAAAAGTCGTGTTTCCAACGAAACGATCAACATACAAGATTTTCTTCAAAACCACTTTTTAGACGCCTTCGATCAGCTTGTTCGAGCCGTAGGAGATTGCGAAGGGGTTATTGGGTTTGAGGTAAGAACATAATGCTCTTCCTCCGGGTTATTTTATTGGTATTAGTTTGAACTCAGACAATAAGCAGTTAATGAACGAACCCCATCGTGGTTATGTCTCTATTCCATCTTTGCACTCATTCGACTATAACACCGACCTCCATTTGCATGATACTCCCAACGCTCTCCAATCCTTTGCTCTCGGGGCTGGACACGCTGTACGCATTCCCCACTATGTGCGATCATGGCCCTGGCCAACCCGAATAGGGAAGCATGTGCTTCGAAACCAAGAAGGTCAGTTGATTGAATATATGTTCCATCGCCACTCAATCTTTGGCCAGGTGTCAAGGCCTGGCGCGAAAACGGTCCCACTCAGGGTAAATGTATCTGGGAGATGCATGGTGTTTGGGGCTGGGACATCAAGAAAAGCGAACCAGTGCCATTACGAGAAGGCTACTTTAAGAAAAACCCTGATACTGGAGAAGATGTATGCACCCATTCAGAGCTACTATATGTTTTCTGACCGTTTCGTAGGTTGAGTGGCACGCGGACTTCTTTTACCCATTTGTGAGGCGATGGTCTGCTCGGGTGCATGAGTTAACCGGGAACCGTAAAATGGTATTCCTTGAGGCTATCCCGAACGAGGTTTGTTTTTGAGACCATATGATACATAGTAGTCTACTGAGCGCATATACTCCTTAGTTTTGTCCGTCTTCATGGATATCGGAGAATCAACCCCACAATATGGTCTTTGCTCCGCACTGGTACGATCTTAATGCCTTGTTTAGCAAGGCGTTTGGGTCTATGAGCGTCAATGTACAAGGCCTCTCTCGAGTAAGGTTGCTGTTATTGTCCGGACGAGTCGTTGACAGATTCCTAGGGAATGTTTGTTCTGAAAGCACTTTACTGGGGGCATTCGGGAGCACGCGAAAACTATACCTTACAGATTCGTAATATCGTTGAGAACGCACGTAAGTCACTTTCGGGCTCCAGGCCTACTATCATCGGAGAGTGCGGGATTCCGATGGATATGAAGTACGTTTCTAATATCTGTACCTAAGTTCTAGTCTAAAGTGAAGTCATTCTCTTTAAGTAATGGCGCAGGTTTTGCTATCGAGCCATACAAGTGGCACTTGCGTATGATGGACGCTCTGATGACCGCACTCGAACGAAACCTTGTTGGATTCACGTATGTATCAATACTCCTGTCTAATGCGTCTTGTTGACAACCTCCAACGCTCTAGATTATGGAATTACAATCCTTGCAACGATGACGCGCATGGAGATTCTTGGAACGGGGAAAATTTCTCGTGGTTCAGTCAATTACGAGCAGCTCCCGATCTTTCGAGCGCACAATCTCTATCCCAGTCCAACAAGGCTCTTGACACCGGGGCGCGCCTTTTATCGGTACTTGTTCGCCCTTATCCAGCCAAAATCTCTGGTTATCCAATCAAGTTCAGCTACGAACCCTCTAATGGATCATTCGAGTTTGTTTTCAAAGCATTTGACCCATCTCGAAATAAATCGATCCGGTCAAGGGAAACCGAAATTTACTTGCCCACAGAACTCACATCCGGTCGCAAGTTGATAATCGACTCGGAAGGGTCCAACTTGGAGTGGTCGTACAATCACGAACGCCAGACTCTATTCGTCGTGCACTCGGGCGAAGGTGTGAGAACCCTGAGGGTCTCCGTTGATCCTCCTTTGAATAATCGATTGATCAAGCCAACTCCGGATTGGGCCAAGTTTCTTACATTATGGTTTGGCCTATGGCTGTCTGTTTTTGCCATTACATTTGCAACTTGGCACTAAATACTTCCATCCAGTACTTAGACCTATTTTAGTATTTTACACAATGGTTACATGCGGATTGATCCCAAACTTGAGGTTTATAGTATGAAAAATCCTGTGAATTCTGACAGAAAAATTGGGTTTTGTCCTAAACGTCCTTAAGGGGCGTTGAGGCAGCAGGCGCTTGTGGCTGTATAGACTAACTACAATGACCATGTGCTATAAGGCGGCGGCAAGCTTTGTATGTACAGCAAGAACAACGCTTAAGGTGTGTAACTAAGTAACTTACTGGGCTGTAAGGCCCTTGTACAATGTGATGATGCCACAAGAGGTAATCAACCTGGGTGTTACCATGGTTGGTTGGCCTCCTTATATATTACAGAGAGGAGCTATTTACAAATACAATATATGCAATACCATAACCAATAAGAACCCTGCTCTGCAGTTGGCCTTACTCATGCATACATGTCACTGATGTGTCATGATGACATCATAGGTGGAGGTGGCTATGTATGCTGATTAAGTACAGATGGGGACATGGCTTGGCGCTTAGCATATGATATAAGCGCCAATGTCATGTGATTGAAAATGTAGTCCAATTGCCTTTGTTTCAATTCAAGAAAATGAGAATAAATTCCCTTGGTATATGTGTGTCTACAACAGGTTTCTACTTTTTCCTGGTGTTCAAATTGCATAATGTTTTGTCAGTATAGTTTCCTGGGCCATGTGCACCTACTGTCAAAATTTGGGGCAATTCCATCAAGGTCAAAAATAATCAATTTTCTATTAATTTTGTTGCTGCAGTCTTGAGGACTGTTATGGATATGACATTTCTTCCATAATCTGTACTTATTTTATTAATTACACAAGTAATACTACAGTAAATAAAATGAGATAAAGATGCAAACTGGGGTTTTCAAGGTCCCTCTATCCAATTGCAACCTTTACAAAACCTATAAGCTTCAGGAATACCCTCAATATGCAATATCTTTAGCATATATGCTGTTTTATCACTCATTTGAATATATATAAGGTTAGGTTATTACAAAGTAGTAGGTTGGTGGTAGGTTGAACCAAGCTACACTGCAGGGTGAACTGTGAGATGGCACAGGGTGGGAACCAGGTGGACACAACCCACATATGGTGTTAGGGTGGATTATAGGGAAAGCATCAGCCCTCCTACAAAAAGTTGCGTACTTTACACACAGCAATACCACCATCCCCTAAGTTAGGGTGAGTCATGTGACAACTGACCACCCATCCCACACAGAATTGTGTACAACATGCAGAAGTATAGCACCATGGTCAATGTTAGGGTGAGTCACATGATCAATGATTACTCCTTGTACTCACAGTTGCATACCAAGTATGCAGCTATATGACCCACAATCATGTTAGGGTGAGTCACATGACCACCCATCACTCTACTCATGCAGAGTTGCGTACTTGGTACGCAACTATATCACACACAATTGTGTTAGGGTGAGTCACATGACCACCCACCGCTCTACTCATGCAGGGTTGCGTACGCAACTATATCGCACACAGTTATGTTAGGGTGAGTCACGTGACCATCCACTGCTCTACTCTTGCAGAGTTGCGTACTTGGTATGCAACTATACCACCCACAGTTATGTTAGGGTGAGTCACATGACCACCCACTGCTCTACTTGTGCAGAGTTGCAGACTTGGTACGCAACTATACCACCCACAGTTATGTTAGGGTGAGTCATGTGACCCTCCACTGCACTACTCATGCAGAGTTGCGTACTTGGTACGCAACTATACCACACACAACTGTGTTAGGGTGAGTCACATGACCACCAACTGCTCTACTTGGGCAGAGTTGCATACTTGGTACGCAACTATACCACCCACAGTTATGTTAGGGTGAATCATGTGACCACCCACCACACTACTCATGCAGAGATGCGTACTTGGTACGCAACTATATCACACACAATTGTGTTAGGGTGAGTCACATGACCATCCACCGCACTACTCATGCAGAGTTGCGTACCAAGTACGCAACTATATCACACACAACTGTGCTAGGGTGAGTCACATGACCACCCACCGCTCTACTCATGCGGAGTTACGTACGCAACTATACCGCACACAGTTATGTTAGGGTGAGTCATGTGACCCTCCACCGCACTACTCATGGAGAGTTGCGTACCAAGTACGCAACTATACCACCCACAGTTATGTCAGGGTGAATCATGTGACCACCCACCACACTACTCACGCAGAGATGCGTACTTGGTACGCAACTATATCACACACAATTGTGTTAGGGTGAGTCACATGACCACCCACCGCACTACTCATGCAGAGTTGCGTACTTGGTACGCAACTATACCACCCACAGTTATGTGAGGGTGAGTCACATGACCACCCACCGCTCTACTCATGCGGAGTTGCGTATGCAACTATAGCGCACACAGTTATGTTAGGGTGAGTCATGTGACCCTCCACCGCACTACTCATGGAGAGTTGCGTACTTGGTACGCAACTATACCACCCACAGTTACGTTAGGGTGAGTCACATGACCATCCACCACTCTACTTGTGCAGAGTTGCGTACTTGGTACGCAACTATACCACCCACAGTTATGTTAGGGTGAGTCATGTGACCCTCCACTGCACTACTCATGCAGAGTTGCGTACTTGGTACGCAACTATACCACACACAACTGTGTTAGGGTGAGTCACATGACCACCAACTGCTCTACTTGGGCAGAGTTGCGTACTTGGTACGCAACTATACCACCCACAGTTATATTAGGGTGAATCATGTGACCATCCACTGCACTACTCATGCAGAGATGCGTACTTGGTACGCAACTATATCACACACAATTGTGTTAGGGTGAGTCACATGACCATCCACCGCTCTACTCATGTAGAGTTGCGTACCAAGTACGCAACTATATCACACACAATTGTGTTAGGGTGAGTCACGTGACCACCCACCACACTACTCATGCAGAGTTGCGTACCAAGTACGCAACTATACCACCCACAGTTATGTGAGGGTGAGTCACATGACCACCCACTGCTCTACTCATGCGGAGTTGTGTGCGCAACTATACCGCACACAGTTATGTTAGGGTGAGTCATGTGACCCTCCACTGCACTACTCATGCAGAGTTGCGTACTTGGTACGCAACTATACCACACACAACTGTGTTAGGGTGAGTCACGTGACCATCCACCGCTCTACTCATGTAGAGTTGCGTACCAAGTACGCAACTATATCACACACAATTGTGTTAGGGTGAGTCACGTGACCACCCACTGCACCACTCATGCAGAGTTGCGTACTTGGTACGCAACTATACCACACACAGTTATGTGAGGGTGAGTCACATGACCACCCACCGCTCTACTCATGCATACTTGGTACGCAACTATATCACACACAATTGTGTTAGGGTGAGTCATGTGACCACCCACCGCTCTATTCATGTTGAGTTGCATACTTGGTACGCAACTATACCACCCACAGTTACGTTAGGGTGAGTCACATGACCATCCACCACTCTACTTGTGCAGAGTTGCGTACTTGGTACGCAACTATACCACCCACAGTTATGTGAGGGAGGACCCCCAATTATCCTGGGGGAGGCTTCTTTGGCTTCCGGATATCACGTGCAGGTCCACTATCTGGGTGATTGTTTTTCCGGGCGCTAACACCATCAAACAATCAATTTTGATTGTGATGGTATTCAACTCGCGTTGTTGTTTGGGAGTTAGGTAGCGTTCCTGGTACATTTAGCTACTGTATTTACTAGTCTAAATTAAAATCAATTGTTTTCATCCTCTGTTTTGAGTTTGAAGTCCCGGGTATATGCGCTTGCATTTTGTTCAGGATTACTAACGCTTGGGGAACTTCTGTTGTCTTCCCATGCCAAAAAATTTAGCTGTTCTTAGCGTATTGCGTGATCATTGTTAGAGTCAGAGCTCGTTTGCAATCATCCTTAAAACTTGTACACATACTATGGCAAGTTTAGGCAAACTATCCGCGCGTAATATCATTTGGCCTGGGAAGGATATAATTGAACGGAATAGCGCGCTGTCTGCCCCTAGTACTTCCTTAGATTTACTCCCTGCCTTTGATACTCCGGGTCTTTTGTCTGGATTCTGTTGGAAAAACAGCTTGTACTTGGGAGAGGTAAGTCTTGTTTCAATTGTATATGGACAAGTTCAAACTGAAGATTATAGTTATGGCTATATACATCAAGGAGGGTGGATACAATGGGATGAACCTATGGGTCCCCCAAACCAACCATCTCAGCCATATCTCATATGTCGCCATCCAAATCTATCAGAAGATTGGATTGCAGGCCAAGTACCGGGCTATACATCTTGGTTGGCCAATGGAGATCCCCTACTACCAACTGGTACCAACAAATGAGCTCTTGATGCGCGTCAGCATCGTAAACACACCAGGCTTGGAAACTGAGGACGTGGAGTTGAAGGATCGCCACATTCTCGAGGATAGGAATGAACTGATGCAACTTTTACCCGAGCTAGAGAAGGCCGGCATACCGCAAGTGGGCTCAAAAACTGGAGCGGGGTCATAAAAGAAAAATATGTATATATTTAGAGATAAATACATTTAAGCGCCGGGCGCATACGGCCCAAGGCATCATTCAACTTCCGGACATGGAAGGCTTGGGGTCCAAGGCATCTTTGGGTTCCGGACATGAGTCCTATGAGCGGCCGCCAAAAAGCTTCCGGATATGAACACTAGTAGAGGGCCGGATTTCTGAAGAAGCCTCCCTTGTGATAATTGGGGGTCCTTGTGAGGGTGAGTCACATGACCACCCACCGCTCTACCCCCTACTATTTTTTAAGGATGTACTAGCGCTGTCCCCCCTTTGATTGTTTTATGCAAAATGTCTCTTGACGTTTTGCAGCTAAGCTTACAACTTTGAGAACCCAGTATGTGATAGCCAGATGTCTCAAAAACCTTACATGTAGCTCTATAATTATTTTTAATCACAACATTGCGTGTACTCAACAAAACATTTGACCTATCTTGTTTGACCCACCTATGAACGCACCCTCAGTCTGGTGATCCAACATGGAAGATTAGCCACTGCTGACCAAGCATGAAACAATCAACAAGCGCACCAGTTTGCAAGAACAGCAACTGACTTGGGATCTCTGATCATGTACATAGATTTTCAATTATGATTTTATAAGTAAAGTCTATTTTACATGGATCATTCCTTACGGAAAGGCAATACATGAAGTCCAAGCGCTAGCACAGCCTCTGCTGTGCAGGCCAAGTCCATCCTGTCCTGACGGAACAATTTAGGACAACAAATTTTAAGCCCACCTAGGATTTGTCTCCTAACCATCCTAGGATCCTAGGATACTAGGATGAGCCCTAGGATGGACCTAGGATGGACCTAGGATGGACTGGTGAGTGACCGACTTTCCCAGTTCCCAGTTTCCCAGTTCATTCCCTTTGGTTAGGATTCACTGCCTGACTAAGATCACTCCCACCAGCCAGCTTGTACGTGCATAGCATACTTGGTATGCCCACCCCACCGTGCTCACACGTTGCAACTTCCACGGCGTACCTAGTACGCCCCTCCCGGACCGGAGCTGTGTGACTATGTAAGGGCCTTTGCTTTGAGAAGCGGCGTACCGGTACCCATGCCATCACACCAACCGGCTCCTTGTGGTTACGGCGCACCAAGTACGCCACTTGGCGGAGCAGCTCCAAGCTTCTTGTCACACAGGGCGTACTCTTCCGCGCGCGGCGTACTGTGTACGCTACTTGCTGACACGGCCCATTGCTTCTTCTTGTCACGCATCACACAGCTCTTCTCTCCCGCGGGCGGCGTACCCAGTGCGCTTTTGCCGTGCCCACTCCTCATGCTTACTGAGCTTGCTGTATAGTCTGCTTCTTGGGGCGGCGCACCCCGTGCGCTAGCTGGTGATCCGTGTGCTCTTCTGCGTTCTTTTTGCCGTATGTGTCTAGCTCTTTTGTATTACTTTACCTCATGTCAATTGTAATAGCTGCTTCGTTTCACTAGCATGCATCAACATGCGGCAAAAACTTAATGAGCAACGTGTTTGCTACACCCCTATCACCACGCACTGCCAACATCAGTATCAACTATTAACTATTAACTATTACATGCGCCCTTCACCCATTTCAAATACCGACCTTCAGGTCCTGTATTTCAGCGCCCGACTTTGCCTCCGATTAACTCACAAACCTCCCCCCCACGCAATATGCCAGCTCCTACAATTTGGATAGCCCCCCTTGTGTTTGTTCTCGCGTTCCCCGAAAACATCCCCAACTCCACTGACAACGTTTTCAACTTCTTCCCATTCAACAACCCGGCATTCTGCAAACGTTGCGGCATACGCGACACAACAGTTGGCCTTTCGATTCCTCCAGAAGGCCCTATTGGTGACCAGCTGAAGCCGAACATCACTGCCCAATGGCCCGATTGTGTTGTTGGTGCCACTTGGTTCCTCCGGTGGTTATTCGATGACATGAAGATATACGCCAACGAGTGGGTGGCAAGTCGGCAGAATCAGCTGTTAGAAAAGCGTCTGAAAAAGGGAAAAGGGAAGGCAAAAAAAACAGACAAAGATGAGTCCAACCCCGAGCTTGATACTCACGGTATCCCAATCGACAAGCAACAGACGGAGTGGAAGAAGAACGCTTTGATCTCCGACTTCGACAATTGGCACTGGCTGATCTCGCGCGCTTTTGGTGGTATCGGCGGTCTTTACGAGCAGCTACGCGCATTAATGAAAGAGTTCCATTGCAATGCCGAGACGGCACATAAATTCGAGCGCGAACAAAAAGTAAGATAATTCATTCTGACTTATTCTTCTCACAATTTGCATTAATACAACCACCTGTTGCACTGTGTAGAAAAGGAGCTGTCAACGATCCGGAAAGCCTTTCCTTGAGAGCGACGTCCACACGAAGACAGCCTTCGATACCTACTGGTCGCACGCGAGTCGGAACATTGGGCTAGCCATATTTGGCCCGACAATTATCTCTCTTGGCGTCCCGGACAAGCAGCGGCTGCGAGTAGTAAAGGCTTGGTGTTTCCGGCTGTTCCAAAACGATGTCCGTGTCCTGGGGCGAACGGTAAGTAAAAGCCGGGAGATTGAAACAGAGCTGCACGCCGCATACATAAGTAAGTACTTACTCACCAATCAAACAATTCTGACTCGTACTTGTAGATGCACAAACGAACTTCACGGCAAAGGCCTTCCGCACCATGAATTGGCTGCTCCAGAAGGTGCTTCAAGTCCAGCGAGTGTGCGGGGTGGACATCGAGGAGGAAGAAGGCTCCCTGAGCTGGAAGACCAAGATCGACACACTGATGCGAGAGCGCGGTAGAGTCATCCAGAACGGAGAGGGTGCGTTGTTGGAAGCAGCTAACGGCTGGTTAACGGCTGGTTGGCTGACTGCTACCCCGTATTAGTCACAAGAGTCAAGGCGTCGGTAGGGGTGGTTGTGCCCGAGGAGCTTATGGACCAGCTCATGGAGGAGTACAGCGAGCTGCTCCGCGCAAGGCAAATACTGGTGCCTGCAAATGAGCCAACCAAAGCACAACCCTTAGGTGAGGACGACAAGCCAGACTTATGGAGCGCAGGGTACGGCGTTGACGCCGGAGTTGAGCACTGGGGAAAGAAGACCCTCAACGAACTCTTCGACCTCATTGGCGTAACCGGTACCAACATCTTTGGCCGCAATCAAAACCTCGACCTCAGCGGCATGTGGCATCAATGGGTGGCGGTCATCGAAATGGTCAAACGGTTGTTCACAAACAAGATTGGCAAGAAGGGAAATCCAACGCTCCTGGCCGACCAAGTTGGACTCGGCAAGACGGTCATCACGGTGCTGTACATTCAAGTCATCTGGCACCTGCAAGCGCTCCAGAAGGAGTTGGATTGGCACAAGAAGTGGCCCAAAGTACTCGGTAAGTCATTGAAAAACCCCCAAGTAGTTGTCATTGATCTCGCATTTGTTTCACACAATAATAAAAACAATGCTTACTTCAACGGCGCACTGGGTGCGCTGCTCCCCCAAACCCAACAATCAACACTAATACGGTAAATCCGCCACTCGGATCATGTCTTTGGTCATGGCGCACCCGGTACGCTGCTTCCCCGGCCCTCTTTGTTAACATCAAACGGCTGTGCACGTCTCAATTCACCGGCTCACTGTACGCTCGCGGCCACGGCGTACCCGGTACGCTACTCCCCGGCACTCCTACTCAATGGATTCTCAGGCATGTGTCACGACTGCTCTCTGGTCGCGGGGATGGCGTACACGGTACGCTACGTCGGCTCACCCCACTTTGCTGCCTCCTTCCGGGGCGGCGTACTTGGTACGCTGTAGGTGACTCGTATTATTTTATGGGTGAGGAATCCATTCCGGACGAGCCAATCATCCTTGTCGTCCCTCGGACACTGGTCTCCCAATGGAGCGCCACGTTGTCCCAGTGGCTAGAGTATGGGTCCTACAACTGTCTCGAGTTCGTTGGCGGTGAACTTGACCGCAAGGCGTTTTTTGCCTCCAAAGCTTACAAGCAAGCCGTCTCCCCGCGTCGCTCACACCTTATAATCATTGCTCATAACTCGGTACGTTCGCATCCTTACAATTATTCACAACTCATCAAACTCATCAAAACTCATCAACTCATCAACTCATCAACTCATCAACTCATCACGACTCGTTATATGTTTAGGCGCTAACCAACGAGGGACGCCGGTGCCTCCATCAGCCGGGAGATTGAATGGCTGGCGAGCCGGCTACAGGCGACCCTACTAATTTGTCGGACTCAATATTCGACCGCAATTGGCTGCTCGGTGTAGTCAAAGAAGGCCATGCTTGGCGTAATGTTGGTGCCTCGAGTGATGCAATTGTCACTCTCATGTCCCGATGCAGGCAACGACTTGCCCTCACAGCCACCCCCGTCTTCACCCATCCCCAAGTAAGTACTTTACTTATCTACTAGTTTCCAACTCTGACCATACAAACCCGAATAACCCAAATAACCCAAATAACTCAAATAACTCGAATAACACCAATAGAATCTTCTTCAAATCTCACGTATATTACGGGTGGAGAGTTTCCTTGGCAAGGCCGGCCGAAGACTCACGCAGAGTATCAACTCCGAGGTTGCCCTTGAGCTACGCAGTTGGAAAGTGGACCCGGAACACAACGAGCTGCGGGCCTTTCTTTGCAGCATGCGCAAGGGCGAGGTCGGCACCCAGGACAAGCCGGAGGCGCTCCAATCCCATGTCAAGGACTTTATCCTCACACAGAAAGGTGCCATTCAATCCTTCCGGGCGTTCTGGACGAGTTGCGGCGTCATGAAGAGGCTGCTCAAGGAGTTGGATGGCATTTTGATTCGGCGTGACGAGCGATTGAAGAGCTTTGACGGCAAGCTGCTCCTAGATCTTTCGCCGAAGCATACCGTAATCTCATGGCTCAAGCTTGGAGACAAGATGCGGAAGCTTCTGGCCAAACAAACGTCAACGGATGAGCGCATGTACGTGTGATTCATCTTGTTTGTTTCAAGCTTAACACTGCTAATCTTTAATTTTTTATTCTTACTCGCTTCACAGCTCAGAAGGCCGTGCGGATCTACATGTACGTCTTTAAAACACATACGTTATAAACTGACTTTATTTCATCACCGGTATTTTAGGGGTTTTTCACTTGCGTTAAGCAGCTTCTGGTCCACCCTGGCCTCGAGACGTACCTGGATGAAATGGCTCGGAGACAAGAAGAAAAGAGGGCTGAGAAAGAGGGGAGGGACACGGGGTCGGTTCACTCCGCCGATTCCGAGCGAGTCGAGTCCGATATCGACAAATTTGTCCAGCTCTTGTTCCCAACCCTCGATACGTACATTGCCAACCCATCCAAAAAGCTTGATCGAATGCTCGAGATCGTTGCCCATCACATTGGCGACGAGAACAAGAACAATCTGCCACTCGCGTGGTCCCCAGACGGCAAGCAGGTCCCTTCGCACGCCTCAGTAAGCCCTGATGAGGCAGCGCTGCCACGGCGGAAGATTGTCATTTACTGCCACCTCTCAGCAAGCTGGGCGGTTGCAACAAGGGTAAGTCCTCATCTTATAATTCATTATAGTTTTAGTTATCCTGCATTCATTTCATTTTCACTCTAACCAACTGTACTATAGGTTCTGAATCTCAAGGGCTACCGAACTATTGCAATTAATGGTCGGATGTTGGTGAAAAAACGAGAGGAGGCAGTCGCTCAATTCCAGTCCAAGGACGGCCCCGACATCATGCTGCTTAGCGACGTTGGAACGCAAGGGCTGAATCTACAGCGTGGTTCTGTCTGCATCTTCGTGGTATGTCTCACTGACTATAGGACCTTATTCATTGCTGATTCGTTGAACTATACAACTAATCCTTTTCATGGTTTACTGGTACATTTCACAATGCCTTGAAAATTATCTATTAAAGCAAGGGAAGCCGTGGGAAAGCTGACTAACCTCAGTGACATTTTTGACAACAATTCAGGGCTCAGCACAGCTTAAGCGCCAAGCCAACCTGGCAGCCGGGGGGATCCAACATGGACACAAAGCATCGTATCAGTGTATATCAGTGTATATAATAAAGTGTACACATATAATATTAGCAATTAAATAAAAAAACTAAGTTAGTTTCAAAAGGAGTTGCAAGTCAATACACATGTATATTACTTGATAGATAATGGTATAAGTACACTGTGAGAGAAAAAAATAGGAGAACGATATAAAGTACCTCTATCTCAGCCAATAGTTCACCAATTTGGACGATATTATGCTCATTCGGATGCTAGAGGGGGCGCGAACAAATTTTATTAAGGGGCTTAAGCGTCAAAACGGCAGGAGAAAGCTCCCCCCCTGCTAATCGCAAATTTTGGCACATTTGATTAGTGGTCTGATTACCATGTTGTAATCAGACACCCCCAAAATAAGACTGGGGCGTTTTTCACCCAAGGGTGTGGGCCAAAAATACCCGGGTCCAACCATGTGGGGAGAAGAAGAACAAAATCAATTACAGTGTGGATCAATCAAAATTACAATCTCCCCACATCAAAACCATTGCAACCAAAATAAAGTGAGCTACACATTAAATAGAGGGCCATTGTTGGGCAATAATTGAAGTAAAAATATAATAAATTTGCAGGCTATTTGTGAATAGAGGTATTACCTTCCAAAAATATTTAAGTGTTTTTAGGCACTTTCTCAATAAGAAAATGTGGGTATTATGCATAGTGCTATGTTGTTTTTTGAGTACTAATTTCATTACTCCATAAGGTCTCAACCTACTACCCCAGAGAGAAATAGAGCCCAGGCCAGAGGTGAAGACCGTGAGCAGCAAGCACAAACCAGTCCCAATGCCCGACGCACTCCTTCCAGCTCCCTACCAGCAGCACAGTTTGGAGTCATGCCTGTAGATCCACCAGCTAGAAATCAAGCATTCAGTAACCGTCAATTGGCTCAGCACAGGCAGTTTACATTAGTGGCAGCTTCCAATGCTGAGACTATTCAAAGCAATCCTTTGGTAGGTTAATATAACTATCTCTTTAGTGTCTTGGCTCATACTTTGTTAGAACCCCCCACCTGGGCCCAGCTGTGCAGCTTTGGCTCAGAGGGCAAGGCGAGCAAGGGAGCGTGCAGAGAGGGAAGCAGCTGCTCAGGCAATGCAAGCTCAGCAGGTGAACCAATCAATAGATAGAAAGGATATGTAAATGGTATTAATAAAAAGTTCCAGCCTCCAAACATAGCTCTGATCCCAGAAGAATTGCTGCCTGCCCCATTGGACCTACCTCAAATCCCAGAAAATCAGCAAGTACCTGTGAACATTGAGGATAATCAAGTGAGCATTAAACCAATTGCCACATAATATTTTGCCTTACTGACCTTTTGATACAGGAAAACATTAATCAAGAACCTCCAGGCAATAATATTGAACAAGGAGATGTGCATGCCCACCCACAGGTAAGTTGCCTGGCATAGGGAAAATTAGGAAAAGAGTCTTATAAATCTTACTAGCCTAATGAGCAGCCATTACCACCAGCACAGCTAAATGAGGCAGCCCAAGAGCGCACTGCAGCAAAAGAAAAACGTGATCGTGTTGTTAGCCGGTTGTCTTGCACTGGGCAACATGATTTAGGGCCAATGAATGTTAGATGTCCTAAGTGTCAAGCTTGGCATTGGGATGCTGAGCGTCTAAAGGGGAATACAATTACTTTTGGATCATGCTGTCTCTCAGGGCAGATTGTCCTCCCTCCCCCTAGATGTCCACCAAGAGAGCTTTGGGAGCTTTATACAGGGAGGCACCACCTCTCTCAAAACTTCCAAAAAAACATTCGAGCTCTCAATGCAGCATTGGCATTCACTTCATTTGGTGCAACAAGTATTGGTGAGGTGCCTGCAGGTCAAGGGCCTTATATCTTCAAAATTGGGGGGGAGGTTCATCACCTTTCTGGGGTGCTTGACAGGGCTCCAGAGGGTCAGCAGCCTCAATATGCCCAACTCTATCTTTATGATCCACATGATGCTGCTAATTTCCGTACAAGGAACCAGCATAATGCTGGAATTGACCCAGGATTGATGCGCTTGCTCACTGGGGTGATTCATGAGTCACATGGGTATGCTGCTCTGTATAAGCAAGCATGGCAGAGGATGCAAGAACAACCTGTTCAGACTGTGTCCATTGTTCTTCGCCAGCAGCGGAACACTGACCCAAGGAGATACAATCTCCCAACCAGTGATGAGATTGCTCTGATCTTGGCTGATAATGCTTTGAACCAGCAGCGTGATATTGTGCTGTTATAGTATGAAAAATCCCTTGAATTTTGTCAGAAAAATCAGGTTTCTGCTTTTTCCTGCAGTCCAAAGTGCATGGAACTTTGTCAGTATGGTCTTTCATCCCATGCGCACCCACCCTGAAACTTTGGTGCAATTCTGTTAAGGTCAAAAATAATCAATTTCTGTTAATTTTATGAGTGCAGCCCAAAGGACCAGTTGCTGACTGGTTCTAGTTGACCTTGCCATTTCTCCTTAATAATAGGTACACACTCTGATAAAAGTAATTTAATCCTGTTGGCAACAAGTCCCGACTTCATACCCTTGCTGTGGCCCAAGATTTACCACTATGCATGCTCACTATGGACCCTGAGGACCGTTCGCCAACCGGTTCCACTTGAATCTCTCCTTTTTTCCTTATATCTTGTACACGGCCTCATCATAGTAGTACAAGCCTGTTGGCAACAAGTCCCGACTTCATACCCTTACTGTGGCCCGAGATTTACCACTATGTGTGCTCACTATGGACCCTGAGGACCGTTCGCCGACCGGTCCACTTCAGTTTCTCCTTTTTTCCTTATATCCTGTACACGGCCTCACCATAGTAGTACAAGCCTGTTGGCAACAAGTCCCAACTTCATACCCTTACTGTGGCCCAAGATTTACCACTATGTGTGCTCACTATGGACCCTGAGGACCGTTCGCCGACCAGTCCACTTCAGTTTCTCCTTTTCTCCTTATATCCTGTACACGGCCTCATCATAGTAGTATAAGCCTGTTGGAAACAAGTCCCGACTTCATACCCTTACTGTGGCCCGAGATTTACCACTATGCGTGCTCACTATGGACCCTGAGGACCGTTCGCCGACCGGTCCACTTCAGTTTCTCCTTTTTTTCCTTATATCTTGTACACGTCCTCACCATAGTAGTACAAGCCTGTTGGCAACAAGTCCCGACTTCATACCCTTACTGTGGCCCAAGATTTACCACTATGTGTGCTCACTATGGACCCTGAGGACCGTTTGCCAACCGGTCCACTTCAGTTTCTCCTTTTTTCCTTATATCTTGTACACGGCCTCATCATAGTAGTATAAGCCTGTTGGAAACAAGTCCCGACTTCATACCCTTACTGTGGCCCAAGATTTACCACTATGCGTGCTCACTATGGACCCTGAGGACCGTTCGCCAACCGGTCCACTTCAGTTTCTCCTTTTTTCCTTATATCCTGTACACGGCCTCACCATAGTAGTACAAGCCTGTTGGCAACAAGTCCCAACTTCATACCCTTACTGTGGCCCAAGATTTACCACTATGCGTGCTCACTATGGACCCTGAGGACCGTTTGCCGACCGGTCCACTTCAGTTTCTCCTTTTTTTCCTTATATCTTGTACACGTCCTCACCATAGTAGTACAAGCCTGTTGGCAACAAGTCCCGACTTCATACCCTTACTGTGGCCCAAGATTTACCACTATGTGTGCTCACTATGGACCCTGCGGACCGTTCACCAACCGGTCCACTTGAGTTTCTCCTTTTTTTCCTTATATCTTGTACACGTCCTCACCATAGTAGTACAAGCCTGTTGGCAACAAGTCCCAACTTCATACCCTTACTGTGGCCCAAGATTTACCACTATGTGTGCTCACTATGGACCCTGAGGACCGTTCACCAACCGGTCCACTTGAGTTTCTCCTTTTTTTCCTTATATCTTGTACACGGCCTCATCATAGTAGTACAAGCCTGTTGGCAACAAGTCCCAACTTCATACCCTTACTGTGGCCTGAGATATATTGTTATGCATACTTGCTACAGACCCTGAGGACCAAGCATTCATAATATCATGTCTATGCAGTGTCCATGCATTACATTGTGTCCTCTGTCAGAACCCATAACATGTCTGGTTATTCATGCCTCCTCCATGTGACCTTCCTCCCTTTCCTCCTCCTCAGCTACACTTCCCTGACCATCCCCCCTATCCTCATCTTCACTGACTGAGTTATATTCATGCTCATGCTAAGATGTGAGTATCAGCCTTGCAACATGACCTCTTCCATCACACTTACCACCTTCTTTAGCTTGGTTGATACATGCTGTCAACAGGTCATCTTAATTTTTGCTTTCCTCCCCTTGCCATCTCACTTACCTTTCCTTTTGCTAGCAATGCATCCACCAAGTATTGCATGTCTCCATCTCTATGACTTGCTGTTATTTGATCCAGGAGTTCAGCCAAGCCTCTGCTTTCTTCTTTTGTCATTGACTCTGCACTGGCAATGACTTTCAGGATGGATTTGTCTAGTTCCCAATCACCACCTTGCTGGAGTCTTGCTGATGGAGTTCCAAATGTCATTAATATTCTGATTTACTGTTCAAATGCCATGAATCTTGCATAAAGGACTCACCATCAGCTTCATTATCACCTCCATCCTCACTTGCATCTTGGTGTGTGTCAACCCCCTCAATATCATGGTCCACCTCCACATCTTCTATTTGATCATATCCACCATGAGATCCAGTAACTTGACCCTGGTCACCACTATGATCTTCAAGGCTTGGCATTGTTGTGTGCCCATGATTGGATTGCTCATGGTAAGAGCTATCCTCCATGTCATCCACATCACTTTCCTGAAGATTTGCTTCAAAAGTATCCTGCCTAACAGCAACAACAGCAACAACACCAGGGGTCTTGTTAGCCCTTAGTCTTTGTTGCTTCTGTGGTCAATTGGAATGATTGCTTTCTGCCCCACGCTTGGCTGGAGTTGACATTTCCAGGGCAGCTTGCACTGCATTCAACTACATGCAATGTATGTCATTTTTTGTATACCACCCAACATTCAATTGAGATGAGAAATTTTGGTTTGGTTGTTGCTTACCTGACTTGATACACCCAGTGTTCCACTCTCTTGGCGGTCTCCAAACTCCTTTGGCACTAGGAGCTCAAACTTTGTATGCAAATGTTTGACCTTGAACAGCCTCATGACTGTCCACCATGCCTTGCTACTGTTGAGCAGCTGTTGATATTTCTCTTGGCTTGCATCTTCAAGTTCAAGCATTTTGTGCTTCTGGAGATCTGTGTGAAGAGTCTCCCGACTGGACCACACCCTTTGCATCACCTAGTGTCAAGATCATCCAATCATAATGCCCTTCTTTAAGTTTCCAAAACAGTGTATCACACCACAGACACTAACCTTGCGTTCATATCCTCTGGCATTGGCCTCATCTCCATGTTTCTTCAAAAGAAACTGGGCTATCACTCCTGCTGGATGATCAGTGGTATTCTCTATTGTTTCTGAGGTTCCCTTGGTAAATAGAGTGAACTCATCCTTGGTTGTGATCATGTTGATCATCTGGAAGATCTGATTATGAGAAAAAACATTGGTGATGGATCATGTATATGGAGACTTACATGAGTTATCACTGTTTGCATCAGCTTCAACTCCTCCTCTACAATCTTGGATCCAAGGCAAGATGGGAGAATCACCTGAAACCAAACTGTAGATTCACACTTGCACACAGAGATCAAATTGGCCTACCATATCTGGAAAAGTCCATGGGTCATCCTTCCGTGGATTCAAGTGGGTAACAAAGTTTGTTGGGCATGCACGCACTCTTTTGAGTGCCCCTGAGCGCCCACCAGGTAGAGCATCCCATGCATGTGCTTGCCTTTTCTGACCACCTTTAGTCACCTTGAGCTTGGACATTTGGCAGGACCTTGGGGGGAGAGTCAAAGCATCCTTGGGAACATCACTCATCCCCTCAGTCAACAGGTCCACCTGTGCCAGCATCTCATGAACAAGACCAGCAGCCACCTGTGAAGCTGCTCAGTACTTTCTGGTATTTGCAAAAGTCTGGTACATACCATGTACAGACGGCCAGTTGTTAGTCTCATCCATGAGCCTGCTGAAAATGTTGCTGCAATATGCACACAAGCCAATGAATCCGAGATGGCATCCATAAGCTCATGGTTGCGAGTCAGATTGCATATTGCCCGATTGGTTCTGTCTTCCAATCCACCTAGTAGCATGCAACAATTTTGTAGGAATTTCTCTTCATTAATGGTGCCTGACTTGAGGAGCTTCCTTAGTTTCCGGACAGCCATGAATAGCTCAAGGTCGCTGGAGTGCTTCATCAGTTGAGGGCTGTTTGACTCATGCATCATTGTCAAAAATTCTGCTGGATGATTCTGTTCCAATTCTATACCACATTCAATGAGCATGCACTTTAGTGGGAGTTTTTTTTCCACACTCACCTTTCTTGTACACCTTGGCATGCCACCACATATCTTCTGGGCCTCCTAGGCCAAGTTGAGATAACATGGCTAAGCAATGTTGGCCAGCAAAAACCAGTACACTTAAGTCTTGAGGAAGCTCAGGGGTGGAGTTGATACCATGTTTTTGCAGCAAATCATACAGCACATGATCAGATGATCCATCATTCAAAATAACACTGATAGGATGAAGTGCTTGGTTCAGAATCTCAGGAGTACCTATGCGCTCAACAAGTGTGTCAACCCAGGATTGATCAAGTGCTCGTTGATCTGGATGGTTATGGGTCTGACTCAAGAAAACTGTGAATGTCCCAATAAGGGTTGCCTTTTGCACATTGGCAGCAGCTAGCTCTGTTGCATTTTTGTTGGATGTTGATGTCATAGGCATGATGTAGTTTGTAGTTTGTAGCACAGATCTTGTTGTTGTTGTTGTTGTTGTTGTTGTTGTTGCAGAGACACACAGGGGAGCAGATGTACGCAAATGTCAGTTGACCTAGGCACCTTCATAAAGATCCACCAGTCTCCTTGACAACGTCAAATCAGTTAATCTATGTACTAATCTCACCAAATAAGGCTAGATGACTTGACCACTTTACTCCGGTTAAACGCCACTCCGGTTCAATTTTCACCATCAACTTTACCTTTCCCAAAAGTGGCACCACTAGAATTGAGGCTATATAAGTTAGCTTGGATCATTCATCCTACCAACTGATCACTCATCTTACCAATTGACAACCAGCCAACCACTATCTTCTTTCTTCTTCCATTGCATAATGTCCCCCTCCAGCACAAGCTCACATGGTTCTCAAACCAGCAATATGTAAGAACATTCCATTTCCCAGCCTTTTTACCTTTGTCTCATCTTCATTATTCCTATCTTTGCATTTGTTCTCATTTCTTGTACATTTACACCTCATTATTCTTCTAGAACTTTTGGCTCCTTGAAGTCCTATGAATCACCTAGCAGCATGGTATCCCATACACAAACTATTGGAGCACCAGACATGTAAGTTTGCATTCTCCTATCTCATTTTCTAAAACTGAGATATTATTCTGTCAGCACATGGGGCACACTTCAAAGCCCTGACAACAGCACAGCTTCAGTGCTTGTGCCCAACATTCAGCAACAGCAACGTCCACAAAGTGTATCAGGTAATGAATATACCAATAACTCAATGTGGATTAGCATTGGTGGTTCTAATCCTACCTCTTGCTCCCCTTCAGTATCCATGGCTCAAGCCATGTCACCATTTCCACTGCAGATATTGCAGCAATCCAACCATACAAAGTATGTGTATCTGAAATTGACCACCAAGCTCATCAATACACTTGAAATGTTATACATAGATAGTGCTGTTGTTGTTGCTGTAAAACCTCTTTGACATCTAGTATTTGTGCTGATGATTCTTAGTGATAGGGAACTGCGGCGCTTGGTGCAGCCTACTCAGAATCAAACAGTGCCTCCAGCACATTCTGTCACCCCAGCAAAGCGGCCCCGACAGGAATCATTTGATCTCCCCCCTCCAGGGGATAATCAACTTCAAACAGCAGTGTCAGTTGAACCAATTACATTGCATTTGGTTCAATGGGCTTATGAATATTGTTTCTTATTCTTTAGATCCACCACTGGTGATAGCCATTCTGAGGCTATTCAGACCCCGTTACACACTCAGCCTCCAACTCCTAGCAGTAACCAATATGTGACACCCTCCAGGTCCTCTAAACGTGCTAGACCACCGCCTGGATCTCCTGTCTGGAATTAGTACGTGACTTTCATTACAAACTGACGTACATGGAACAACAAATACTTACAACCTAGAAGTATGCAGCAGCAAAAGGCAGCCCGCCGGTCAATATCAAATGACCCATCACCATTAAGGAGTGCTTTGCAAGCCTCATCTTCAACTGACAGAAGCCATATATCTCAAAGAAGTAGTACCCCTTTATCTCAGCTATCATCAATCAATTTCCATGATAGTCCTTTTGGTGAGAGGGTGAGCACTACTGAAACACATTGGGAGACTGGGAGAGCCAAAGTCCATAAGCAACCTAAGTTAGTGAAAATTTCACATTTATCACATGGATGGACTTCCAAATCATTTTTATTGCAGTATTCTTTGTAACAAGGATATTCATCTGCTCCAACTTCAAAACTTACTTTCTGGTGTTCCTGATCTTTCAGAAAGTTCTGGAGGTGTCACAGTAGATGGGTTGCTTTTAGACCCTGATTACACCTTATATCTCCAGGTCTATGCTACATGTTTGATGCATGCTATCTATCGACCTTTTGACACCTCCCAAACAATCATGATCCTTGAACCTACACCAGTTGATTGGTCGTACTGGGGAACAATCACAACATCAGGTCAACCCCCTCCAACCCATTTGATTGGACTCTGCTCCATATTACTCCAACCTGATGATATTGAAGAAACAGCACTCTTGGTCTGGGGAACATGTGAACTAGTGGATGATCTGACCTTGGACATTGAACTAACATACTATGACAATTGTGCAAGGATCCCATCAAGTACTCTTGTGGAGGAAGTAAACAACTGGGTGTGGACTGTTGTGGAAAATAACCTGCCATGTGGTTACAACATGGGCCAAAAGGTTCTCTGGGGTGCAAAGTGGTCTGAGGACTATCATACATTCTCTGAGATAGAGCTTGATATGGTATTTTGCCAGATTATCTCTGCAGTGGTGTATGACATGCCATTTCATCCTCAGATTTTAGCAGATGGTCCGCCACTGATGCCAAGATGGCCATATGAGATGACACAAGCACAGATTCAAACCCTGCTTGGTCAACAAGTGGATGGCAGTCTTAGCTACAAGGCCCTTGTCAGTGAGAATGACTTTGTACCAGAGCGCATTTATCTTCACGGGTGAGCAGCTTCCATTTACTTAGCCTAAAGAAACTGGCAGTGAATTTTAACACATAATAACAATCAACAGCTACCCATTTGAAGCTGAGATTTTGCCAATGCATGACACGCTGGAAGGGTATGGGTTTGAGGAGCAAGAGGAAGTAGAGGAAGTTCCAAGCGTACCAATGGAGGACATATTCACACAGCATGACTCCCTCAATTCATCCAAGAAAACTAATTTTACTAATTTTACTCTTCTTAGAACTGAAGCCTGGATTGAACAAAAAGCTGCTTTAGAAGCAACAGGACAGCAGCACTACTACTTAATGTTCTCCGACAAGTTGTATGTGAATTCTGCTTCAACTCAAGGGTACCCACTAACAAGAACGTAATTTCAAAATACACAGAAGGTATCAAACTGCCACACCATCAATTGCTTCTGAGTTCTCAGTCCATGTAGTGGAGCCAGGGTATGTTTGTGCACCATGCAGCATTCTGGCTTAATTCTCACAGATAGTAATTCCAGTCCAAACAGAAGTGTTGTTATGCAAAGGTTTTTGGAGTGTTTGAATCAAGTGTGCTATTCAATGCTGATACACATATCTGCTAGGGATTTGATTGCCAAGACTCATGATTGCATGCTTGCTCATTGCAAGTACAGGCACACTGCACGCCTTGTGTATTGGAAGCAACTACGAGAGTCCACCCCAGATATGGATTGTATCTCATTTGTGACCACAAACCTCTGGTTAAGCTCCTTGATGGCTGCACCAGATCGTTGTATTTTCTATCTGGATCCAAACCTGGTCACCACAATCCTTGAGCTCTACCGGAACAACCCATCTGAACTTGATGGAAACATCCCTGAACTTTTTGGTAGGCAAGATCTTTGGGATTGGATGGGACCGCTTGCCCGTATTTTGGCCATTCTCAAGTTGGATGATTTGTGTGAACCTTCTCCAGGCAAACTCAGTTGGACACTTCTTGAGCTGGAAGTAGAGAAAGGGCGTGTTACAACAGTGGATGTGGTTTTGGCCCCATGCACCAACTTTAACAAGCCACAGTTCACTCAACTGCTTTCACATCTGATAGAGGCATTGAACAAGATCCTTCCTGCATGGCCACTGGTAACTAGGACCTCAAAAGTCAAACAACGGACTCACAGTCTCATTTTGCCTCCTCCATTCAATGAAGAATCTATTCTCTTGGTGATGATTGCCTATTTGTGCGGCAAGATGCTCAATCAAGAAGTAGCTACTGTGGATGTACAAACCATGAGGCAAGGCCTATGTTTCTACTTTGACTTGGCGCTTCGAAACCCAGAGGTGGATTATAGCTTTCCCTGGCCTGGTCTCACTGATGAAGTTGGAATGCTTTTGACTGAGTACAACCAGACTGATGTTGCACGCAAACGGTTCCACTTGGCCCACAACCAAGAGCCATCTCCAATTGAAATGTTTTCTTGCAGGCGCTCTTATGCTGCTACCGTAGCCACTCCAGGGCCATCTGAACCTTTCTTTCTTGAACTTGCTCAATCTCATTCTTCCCATGCTGAAGGAATTCTCATGCACACTTCAGGTCGTGTCGTAGACACAATCAATACCAGGGAATTTATTCCCAATTTCTCGAATTTAAACGAAGGCAATCGGAGAACATTTTCAATCACGTGACATCGGCGCTTATATCATACGCTAAGCGCCGAGCCACTTCCCCATCTGCGCTTATCTCAGCATACGTAGCCACCTCCACCTGACGACATCATTATGACACGTCAGTGACACGTATGCATGAGTAAGGCCGACTGCGGATCGGGGTTCTTATTTGATACGGTATTGCATATAGTTGTATTTGTAATTAGATAGCTCTGTAATATATAAGGAGGCCAACCGACCATGGTAACACCCAGGTCAATTACCTCTTGTCGCATCCCAACTCTGTACAAGGGCCTTACAGCCCAGTAAATTACTTAGCTACACGCCTTAAGCGTTGTTCTCGCTGTACATACGTAGCTTGCCGCCGCCCTACAGCGTGTGGCCATCGTAGTTAGTTAGTCCGTCGTCGTAGGGTACATTGTCACCGCCTTAAGCGGTTCATTGTAATAGTCACCCGGCCACAAGCGCCCGCACCCTTGACGTCCTTACAGACGTCTAGGACACTAGGTAATTGACCTTATGTTGGTTGCAAACCGTTCTGTACACCCACCACTGAGACTCAACCCCGGAGAAGAATACCTGTACTAGCACGACCAAAATCACGTGATCGGGGCTACCTTGCGGGAGATAATAATCAAAACTCCCCCACCCCCACGTAGTAGGAAATTGCTATAAGGCAGGATATTCCTATCCCCCGCATACCACACGGTCGCCGCACCTTTTGCCAGCGGAGCCAGACAGCAGATACACCCGCTTGCAGAGACTAGGTACTACATCACGCCCGTCCACGGCAGTGATTAGTTACACTTACTGTTCAACGCTAGGTTGTTTGACGCAGGCTCTTAGCGTACTACGCAATAAAGCGCTCATAAGTCCTGACAAAGGCACCTACTAGTCTCCCCCATTTTCCCACCATTCTCTCCCGGACTCCCACACGCTCCTCTTCGCGGGCCTCTTCCCACGCTGGCCGCTCATACCCCCAATCTACCATGGCAACCCGTTCCCGGATGGCCTCTCAAGCCCAATCCCCTTTCAATTTGGGACACCTGGAACCCCAGCTTCCGCCAACCTCCTCTGTCGAATATGGCAAGGTCTCCCTTGAACAAGTCACCCAACTCCTCCTCGGCCTACTCGGCCAAGTTGAGCGCCTTGAGCGAGAAATTGCTGAGATCAAGGAAGCAGGGATTGAGACCCGGACAAACGTCGAAAATATCTCACAAACCGTCGATGTTGTCAAGGATGGTCTCAAGTCCCTCCAGCTCCAAGGCCCCCTTACCCCAGAAGGGAACCAACCCAAGGCAGTGGAAGAAACGCCACGCCCCATACCAAAAACCGAGCCTATTGGATTGGTTAGCAGGGGACCCTTCTGGTCAGAAACAACTAGGGAAATCCCAGGTCTCGCCCAGCCTACCCCAAGAAGAGCCGCACCCCCGCGAGTCCCGTCTCCCCCTCCATCTCCGCGTCTCCGATCCCCCATTGGAGCACCTGCCCCTCCTCCACCGGCTCCAGTCGCCGCATATCCTGCCCCGGTCAAAGTAGACCACCCAGACGCCTATACAGGCAAGATTGGGAGTGAGGCCAAACAGTGGCTCACAAGGATGTTGGCCTGGACCCGGCTAAACTCGCGCATGTTCCCCACGGACCAAGAAGTCCTATCTTTCCTTCTGATGAATATGAAGGATTCCGCGGGAGCATGGGCACACCCACACCTCGACCAGCTTGGATCACACCGGGCAATCATCCAAACGGTTGAGGGATTCAAATTGGAGTTTTTGGCAGCGTTCGGTGACCCTGATGCCACAAGGGCCGCCGAGCGGAAGATTACCACGCTTACCCAGTCCGGCACATGCGCGGATTATATCACAAAGTTCAGAACCCTGGCAATGGAACTGGACTGGAACGACGCGGCCCTCCGAGGCCAGTTTGCCTGCGGCCTCCACTGGGAGGTCAGCCGCCAAATTGCTACCCGCAAACATCGTCCCCAAACACTCCTCGAGCTGCAAAACGCAGCGCTCGTTATTGACAACGCTCTCCAAGAAGAGCGTGCTAGCCACCCGCCGAGGGATAATAAGTCTAGCAAGCAACCCAACCCCGCAAGGGGAACGAGTACCGGCCAATCAAGTACCGGTTCAAAGAAACTCTCCAACGACCCCAATTTTGTGTTGGAGGAAGAAAGGAATTGCCGCCGCGCCGCTGGCGCCTGCATCAAGTGCGGCAAAATGGGCCACAAGTTTGCGGAATGCCGCACAGGCTGGAAGGCTACCCCTACTGAGGACAAAGGGAAAGCCAAGGAAACCGCCAAGATTGGCAAAGACTCCGAGTACCAATCGGGAAAAGAGTAAGGGTACCTGCTGCCGCGCGCAAGGACCCCAAGGACTCTGGCTTCATCAAAATTTGTAATATATCTGATAGTAACAATAGAATTTCCCCCCTGTTCACAATTTCGATTAAACCAGAGAAGCAAGCAGAACACCTAGAAGTCCTGATAGACTCAGGCACCACATCGTCATTTCTCCACCCCCGTACCGCTGAGGCACTACGCCTACCTCTCATAGATCTCCCAACACCCCGCACCGTCACTATGCTCAATGGGTCGAGCCCCCAGGCTGGCAAAATCTGGAAAAAGGTGTCACTAACCTTTACCTTTGATGGCAAGAAAATGACTGAGACCTTCCTTATATGCAATACAGGGTCTCATGCTGCCATTCTGGGTTTGAAATGGTTGGACGCGCATAATCCAGAGATTGATTGGAATGCACAAACCCTCTCCTTTCCCCATACACCACCAGAACACGTGGCCATTGCCAAAGAGGAGGAAGCTGATCAAACACCCCTTGAAGGAGTACCCCCAGAATACCACCAGTATGCCAAAGTATTCAGGGAGGAAGAATTCAACAAGCTTCCCCCACACCGGCACTACGACATTGGGATTGAACTCACGGAGGAAGGCCCCCTCAATTTGCCTCTCTATAGTATGACCAATGCCAAGTCCACTACGCTCAAGGACTGGCTCAGGGACAAACTCAAGGCGGGCAAAATACGCCCTAGCAAGTCTTCCATCAGTTCCCCCGTGATGTTTGTTCCTAAAAAGGACGGCTCCCGTCGCTTGGTTGTTGACTACCGCTGCCTGAATAACCGGACCAAAAAGAACGTTTACCCGTTACCCCGTCCTGATGACCTCATGGCCCAGCTCCGTGGCGCCAAGGTCTTCACCAAACTAGATCTAAGATGGGGTTACAATAACGTCCGGGTTAAGGAAGGTGACGAATGGAAAACCGCGTTCCGCACCAAGTACGGCCTGTACGAATCCCTTGTCATGACCTTTGGCTTAACCAACGCCCCGGCATCATTCCAACATTTTATGAATGATTTGTTTAAGGACCTGCTTGATGTATGCGTCATCATATACCTTGATGACATCCTATTATAGGGGTCTGGCTCAAGGGGGGGTTGAGCAGAACCTTAAATCAAATCGCGTTTTTCCGCCCAAACCTATTAGATAACCTGCCCTGAAAATGGAATTTCACTAGTAAACCACATGGTTCCGCATCTATCCATATACCTATCAAGGCAATTTGAAATCATTTGTTAAAATTCATCTCTTCAATATTGCACATAAAATTGCAGTTATGTGCAAGGACCTATTAGCTAAGCAGCCCTGAAAATGAAATTCTACTAGTAAACCACGTGATTCCGCGTCGATCCATATACATATCATGCCAATTTGAAAACATCGATCAAATTTGTGTACTAATAGCCAAACAGAGCATGCACCTTCCATTTTTGGAAGTCAGGACTACCATAAATGGAAAGAGGGGGTTCGATTACCCCATATAGTCCAGTTTCAAGGATAGATATAGCGTGTGGGAGGAGAAAATGAGAAATGAAGTAAATTTAGTGGATTTTGGTGAAGTGGGCCAGTTTTGAAAAATGGACTAAATTTAGTCCATTTTTTGTTTGGTTGCTCTCTGTGGGCATGGCCTGTACAAACAAAAAATGGACTAAATTTAGTCCATTTTTCAAAACTGGCCCACTTCACCAAAATCCACTAAATTTACTTCATTTCTCATTTTCTCCTCCCACACGCTATATCTATCCTTGAAACTGGACTATATGGGGTAATCGAACCCCCTCTTTCCATTTATGGTAGTCCTGACTTCCAAAAATGGAAGGTGCATGCTCTGTTTGGCTATTAGTACACAAATTTGATCGATGTTTTCAAATTGGCATGATATGTATATGGATCGACGCGGAATCACGTGGTTTACTAGTAGAATTTCATTTTCAGGGTCGCTTAGCTAATAGCCCAGAAATCACAACCTGTCAGAATCACGTGATATATATACCATTCGATAGCAAATGCATTGGTCTCCTATCAGAATTTCAATTTCAGGGTTGATTAGTCATCAGCATTCTCTCTGATGGTGCCATTACTGCTGGTGTCTGCAAAACTTGTTATAAAATGAGGAAAATACAACCAGCTGGGACCAAACCTGCTTTTGCAACATGACCTCTTCTGTCACGCTTACCACCTTCTTTAGCTTGGTTGATACATGCTGTCAACAGGTCATCTTAATTTTTGCTTTCCTCCCCTTGGCATCTCACTTACCTTTCCTTTTGCTAGTAATGCATCCACCAAGTATTGCATGTCTCCATCTTTATGACTTTCTGTGATTTGATCCAGGAGTTCAGCCAAGCCTCTGTTTTCTTCTTTTGTCATTGACTCTGCACTGGCAATGACTTTCAGGATGGATTTGTCTAGTTCCCAATCACCACCTTGCTGGAGTCTTGCTGATGGAGTTCCAAATGTCATTAATATTCTGATTTAATGTTCAAATGCCACAAATCTTGGGTAAAAGACTCACCATCAGCTTCATTATCACCTCCATCCTCACTTGCATCTTGGTGTGTGTCAACCCCCTCAATATCATGGTCCACCTCCACACCTTCTATTTGATCATATCCACCATGAGATCCAGTAACTTGACCCTGGTCACCACTATGATCTTCAAGGCTTGGCATTGTTGTGTGCCAATGATTGGATTGCTCATGGTAAGAGCTATCCTCCATGTCATCCACATCACTTTCCTGAAGATTTGCTGCAAAAGTATCCTGCCTAACAGCAACAACACCAGGGGTCTTTTTAGCCCTTAGTCTTTGTTGCTTCTGTGCTCAATTGGAATGATTGCTTTCTGCCTCATGCTTGGCTGGAGTTGACATTTCCAGGGCAGCTTGCACTGGATTCAACTACATGCAATGTATGTCATTTTTCTTTTATCTCCCAACATTCAATTGAGATGAGAAAATTTGGTTTGGTTGTTGCTTACCTGACTTGATATGCCCAGTGTTCCACTCTCTTGGCAGTCTCCAAACTCCTTTGGCACTAGCAGCTCAAACTTTGTGTGCAAATGTTTGACCTTGAACAGCCTCATGACTGTCCACCATGCCTTGCTACTGTTGAGCAGCTGTTGATATATCTCTTGGTTTGCATCTTCAAGTTCAAGCATTTTGTGCTTCTGAAGATCTGTGTGAAGAGTCTCCCAACTGGAACACACCCTTTGCATCACCTAGTATCAAGATCATCCAATCATAATGCCCTTCTTTAAGTTTCCAAAACAGTGTATCACACCACAGACACTAACCTTGTGTTCATATCCTCTGGCATTGGCCTCATCTCCATGTTTCTTCAAAAGAAACTGGGCTATCACTCCTGCTGGATGATCAGTGATATTCTCTATTGTGTCTGAGGTTCCCTTGGTAAATAGAGTGAACTCATCCTTGGTTGTGATCATGTTGATCATCTGGAAGATCTGATTATGAGAAAAAACATTGGTGATGGATCATGTAAATGGAGACTTACAAGAGTTATCACTGTTTGTGTTAAGAGTTGTGTAAGTACAGGAGTAAGAAAGAATTACTATATACAAAATGTATATGGGAATAACTCAGAACTATTATTAAGAATCAGAATATAGGCACAGAATATATGAACAATATAGGCTAGGTTATCAGGAATAACAACTCCTAACAAATAGTCTACCAACTATGAAGTGCAGGTGGTTGGTTATGTATAGTACCTTAGACTAATGTTACTTAAGCCTAAGTGACTAAGGGTATGTATACTTAAGGTCTCTGGGATAGTACCTTAAGTAAGAGGGTTACCTGACTAATGTACAGGATTTATAGGATTTGCCTCATAAGTATAGGACTTATATATGCTTAAGTAAGGCTTAAGACTTATGGGGTTTACCTAAAACGTATCTAGGATTTATGAGATATTATAGATAAAGCTATCTACAATATGGGGGGTGTGGTGGATTGAAACACTATCACTCAATCACAACAATCCTTACAGTATTGTTGCACTATACTCAATGTTGAACTCAACAACTGTGACAGTCAAGGGGCACAGGGTTGCAGTAAGTACACTAATAGGTTACCCTGTGTCTGTTGGGACTGGCCTATGGTCTTAGTGTGCCAAATAACCTCCTATGCTATTTACAGTGTGTTATGTATCACACAATTTTGCATTCACAGCTCACCATCCACAATAATCTGTATATATCTGACTTTCTGATTTAATGGCCATTTGACTCCTATTTTCCATTATTCCTGTCATTACTCTATGTAACGCTCATATTGACTGTATGTGTTACATATCGTTCAATAGAGCTCCTTCCGCTCGTTCTAACGCTGCCTGTCACGTGCTCATACGATAAGATCTCATGGAGATATTAGCTTCACAAGATTCTATCTATGTGGCTCAAGTACCTTACTAATCATTATATTTATATCTTTACATCTAGCTCATCACATGACTAGCTCTAACTTGGGAAATGAACCTTATTCCTAGCTTAGTTGAGTCATACCTCTCATGAGATTACTAAGGTTCTCCTTATCTAGTAATTTCTAGTGGCACTGCGAATCCTGCTTATGAGTCATTCTGCTTGCCACCAGAATGACTCACACTAATGACTCACTCTAAGTGCTCATTGGCTGCCAAGCATTTCTTGATAGACTGAGTCATGTATTTAGATGTTTCTATTTTTTAACTAATTGCAGTTCAACCCAAGAGCAGTCACATTCCATCCTAGTCATATCTGTGCCTTCCCACCCACCAATCAAAGTCTTAGGAAGCACAGTCCTAAGCAAGTCATATTCATACTCTGACTAGGTGAATGACTCAGTAACCTTGCCACTCTAGGGTATAAAAGGGGACTCTTGCATACCCTTGGAGGGCACCACCTTACTTTACTCCACCTCACTGTTACTGTTGACTGTCACTCTTGGGTTTGGGCTTGCCCCCCTCAATTGTGTGATATATTGTGCCTCAAGATTTCAAATAACTTAAACTTGTATAAGTGGATCTCCCAAGTACCCATAGTGTGGAAAGGTTGTAGACCTGATACAGAGTTCTTAGGTTAAGTGAACAGAAGGCAATCATCCTTAAAGAAGGATATATACTAAGTAACCAGTTAGTTCCTGCAACTAGGAGTGAAACTTACATAACTATCTCTGCCAAAGGGAACCTGAGCCAGTACTCTTGCTCTTACAGAAATACTTACTAAGACACTTTACACTGAGAAAAGATATATCTGTAGTTGATTGTATTCAAGATAGCTAGACCCAGAGAACCCTAAAGAAGCTACTTCTTTACTTAGCTTGGAAATTGGGAAATCTTCCAACACAGACTCTGCTCAGCACCAGAGTCTCAACCTCTTTTCCCCCAATTTACAACACAGTGAGTCAATCACTAAAGTAAATGCACAGATAAGCTGTTAAAGGCTTGTGTGTATATGTCAATATATAAGAGTAAAAGTAGGATAGTAGAATGCATTAGAAGCGTCTCCACAGGGTCCTTTTATAATCTGAGAAGGCGCACAAACAAGTATATACATGATTGATACCAAGAGGGGGTACAGGAGGTACATGTGGCAACTGAAACACTTGAGGGTGCCAATACTTTGGTACATAGTAAACAAACAACAGTTCCTAATATTTGTCCCAAGGCAATGTTTGCCCCAAGGCAGTATTTACCTGTGTGGGTCCTTGGATGTCCCAAGGCTAAGTGTTTCATCCTTGGAGTAAACAGTCCCAAAGGTAGGATACCATTGTACTGGGTACTGACAGTAAATAGGGCATAGCTCCGCCAAATGTTGTCCATTTTGGTAGTTTGACCCAGCGTTCTGGAGCGCACAAACAGGCGCACCTAAGCGCAAGTGATTTGGCAGTGTGGGATGCCCGGGTGATGGAACAAAGGCGCATTTAGTGTGTTGGCGCTTAAGGGCTGATTAAGCGCCAGAGCACTTGCCTATGCGGCAGGGGGGGACCCTGAATATTTCTGTGTGTAGCCACAAGATAGAATCTTGAATGATAAATACTACAAACAAGAGAAATATTACTTGTTACTGTTTATCTACTCAGCTAGGGTTAAGTTGGGATTTATGGGGGCCTCCAAAATCGAGGTTGATAATTACGTAAGATATGGGTACCATTACGTAGCCAGTCACGTGGTCTCCTAGTAAAATTTCAATTTCAGGGTAGATTATTAAGCAGGATTCTTGTGTAGGGGTCATTTAGTGAGTGGCACACTGGTACATAGGTTGGTATGCTTGATACTGTTTCTGATTAGAAATGGGACAAGAGAGCACACAAATTGCAAGGTTCTGGACTCATGTTTGTTACACTACATCTGTTGGTGCTTTACAATATTTTTCAATAATGACATTTGTTTTACCAATTGGTCTTGCTTGCACACAGCTTGCAATGGAATGTGATATCACAGCAATCCACCACATCCACAGTTTGCTTACTGCTTAGCACCAAGAGCTATAGGCCTGTGGCCCTTCTCCAAGTAAGACTAGTCAAGATCAGTAATAAGTAATAACATTGCCTGGTAAGTAAGGAAAATAGGTCTGCAGTGCCATTCAATCACCCTGCACAACATTGCAATCATACACACAGAATGCTTGGTAAGCACCCTATCTGAAATGAACAAGAGGTATGGATCTGCAGGCCCCTGGCACTTAGCACCAACACCTATGAATCCATTGGCCCTCAGCACTTAGCACTAAGCAGCTGAGGACTCAGGCCCATGTTGACACATTATTGGCAAATGGCCTTGCACATACAGATCCATGGCATGGATATGTAGGCCCTTGGCACTTACTGGCTGACAATCTGGACTTCTGTCAACACCTTGTGGGCAAACCATCCTGCACCCGTGGATCCATGGCCCCATTCAATGGCTTTACACAACATTGCAGCTCAACATCAAGATCACCTGGTGAGTACTATATCTATTTGACATGTGTTGTTCTGCTCAAAGTTATCCTATGTGAAAGTACAACACATGTTCAATATAATATGGTACTGAATGTAAACAATGTTATGTACATGGTGATAAATGCATTGGAACAAACAATTTAAATGATACTATGTACCTCAGTTCAACCATAGAATAGTTAGCTTAGGTACTGAAGAGGCAGTAACACAACATTACAGTGATTATACATTCATCCATCAGTTGAAACATTTGTAAATATATATTATTGGCCCTGAGACTGATTTATCAACATTCCACTGTACTATGTGCTTGGGTTGGCGGGGCTACAGATCCGTAGCCTCTTGGCGCTTACCACCAATGCCCATGGATCCATAGGCCCTCAGTGCTTACTGGCTGGGGATCTGGGTCCATGCTGACACTTTGTCAGCAAGCAATCCTACACCTACGGATCCACACCCCCCACTCAACAACTGGGTGCAACACTGCGTATCAGCACCTAGAGCATTGCAGAAGCACTGTATTTATTTGACATATATATATGTATTCAAACTCATCTTGTGCGCAAGTACCCTGCGCACAAGTACAATGGGTGTCCGGTTGCACAGCGTGTTTGTATTGACAGGGGGCTACAGATCCACAGCACCTTGGCGCTTAGCGCCGACACCTACGGATCCGTCCCCCCCCCGCCCAATACACAACTAACTCACCGTAGTACCAAGCAGCAATGTTGCCTGGTGGGTACAGCGTCTTACACTCGTTTCAACAACCTGCTAACTGGTCTTACAAGTACGTGGACATACCTAGCCGGTTTGGAGCAGCAAACCAGCAAGGGGCACGGATCCGTAGGCCCTCAGCGCCTACCGGCTGAGGATCTGGGCCCATGCTGACAAAGTGTCAGCAAGCAATCCTACACCTATGGATCCGTACCCCTCCCTCCCCCCGATACACAACTAACCCACCGTAGTACCAAGCAGCGCCGTTGCCTGGTGGGTACAGCCTCTTACACTCATTTAAAAAATCCGCTAACTGGCTTTACAAGTATGTGAATATATCTTGCCGGTTCAGAGCAGCAAACCAGCAAGGGGTACAGATCCGTAGGCCCTCAGCGCTTACCGGCTGAGGATCTGGGCCCATGCTGACACTTTGTCAGCAAGCGATCCTACACCTATGGATCCGTGCCCCTCCCTCCCTCCGATACACAACCAACCCACCGTAGTACCAAGCAGCAATGTTGCCTGGTGGGTACAGCGTCTTACACTCGTTTCAACAACCTGCTAACTGGTCTTACAAGTACGTGGACATACCTAGCCGGTTTGGAGCAGCAAACCAGCAAGGGGCACGGATCCGTAGGCCCTCAGCGCCTACCGGCTGAGGATCTGGGCCCATGCTGACACTTTGTCAGCAAGCAGTCATACACCTACGGATCCACGCCCCCCATTCAACAGCTTTGTACAACGCTGCGTATCAGCACCTAGAGTATTGCATAAACACTGTATTTATTTGACATGTATAATTGTATTCAAATTCATCCTGCGCGCAAGCATCCTGCGCGCAAGTATCTTGTGCGCAAGTACAATGGGTGTCTGGTTGTACCAAGTGTTTGTATTGACAAGGGGTACGGATCCACAGCACCTTGGCGCTTAGCGCCAACACCTACGGATCCGCGCCCCTCCCTCCCCCCAATACACAACCAACCCACCGTAGTACCAAGCAGCGCTATTGCCTGGTGGGTATAGCCTCTTACACTCATTTAAAAAATCCGCTAACTGGCTTTACAAGTATGTGAATATACCTTGCCGGTTCGGAGCAGCGAACCAGCAAGGGGCACGGATCTGTAGGCCCTCAGCGGTTACCGGCTGAGGATCTGGGTCCATGCTGACACTTTGTCAGCAAGCCATCCTACACCGCCACGCCAGCCAACGGAACCTAACAGGCCCCCGGAGGGTCATAGGAGGGTCCCCACAAGGGGGGCGCAAGATTACAGGCGGGTGGTAATGTGCCAGTTACCTCAGGTTACAGGACGATTACCAATAGGCTACCCTTGGATCACAAATGGCTCCGTGATGTGTGGTAATCATACAGTGTAAAGCAACATTACAGGAAGATTACATGCATGGCACGTGACCGTTCTACCAGGAGCTTGCGCTCCTATTCATTTCCCCTATTTGTGCATTGCATTCCTAACTACATCAACAAATCAACGCTCTTTGTTTCTCGCTGTATAATACAACGCTATAACTACTATTATTTACTACATATCAATCGGTCATCATTAATGCCAAGTGCCGGAACCACAAATCCGTTGCCTCATGCAGCAGCACGGCGGGCCACGGCTGACAATATTCAAGAGTTACAAACCAAGTATACACTTCTTGAGAGCTTGGTTCAAGATCTCGAAGAAGCCTACGCAGCAAATAGGCAACTTTGCTCTAAGGTTGTACACTTAGAAGCTCAGCTAAGCACGCTTGGAGATACAGTACAAAGCTTACTAGAATTCAAATCCCGAGCGACAAGGCTGCTACAAGTCCTAGTGTCCAATCATGGTGTTGATGAACTAAAAGCCCAAGTTTTGTCTCTGGCGTTACAGTCTAACAACCCAAACACGTTTCTGAAGTCTGTTGTGGATGGAGAAAATCCATCAGATGAAACCAACGGGAACGGAGGAAATACGCTATTACCATTGGGGAGTACGCACGCAGATACCAAGATGAATTCAGAACAACTTCAGCTTCAACTTCGAGATTGCCAACCAATGAAAGTGAGTAAAATAGATTATAGTTCCAGTTTAGCGCTCACCTATCCTTAGACTGTTTGCACGAAGGTGTTATTGCACCTGTTTGGGGCGATTAAGGAACTGAAGCCAGAGCTTATACTGTATCCTCATGGACTCACCCGGAATGACCCTGGTTGGCCTGGAGAAGGCGTTGGAGACAAACGCCGCCCGTTCCTTTGGTTCGATTTTACCAAACCACCCGATGACCCTATCAACGTTGAAGGCTTCAAGGAATACTGTAAGTTTGTTCGTAATTGGGGCGCAGAGCAAGTTCCAGCGGCGACCAATATTATTGCAAAGGCAACCGATGCAACAATCCAGGAGCAATGCCAAATGAAGTATAAATACGAGGCCGAGAAATACAAACAATACCTGAAAGAGCGCAGCCAAGGTGATGTCCCACCCACAGACAATCAACCTGAAGAGAGCGGGAATACTGGTGAAATGGCGCAGGTGCCGGCCCGGAGGAAGAGGAAGACTGCTTACTATCGGTCCAGAGCCGAAGCGGTGAGATCTTCCTCCTAAATGAAGGATGTATGCATAATACTCACTAAACTGATAGAAGCTGAAAGCACGAGCTCGGAAGCTCAGCAAGATGGTTATACCATACTCCACTATGGAGTTACAAACCTTCTTAACGCCCGGTGCTCAATCGGACGATGAGAGCAAGTACGAAATTCTACAAGACGGAACCAAGCGCAAGACTGGTCGATATATCACTCATGGATGGTCATTCATGAGCAAACAAGTGAGTATTTATTATGCTGAAAGTTAGTTCTACTCACCAATCACAATACAAATTTCCAGTTCAAAAATCTGAAGGAACTTGTTGATGCAGTGGCTGACCCAGAGCCTCCTGTTCATGGATTTCAACCTCAAGCGCCTGGATCTCCCTGGGAAGGAATCCCGCCAGCAAACACATGCAATCAATACCTTCTTTGGGACTGGATGATTGAGCCTCAGATTCTTGCGGATCATCCTGAGTGGCATTGGAGGAGGTTGGTGATTTCTGACAACAAGCCGATTCAGACCCAAGCTTCAACTCAAGCTAACAAGCAAAAGCAATGGCCTACGACTCACACAAGTAGCCCTGCTCAATCTCTGGATATCAAGAAAGCTTGCCTGGATCTAACTGCCGCCCAGGAGAGACTTAAAAAGGCGCTTGCTGGAGAAACTCTTGAAGAACTGGGACTTGCACTCCAAGATGAATTGGAGGGCGGTCTTGATCCACCACAAGGCAAACTTGAGAACCCAAGAGAAGAGAATGAAGAGGATGAGAGTGAAGACAATCTCTACAAGTGAGTAAGGACGGTGCCTAAAGGATTGTTCTGGTATTCATTTGTTAGTTACTCAATTATACTGTTGAATAAAAATGTCATTTTATTGAAGACCTAGCAATGTCAACACAAGCTCCTGGGCCGTAAGAATTGGCTCCATAATTTAACCTGCCAAATTCAGAATTCTAAGAAATTCAAGCTCATAAGTTAAGACTTACAAGCCTTACTGACCCGTCATACCTCCGGGATTCAACAACAACTCAATAAACTTTCAAGGCACACTAATTTATGACTCTTGATATTGTATAAAATTAAATTGGTTTTGATAAATGAGATAGGCATGACAAAATGCAGGGATAATAAAAAAGAAAGGAAAAAAGGGAAGACAAAAGCAAAAAGGGGGATAAGACAAAAAGTAAAACATAAGGTCAAAAACAAAGAAGGAATGCTCAGTTAAGGTAATGAATCCCCTAAAGCAGTCTTATACACAACACCCCCATGTAGCAGGTACATATTTACAGCCATACAAAAACATTTAACAAAAACTAAAAGTGTCATTAGCAATAATTAGGTGTAATGAAATAGAGGGGAAAGATCATGGTGTCATGAGACCAAATGACCCTAGTGTCATGGTTTCATGAGGGATCACTTTATGCCATGACACCATGATCTTTCCCCCCTATTTTATTACACCCTTGGCTTTTGCAGAGCATGGGATCTTGTTGTAGACACAGAACAGGAGAAGTGATTTTAGTACATTTTCTTCCTTTTAAGCAAAGTCCAACAAACAACATTTTCAATTTTGTGACCTGAGTGTGAACCCAGAAGGTGCAGATAATTTAGACCTTGGAGGAACACAGTGCCTTAGTGCTTAACCCATATACCTAACACCTCAGCCACATTACTAAGCAGTAGCACCATCTCTGCCTCAATCACATGACTGACACAAACTCATAAGTAGGGGTGCTGATGAAGCAGGGTTCTTGTTTGATACAGCATTTGATTTTCTATTGTCAATAGTACTGACTTATAAATGTAGCTAGTGTTACAAAAGTCAATTGAAAAAATCACTTGAGTTATGTAATGTTTTTCCCAATGACTGCTTGTAACTCCAAGTATATAAGGAGGGTGGTCAACCATGCTTGTCCCCAGGTAAATTACCTCTTGTCAACACCTACAGGCATACACTGGAATCCCATTAAGTAGCATGATGCCTCTTCAATGGCATAGTATAATTATCTTGGTTGTTACTTGTAGTTACACAGGTTGTAAGTGCCAGTCCCTGTGCAGTCCCAAACAATGTCTAGGATAGTTGTTGTGGACACATGCATATACCCAGAATTTATTCCAATCTTCTCAATTTCAAACCAAGTAGAACAGACAACATTTTCAATTACATGATCTCAGCACTTATATCACATGCTAACCACCAAGCCACATCCCCTCCTCTGCTTACTAAACCTGCATAGCCACCTCCACCTATGACATCACTGGCAACATGTATACATGAGTAAGGCTGCTGATGGAGCAGGCTTTTACTGGATTAGGTTTTTGTCCTAGATGTCTGTAAGGACGTTGAGGGTGCGGGCGCTTGTGGCCGTGTGACTAATACAGTAAACCGCTTAAGGTGGCGGTGAGGTACCCTACAACAACAAACTAACTAACTACAATGTCCACACACTATAAGGCGGCGGTGAGCTATGTATGTACGGCAAGAGCAATGCTTAAGGCGTGTGATTAAGTGCTTACTGGGCTGTAAGGCCCTTGTACAGTGTGGTGGAGCAACAAGAGGTAATCAACCTGGGTGTTACCATGGTTGGTTGGCCTCCTTATATATTACAGAACTATCTAATTACAAATACAACCATATGCAATACCATAACCAATAAGAACCCCGCTCCGCAGCCGGCCTTACTCATGCATACGTGTCACTGACGTGTCATGATGACGTCATAGGTGGAGGTGGCTACGTGTGATGGATAAGCACGGGTGGGGACGTGGCTTGGCGCTTAGCGTATGATATAAGCGCCAAGATCACGTGATTGAAAATGTAGTCTGTTTGTCTTCGTTTAAATTCGAGAAAATGGGAATAAATTCCCTGGTATCGATTGTGTCTATGACAGTTTTGCATACTCTTGATTTGTAATTGTGTAGCCTCTGTAATATATAAGGAGAGTAATCAACCATGGTAATCCCTGGGTTGATTACCTCTTTTTGACACCTTACTTGCCCAGGCTTTAGGCCTTGTCACTTGGCCACTAAGAAGATAGCTTCCACGCTGCCTTAAGTGGGGTCTTCATTGTATGTAGATAATTTGCCAACACCTTACAGCATATGGTCATTGTTGTATAGTTGCCCCTTGCTGCCTTAAGCAGTTTTACCTTACTCCTGTACTTGCGCAGCTGCAAGTGCCAGCACCCATACTGTCCCAGACCATGTCTACAACATTCTCTATCATGGATTTGACCCCACATGTACATCAGCAAAAATTACTTCCTACATGGTATTACATATCAGCTATGTAGTACTGGAACACTTGTAGACTGTTATAACCTCCTTAGCTATACCATCAGAATCGGACGATTTTTCTGTTATTTTTACTATTTTTTACGAACGTTATATCTCTTGTTTTTCAATCACGTGACCTTGGCGCTTATTTTGCCAAGATGCCGCGCCGAGTTGCCGTGCCAAGGGCGCTTAAGGAGAAATCCATGCTTCTGCGCAGCCCGCAGCACGCTTCTCATTTGTCCTCTATACTTCTTTCTCCCACGCGCACAGACCATGTAGATAGTGCGCCTTGTCTATATATACAGCAGGAAAATTGCTTGGAAACACCAAGTCGATTTTACCTTGCCTCTTACACATTAGAGAAGGTAGCCAGCCAGCTAAGTAGCCGGCCCCTAGTAGTAACAGTAGCACTCACCCTGTCGTAGACACAATCAATACCAGGGAATTTATTCCCAATTTCTCGAATTTAAACAAAGGCAATCAGAGAACATTTTCAATCACGTGACATCGGCGCTTATATCATATGCTAAGCGCCAAGCCACGTCCCCATCCGCGCTTATCTCAGCACACGTAGCCACCTCCACCTGATGACATCATTATGACACGTCAGTGACACGTATGCATGAGTAAGGCCAACTGTGGAGCGGGGTTCTTATTTGATACGGTATTGCATATAATGTATTTGTAAATAGCTTGTCTGAAGAATATATAAGGAGGCCAACCAACCATGGTAACACCCAGGTTGATTACCTCTTGTCGCATCCCACAACTATACGAGGGCCTTACAGCCCAGCAACCCCACTTAGTTACTTAGTCTACACCGCCTTAAGCAGCTTCTACCTTGTACTTACACAGTTTGCCATCGCCCATACGGCCTTGGACATCGTAGTATAGCTGGTCGTTGTTGTAGGGTAGCTTGTCACCGCCTTAAGCGGTTTTTACTTAGACACACCCGGCCGCAAGCGCCCTCCTCCTCGACGTCCTTATAGACGTCTAGGACACTAGGTAATTGACCTTACGTTGGTTGCAAACCGTTCTGCACACCCACCCACTAAGTCTCAACAAACAAGAAGGCCCCCTGTACTAGCACAAGGGAAATCACCTGATCGGGCTTGCCTTTTGCTATCAATAATCAAACTAGCGTCGGCCCCAGGTAGTACCAAATTGCTATAAGGCAGACGGGTTCTGATTGTCCGCATACCACTGGTCACCGCACCATTTGTCAGCGGAGTCAATCAGCAGATCCACCCGCTTGCAGAAAGCCTGCTCTACATCACGCCCGCTCACGGCTGTTGATTAGTTGTAGGGACTGTCCAACGCTAGGCGGTTGACGCAGACTCTTAGCGCCAGAACAATAAAGCGGCCCATAAGTCCTGTTACAGGCACCATCTCCCCCACATTGCCCATCATTACTTCCCGCACCCCCTCTTGCGCTTCCTCCCGCGCCTCCCAGCGCACTGCATCCCACCAAGGCCGTTCATACCCCCATGAGATGGCAACCCGCTCCCGGAGCACCGCTTGTCCCGCGTCCCCTCTTGATCAAGGAGAGTTGGGACCCACTCTTCCGGCAACCGCCGCTGAGTCATCAGGCCTTGAACCCAAGGTCTACAGGGAAATCTCCCTCGAACAAGCAATCTCCCTCATCTTGGGATTGCAAAACCAAATCCTCCGACTCGAGCGGGAACTCAAAGAAACCAAGGAGGCAACCAAGGAAGCCCAAGACTGGATGGGCGCAGTCAATCAAGCCCTCACTTGCATTGAGGCTAGGGGTGGAGCCCCACACACACCAGAAGACCAGAAGCCCCCGGCAATTGAGGCCACGCCCAGGCCCTTACCCAAAACCAACACTATTCCAACGCCTAGCGCACCCCTCATCGCCTGGGCCAACCCCACAAGAGCTCCCCTCCCCTTCGCACAACCAACTCCCGTCCGGGCTCCCCCGCGAGTCCATACTCCCCCTCCACCTTTGCCTATCCGCCTCTGTTCCCCCCAACTCCCACAACCAGCGGCCCCTGTAGCTGCTTATTCAACCCCAGTCAAGGTAGACCACCCTGATGCCTACACTGGGAAAATTGGGAACGAAGCCCGCCAATGGCTTACGCAAATGTTGGCATGGGTACGTCTGAACCAACGGATGTTCCCAACCAATCAGGAGGTCCTGTCATTCCTCCTGATGAATATGAAGGACGTAGCGGGAGCCTGGGCTCACCCCCATCTTGACCAACTAGGGTCCCACAGGGCCTTAATTCGATTGGTCGACGACTTCAGGACGGAGTTCTTGGCTGCTTTTGGCAACCCGGACGCTACGCGAGCCGCTGAGCGGCAAATCACCCACCTTACTCAGACAGGCACCTGTGCTGAGTACATTACAAAGTTCAGGACCATTGCCATGGACCTGGACTGGAATGACGCCGCCCTTCGTGGGCAATTTGCACGTGGCCTCCACTGGGAGGTCAGCCGTCTCATTGCCACTTGAGAACGGCGCCCCACCACCCTCCTTGAGCTACAGAACGTAGCCATGGTCATCAATAACGCCCTCCGCGAGGAGCGTGCCAGCCACCCGCCTAAGGGTAATAAGCCTGGAACCTCTTCCACTACCCCCAATAGGGGGGCAAGTACCGGCCAACCGGCCACCAGACCAGGACGCTTGTCCAGCGATCCTAACTTTGTCTCCGAGGAGGAGCAAAACCGCCGCAGGGCTGAAGGCCTCTGCATCAAATGCGGTAAGGCGGGCCATAAATTTGTGGAATGCCGCACTGGCTGGAAAGCCACACCCAAGGAGGAAGGTGTCAAGAAGGAAGCCGCCAAAATTGGCGAAGAGTCTGGACCCAAATCGGGAAAAGACTAAGGGTACCTGCTGCCGCGCGCAAGGACCCCAAGGACTCTGGACTTATTGAAATCTGTAATATATTGAATAGCATCAATATAATTTCCCCACTCTTCACAATTTCAATTAAGCCAGAGAAACAAGCGGACCCACTAGAAGTCCTGATAGATTCAGGCGCTACATCATCGTTCCTTCACCCTCACACCGCGGAACTACTCCACCTACCCCTAATAGACCTCCCTCAACCCCGTACCGTAACTATGCTCGATGGGTCGAGCCCCCAGGCTGGAAAGATTTGGAAGAAGGCCCACCTAACCTTCCTATTTGATGGTAAACAAATGACGGAAACCTTCCTGATTTGCAACACCGGATCACACGCCGCCATCCTAGGAATTAAATGGTTAGAAGCCCACAACCCTGAAACTGATTGGAACTCCCGTACCCTCTGCTTCCCACATACGCCACCAGAACATGCAACCATTGCTGAGGAGGAGGAAGCTGATCAAAAACCCCTTGAAGGAGTTCCCTCTGAATATCACCAATACGCCAAGGTATTTGGAGAGGAGGAATTCAATAAGCTTCCCCCCCATAGGCATTACAATATTGGGATCGAGCTCACAGAGGAAGGACCCCTCAACTCCCCCCTTTACAGTATGACTGATGCCAAGTCCGCCACCCTCAAGGACTGGCTTAAGGATGAACTCAAAGCTGGGAAGATCTGTCCCAGCAAATCACCTATCAGCTCCCCGGTCATGTTTGTCCCAAAAAAGGATGGCTCCCGTTGTCTTGTAGTTGACTATTGTCGCCTCAATAACCGGACAAAAAAGAACGTCTATCCGTTGCCTTGCCCAGATGATCTCATGGCCCAGCTCCGCGGCGCCAAGATCTTTACTAAGCTAGATCTAAGGTGGGGATACAACAATGTCCGGGTGAAAGAAGGTGACAAATGGAAAACTGCCTTCCATACCAAATATGGTTTATACGAGTCCCTGGTCATGACCTTTGGCCTGACAAATGCACCTGCAGCTTTCCAACACTTCATGAACGAGTTGTTCAAGGATCTACTGGATGTATGCGTCATCATCTACCTAGATGACATCTTAATTTACTCAAAAGATGACGCAACTCACACAAGACACGTCCATGAGGTTCTGAAGCGGTTGATGGATAACCAGCTCTTCTGTAAAGCGTCCAAATGCACGTTCCACGTCACCTCTGTGGAATACCTGGGGATCATTGTCTCGGACAAGGGTTTTAGTCTGGATAAGCTCAAGATCCAGGCAGTACAAGAATGGCCAGTTCCCACAAAGGTCAAAGAAGTCCAATTGTTCCTGGGTTTTGCCAATTTTCTCTGCCGATTTGTTGCCAACTTCAGCCACATGGCTAGACCATTGCACAATCTGGTAAGAAAGGATACGCCATGGAAGTGGGATACCAGGGAACAGGAAGCCTTCCAGGGCCTGAAGGACGCTATCACCAACGCCCCAGTACTTTGCCACGCGGATCCTACCAAACCCTATTTCCTGGAAATGGATGCATCAGGTGCAGCTCTGGGATCAATACTCAGCCAACAGCAAGAAGACGGAAGACTACACCCCTTGGGGTTCCTGTCGGAATTGTTCAAAGGTGCCAAACAGAACTATGACACCCATGACAAGGAACTCCTTGCAATCATCCGGTCATTTGAGTATTGGCGTATATTCCTGGAGGGGACAAAACACCCAATCACGGTTTTCACGGATCATCGCAACCTGGAATACTGGAAGGAGTCCAGAACCTTCAATTGACGACACGCACAATGGCATCTACTCCTTGCCGGTTATAACTTCCAGATCGTCTATTGCCCTGGAAAGCAATCAGGGAAACCAGACGCCCTCTCACGCCAATCAGACCATGCCAATATCCCTCCTGCAGCCCAAACCATGCTCCCAGACCCCGTATTTGCAAACACCGCCCTGGTCACGCCGGAAAAAGAGCTACAACGCCAGATCAAAGCGTCCCTAGATCAAGATGAGTCCCTGGAGGAAATCCTGCAATTCTTACAGAACAAGTCCAAAGCACCCCCCTCCATCAAACGCGCATTCAAAGATTACAAGATGGAGGCTGGATTACTATTCTACCAAGGACGAATCGTGGTCCCTGACGTTGGAACATTAAGGACGGACCTACTCCACATCTTCCACGACAGCCCCTTGGCAGGACATCCGGGAAGATAGCGTACCCTAGAATTGGTGTCAAGGAATTACTACTGGCCCAGTATCCGTGCGGACACATATTGGCATGTGGACTCTTGTGAAACATGTCAACGGATCAGAAAGCCTAAGTACGCCTCTATCCCACCTCAGCCGCTCAAACTTCCTGTTAGACCCTGGCAACACATATCATACGACATGATAGTAGACCTGCCTAAGGACGGAAGCAACAACTCCATCTTAGTCATAGTGGACAGCTTCACAAAGTATGGGATTTTTGTCAAATGTTCCAAAAAGCTCAAAGCCCCCGAACTAGCAGAATTATTCCTGGAACACGTGTGGAAATGGCACGGCATGCCTGAAAAAACGGTCTCAGACAGGGGAAGGGTGTTCAACAATAAGTTTCTGAAGGCACTATACAAACGCCTAGGAATTGACCCCCATTTCTCCTCAGCGTACCACCCCCAGAGCAATGGACAAACGGAGCAAGTCAACCCTTCCATCAAACACTTCCTAAGGGCCTACTTGGGGGTTAACCAACGGGACTGGACTAAGTGGCTGCCAATGGCGGAATTTGCATACAACAACGCCGTGCACAGTAGTACTGGAAAAACTCCTTTCAAGGCCTTATACGGATGGGAACCCACCTTAACCCCATCCAACGTACCCACAGATGTCCCAGAAGCAGATGAACTTGCCCAAACAATGGAAGCGCAATGGAAGGAAGTAGAATCGGCCCTCTGGCAAGCCAAGCAACGGATGACAGCCGGAGAAAGCGGAAGCCCGACGGAATTCAAAATCGGAGAAGAAGCTTGGCTCAACGCCAAGAATGTCAACCTCAAAACCTTAAGCCCCAAACTAACAGAACAACGTTTGGGCCTGTTCAAGGTTACTGAGAAAATCTCCAACCGCGCTTACCGGCTTGAACTACCCCCAACAATGCGCATTCACATGGGAACCTTGAGAAAACTTAAAAAACGCCGAAAAAATTTTAGAAAATTACGAAAAAGAGATGAAAAAGAAGGCCCTTGGCGCTGCCAAGGCCCTTAAAGGGGGGCAGTGTCGTAGACACAATCGATACCAGGGAATTTATTCCCAATTTCTCGAATTTAAACAAAGGCAATCAGAGAACATTTTCAATCACGTGACATCGGCGCTTATATCATACGCTAAGCGCCAAGCCACGTCCCCATCCGCGCTTATCTCAGCACACGTAGCCACCTCCACCTGATGACATCATTATGACATGTCAGTGACACGTATGCATGAGTAAGGCCAACTGTGGAGCGGGGTTCTTATTTGATACGGTATTGCATATAATGTATTTGTAAATAGCTTGTCTGAAGAATATATAAGGAGGCCAACCAACCATGGTAACACCCAGGTTGATTACCTCTTGTTGCATCCCACAACTATACGAGGGCCTTACAGCCCAGCAACCCCACTTAGTTACTTAGTCTACACCGCCTTAAGCGGCTTCTACCTTGTACTTACACAGTTTGCCATTGCCCATACGGCCTTGGACATTGTAGTATAGCTGGTCGTTGTCGTAGGGTAGCTTGTCACCGCCTTAAGCGGTTTTTACTTAGACACACCCGGCCGCAAGCGCCCTCCTCCTCAACGTCCTTATAGACGTCTAGGACACACCCCCTTACTTAACCTACCACACCTCCAGGCCTCAGGCCCCATTGTCACCAGTAGATAGAAGTAGAGCGCCTTAAGCGCTATTAGTATAGCCTTAGATAGTTGACTTACATAAGCCAGTGTAGTAGTACGGCCTTAAGCGCCCGCTCCCATCAGCGTGTACCCACCTTACAGTGGTGTATGACATTGTAAAATTGACTTGTTGTAGGCCTGTTCAACAAGGAGAAGATCCCCTGTACTAGCACAAGGGAAATCACGTGATCAGGGCCACTTTGCGGGGTAGAATAATCAAAAACCCCCCACCCTCACGTAGTACCAAATTGCTATAAGGCAGAAGGACTCTAATCCCCTGCATACCACGTGTTTTGCCGGAACACAGTAGTTAGCGACCTTAGTCAGCTGAAACACCCGCTTGTAGAAAACCCGCTCATATCACAATTGCCAGATCTGTTGATTTGTTGTAGGGACTATCCAACGCTAGGTGCTTGACGCAAAGGTTTAGCGCCCACATACTACACAAAAACCGCCCATAAGTCCTGATATAGGCACCAATCCCCCCACGCCGTTTCCAATATTCCCTCCACACGCTCTGGCGTCCCACACCCATACTCCCGTCCCTCTAGCCGTTCCTCCCGTCGTTCCATTCCAACCCACTCCCAACCGCCCTCTCGCAGCACATCTCCCACTTCGCGAGACTTGCCAAGGATGGAACCGGAGCCGTCCATTGCCACTCTCCTCGAGGCTGTCACAGCCCTCACAGCCACAGTTGGGTCCCTCCAGGACCAAATCAGATCACAAGGCCAGCAGCTCACTGAGCTTAAGGCCATATGCAAGGAGACCGCCGACCTACTTGGCGACAAGGACCAAGGAACCCAAGCTCAGCCTGGCCCATTGGCTGGGCCTGTCACTCCCCCCACTCATACAGGGGAGAAGCGCACACTCCAGGAACGGTTAGGCCTGGACTCAAGGCCCCTTTCCGCCCATCAAGAGGAACGGGCTTTGATTCAGAAGAGGAGGAAGAACCCAGGCAAGCCCCCAAAAAAGAGCCTTGCGACACGCCTAAACGGAGCCTCAGCTCCCTTACCCCATTCAACGCAGGGTCCAGCGTAAAACAACCCAAAATGGAGCTCCCTGACCCTTACAAAGGAGACTCTAGGGGAAAGAAGGCAACCCAGTGGCTAGACCGCATGCTACTGTGGGTCGCGCTTCATTGAGACCAATTCAATGAAGAAGAACAAATGGTCGTGTGGATTCTTTACCACATGACTGATAAGGCTGCCGACTGGGCTCTCCCTATCATAGGGACCATCATCAAGGGCAAGGGTAACCCTCCTACCACCATCCCGGCTTTAACTGCCAAATTCAAAGAAGCATTTGCCAACCCAGATGCCAAAAGGGCCGCGGCCAGGAAGATTGCAGCGCTCACTCAGACAACCACCACGTCTGAGTACGTCACCAAGTTCCGCAATCTTATGGCAGAACTTGATTGGAATACTGAGGCGTACATTGCCCAGTTTACGCGCGGTCTTCACTGGAAGGTGAAAGAACTCCTGTCCACTAAAGACAATATCCCGGACAATGATCTTGAGGCTATATTTGCTGCCTCAATCAAAATTGACAACATTCGTTGGGAAAACAAGGAGAACCAACCCAAGAAAGCCCCTACCAAATCCCTGGTCTCTGCGACCACATCTACCTCCACCACAACAACAAGGGTCCGCCTATCCAAAGACCCTAACTATGTTACACCAGAAGAAAGGGACCGTTGCCGCGCGTCGGGCCTGTGTGTCAAGTGCGGCCAAAAAGGGCACGGTATCAAACAATGCCCCAACGGATGGAAGGCCACGATCAAGGAAGTGGCTAAAGTAGCAGAAGAGGAGCCGGGAAAAGAATAGGGCCAAGGAAAGCTGCCAAACCCTTGAGCCCTAAAATAGATGTTCATGATGTATCTTGTATTGAGTTTGTATCTGTGGCCTTGGATTCAAATAAAAAACCCCTTCTCCACATCAATTTGCACATGAACAACTACCCGGCAGACCCTCTGAAAACCCTCATTGACTCAGGAGCCACATTGAACTTCATCTCCCCCTCAATTGTGGAAAAATATAAAATCCCAAAAACCCAACTCGAAAATCCACGAGTTGTGAGAATGTTAGATGGTACTATTTCCCAGACTGGTTGCATCTGGCACCAGGTTCAACTTGCGGTCTCGGCCAATGGCCACCCCCACACTATCCCATTTCTTGTTTGCCCCATCGGCAACACCCCGGCAATCCTAGGCATGACATGGTTAACGGCAGAAGCTCCTCTGATTGATTGGCAACAGGGACTAGTCACATTCCCCAAACAAATTCAGATTGCCTCCAAGGAAGAAGCGGACTCAGATCTTTTGGCAGACCTTCCCCCTCAGTACCATGAGTTTGCTAAAGTCTTTGGCAAGGAAGAATTTAAGGTCCTCCCTCCACATAGGGAGTACGACATCTCTATAGACCTTATTCCGGATGCCAAACTGACCCCTGGCCCCATATATGGCATGACTGATGCAGAATCCAAGGCGCTCAAGCAACACATCAATGAAGAGTTAGCCACAGGCAAGATCCGCCCTAGTACTTCCTCAACAGGCGCCCCGGTCATGTTTGTCAAAAAGGCAGATGGATCTCTTAGGCTGGTTGTGGATTACCGGAAACTCAATGACGTAACCCACAGAAACGTATACCCGCTCCCAAGACAGGATGACCTCATGGCAAAGTTAAGATATGCCAAAATATTTACAAAACTTGACTTACGCTGGGGTTACAATAATGTCAGGATTAAGGAAGGGGATGAATGGAAGACAGCGTTCAGGACTAAATACGGGCTGTTTGAGTATCTGGTCATGCCTTTTGGCCTCACTAACGCCCCAGCCGCCTTCCAGCATTTCATGAACAATCTATTCAGGGACCTGATCAACGTAACCGTGGTTATCTATCTGGACAACATCCTTATCTTCTCTGAAAAACCAGAAGACCACCCAGCTCATGTCACGGAGGTTCTGTCTTGACTAATGAAGAACCAACTGTTCTGCAAGCTGTCTAAGTGCCACTTTCACGTCAATACGGTAGATTACTTGGGTATTGTCATATCACCTGCCGGCTTCTCCATGGACCAGAAAAAGATTGAGGCAGTTACGTCATGGCCGCAGCCCAAGACGGTTAAACAGGTCCAGGCCTTCCTAGGGTTTGTCAATTACCTCCGCCGGTTCATCCCCAACTTCAGCTCTGTTGCGCGCCCTCTGCATAATCTCACAAAAAAGGAAACCCCTTGGTCATGGGGTAACCAAGAGGAAGCAGCATTCCAGGAACTGAAACTTCTTGTCATCCAATCACCGGTTCTTGTCCATTCCAACCCGGATCTACCCTATTACCTTGAAACAGACGCATCAGGGGTAGCAATGGGAGCTATACTCAGTCAACAAGGCCTAGACAATTGGCTTCATCCAGTTGCATACATGTCCAAGTCCTTCTCTGGCGCCAAAGCTAATTATGACACACACAATAAGGAATTATTGGCAATCATCAAAGCACTGGAGGAATGGCGGATCTTCTTAGAAGCAACGGGTAGACCCATTCAGGTGTTCACTGATCATTGGAATCTGGAATACTGGATGCAGGCACAAACCTTCAATTGCAGACACGCTTGTTGGCGCATCTTCCTGAGCAATTTTAATTTCAAGATCCATTATTGCCCAGGAAAACAGTCAGGGAAACCAGATGCCCTATCCAGAAGATTGGACTACACAGATGAGCCAAAAGAACCAGAAGTCATGCTCCCAGAAGAAGTATTTGCAAACACATCGGAAGAGGAACTTGATATCGTCACAGAAATACGTTCCAAGCTAAGGGAAGACCCTTCCCTGGACCAGATCATCCAATTCCTGACAGAAGATGCGGATAATGCGCCTCCCTCCATCCGGAAGGCCTATTGGGATTATGACTGGGAGGAAGACCTCCTATGGTATTGCGGAAAATTGGTAGTGCTGGACTCAGAACCTCTAAAGGGTTGGTTACTTAAGGAATTCCATGACTCCCCGCTGGCGGGTCACCCAGGGCAACAGAGAACATTGGAACTCCTCAGCCAAAACTACTGGTGGCCAGGCATGAAGTCATCAGCCAAGGAATGGGTAGAATGTTGCCCCACCTGCCAAGCCAATCGCCGCGCTCACAACCCAGTCATAGCCTTGAAACCCTTAGAAGTTCCCCCCTTTCCATTCCATACCATCTCATACGACTTTATCACAGGCTTCCCCAAGTCAGAAGGATATGATGCAATACTGGTGGTCATAGATTCATTTTCCAAATTTGGCCACTTCATTCCAACCTCAAAAAAGGTGTCAGCTAAAGGATTGGCTAATCTCTTTGTCACCCATATTTGGAAACTCCACGGACTCCCTGTTAGAACCATATCAGACCAAGGGACAACGTTTACTGGGAAATTCCTCAGAGCCCTGTACCAAAGGCTGGGGATCCAACCATCCTTCTCCTTGGCTTATCACCCAGAATCAGACGGACAAACCAAGCGCGTCAACCAGTTCATCGAGTTCTACCTAAGATCTTACGTAGCAGCAGATCACTCGGATTGGGCAAAATGGTTGCCACTTGCGGAGTATGCGTACAACAATGCAAAACACGCTGCAACCGGAAAAACCCCCTTTGAACTGGTTTATGGAAGGAATCCCATAATGAACCCATCAACCGTACCGGCCAACGTACCAGAAGCAGACCTTGTAGCCAATACCCTGGCCCAGGAATGGCAGGAGGCAGAGTCAGCACTCAGAATGACCAAGGAACGCATGGCAAGACCAAAAGGGATAATACCAGAATACTCCGTGGGCAAGAAAGTATGGCTTGATGGAAAAAACGTGGTACTTAGGACAAACTCTAACAAGCTGGATCCCAAGCAACTAGGTCCGTTCAAAGTCACAGAAAAAGTATCAAGCCACGCCTACCGCCTGAGACTCCCAGACACCCTGAAAATCCACAATGTGTTCTATGTAGGGTTGCTGTCCAAAGTACACAAATCCCCCAGTCAGCCCTTTCCAGAAAGACCCCCTCCTGAAACCATAGAAGGGGAAGAGGAGTACAAAGTCAAACAAATCATTGACTCCAAGCGACAATGGGGAAAATGGTTTTACCTAATAAAATGGAAGGGATATGGTCCGGAAGACAACTCCTGGGAACCAGAAGAACTCCTGGAAAACAGTCAAGAGGAGATTCAACGCTTCAACAAGTCACAACTGAAAAAGGCTTGTGACTCTGCCAAGAGCCTTTAAGGGGGGGGCAATGTTATAACCTCCTTAGCTATACCATCAGAATCGGACGATTTTTCTGTTATTTTTACTATTTTTTACGAACATTATATCTCTTGTTTTTCAATCACGTGACCTTGGCGCTTATTTTGCCGAGATGCCGCGCCGAGTTGCCGTGCCAAGGGCGCTTAAGGAGAAATCCATGCTTCTGCGCAGCCCGCAGCACGCTTCTCATTTGTCCTCTATACTTCTTTCTCCCACGCGCACAGACCATGTAGATAGTGCGCCTTGTCTATATATACAGCAGGAAAATCGCTTGGAAACACCAAGTCAATTTTACCTTGCCTCTTACACATTAGAGAAGGTAGCCAGCCAGCTAAGTAGCCGGCCCCTAGTAGTAACAGTAGCACTCACCCCCTTACTTAACCTACCACACCTCCAGGCCTCAGGCCCCATTGTCACCAGTAGATAGAAGTAGAGCGCCTTAAGCGCTATTAGTATAGCCTTAGATAGTTGACTTACATAAGCCAGTGTAGTAGTACGGCCTTGAGCGCCCGCTCCCATCAGCGTGTACCCACCTTACAGCGGTGTACGACATAGACACCCCTCTTATATAGAGCATATAAGCATTTCATGTAGACTCTATGTAGAGCTATGTGGAAGGGGTCACATGGTAGGTCACATGACTTTGTCACTTCTGCAACCTCTAAGTCCCCCTAATTCCCTGTTTAGGTGCCTTTCCCCCTCTGAAGCATGGTCACATCCCACTTAAGGGTATTTTATATTATTTAGTCTGCTGAGTGAGCAAGGGATTACATTTGGGTGGCAAGATTAGGAAGTTGGTCAAATTGGAAATTGGGTTGTTACACTCTCACAAATTATACCATTGGAACCTCTGGATTTTTCTACTATTTTTAGTATTTTTTATGGACTCTTTATCCTTTGTTTTTCAATCACATGATCTTGGCACTTATTATGCCAAGATGCCATGCCAAGATGCTGTGCCAAGGGTGTTTAGGAGAAATCCACACTTCTGCGCAGCCCACAGCACACTTCCCATTTCATACATACTCTTCTTTTCACACAGACACAGATCATGTAGATAGTTCCCTTTTGTCTATATAAACAGCAGGAAAATTGCTTGGAGACCCCAAGTTGATTTTACCTTGTCTCACATCCAAGACAGGTCTCAGAAGCCAGCTAAGTAGCTGGACCTCAGTAGTAACACAACTCACCCCACTTAATAGACCTACCACACCTCCCAGGCCTAAGGCCCCTTTGCCTTGCCAGTAGTTAGTTAGCCATTGCCTTACGCAACTTAGAGTACAGTAGTATAGCCTTAGATTAGATCTTGCAGTGTCTAGTATGGCCTTAAGCGCCTGCCCACCAGCGTGTACCCAACCTTACAGTTGGCATACAACATGGGTGCTTTCTGTATATGGTGGATAAAAAAGTTCAATAAACAAAACCTTACTCAAAAATCATCTTGCTCACATAGGGAGATCCTGCATATACCTAGTTCTACCTAGTTCTAGATAGCTCTATGTAGAGACACCTTTCTACATGGGGAAACCCTTCCCACTGATGTAGTCACCCACTGTCCTTCTTGATCTTATTTGGGGGTTATAAAATAGTTGCAGTTTTGATCAGCTTCTGCTGTAATTGGCTTTGTTCTTTCTCTCCACAAAGGTATACCTGAGTATTTATGGACTGTGCCCCTGGGTGCAAAAGACCCAAGAACTGTTTAATTATAACACAGTAATGCAATGACTAATCAAGTGTACCTGAATTTGCAACCAACATGTAGTAGCTTTCTCCTGCAGTTGTTACGCTTAGGGGTCTTAATAAATGTTTTTCGCATCGTCTCCTGCATCCGAATGAGCATAAGAGCGTTCAAATCGGCAAGGTATTGGCTGAGATAGAGCTACTTCATTTCGTTTTCCTCTCTTTTTGTCTTGCATTGTGCTTAACACTATTATTTACTGAGTAATGTATATTTATACTAACTTATAGGCTTCCTTAATATCAGCTTTTCTCTTTATTTGACTGCTGTGTACATTATATACACTAATATAATGCTTTGTGTCCATGTTGGATCCCCCCTGGCTGCCAGGCTGGCTTGGCGCTTAAGCTGCGCTGGACCCTGATTTGTTGTCAAAAATGTCACTGAGGTTAGTCAGCTTTCCCACGGCTTCCCTTGCTTTAATAGATAATTAATAGATAATACGTACCAATATTAAACATCATTATCTCTGTCAAATCCCTCTCCTAGTTTGTCTTCAGTACTATCAAGACCCAACTACATCAATGGCATAGTAGTAATCAGTCCAAGGTAAAAAGGAATCACTACATATAACTCAAACACTTGCCTTGTCATATGAGATAGATATCCATATGTCAGTATTATGTGGGTGTTGAAGGTGTACTGGGCAAAGTGCCAAGGGTGCTTGGATTTGAGAGGAATCAACTACCTCCAGATCACCAAATTGTTATGAACCCAGGTCTGTAACACCATAACGCCTGCACGTGACCGCCACCTTGTTGCCACCTTGTTGCCCTGTTCCCCTTTGTTAAGAGTTGTGTAAGTACAGGAGTAAGAAAGAATTACTATATATACAAAATGTATATGAGAATAACTAAGAATTAGTATTAAGAGTCAGAATATATGCACAGAATATATGCACAATATAGGCTAGGTTATCAGGAATAACAACTCCTAACAAATAGTCTAGCAACTATGAAGTGCAGGTGGTTGGTTATGTATAGTACCTTAGACTAATGTTACTTAAGCCTAAGTGACTAAGGGTATGTATACTTTAAGGTCTCTAGGATAGTACCTTAAGTAAGAGGGTTACCTGACTAATGTACAGGCTTTATAGGATTTGCCTAATAAGTATAGGACTTATATATGCTTAAGTAAGACTTAAGACTTATGGGGTTTACCTAAAATATATCTAGGATTTAAGAGATATTGTAGATAAAGCTATCTACAATATAAGGGGTATGGTGGATTGAAACACTATCACTCAATCACAACAATCCTTACAGTATCATTGCACTATACTCAATGTTGAACTCAACAACTGTGACAGTCAAGGGGCACAGGGTCGCAGTAAGTACACTAATAGGTTACCCTGTGTCTGTTGGGACTGGCCTATGGTCTTAGTGCGCCAAATAACCTCCTATGCTATTTACAGTGAGTCAATCACTAAAGTAAATGCGCAGATAAGCTGTTAAAGGCTTGTGTGTATATGTCAATATATAAGAGTGGATAAATGGATGCATTAGAAGCGTCTTCACAGGGTCCTTTTATACCCTGAGAAGGCGCACAAACAGGTATATACATGATTGATACCAAGAGGGGGTACAGGAGGTACATGTGGCAACTGAAACACTTGAGGGAGCCAATACTTTGGTACATAGTAAACAAACAACAGTTCCTAATATTTGTCCCAAGGCAATGTTTGCCCCAAGGCAGTATTTACCTGTGTGGGTCCTTAGGTGTTCCAAGGCTAAGTGTTTCATCCTTGGAGTAAACAGTCCCAAAGGTAGGATACTTCTGCATTGGGTACTTACAGTAAATGGGGCATAACTCTGCCAAATATTGTCCGTTTGGGGAGTTTGACCCAGCGTTCTGGAGCGCGCAAACAGGCGCACCTAAGCGCAAGCGATTCGGCAGTGTGGGATGCCCGGGTGGTGGAGAAAAGGCGCATTTAGTGCGTCGGCGCTTAAGGGCTGATTAAGCGCCGGAGCACTTGCCTATGCGACAGGGGGGACCCTGAATATTTCTGGGTGTAGCCACAAGATAGAATCTTGAATAATAAATACTACAAACAAGAGAAATATTACTTGTTACTGTTTATCTACTCAGCTGAATTTATATATATTTAAATGAGTGAGAAAACAGCATATATGCGAAAGGCATCGCATATTGAGGGTATTCCTGAGGTTTATAGGTTTTGTAAAGGCCACCATTGGATAGAGGGACCTTGAAAACCTTAGTTCGCATCTTTATCTCATTTGTTTTACTGTAAGATTACTAGTGTAATTAATAAAATAAGTACAGATTAATGAGGAAATGTCATATCCATAACATATCCCCCCCAATCTGGACTTATCCTATCAAGAAATGGCTTCCTAATTAATGGTTTGGTGCTAATTCATTATACTCCTTGCAATTGGAAATAAATTCCTTAATTTTTATGGCTAAGTCTTAAGGTGTCGGAGCCATGGGCGCTTAGGGCTTAGTCATATGCTTGGAGTATTCAGCTGGTGTCGGGTATTTACTTGTTGTAATAAGTGCGAGGTCAAATCTGAAGCTTTTGACTTAGTTAAAAGTGCTATCGATATCTATCGAGTCGTGGCTATCGATCGGTACTAAGTGTGGTGGGACGTTCACACGAATAAGGGTCGAATTCTTAGCGACGATTATTTAGACGAGTCAAAAACGGTCAGATTCGCGAGTAGAGCATTAATGGTTGCAGAATACAGGAATTGAGACGCGGAGAACATTTAGATGTAATATGTACAGGCAAGGCATGTTGCTGGCTTAGCTAGTGACGACGGAGAGGGGGCGAATGATATGTTCCGAGTCGATTTCGAGCCCTCCGCCGATGTCGACGCCCTGGTTGTTGCCTAGCTCTAGGTCGCGAGCGTGAACCTCGTGCCAGTGGTCTTCCCACGAGAACGGCGGCGTATGCTGCTGCGGTACGGTGGGCCATTCAGGTGGTCCCAAGTCGACGACGGGGTTTGGTTCTCCCGGCCACTCCCAAACAGAAGCGACGAAGTCGTTACCGAACCCGGGGAGACGGATTCAACGCTCTGCGCAACGGCAACCAATGAGAGTTGCTGCGTGAGGGCAGCAATGTCAAACTCGTGGCTGTGGGCGTACTCCGGAGCGGGGAATTCGCCTGCTTTGTTGGCAGCGTGCAACAGGGCGTATTCCGGAGCCGTAAACGAATCGCCGTTCTGGTAACCCAGGTAAGCCGTTTCGGGTTGCTTGGAAGATTCTCGAGGGGGAAGTCCCCAGGCGGCGTAGTCGAAGGGGACTTCCGCAAAGTCCACCAACTGGGGCGGCGGAACGTTCTCAGGCGGCGGAGTAATCGGTCCCAGTGCTTTGTTGTTGCCGTTGTATCCGTTGACAGGGAATCCTGCGTCGGACAGATCGTCTTTGGAGTGTTCGACTACTGGGTGACCATGTAAACGGCACCAAAAACGATGCGCAGAAACGCAGGCGGGGGAGCCGCAAATATACCCAACATGGGCTATGTTACTATACTTCATCTGTTTAGTAGCAGTGATAATAATTGACAGAGCATTGAGGCAAATCGCGTAGAAGTTGTTGTGATGTACTTGTTGCTGGAGCTCGTGGAAGGAATTGGCAGGGAAGTGATAGACGTCCTCTTTGAAACAAATGGGACGCGGGATGTACAGAAAACCAATCTTGACAAGCTCAGTTGCATAGTCGTAATTTGCCCAGGGCTTGCGACAATTCCATCCAGCAGGTTGGACAGCTTTGCCAAAGACACAAAGTGCATGGGTGTAGGCCCCGTGCAATGCATGAGTAAGGTCAATGCCTAAGAACCATTGAGGGGGATGGTCATCATCCATTAGGAAGACCTCAATGTCAGGCATGGCATGAATACGACGTTCTAGGGGGTCTGGATGATTCTCAGAGTATGGGGAGTAGTGGTCATTGTGGCAATTAGCATAGACATAGTACAAATCACGGACATGGCTGGCTTCAATAATACCTAGCTCAGGAGTGAGGGGCACATCATTCCTGTAGGAAGTGAAGATGGGATAGCAGTAATAATCTTGGGAGAAAGACATAGTAGACAGAGTGTGTAGATAATTGAGTATGAATGGAATGACAATTGGGAGAGTTGAGTGAGAGCATTTATACAAAATTCATCCTCCATAAGATAGGTTTGACTTAGTGCTTCAAACGTTGAGTATGTTGTTATTTCCTATCTTGGAGGATATGACCGGTTTAGTTACACCTGTGGTACATGGAAGAAGCCATGTGGAGCTTAGAACTCCTTCTTCTTCCTGTGATTGGGATGGATAGTGGAGCCAGAGGTTCGCTTCCATTCTTTGATTACTTCTGGAGCATTCCTTAATTCTTTCTCTGTCCTCCATCTATCATGTTCTGAGCTGTACCCAAGCCAACAGATTTTGTACTGCCTAATTCTCTTGTTGCCTTTCTTTATTGTCCTTTCTTCTACTATCCTTTCCACCTCATATTCAGGCATCTGTTGGAAGTCTTCTCTAGGTATATTCTGAGTGGGTCGGCTTCCAAACTCTGGGGGTGATGCCTTGTAAGATTCCAAGTGTGCTATGTTAATGATTGGGTGTATGCGATAGCTAGCAGGTAATCTTATCCTATATGCTACTGGTGATATGCTTTCCATGACTTCAAATGGTCCTTCATAACATATTTAGCTTATTCCCTTTCCCTGACTGATGTTTGAGTAAGTTTAAGGAATGGGGATTGATTAAGACTAAATCTCCTGGCTCAAAGGTAACATGTGTCTTGTCAGAATTATAGTATTTCTGTTGATAATTCTGAGCTACTTTGAGAGCGTCCTTAGCTAATGATCGTGCTAATTCCATGGATTCCTTGAATTCTTCAGCTGTTTGACTTTCTTGGGCTGGTCTTGGAATGTTCTCAGAAGTGAGAGCCAGTAAGTCAGCTGATGTTAGAGGCTGGAATCTGCGGAGTAGGAAGGCTGGTGTCTGTTGTGTGGATGTATGCACACTTGTATTGTATGAGTGTGCAAATCCTGATAGAAGCTTACTCCAATTGTCCTTAGCTGGGTTAGTGAATACTCTAATAGCCACTTCTGTAGTTTGATTAAGTATCTCTGTTTGTCCATCACTCTGAGGATGATGTGCAGTGGTGAGTGCTCGCCGAATTCCTAACATACTAACTAAGTGACCCCAAAAGGCTCCTGTCCATCTAGCATCTCTATCAGTGATTACTTGCCAAGGTAAGCCATAGTGACACCATATGTGATCATGGAACAGTTGTGCTGTTTGTGCTTCATCTATCTGAGTAGTACATGGGATGAAATGTCCATACTTAGTTAGTTTGTCCACAATAACTAGGATAGTGTTGTAGTTGTTACTTGGTGGAAGATCCATGATGAAGTCCATTGATACTACTTCAAAGGGTTGCTGTGGAATAGGTAAAGGTTGAAGGAATCCTCTGGGTCCATGCCGTCGATGTCCTGCTTTCTGACAGATATCACAAGTGTGTACATACTTCTGAATGCTTCTAGCCATCTTAGGCCAATAGTAAACAGAAGCAATTCGATGATATGTCTTAGCATAACCAGCATGTGCTCCTTGATTGAGGTTATCATGATTTTCCTTCAAAATATCTACTTGTAGATCCCTAGGTACACATAGCCAATACTTTTCCTGGGAATCTATAAAGTAGATCAATCCATTATCTCCTATCTGGTATTGATGGAAGGGTGGATTGAGTGGATTGTGGTGCGACTTGAACTCCTCCATCACTTGCTTAAAATGGGAGTCCTTCTTGTATGCTTCTATGAACCTTGTGATTTCTTCTGAGTTTATTGATATTTCCACAGAGTATGAGGTAGTTGTTTGATAAGATATAGCTTCTGTTGGTGTGGGTATCCACTTCTTGATGGGCTTCTGGCTATTTCCAATTTTGTAACTCTGGGTGAATGCGCTTGCAACTCCAAGAAGTTTCTCTTCAAAACGTTCATTTATCTCCTTGTAGAGGTTTCTTAATGGGTCTTCCTCCATATTGAGCTTGAGTGGAGTTGATTGATCTGCCAGAGGGCTGGTATGATATGGGGTTCTCCTCCTAAGTCTTGAGATAGGATCTGCATTGTCATGTACTCTTCCTGCGCGGTGCACAATCTGCATTCCTGGGTAGGCTGAGAATACTAAGCCCCATGTCATGAGTCTTCTGTTGACATTATTGTAAGTCTTGCTCCAGGTGAGAGCGGCGTGATCTGTGATAGCAACAAATTCAGCTCCTTCCAAGTATACCTGAAATTTCACAAGTGCTTCCTTGAGGGCTAATGCTTCGCGCTCTGTTGGGGAGTAGTTTCTTTCTGCTTCTTTTAGAATCCTTGACCAATAAGCAATGACTCGCTCTACTTGTGCAGTTGTTTCTTCAAAGTCTTGCTTATCCCATGTATCCCCCCCAGTCACGTCGTCTCTCTGCTTGGAAGCAGGAATTGTCATTCTGGGAACTGGGTTTCCTTTATCATATTCCCCCCTTAAGTACTTGTATGCCTTTGTCCCTTTTAAGTCTTTTATCTTGATTGATTGGACTTGCTGTAATATTCCTCCAAGGCCATAGTTGCATGCATCTGTATAATCTGTAAGGTTTTCCAATAATAGGATAAGCCATTACTGGAGCAGATGCTAGGGCCTCTTTAGCAAGTTCAAATGCTTGTTGTTCCTTTTCCTCCCAAGACCAATCTGTTCCTTTCTTGAGAAGCTTGAACAAAGGCGCTACAATCCATGAGTAGAAGGGAATATAGCTAGAGAAATAAGTCATCATCCCTAGGAAAGTCTGTAAGGTAGGAACATTTTTAGGGGGTTCCAACTCTAAGATAGCATCAACTTTTTCCTTGTGGGTTGATAGACCTAATCTTGATACCTTCTGTCCTAGCAATAGTAGTGATTGGTATCCAATGTGACATTTCTTTGGAGATAGGGTGATTTCAGCTTCTTCAATAGCTCCTAAGACTTGATCTAAGTGATTGCAATGGTCTTCAAACTTAACACTATAGATCACTATGTCATCAATATATACTAGGGCAAATTGCCATAGAAATCTTGAAAGTATCCTATTCATGACACGCTGGAACTCTGCTGGTCCATTCCTATATCCAAAGAGTAGTTTGGTAGGTTGCCAATGGCCGTTGTGACATCTGAAAGCAAGTTTCTCTCTGTCTTCCTCCTTAATGGTTAGCTGAGTGAAACCAGCTAGCGCATCTAAGGTAGTAAGCCATTGAGATCCTTCCAAGGCATGCAAAATGTCAGTTTGCTTTGGTAAGGGATACTCATCTGGTACAGCTACTTCATTGAGACGTCTGTAATCCACACATAGTCTGGGTTTACTGTTGCGATAGACTACTATGACAGGAAATCCCCAAGCACTTTTGGATGGCTCAATGACTCCAAGTTTAAGCCATTCCTCAATCTGCTTGTCAATGACTTCTCTTTTAGCTGGAGAAGCATGGTAAGGGGTTAGAGATATTTCTTTAGTTCCTGGCCTTAGTCTAATTTCCAGTTGAGTGTTATGAGTACCAAGTCTACCATCTAATCCAAAGGCTAACTCATGCTTGTGCAAAACTTTTTCTAGTTTAGCCCTTTGATTAGGGGTGAGATGTTCTGAGAAATTAACTTCTTGAAGAAATCTATCTGAAGGGACAGGTTCTGGGTCAGGTACTTCAGCAGCCTTAGGTCCTCCTTCAGGCGACTTCATTAATTCCTCTTCTTGCACAGTAGGCTTCTCTTCAGCTTTCCTCTGCACCATGGCTTGTATGTAGCATACTTGTAATGCTGTCTTTTTCTTCCTTAGTAATGTCCTTTTCCTTTGCAAGGTATTTGTTGGGGTCATGCATATATCCAAGAATTTCTCCTCCTTGCAATCTTAAAGGATGTTCTGATAGGTTAGAAACCTGAATCTTGGGATTGTTCCTATCTATCAGGCAGTCTGTTATTGCAAACAGATGTTCTTCTTGTCGATGGGAATTGAAAGATCTGTCCATAAAACCAGAGGCTTGACCTTCCTTCCATATTGTCTTGACTTTGATGAGCTTGATGGTATGCGCTGGGATAGTAACTGTCTCATAGACTTTTACTTTGACAGTATTGGGAGGTAATTTCCTATGTTGAAGTCGCTTCTTGTAGGCTTTCTTAGAGATCTTGATTTTCTCAGAATTCTTGATGAATCCTTGCGCAACTTCAACCATAAAAGTATTACCTTGTTGGTCAATTCTTGGGCTGGAATCTGATTCTTCCACAGGAATAGAACGTCCTGTATCCCCAAAAACTATCCTTGTTCCATCTCCATTCCTAACTAATGACAGTTGATACTGAGATGCAAAGTCTGTTCCTAAGATAAAAGGTGTGTTCATGTTAGGAACTATGTAAGCTTCTACAATCATTTTAACTAATCCTTGTTCAGTATCAAAGATGATAGGAAGGGAAATATACTGTGATAAGCTACTATTCCCAGTAACTTGAATTAACTTGAGTTTTTGTCCAATGCGCACTCTAGGTGATGGATCTAGAGTTTTAAGTATTGACTCATTAATGAGAGTGATCTCTGATCCTGAGTCAAAGGTGATGCGCTTCTTAGGTCCATTATTTGTCTGAAGCCAACCTTTGATGATGGTGGCTTTAGATCCAAAGAAAGCAGTTCCTGGTGGTCTTGACATTAATCGCTTGAGAGTGATTTCTTCTCCATTTTTGGCAATAGCTGTATGACTACTAGCCATTTTCAGTTTCTTATTAAGGCTCTTCCTAGTGGGGAGCTTGGGTTGTACATATCCAGAAAATACCAATGAATCAGATTCCTTACTGCCCTGGTCAGCAGAGTTAGTACCCTGGCTGACAGTGGTCCCCTCCAGACCATGCTGTTCCTCCTGGGATCCAGAGCTGGGCTTAGCGCTGGAGGTAGAAACAGCTAATGACTGAAGGGGCTTATGAAAATCCTGCTCTTCCTCAGAAACAGACTCTTCTCCTTCAGTGTCATATTCTGTTTCATCAAGGTAGGCTTCATCACAGAGATCTTCATAAGCTTCTTGGGCTTCCCATTCATCATTATCTGCTTGTGCCATATGTGATCGCACAAATCTGGAGTTCTTCTTGGCATGCTTACAGTCTCTATCCCAGTGCATCATACTTCCACAGTGTCTACAAGGTCTAGCTTTCTTGTCTTTAGGAGTTTTACCTTTAGATACTGTAGAGTCATCCTTAGGGTATTTTGGTGGAGGATTATTTTGATGCCATCCTACTGGTTTAGATCCTGCTAAGTGTGAGCGCGCACTTGGCCTAGAGTGCCTGTTTCCTTCTAGTCTCTTGAGAGTAGATTGCATCTGGTGTAGTTGACGCTGTATGTCAGAGTTATGAGAAGAATCTTTTCCCAAAAGGTCCTCCTCATGCCATGCAATCTTGTCAAGGAAGTCTTCCCAAGTGACTATTCTTGAGGTGTCTATATGCGTGGTCCAGGACTTAGGAGCACCATTCATGATTTCAAAGATTAATTCAGAGTCAGTCCAGTTACTGACAATAGTGAGAGCTTCCATCTTCCTGATGACATAGTCTTCTGGGGTCTCTTCTGAATGATCTTTATCCCTGAACCTGATGCGCATGGCTTCATTCTTGCTTCTGTTCAGGAAGGTCCTATTCATGAAGTGGATAGTGATAGCTTGCCTAAGTGCTGGCCAATCTTCAGTTATAATTTGCCTATAGTCCTTATCTAATGCATTGAACCATCTAAGAGCTCTTCCTGTGAACCTGAGAGGAATCTGCTGTCCAAGCTGAATTCTAGTGTAGCTACTATACTCAGCTATGTTGTTGATGGATGTCATCCAGCGCGACAGCTTCTTAGTGTCTCCATCCCACTCTGGGATTATGTCAGGTTTCAGCTTAGTATCAAAGTGTACAGGAGCTGGATTGAAAGGTCTAGCTCTAGCTGCATTTGCTTGAGCGTATGGTTCATTTCCTGGATCTTCTGGGTCGTTGGGAGGTCCTCCTCCATTCCTTCTAGGTGGGTTGTTCCTTCTTTTACCAGAGTTATCAAAATCTCCCTCATTGCTATCATATGGTGGGTCATTTCCTCCTCCTCCTTCAGCTAAGGGAGCTAGTCTATCTCTAAGTTGATCCCTAGGAGGTGGATCATTAAACAGCTCACTAAACCTTCTAGAGGAGACCATACGTCCTACAATATGAGGAGGTAACCTAGTCCTATCAATGGGTGGTGCTGGAGGTACTTGAAGTTGTGGGACAGGTGCTAGTAGAGGGGCTAAGAAGTTTCCTCTCCTACTCATATTAGCTTCTTCTCTAGTAACTGGTGCTGGCTGCTCCTGCAAGTAAGGTAAATTGGTATGGATACTTAGAGGAGTTCTTCTTGATTCAGGAGAGGAGGTAGGTCTCCTGTGGGCACTTTCAGCTAGTCTAGAGGAGCGCTCTTCTGGGATTGTAGATACTCTGGTAAAGGATTCAGCTGGTATAGCTGGTCTTCCTGAGGATTGCCGATTTGCTCCCAAGGAAGATCTGCAATTAATAAAGTCAGCATGTGGAGGTGGATCTCTAAGAGGAATACTTGGGCCTGCAAGGCTAACTCTTCTAGCAGCGTTGCTTAAAGGTGGATTATAAGGTATATTCCTAACATTATCCTCTTCTACTTGGCTCCTAATCCTGGGAGTAGACTGTGCTACTGGAATTTGCATGGTATGAGTAGCAGCACTTGAGACAGAAGTAATAGAATCAGCAGGAGTAGCTGGGGCTATTAGTTCTGGGGCTACTTGGTCTCTTCCAGTTGATGATTCAGAAGAACTTAAGCCATCTATACTTCCATCTGAAAGATTGTTGATGTAGTCTTCAAGGGCTTGTATATTGAAAGGAGGTATAGCTGAAGGTTGTGCTATAGGAACACTTGCATTACCTCTAGGTGATGATGGTAAGGTTTCTTCTGAACTAGTGGAAGGGACTATAGTGGGTCTAGGAGTAGGTGGTCTAGGTCCTAGAGATCTAGCAGCTTCTCTCCTAAGTCTCTCAGTCCTTTCTAAGGTAGGTGGGACTTGTAATGTTACATGGGGTGACTCTTCTGGTATTCTTCCTAAGGGTATAGATCTAGAGGAAGAAGTAGCAATAGAGCTAGGAGGTGATGGTAAAGGTTCTGAGGGAATAAGTGTGGTTCCATTATCAGGTCCTAAATACCTAGGTTGCATAGTAACAGTAAGAGAGGCTTTGGATGAATGAAGACTACTAGGAGGTTGTCCTGGAGGAGTGCTACTGGAGGTGTGCAGGGTTACAGTTGGAGGAGAAACTTGAGGATCTGGAAGTAAAGGACTAGCAATAGTAACTTGACTAGTGGGTTTGATAAGACTCCTTAGTAAGTTTTCTTGAGCCGCCTCCTGTGGAGTGACAGAAGAGGCTCTAGAACTTTTGGGCACTAAAAGGGTCATATCTTGCTTAAGTTGCAGGGTCCTATCCCTAAGGTGTTCTTGTCCAGGTTCTACCTCACTGAGATGTCCTGCAGAGATGACTGGGGAAGGTGGTCCAGTCTGAAGTTGTCTACCAAGGATCTCATATAACTTCTGAATGAAACGCTCCATCTGATCCCTATAAGTGACAGCAGCTACCTCAAAGGAATGAGAGGTGAATAAACAGTCATGTTCTGGCCATTCAGGAATGGGCAATAGCTCCTCCATGTCATAGACGCTATGAACAGTTCTCTTGATTAGTTTATTCAGGTCTATGTGTAACTTACCATATTCAGGCCAATGGTTGATTTCTTGAGCAGGAACTAACTTGGTAGTAATGCAACATGTAGGTCTAAAGGTTACTACAGTATCTAGTAGTTTGAAGTAGTGAGAAGCCCATTGCTCACAAGAAGGTGAGGGGTAGCGATTCTCATGGGCTGGAGGTATCTCCACATGATAGAATACTCTTCCTAGCTGCCTGTAGACTTTCCTAAAACTATTAGCTTGAGGGTTCTTCCTGCACCAAGAGGTCATTTGGGTACAGTCAGGCTGATAGTTGAATTCTCCTGGAGATTCTTCATTTAAAGGGTATAAGGTAGTGGAAGGAGAATAGGGTAGGTACTTCTGGATTGCTGGGTCATTAGTAAAAGACCTATCATTAGGATCCAGTAAGGCAGCTTGAGTTTCCCTATGCTTAGATATGTGGGCTTCAGAAGTCTTTCCTTTAGATCTCTTAAGCTCATGAGAGTTCGTAGGCTCAGAGGGCTGAGGTTTACTAGAGGAAGGTTCCAACATCTCTATATCAGGGAGTCCAAATACAGGTATCATCCTCTGGAAGGTAGCTGAGCTAGCCTTATTACCAAAAGATGAAGGTTTCCTTATAGAAGAACTTGGCTTAGCTAGCTTGTCTGCTTCCTGAATAGCTTCATATTCCAAAGGAGACAATCTTGGAGAGTGTCTGGATGATGACTTATGAGAGTGGGGTGATATTCTTCTTGAGCTACTAGGTCCTGCTTGAGGGTCTTCCAAGGCTGGCATGGAAGCATGTGGCTTGATGGGTGATTCATAGGGTTGGATAGGTTGGGGAATCACTAGCTCCTCAGGAGAGGATTGCTCAATAGAGTACCTAGTAGGTCCAAAAGGGTTGCTGGGACTATCTGTAGGTATGCTGTCTCTAGGAAGCACAGAGCTTCTAGGGGTACTATGTCTAGGCATACCTTCTCTTGAAAGTCTTGTGTCCCAAGGGGTCCTATTAGAGGATGCAGGTCTACTTGATCTTCTAGACATAAAAGAATGTTAGTAGAGTATCACAATTAGAATGTATATACAAAGTATGAAAGCTTGTACAAAAGATTACAGGTAAGAATTAAAGATAACCAACACTATGCCCTGCGGTGGTCACCAATGTTAAGAGTTGTGTAAGTACAGGAGTAAGAAAGAATTACTATATATACAAAATGTATATGAGAATAACTAAGAATTAGTATTAAGAGTCAGAATATATGCACAGAATATATGCACAATATAGGCTAGGTTATCAGGAATAACAACTCCTAACAAATAGTCTACCAACTATGAAGTGCAGGTGGTTGGTTATGTATAGTACCTTAGACTAATGTTACTTAAGCCTAAGTGACTAAGGGTATGTATACTTTAAGGTCTCTAGGATAGTACCTTAAGTAAGAGTGTTACCTGACTAATGTACAGGATTTATAGGATTTGCCTAATAAGTATAGGACTTATATATGCTTAAGTAAGACTTAAGACTTATGGGGTTTACCTAAAATATATCTAGCATTTAAGAGATATTGTAGATAAAGCTATCTACAATATAAGGGGTATGGTGGATCGAAACACTATCACTCAATCACAACAATCCTTACAGTATTGTTGCACTATACTCAATGTTGAACTCAACAACTGTGACAGTCAAGGGGCACAGGGTCGCAGTAAGTACACTAATAGGTTACCCTGTGTCTGTTGGGACTGGCCTATGGTCTTAGTGCGCCGAATAACCTCCTATGCTATTTACAGTGAGTCAATCACTAAAGTAAATGCGCAGATAAGCTGTTAAAGGCTTGTGTGTATATGTCAATATAAGAGTGGATAAATGGATGCATTAGAAGCGTCTTCACAGGGTCCTTTTATACCCTGAGAAGGCGCACAAACAGGTATATACATGATTGATACCAAGAGGGGGTACAGGAGGTACATGTGACAACTGAAACTGTTATAACCTCCTTGAATATACCATTAGAATCGCACGATTTTTCTATTATTTTTAGTATTTTTTACGAACTTCATATCTTTTGTTTTTCAATCACGTGACCTCGGCGCTTATTATGCCGAGATGCCGCGCCGAGATGCCGTGCCAAGGGCGCTTAGGAGAAATCCACGCTTCTGCGCAGCCCGCAGCACGCTTCCCATTTGTCTTCTATACTTCTTTCTCTCACGCGCACAGACCATGTAGATAGTGTGCTTTTGTCTATATACAGCAGGGAAATTGCTTGGAGACACCAAGTCGATTTTACCTTGTCTCTTACTCACTAGAGAAGGTAGTCAGCCAGCTAAGTAGCCGGCCCTCAGTAGAAACAGAGACACTCACCCCTTGATTAACTCATCACACCTCCCAGGCCTCAGGCCCCCTTGTCAACAGTAGATAGTAGTAGAGCGCCTTAAGCACTATTAGTATAGCCTTTAGTAGTTAGATTACATAAGCAAGTGTAGTAGTACGGCCTCAAGCGCCCGCCCACTAGCGTGTACCCAACCTTACAGTTGGCGTACGACATTGTCAAATCAACTTTTTGTAGGCTTGATCAACAAACAAGAAGACTCCTAGTACTAGCACAAGGGAAAAAACCGTGATCAGGGCTACCTTGCGGGACATAATAATCAAAAGTCCCCCACCCCCACGTAGTACTGAATTGCTATAAGGCTAACGAGTCCTATTGTCCGCATACCACAAGTTTTGCCGGAACTCTGCAGTTAGCAACCCTAGTCAGCTGAAGTACCCGCTTGCAAAAAACCCGCTCATATCACAATCGCCAGATCTGTTGATTTGTTGTAGGGATTGTCCAACGCTAGGTATTTGACGCAAGGGTTTAGCGTATACATACTGCGTAAAAACCGCTCATAAGTCCTGTATCAGGCACCTATCTTCCCCACGCCGTATCCATTATTCCATCCACATGCTCTGGCGTCCCTCACCCCTACTCCTGTCCTACCAGCCGCTCCAGTCAACGTTCCGTGGCAGCCCGCTCCCAACCACCCTCTCGCGGCCCATCACCCCCTCCGCAACACCTGCCCGGAATGGAACCGGAGCCAACCCTTGCCTCTCTCCTCAAGGCTATCCAAACCCTTACCAGTCAAGTCGGGTCCTTGCAGGCCCAAATCCACACTCAAGGCCAACAGCTCTCTGAGCTCAAAGCCATATGCAAGGAAACCAACAACCTCGTTGGAGACAAGGATCAGGGCGGAGCCCAAGCCAAGCCTGGCCCATTGACTGGGCCTATCACTCCCCCCACCCATACAGGGGGAGAAGCGCACACTCCAGGAACGGTTAGACCTGGGCTCAAGGCCCCCTTCCGCCCTTCAAGAGGCACAGGCTTTGACTCCAAGGAAGAAGAGGAGCCAAGAAGAGTCCCCAAAAGAGAGCCTATGGGAACGCCTAAACGCTCCCTCAGTTCCCTCACTCCCTTCGACTCCGGGTCTTCAGTGAAACAACCCAAAATGGAATTACCGGACCCTTATAAGGGAGATACCAGGGGAAGGAAGGCCACACAATGGCTTGATCGGATGCTCCTTTGGGTTGCCCTCCACAGGGATCAGTTTGATGAGGAGGAACAGATGGTGGTATGGATTTTATACCACATGACAGATAAAGCTGCCAACTGGGCTCTCCCCATTATTGGGACCATTATCAAGGGCAAGGGAAATCCCCCCACTACCATCCCGGCCTTAACGGCCAAATTCAAAGAAGCCTTCGCCGATCCAGACGCGAAGAGGGCGGCCGCCAGGAAGATTGCCGCGTTAACTCAGACCACCACCACATCTGAGTACGTCACAGAGTTCCGCAATCTCATGGCGGAACTTGACTGGAACACTGAGGCGTACATTGCCCAGTTTACGCGCGGTCTTCACTGGAAGGTGAAAGAACTCCTGTCCACCAAGGACAATATTCCCGACGATGACCTGGAGGCCATATTTGCCGCCTCGGTCAAGATTGACAACACTTGTTGGGAGAACAAGGAAAACCGTCCCAAGAAGGCTCCCACCAAGGCTCCGGTCGCCACGACCACCACTACCACCACCAGGGTCCAACTGTCCAAAGACCCCAATTATGTCACTCCAGAGGAACGGGATTGCCGCCGCGCATCAGGGCTATGCGTCAAATGCGGTCAGAAGGGCCATGGAATCAAGCAGTGCCCGAATGGCTGGAAAGCCACGATTAAAGAGGTAGTCAAGGTGGCTGAGGATGAATTGGGAAAAGAATGAGGTTGAGGACTGCTGCCAAGCCCCTGACTCCAAAATTGGACAATCTAGATAGTTTTGAATTTGTATCTCTTGCTCTAGACTCAAATAAAAAACCTCTTTTATTCATTGATCTATATGTCCAAAATTCCCCGGCAGAACCCCTCAAAACACTCATAGACTCCGGAGCCACATCAAATTTTATCTCCCCATCAATTGTGGAAAAATTAAAAATCCCAAAAACCCAACTCGAAAATCCACGAGTTGTGAGAATGCTAGATGGTACAATCTCTCAGACTGGCCGCATTTGGCACCAAGTTCATCTCACGGTTTTGGCCAATGGCCATACACACTCCATCCCTTTCCTAGTCTGCCCAATTGGGAACACACCCGCCATACTTGGCATGTCATGGCTCACTCAGGAATCACCCCTCATAGACTGGAATCTAGGCACCGTCACCTTCCCAGACCAAGTCCAGATAGCCTTGGAAGAAGAAGCAGATCCTAACCCACTTGCAGATCTACCTACGGAATACCATGAATTTGCTAAAGTGTTTGGAGAAGAGGAATTTAAGGTCCTTCCCCCGCACAGGGAATATGATATTGCCATTGACCTAATTCCCAACGCCAAACTCTCCCCTGGACCCATCTACGGCATGACTGATGCAGAATCCAAGGCGCTGAAAGTACATATCGATGAGGAATTAGCAACAGGCAAGATCCGCCCCAGCACTTCCTCAGCAGGCGCCCCTGTCATGTTTGTTAAAAAGGCAGATGGTTCTCTGAGACTTGTGGTGGACTATTGGAAGCTAAATGACGTAACTCATAAAAACGTTTATCCCTTACCACGGCAAGACGATCTCATGGCCAAACTTAGGCATGCAAAGCTGTTCACAAAACTGGATCTCTGCTGGGGCTACAATAACGTCCGAATCAAGGAAGGTGACGAGTGGAAAACAGCTTTCCGCACCAAATATGGGTTATTCAAATACTTGGTCATGCCTTTCGGTCTCACAAACGCTCCCGCCGCATTTCAACACTTTATGAATGACCTGTTCAGGGACCTGATCGACGTAACAGTGGTAATTTACTTAGATGACATTCTCATCTTCTCAGAAAAGCCGGAAGATCACCCGCTCCATGTCAGAGAAGTTCTGTCTAGATTAATGAAGAACCAGTTGTTCTGCAAACTGTCAAAATGTCATTTCCACGTCACTACAGTGGATTACTTGGGCATTGTCATATCTCCAGCCGGCTTCTCCATGGACCAGAAAAAGATCGAGGCCGTCACTACATGGCCCACTCCCAAAACAGTCAAACAGGTCCAGGCATTCCTAGGATTTGTCAACTACCTCCGCCGATTCATTCCCAACTTTAGCTCCGTGGCACGCCCCCTGCATAATCTCACCAGAAAGGAAACCCCATGGTCATGGGGTAACCTGGAGGAAGTAGCGTTCCAGGAACTGAAGTCCCTTGTTACCTGATTGCCCGTCCTCATCCATTCCAACCCAGATCTGCCCTACTACCTAGAGACAGACGCATCAGGAGTAGCTATGGGAGCCATACTGAGTCAACAAGGGGAGGATAACCAACTTCACCCGATTGCATATATGTCCAAGTCCTTCTTGGGCGCCAAAGCTAACTATGATACGCACGACAAGGAACTGTTAGCTATCATTAAGGCATTAGAGGAATGGCAAATTTTCCTAGAAGCAACGGACAAACCAGTACAAGTCTTCACGGATCATAGGAATCTGGAATATTGGATGCAGGCACGGACATTCAACCGCAGACACGCGCGATGGCGTATTTTCCTGAGCAATTTCAATTTTGAAATCCACTATCGCCCAGGAAAACAATCAGGAAAACCGGACGCCCTATCCAGACGATCAGACTATATTGACTCACCTCAGGAACCAGAAGTCATGCTACCATCAGAGGTTTTTGCCAATACGTCAGAAGCTGAACTTGAGATTGTCACAAAAATCCAAGATAAGCTGAAAGAGGACCCATCCCTAGAACCCATCATTCAGTTCCTGACAGAAGATGCAGACAATGCACCTCCATCCATTCGGAAAGCCTATTGGGACTATGATTGGGAGGAAGATCTCCTATGGTACCAAGGAAAATTGGTGGTTCCAGACTCAGAGGCCCTGAAGGAACAATTACTCAGGGAATTCCATGACTCCCCTTTAGCGGGCCACCCAGGTCAACAGAGAACCCTTGAGCTTCTAAGCCGTAACTACTGGTGGCCAGGCATGAAATCATCCGCCAAGGAATGGGTAGAATGTTGCCCCACATGTCAGGCCAATCGCCGGGCCCATGCCCCGGTCATTGCCCTCAAACCCCTGGAGGTTCCGCCCTATCCATTCCACACCATTTCCTATGATTTCATTACAGGATTTCCCAAGTCAAATGGTCACGACGCAATCTTGGTAGTCATCAACTCCTTTTCTAAATTTGGGCATTTTATTCCAACTACCAAGAAAATCACGTCTAAGGGCCTAGCGGAATTATTCATCTCACAGGTGTGGAAACTCCACGGATTGCCAGTCAGAACAATTTCAGACAGAGGGACTACATTCACAGGAAAGTTCCTAAAGGCACTCTACCAACGCCTCGGAGTGAAACCGTCCTTCTCATCAGCCTATCACCCGGAGTCAGACAGACAAACAGAGAGGGTGAACCAATTCATTGAGTTTTACCTAAGATCATACGTTGCGGCAGACCACTCGGATTGGGCCTCCTGGTTACCATTAGCAGAGTATGCCTACAACAATTCAAAGCACTCTGCCACGGGAAAAACCCCCTTCAAATTGGTTTATGGACAAAACCCTGTCATGAACCCGTCCAACATTCCAGCAAATGTGCCAGAAGCCAATCATATAGCAGACACCCTTGCACAAGAATGGAAGGAAGCGGAGTCAGCTCTGAGGATGAGTAAGGAAAGAATGGTTGGAAACAAGGGAGTAGTACCGGAATACTCAATCGGAGATAAAGTCTGGTTAGATGGAAAAAATGTGGAACTCAGGACAAACTCCAACAAACTGGACCCCAAGAGGCTAGGACCGTTTGAGATCACAGAAAAAATCTCCAGCCATGCGTACCGCCTAAGGCTCCCGGAAACCCTGAAAATTCACAATGTGTTCTACGTAGGATTACTGTCCAAGGCACACGAATCCCCTAGCCAACCTTTTCCTGAAAGACCCCCCCCTGAAACAATAGAAGGGGAAGAGGAGTACGAAGTTGAACAAATTATTGACTCCAAACGGCAACAAGGGAAATGGTTCTACTTGATCAAGTGGAAAGGGTACGGCCCAGAAGACAACTCATGGGAACCGGAGGAACTGCTAGAACACAGCCAGGAAGAGATCAAGCGCTTCAACCAAGCTAGACTCAGAAAGGCTTGTGACGCCGCCAAGAGCCTTTAAGGGGGGGGCAATGTTATAACCTCCTTGAATATACCATTAGAATCGCACGATTTTTCTATTATTTTTAGTATTTTTTACGAACTTCATATCTTTTGTTTTCAATCACGTGACCTTGGCGCTTATTATGCCAAGATGCCGCGCCAAGATGCCGTGCCAAGGGCGCTTAGGAGAAATCCACGCTTCTGCGCAGCCCGCAGCACGCTTCCCATTTGTCTTCTATACTTCTTTCTCTCACGCGCACAGACCATGTAGATAGTGTGCTTTTGTCTATATATACAGCAGGGAAATTGCTTGGAGACACCAAGTCGATTTTACCTTGTCTCTTACTCACTAGAGAAGGTAGTCAGCCAGCTAAGTAGCCGGCCCTCAGTAGAAACAGAGACACTCACCCCTTGATTAACTCATCACACCTCCCAGGCCTCAGGCCCCCTTGTCAACAGTAGATAGTAGTAGAGCGCCTTAAGCACTATTAGTATAGCCTTTAGTAGTTAGATTACATAAGCAAGTGTAGTAGTACGGCCTCAAGCGCCCGCCCACTAGCGTGTACCCAACCTTACAGTTGGCGTACGACAGAAACGCTTGAGGGAGCCAATACTTTGGTACATAGTAAACAAACAACAGTTCCTAATATTTGTCCCAAGGCAATGTTTGCCCCAAGGCAGTATTTACCTGTGTGGGTCCTTAGGTGTTCCAAGGCTAAGTGTTTCATCCTTGGAGTAAACAGTCCCAAAGGTAGGATACTTCTGCATTGGGTACTTACAGTAAATGGGGCATAACTCTGCCAAATATTGTCCGTTTGGGGAGTTTGACCCAGCGTTCTGGAGCGCGCAAACAGGCGCACCTAAGCGCAAGCGATTCGGCAGTGTGGGATGCCCGGGTGGTGGAGAAAAGGCGCATTTAGTGCGTCGGCGCTTAAGGGCTGATTAAGCGCCGGAGCACTTGCCTATGCGACAGGGGGGACCCTGAATATTTCTGGGTGTAGCCACAAGATAGAATCTTGAATAATAAATACTACAAACAAGAGAAATATTACTTGTTACTGTTTATCTACTCAGCTGAATTTATATATATTTAAATGAGTGAAAACAGCATATATGCGAAAGGCATCGCATATTGAGGGTATTCCTGAGGTTTATAGGTTTTGTAAAGGCCACCATTGGATAGAGGGACCTTGAAAACCTTAGTTCGCATCTTTATCTCATTTGTTTTACTGTAAGATTACTAGTGTAATTAATAAAATAAGTACAGATTAATGAGGAAATGTCATATCCATAACACCCTTGCTCTCCTTGCCCTCCGGCCCCCTCTCTCCGGCCCCCTCTCTCCGGCCTGATGCTTTCATGCAATTCTTTTGCACCCCCACCTTGTCCCTCAGATACCCAAGGATCCCACGCGGTCATTGTGCTCATTTGCACAACATTGGCCCCAATTTGGCCAAACTCCGACTTGGACCATTGGTTCTTACAATCAGTTGTGCAGAGCCTCTTGGCTCCCCACTCCTTATCTTTGCGTACCTCTTTCATTTTGTCTTGTATTTCACTTCTCTCTTTCTCCCCTGTTTTGCCCTCCGGGCTCACAGACACTTTCTACTGGCGCCTGCGGCCTCCTTGCATGTATGCACTTATGTATATAAGCAAGCATGGGAAGTCCAATGCCTCCCATTGCTTGCAACACCAGTTCTTACTTGTAGAATACATTTGCTTATCTTACTTGCTTGCCCTGCTCCCTCTTGTTGTCTTGACACTTGTCTGCACCATCCCCTTTGATTTGGCACTCACTCACTTAGTCATCTGTTTTGCCTCTGTGAGTCTAACACAAATTGATTAGCATATGAAACGTAAATTCCTAGCTCAACAGCACTAGATATGCTTATATTAGTGATGATACCTAGCATTAATTAAAGGACAGATAAATACTTACTATAAGTCCCATGGGAACCTTGGTATCCTATTGTTGGCAACAAATTTCCAGATGACAGTACACAAGACTGGAGTTTCTCCATCAATCTTGAGTTGAAAATGATAGACAAGTTGACAAGGTACAAGATTATTGTTGAATATAATAAATGCATATTGGTCTTGTTGGTTCCACCTAGCAGTTGCACAACCAAAACAAGCACCCAATTTTGTGATGTAAGGAAGCAATTGAGCAACTCTATCAGAGAAAAATGCACGGCCAGTTGAGCCACTGTCCAAATTGTGTTGTAACTCCAAGTGAGGCCAGACAGTACAGGCAAAGGCAAGGAGAAGCCCATAAGTTTCAGCATGTTCAAGCTTTTGGAGGTGGGTGTATGTTGAAGGGAGTTAGGGTGTACATATATTAGAGCCAAGCCCAAGATTTGCTGAAACAGTTGCATTTGTACCAAACTCAGAGCAAATGGAGTGGAGAACATCACGTTCTTCCTGTGATGCAGTGTCTAGTAAGGACTGCAATTGTAGATTACACACATATAGGGTTAATACAACATGCAGGTGTCAGCTTCAACTCACTAGTTTGTACAAGCAATGCATTCTAACCCAAAACTGCATCAAAGTAAACTCCATTTTACCTTTGTGATAATTGAGATTGACCTTTTGAAGTAGACCATTAAATCTCTCAAATGCATAGACCCACCAAGCATACGCAGGTCCAAAGCATTGAAATGCATCCTTGTAATGCATTGCCCAATGGTGGTTTGGCATTAGAGGAACACGCATGGGTAAGAGTGCCAGGCAGTATGATTGAAGTAAGTACTCCCCTCAAGAGACATTGTCCATAGTCACCAGCCATGAGCTGAGAAGATTAGATGCTGTGCAGAGAAGTAATACAGCATTGTAGAAAGATTTTTGACAACAATTAAAAGTTGGCTTCTTCTTTGCATTGGTAGGAACACGTGGGGCACCAAGGGGGATTTGGTTGGTGTTGTCTCTCCATACAGACCAGAGTCCCACAGGTAATATAGTAATTAGTTGGCGCAATTCATTGGCTTTTGTCATAGACACAATCAATACCAGGGAATTTATTCCCATTTTCTCGAATTTAAACAAAGGCATTTGAACAACATTTTCAATCACGTGACTTCAACGCTTATATCATACGCTAAGCGCCAAGCCACGTCCTCATCCGCGCTTAATCAGCATACATAGCCACCTCCACCTATGACATCATTGTGACACATATGCATGAGTAAGGCCAACTGCGGATTGGGGTTCTTATTGGATTAGGTATTGCATATAATGTATTTGTAGTTAGTTCACCCTTGTATATAAGGAGGCCAACCAACCATGGTAACACCCAGGTTGATTACCTCTTGTTGCATCCCTACTTTGTACAAGGACCTTACTGTTATGGATATGACATTTCTTCATTAATCAGTACTTATTTTTTACGCTAGTAATCTTACAGTAAAACAAATGAGATAAAGATGCGAACTAAGGTTTTCAAGGTCCCTCTATCCAATGGTGGCCTTTACAAAACCTATAAACCTCAGGAATACCCTCAATATGCGATGCCTTTCGCATATATGCTGTTTTCTCACTTATTTAATATATATAAATTCAGCTGAGTAGATAAACAGTAACAAGTAATATTTCTCTTGTTTGTAGTATTTATTATTCAAGATTCTATCTTGTGGCTACACCCAGAAATATTCAGGGTCCCCCCTGTTGCATAGGCAAGTGCTCCGGCGCTTAATCAGCCCTTAAGCGCCGACGCACTAAATGCGCCTTTTCTCCACCACCCGGGCATCCCACACTGCCGAATCGCTTGCGCTTAGGTGCGCCTGTTTGCGCGCTCCAGAACGCTGGGTCAAACTCCCAAAACGGACAATATTTGGCAGAGTTATGCCCCATTTACTGTAAGTACCCAATGCAGAAGTATCCTGCCTTTGGGACTGTTTACTCCAAGGATGAAACACTTAGCCTTGGAACACCTAAGGACCCACACAGGTAAATACTGCCTTGGGGCAAACATTGCCTTGGGACAAATATTAGGAACTGTTGTTTGTTTACTATGTACCAAAGTATTGGCTCCCTCAAGTGTTTCAGTTGCCACATGTACCTCCTGTACCCCCTCTTGGTATCAATCATGTATATACCTGTTTGTGCGCCTTCTCAGGGTATAAAAGGACCCTGTGAAGACGCTTCTAATGCATCCATTTATCCACTCTTATATATTGACATATACACACAAGCCTTTAACAGCTTATCTGCGCATTTACTTTAGTGATTGACTCACTGTAAATAGCATAGGAGGTTATTCGGCGCACTAAGACCATAGGCCAGTCCCAACAGACACAGGGTAACCTATTAGTGTACTTACTGCAACCCTGTGCCCCTTGACTGTCACAGTTGTTGAGTTCAACATTGAGTATAGTGCAACAATACTGTAAGGATTGTTGTGATTGAGTGATAGTGTTTCAATCCACCATACCCCTTATATTGTAGATAGCTTTATCTACAATATCTCTTAAATGCTAGATATATTTTAGGTAAACCCATAAGTCTTAAGTCTTACTTAAGCATATATAAGTCCTATACTTATTAGGCAAATCCTATAAATCCTGTACATTAGTCAGGTAACACTCTTACTTAAGGTACTATCCCAGAGACCTTAAGTATACATACCCCTAGTCACTTAGGCTTAAGTAACATTAGTCTAAGGTACTATACATAACCAACCACCTGCACTTCATAGTTGCTAGACTATTTGTTAGGAGTTGTTATCCTGATAACCTAGCCTATACTGTGCATATATTCTGTGCATATATTCTGATTCATTATACTAGTTCTTAGTTATTCCCATATACATTTTGTATATAGTAATTCTTTCTTACTCCTGTACTTACACGACTCTTAACACTTACAGTCCAGCAAACACTTGGGTACACGCCTTAAGCGTTGCCCCCACTGTACTTACGTAGCTTGTTGCCGCCTTATAGCGTGTGACCATTGTAGTTTAGTAGCTAGACGTTGTAGGGTAGACATCACCGCCTTAAGCGGTTCATACTTGTATTCTCACACGGCTGTAAGCGCCCACGCCCTTGACATCCTTACAGATGTCTAGGACACTAGGTAATTGACCTTAAGTTGGTTGCAAACTGTGCCCACCAGCACACTCACTCAGCTCAACAACAAGAAGACCCCTAGTACTAGCACAAGGGAAATCAGGTGATTGGGATTGCCTTTTGCTGTCAATAATCAAACCAGCGTTGTCCCCACCTAGTACCAAATGCTATAAGGCTAACGGGTTCTAATTGTCCGCATACCACCAGTCGCCGCACCATTTGTTAGCAACCCTAGACAGCCAATCCACCCGCTTGCAGAAGCACTGCCCCACATCACGCCCGTCCATGGCAGTTGATCAGGGTAAGAACTGTCCAACGCTAGGCCAGTTGAGGCAAGGGTTTAGCGTACACATACAATAAAGTGCTCATAAGTCCTGATATAGGCACCTACTAGTCCCCATCACACTTTCCACCATTACCTCCCGCACTCCCCCTTGTTCTTCCTCCCGGGCATCCATCCACGCTGGCCAGTCATACCCTACACACCCAATGGCAACCCGTTCCTGGCCACCCTCTCAAACCTGCTCCCCTGTTGATCAGGGACAGTTGAAACCCCTCTTTCCGCCAGCCTCCCCTGAGCTTGGCAAAGTATCTCTCAAGCGGGTCATCCGCCTCCTCTGGGGACTCCAAGCCCAGGTTGACCGCATTGAGTGGACCCTCTTGGAACAAGCCAAAGTTAGCCAAGAGGTTTGGACCAATGTTGAGAATATCTCACAAACGGTTGATACTGTCAAGGATGGGCTTGCCCAACTCCATCACTCCCGGGGCCCTCATACCCCAGAAGAACAAAAACCCCCTGCGGTCAAGGAAACTCCCAGGGCCGCGCCCAAAGCCAAGCCTATTGTCAAGGCTCAACCATTCTTTGGGGCCCCAGCCCCCATCATCTCTACAGGGGCCCCTAGGCGCAACCCCCTTTCCCTCTTCAACCCTTACCCCTGCTCTTCCTTCCCTTTGGGACTGGCTCCAGCAGCCCCCCAAGGACCTCCACCAGCAACTATTGTCCCCCCCGCACAGCCTCCAGTCCCCTCCACTGTAAAGGTGGACCATCCCAACGCCTTCAAAGGCAAAATTGGCTTGGAGGCCAAGCAATGGCTGACACGTATGTTGGCCTGGGTACGCCTAAACCAAAGGCAATTCCCATTGGACATGGAGGTCCTAAGCTTTCTGTTAATGAACATGACAGAAGCCACCGGGGCATGGGCCCACCCATATCTGGACCAATTAGGGTCCCACTGCGCAATCATCCAGTCCGTGGATGACTTCAAAATCAAATTCCTGGCTGCCTTCAGAGACCCAGACGCAACTAGAGCAGCAGAGCGGAAGATTACTTCCCTCACACAAACTGGCACTTGTGCCAAATATATTATTAAGTTCCACACGCTGCAGATGGAACTCAACTGGAACAATGCCGCTCTCCGCGGACAGTTTGCACGGGGACTCACTGGGAGGTCCGCAAACAAAGTGCCACAAGGGAGAGGCAACCCCGCACCCTGAGGGAGCTGCAAGATGCTGCCCTCATCATCAACAATGCCCTCCGTGAGGAGAGAGCCAGCCACCCGCAACAGGGTAATAAGTCTGGCAAGTCTTCTACCACCCCCGACCGGGGGGGCAAGTACCAGCCAGCAGGCCACCAAAACCGGTCCCCTCTCCTCCAATCCCAACTACGTCTTGGAGGAAGAATGCAACCGCCGCCGCGCAGAAGGTCTCTGTGTCAAATGCAGCAAATCAGGGCATAAATTTGCCAAATGCAGGACTGGATGGAAGGCTACCCCAAAAGAGGATAAGGGGAAGGCCAAGGAAACCGCCAAAACTGGCAAGGACTCTGAGTACCAATTGGGAAATGAGTAAGGGTCTCTGCTGCCGCGCGCAAGAACCCTACAGACATTAGTAATGGTTGTATAGAGATTTGTCATGTATCTACAGCTTTGAATTTATCACCCCTCTTCACAATCCCTATACAACCCAAGCAAGCGGAACCAATAGAAGTCCTGATTGACTCAGGCGCAACCTCATCCTTCATGCACCCTTGAACCACGGAATCACTCTGCTTACCACTCATTGACCTCCCCTCTCCTTGTACCGTAACTATGCTCAATGGGTCAAGCCCCCAGGCTGGCAAGATCTGGAAGAAGGCCTCCCTAACCTTCTCCCTTGATGGCAAACAAATGACCAAGGCCTTCCTAATCTGTAACACAGGGTCTCACGCTGCCATCTTGGGATTGAAATGGTTAGACGCACACAACCCAGAAATTGATTGGAATATGCAAACCCTCACCTTTCCCCACACCGCACCAGAACATGTAGCCATTGCCAAGGAGGAAGAAGCAGACAAGAACCCCCTTGAAGGAGTACCCTCTGAATACCACCAATATGCCAAGGTGTTTGGAGAAGAAGAATTCAATAAGCTTCCACCCACAGGCACTACAACATTGGGATAGAACTGACGGAAGAAGGCCCTCTCAACTCCCCCCTGTACAGTATGACAGATGCCAAGTCTGCCACACTCAAGGACTGGCTCAGGGACAAGTTGAAAGCCAGGAAGATCTGTCCTAGCAAGTCTTCCATCAGTTCCCCTGTAATGTTTGTTCCCAAGAAGGATGGCTCCCGCCGTTTGGTTGTAGACTACCGCCGCCTCAATAACCGGACTAAGAAAAACGTTTACCCGCTACCCCGTCCTGATGACCTCATGGCCCAGCTCTGTGGTGCCAAGGTCTTCACTAAATTAGATTTACATTGGGGTTACAACAACGTCCGGGTTAAGGAAGGCAACAAATGGAAAACTGCCTTCCACACTAAATACGGCCTGTATGAGTCCTTGGTCATGACATTTGGTTTGACAAACGCCCCAGCTGCCTTTCAACACTTCATGAACAAACTGTTTAAAGACTTACTAGACGTATGCGTCATCATTTACCTGGATGACATCCTGATCTACTCAAAGGATGACGTATCTCATATGCAACACATACATGAAGTTTTGCGGCGCCTGATGGACAACCAGTTATTCTGTAAAGCGTCAAAATGCACCTTCCACGTCACATTGGTGGAGTACCTTGGCATAATTGTCTTGGATAAGGGGTTCAGCCTGGATAAGCTCAAAATCCAGGCAGTCCAAGAATGGCCCACGCCCACCAAGGTTAAGGAAGTACAGTCCTTCCTTGGGTTTGCCAACTTCCTACAACAATTTGTTGCCAACTTTAGCCACATGGCCAGACCCCTGCACAACTTGGTTAAGAAGGATACGGCTTGGACATGGGATACCAAAGAACAGGAAGCATTCCAAGGACTGAAAGACACCATCAGTAACGCACTGGTCCTCTGTCACGCCAACCCTGAGAAACCCTACTTCCTGGAAACAGACGCATCAGGCGCAGCCCTAGGCTCCATACTCAGTCAACGCCAGGAGGACGGTTGTCTCCACCCACTAGGCTTTCTGTTGGAATTGTTTAAGGGCGCTGAACAGAACTATGACACGCACAACAAGGAACTACTTGCAATCATCCGTTCCTTGGAGTACTGGCGTATCTTCCTGGAAGGCACGGCCCACCCAATCACAGTCTTCACGGATCATTGGAATTTGGAATATTGGAAAGAATCCCGCACATTCAACCAGTGCCATGCACAATGGCACTTACTCCTTGCCGGGTATAACTTCCAAATTGTATACCGGCCTGGAAAACAATCAGGGAAGCCAGATGCCTTGTCACAACAATTGGACCATGCGGATATCCCACCAGAACCCCAGCCCATGTTGCCAGATCCGGTATTTGCCAACGTTGCCTTAGTTACACCAGAGAAGGAGCTACAACGCCAGATTGAGTCATCCCTGGACCAAGACAAGTCCCTGGAGGAAATCCTCCAATTCCTACAGAACAAGTCCAAAGCACCCCCCTCCATCAAACGTGCGTTCAAAGACTACAAGATGGAGGCTGGACTACTTTTCTACCAAGGACAGATTGTAGTTCCTGACGTTGGAACACTAAGGACAGACCTACTCCGTATCTTCCACAACAGCCCCTTGGCAGGACATCCAGGAAGACAGCGCACTCTAGAGTTGGTATCAAGGAATTACTACTGGCCCGGCATTTGTGCTGACACATATTGGCATGTGGACTCCTGTGAAACATGTCAACGGATCAGGAAGCCCAAGTACGCGTCTATCCCACCTCAGCCTCTTGAACTCCCTGTTAGACCCTGGCAACACGTGTCATACAACATGATAGTAGATCTGCCAAAAGACAGGAACAACAATTCCATCTTGGTCATAGTGGATAGCTTCACAAAGTATGGGATTTTTGTCAAATGTTCCAAGAAGCTCAAAGCACCCAAGCTAGCGGAGCTGTTCCTAGAGCATGTATGGAAACGGCATGGTATGCCCAAAAAAGAAATCTCAGACAGAGGAAGGGTTTTCAATAACAAATTCCTGAGGGCGCTGTACAAACGCCTAGGAATAGATCCCCATTTCTCCTTGGCATACCATCCCCAGAGCGACAGCCAAACGGAATGGGTAAACCCCTCTATAGAACATTTCCTTAGGGCATACTCAGGGATCAATCAGAAAGACTGGACCAGATGGCTCCCAATGGCGGAGTTTGCCTACAACAACGCGGTACACAGTAGCACAGGGAAAACCCCCTTCAAAGCCCTGTATGGATGGGAGCCCACCTTAACCCCGTCCAATGTCCCAACAGATGTACCAGAAGCTGATTACCTTGCCAAATCAATGGAAGCCCAATGGAGAGAGGTAGAAGCCGCTCTACGCCAATCCAAGTCACAAATGGTTGCAGGAGAAACAGGAACCCCAGTGGAATTTGAAGTTGGAGAAGAAGCATGGCTGGACGCCAAGAACGTTAACCCCCCAGTGGAATTTGAAGTTGGAGAAGAAGCATGGCTGGACGCCAAGAACGTTAACCTCAAAACTCTAAGTCCCAAGTTAACGGAGCAACAACTGGGACCCTTAAGGTTATTGAGAAAATCTCCAACTGCGCCTACCGCCTGGAACTCCCCAAAACAATGCGAGTCACAATGTCTTTTACGTAGGATTGTTGTCCAAGGTCAAACAAGACAAAAATCAAGCATAAGACTGGACCAGATGGCTCCCTGGCGGAGTTTGCCTACAACAACGCGGTACACAGTAGCACAGGGAAAACCCCCTTCAAAGCCCTGTATGGATGGGAGCCCACCTTAACCCCGTCCAATGTCCCAACAGATGTACCAGAAGCTGATGACCTTGCCAATCAATGGAAGCCCAATGGAGAGAGGTAGAAGCCGCTCTACGCCAATCCAAGTCACAAATGGTTGCAGGAGAAACAGGAACCCCAGTGGAATTTGAAGTTGGAGAAGAAGCATGGCTGGACGCCAAAACATTAACCTCAAAACTCTAAGTCCCAAGTTAATGGAGCAACAACTGGGACCCTTTAAGGTTATTTGAGAAAATCTCGACTGCGCCTACCACCTGGAACTCCCCAAAACAATGCGAGTCCACAATGTCTTTTATGTAGGATTGTTGTCCAAGGTCAAACAAGACAAAAATCAAGCATTTGAAAACCGCCCACCACCTGTCACAGTGGACGGGAAGAAGAGTACAAAGTCAAAGGCATAACGGACGCAGAAGAACGGGATGGAAAATGGTTCTTAGGGTAAAATGGAAGGGCTATGGGTCAGAGGAAAACACGTGGGAGCCCCAGGAAAACCTAAAAAATGCGGGGAAATTTTGAAAAAGTATGAGGAAGAAATGAAGAAGAAGGCCCTTAGAGGGGGGGCAGTGTTGTAGACACAATTGATACCAGGGAATTTATTCCCATTTTCTCGAATTTAAACAAAGGCATTTGAACAACATTTTCAATCACGTGACTTCAACGCTTATATCATACGCTAAGCGCCGAGCCACGTCCTCATCCGCGCTTAATCAGCATACGTAGCCACCTCCACCTATGACATCATTGTGACACGTATGCATGAGTAAGGCCAACTGCGGATTGGGTTCTTATTGGATTAGGTATTGCATATAATGTATTTGTAATTAGTTCACCCTTGTAATATATAAGGAGGCCAACCAACCATGGTAACACCCAGGTTGATTACCTCTTGTTGCATCCCTACTTTGTACAAGGACCTTACAGTCCAGCAAACACTTGGATACACGCCTTAAGCATTGCCCCCACTGTACTTACGTAGCTTGTTGCCGCCTTATAGCGTGTGACCATTGTAGTTTAGTAGCTAGACATTGTAGGGTAGATCACTGCCTTAAGCGGTTCATACTTGTATTCTCACACGGCTGTAAGCGCGCCGCGCCTTGACGTCCTTACAGACGTCTAGGACAGCTTTCTTTGTTGAACCAGTTGTAATCTGATAGGATCAACAAATTATATCTTAGTGAACTGGCCAAAATCTGTATACCTAAGTAAGCTCACATTCTTTGGGACATGTGTTACCCTACTGGGCCATTTATTCCATCCAAGAGCAGCTCAAATTGACGCCAATTCTCAGCTGTTAAAAGATAACCCCCAATTACAACCTGTAGCCACATGTGGCAAACAATCCCTATAACAAGGATGAACCATAAGTCAATCTGTAGGATGAGATCACATACCAAGATATAAGTTATGCATTAAATCTAGTGGAGCTGATGAGTAAGTTAGCCAGCCAGGTAGTAGATTCATTGCTGACCACCAAATGCCATGCTTTTTTGAATACTCATTCTGCTCCTTTTCATTTGCCCCACATATATCATATGCTAACTGGATAGCATCCCAATTGCTTTGCATTGTGAAATCTAAGATGTATGTTGTTATTCTGGTTTGAATGCGTAAATTAGTTAGGTTGTTATGCTCACTTTCAATATCATACCTTGTTTAGTGTTGATGTCCTTTTGTTGCCTAACACATATGCAGAAGTTGTCTTCAGATTGATGCCTGGGTATTCCTGTTATCTTTTGTCATGCAGGAGAATTGTTGTTGGCCATAAGGATCTTGAGGGCCACATTTTGGACAGAGTTTTGCACTTGGCCAGGCAACGTCTCCTCATATATGTGCATGGTACACCTAAGAGCAAGTTGGGTATGTATCTGTGGGTTGTATAATTAAATTACCTACCTTTGTAAAGTTGCTGAAGTGACATGATAATGGGTTGGATGACATGATTAAGCTCCTCAAGTGAGGGCTCTGCAGGCCCGGGGACTGCACATGCAAGGATGACATTCCAAGGATGATATCTCACGGCTTGATGTAAGTTTAAGATTGCAATATATATTCCGCCAACAGAGTACTTCTCTGAGACCCAAAACCAGTCCAAGTTCATGCTAGCAAAGAGTCCAAAGCCAAGTGGGATGGGATTGGAGCAGGTATATCTTCCACAATCCCATCTCTACAGACACGTTGCAATAGCCCAAATTGGTGAGGACCCCAGGCTGTACCATTGCAAACATCATGTAAAACTGACCCATCTCCATGGTTTTCATGAGCCTGAGCACCAGCTCGGAGTGATACAACAAAGTCAGGCCTCATAAACATGCGCCGTAGTGATCCAACAATATCCGTGTAAGCTGCAACTTGTTTAGGATGACGTTCTGATCTTGTGGGATTGCTATACTCCCAGAATACGCCAGTACATCCAGCCTCTTGACAGTTTGGCAAACAAGTATTCTTAATTGCATCCAATGTATACACACAGTAACACTTAGAACATTGGTTGTTTATTATAAAAGCTTGTGCATCAAGACCCAAGCGTTGATAGACCTTATTGAGTGTTGTTACAGGCTTAGGATGGTCCGGAATACAGTTCAAGGTCTTGTATCCAAGTAAAGTGATATTCAGAGTTTGCTCCACAGAATGTTGCTTGACATGGTCAATCAGGTTAGAGGCAACGGCAGCTAGGTAGGCCAAGCAAATGTGAGGCTTCTCTAGGATAGCAGTAGGTTGATCAAACAAGGAGGGGTCTTCATGCGGAAGGTACACAAGTTCAACCTCACTGGTAAGGGACGTCTCATCATTTGCTAGTTGGGGACTCCCAATAGCAATTGGAGAGCCAAAGAGAGAAGTTTTGTTGGAACCAGTTGAGCTGATAGTTGGTGCCCCAAGCTCTGAAGAGGACAGTTGGTGGTCAACTGGCAGACTGCACAAGAGGCAGGGTTGTTGATGGTGATCCATGAGGACTGAAGGAGCCTTGATGAGGTGGCGTCTCTGAGAGGTTGAGTGGTGAGCTTTCAATGTGTTTAGCGTTAATCAATATTTCAGCAAGTATCTAACTCTAGTAATTACCTTGGTAGTGCAGCTTTGGGCAAAAGATCAACAAAATTTTGTTGCATGGACTGTTCCATGATTATGTCCATAGCTTGAGCTTCATTCAATTGTTGTATAGCTTCTTTTTTGTCTCTTTTGCGGTGGTATCAAAGGCTTTGATAAGTGACCAGCTGGTGGCCCATAACTGTGTTTCAACATCTTGTGCATTGACACTTGTAGAATTTCTGTTATCAACAGACTGGGGAGTGTAGATAGTACTTTTATTAGAGATGTATATGATTGGATGGCGCTGGAAGCGTTATAGTACTCATGGACAACATCAACGGGCCAAAGTGTACCAGACACAGTTGTCAAAAGGGCCAAAAAAGCAAGTAATTGTACGGACTAATTCAAGATCTTGTGGCAAGCTTCAAGATCAAATGATAATTTTCCTTCTCACGCTATTCCCATTTGTCTGCTGTAACTACACTGTAATATCCAAGTAATGATAGATTATATGCGCATGACAAGAATCTGTGATCTCCGGCCTGTGATCTCCACATAATTGTCCGTGATCTTGAGTCACAGGCAGATTACGGCAGACCTGTGATCTTTAACTTCCCCTTGTGCCCTCCAGGTGACTACCCAATTTTAACTTTTTTCACTTTATGAATTTCCAATATTCCGCGGAATTTCTCACACTTTATGTGGACTATATGCAGGAACCTTGATCACATGAATGATCACGTGTATATAGTTACTTGTATATAATATACAGCTGCTTTCTCTATGTTCTTGTTGTTTTTGTGCCTTGTACAACTTGTTGGGATGCAGATGATGTAAGCCTTTGCCAAAGTGGCCATGCGTTATTGGCACCAGGAAGACTGTATGTCTCCCATCCCCATTCTCCATAAGTTTTAACCCGTGTAGCAGGTAGACCAGCTCCAAAGCTGGGGCATGAGTGAATAGCAAGATATTCTCTATGCGGTGTTGAAATAGATTGAGTTTGTTTGCCTTCAGCGTGTTAAAAAAATAAATAGATATATGTATGTAAGAAGCTTACTTGTACAAAGACCTTGAGTGAAAGGTAACTGAGCCCTTTAACTGTTATTGTGTTGGTGAAGCTATCATGTCAGCCCAATGCAGCACCTGTGCAGTATATTCCTAACACCTGACCCAGATAAAAGCTGTTGCAACTGTTCATGATGATCAAGGAGCCGCGTTCTAGAGGAGTGAGCTTGGAAACACCTCCACCCTCAACATTATAGACTACAGGAAGAAAACAATGAGTGAATGGCGGTATGGGCCTTTTAAGACAAGTGCACAAAAATTGCATAAATGTTACTCACCATGTATATCTTTGAGTGACTTTGAGAGTTTGCAACCAATTGTTGTTGCCAATTGTTCACCTTGGTGAGTCCATCACTGGTAACAAGACTTTTGAGTTGCTGTTCCGGCTTGTAGAACGTTGCTTCCATTGATGTCATGGTAAGTTGATGAGAGGCACCATTTGGGCTGAAATGACAGACACATATTTGGATTTGGCTTCAGGTTTCAAATCCGTTCTGAGTTTGCATTAGTTGCAGCAGTGGATGATTCACAAAAGTCTGCAAGCACCTTCCATGTCAGGGAGCACTGCTGGTAGTCTACTGGAAGAAAACTCAAGGGAGATAGTGAAGTGTTGGGCGGGAGCTGTGCTAGGTTATCTGGGTTAAGCAAGAATTGGAGAGACATTCTCCAATGGTGTTATCCAGTGCCTTGTTGCTGCTCAATGCTTGCTGCTGCGCATCCAATAGCATTGCTTCTGTCTCTATTATCTCTTTGTCTATTGCACTACTTTGTGCTACTTGAATTGCAGCCTTGGCCACAAAACTCTGTGAGTGAGGGTCAAGCCAAAAGCATCTTTTGATCCAGTAGCGCTGTCTCCATGTGAGTTATTTGAGGCAATGCCACAGGAGTTTCACAAGGTGACTGTTATAACCTCCTTACTTATACCATCAGATTCCCCTGACTTTTCTAATATTTTTACTATTTTTTACGGACTCAATATCTTTTGTTTTTTGATCACGTGATCTCAGCGCTTATTAGATGCCAAGATGCTGTGCTAAGGGCTTAGGAGAAATCCACGCTTCTGCACAGCCCGCAGCACAATTCTTATTTCCATCATATACTTCTTTTCTCACACGCACAGACCATGTAGATAGTGCGTCTTTGTCTATATATACGGCAGGGAAATTGCTTGGAGACCCCAAGTCAATTTTACCTTGTCTCTTACACATTAGAGAAGGTAGTCAGCCAGCTAAGTAGCCGGCCCTCAGTAGTAACAGTAACACTCACCCTCTTACTTGACCTATCACACCTCCAGGCCTCAGGCCCCATTGTCCTCAGTAGTTAGTAGTAAGCCGCCTTACGCGGTAGTAGTTAGCCTTAGATAAGTAGATTAGATAGCAGTGTCTGTATTAGTTATGGCCTTAAGCGCCCGCCTAGCAAGTACCCACCTTACAGTGGTGTACAACAGTGACCCAGATGTTACAACCTCCTAAACAATACCATTGGATTTGCCTATTTTTTCTATTATTTTTTAGCATTTTTCACGGACTTGTTATCTCATGTTTTTTGATCACGTGATCTCGGCGCTTATCATGCCAAGATGCCGCACCAAGATGCCGTGCCAAGGGCGCCTAGGAGAAATCCACGCTTCTGTGCAGCCCGCAGCACGCTTCTTATTTCCATCATGTACTTCTTTTTCTCACACGCACAGACCATGTAAATAGCGCACCTATGTCTATATATACAGCAGGAAAATTGCTTGGAAACCCCAAGTTGATTTTACCTTGTCTCATACCCATTGAGGAGGCATCCAGCCAGCTAAGTAGTTGGCCCCTAGTAGCTCAGAAGCTCACCCCTTTACTTGTGCTCACCACACCTCCAGGGCTAAGCCCCCATTGTTGACAGTAGTTAGCAGTAGGACACCTTAAGCGTTGTAGACCACGTAGTATAGATTGTAGTATAGCCTTAGTTAGTAGTTTGCAGTGTTTAGTATGGCCACAAGTGCCCGCCCACCAGCATGTACCCAACCTTACAGTTGGTACAACACCAGAGAAGTCTGAATTGTCATCTATATCAGACTTGGCAACAGGCTTGGCTATCAAATCCAGAGTATCTTGAGGGTGTGTAGTATTCAGTGATTCATTATTCTGTTTGAAGAAATGTGGGCAAATTGGAGGATGAAAGGGGAAGATCTGGAGGCATAATTCCACAGAGCCGCAAGAGAGCAACTGCTTCCCTCCATCCAATAATCACCCCATGATTAATTGCTTCAAGGGAGGGAATCTGCTTAAGATTTTCTACCTCAGATTCTGTCAAGTTATTGATCCAAGGGTCAAAAGAATATCCATTATTTGAGTCCCTCTTGTGTTCAAATCAAACTTGTCATAACCTGTATCTGGAAAGGTTATTACCATATATATCCACTGTCAAAGATATATATAGTATATGTGATGCACAGTGATATATGAATAATATATTGCTGGGGGATGTTGCACTCCCCCTGCCCCCCTAGCCGCGGACCCAATGTTAAGGGAGTCTACAGGCAAGGTCTGAATAATATATTATTATAGATTATGTCATCCCCCCCCCACCTCAAATCCGTAGTAGTTTAGTATAGTATTTGATAAAGGACTGGAGGGAGGGGTCATGTGACCCTGGGGACTGTCAGTCTCTAAGTCATGAGCGCTTAGAGTAATGACAGTTCTGACTGCATATATGTGAGTATATGCGGCCTTCTAAAGACTGTGGGGTATCCTATTAGTAGGTGGCCTGGTCAGGAGACATGCCAGCAAAGGCATGGGTCATGACAAAACTGACTGGTTGCTAGTAGATGCTGTTGCATTTTGGCATGTTTGTAAATATCCACAAGTTGTGAGAAGGTGAAATTGGGTACAAATGAGCAACATAAGCCAAAGAAATGTTCAATAGTTGGGGTACCATAATGCCATGGCATGAAAGGAATACCAGGATAATACTCCCGGTGTGCTTGAAGCAGCAGGATCATTTGGTGACTCAGAGTACACCAAATTTTGGTTGACTGTGGGGAGAAGAAGCTGTGCTGCAAGTGAAAGAAGCTAGGGTACTCCTGTTACAATCTCCTTATTTACACCATTGGATTTGCCTATTTTTTCTGATATTTTTACTTTTTTTTACAGACTCTTTATCTTATGTTTTTCAATCACATGATCTGGGTGCTTATGATGCCAAGATACCGCGCCAAGATGCCGTGCCAAGGGTGCTTAGGAGAAATCCACGCTTCTGCGCAGCCTGCAGCACGCTCCTCATTTCCATTCTGCTCTTCTTTTCTCATGCTGTCCTTGTCATAAATAGAGGAAAATAGAACTAGCCTGAATTGAACCAGCTTGACCACTAAGCCATAGAGCCCTATTATTCCTCTGCTGACAACCCATGATTACACCTGCTACCCCCCAAATTTGGGCTTGGGCCAGCATGCAACCACTTGTACTGGTCATGTGACCGTGTCCAGGACAGTCCTAGATGTCTATAAGGACGTCAAGGGTGCGGGCGCTTGTGGCCGTGTGACTAAGTACAATGTACTGCTTAAGGTGGCAAGGTTCTACCCTACAATGTGCTAACTACTAACTACGGTGGCAAGACGCTAAGGCTGCTACCTAAGTACAGTGATGAGAATGCTTAAGGTGTGGAGCTAAGTATTTACTGGGCTATAAGGCCCTTGTACAGTGTTGTGATGCAACAAGAGGTAATCAACCTGGGTGTTACCATGGTTGGTTGGCCTCCTTATATATTCTACAGGTAAACTAATTACAAATACATTATATGCAATACCTAATCCAATAAGAACCCCACTCGCAGTCAGCCTTACTCATGCATATGTGTCACTGACATGTCATGGTGATGTCATAGGTGGAGGTGGCTACATATGCTGAATAGCGCAAAGGCGGACGTGGCTTGGCGCTTATATCATACACTAAGCGCCAAAGTCACGTGATTGAAAATGTCCTTTGATTGCCTTTGTTTAAATTTGAGAAAATGGGAATAAATTCCCTGGTATTGATTGTGTCTACAACACAACCTGCGCTCCCACAAATAGACAACCCCCCTGCCAGACTCTTGACTTTGACTTTATTCATCATCATTTTTTGTTTTTCCTTGCTTTCATTCTGTTCTCTGCTATTTTATTATTTTTGGACCATCTGGTTGCCCTGGGATTCAAACTTGCAACCATCTTGAGCACTTATGTGTGTCAGCTGCTATACCCCAAAATGCATGTGACAAGTGACTGGTGCAAAAGAACAGCAGTTGTATGTAGGTTTAGGTGTTTGTCCTGTGTACTTTTAGCTGCATGTACCAGCTATACTACAAAAATTAGCTGTCATTAATATGTAAAATCTCATGAGGTCATACTGTAGGAAAGTAAGTGAGAAAATCATCTAAAGCAACCCAAGAACTGCCAGAAATGTGTATCAACAATTTAGATGGGTTGCCCACCAAAATGTGGTCACCTGGTTTTTGTATGTAACAACAGGTGAGTTACTGTCATAGACACACTTGATACCAGGGAATTTATTCCCATTTCTCAAATTTAAACAAAGGCAAACAGACTACATTTTTGATCATGTGACTTGGCGCTTATATCATACGCTTAGCACCAAGCCACGTCCCCCTTTGCGCTTACTCATCATACGTAGCCACCTCCACCTATGACGTCATCATGACACGTCAGTGACACATGCATGAGTAAGGCCAACTGCGGAGCGGGGTTCTTATTGGACTACATATGTGATATATTGTATTTGTAATTAGCAGCTATGTAGAATATATAAGGAGGCACACCAACCATGGTAACACCCAGGTCAATTACCTCTTGTTGCATCCCACATTTGTATGAGGGCCTTATAGCCCAGCAAAACTTACTTAGTCACTAGTTCCACACCGCCTTAAGCTTCATTGTTGTACTTAGATAGTTTGCCAATGCCCTTATAGGCTTGGTCCCTGTAGTATAGCTTGTTGTCATTGTAGGTAGCTTGCTCACTGCCTTACGTGGTTCTCACTTGTATACACCGGCCGCAAGCGCCCCCCCGCCTTGACGTCCTTATAGACATCTAGGACAGTTACTCACCTAAATTAGGTGGGATACCCATGTAAATGGGACCTGATTGACCCATCTGAATTTAGGTGGATTTCTTTTCTCTGTGTTAGTAAGAGGAGATGTGGGATAGGGGGGACAGGTGATAATGTTAGTGAGTGGGCATGTTAGTGAGAGGGTTATGTTAGTGAGAGGGTTATGTAGTGAGGGGAGCATGTTAATGAGGGAGGATGGGGGATGGGGGTAATGTTAGTTAGCAGGAATGGGGGACAGGGGGGATGCAGGATAGGAGATGTGGGATAGGAGGATGTGGGATAGGTGGATGCAGGATCATTGTCCTATACATCTGTAAGGATGTTGAGGCAGCAGGCACTTACAGCCATATGTAAATATAAGACAAACTGCTTAAGATGGTGTCAGTGCTACCTACAATGACAACTAACTATACTACAGCAACCAAGCCTGTAAGGGAAATGGCAAGCTAACCAAGTACAATTGAGAAGCCACTTAAGGCGGGTGTGGACTAGTACAACTAAGTGGTTACTGGACCTGAGGTCCTTGTACAGTGTAAAGATACAACAAGAGGTAATTGACCTGGGTGTTACCATGGTTGGTTGGCCTTGTTATATATTACAGAGGTAGCCTATTTACAATGCATTATATCAAATACTGTATCTAATAAGAACCCTGCTCTGTGGTTGGCCTTACTCATGCATATGTGTCACTGACATGTCATGATGTTGTCATAGGTGGAGGTTGTTATGGAATGACTAATTTAGACATATGCACCCCTGATTGCCAATAGTGAATAGTGCAAACTGGAGTAATAATACTTGCTCTATCCAAATATGGGCATGAACATTACTATATTTGGAAACTGGCAGTGCTATGAGACCTTTTATCCTTTATTTCCTCATTGTGCTTGCATATATATACTAATTATTCAAAGTGGTTATACTATTATTTCTATGATTTATAGTATTTTTTGTATCATACATTCATATGTAGGAACGGTACTTACAGACCATAGAACAAGTGCAAGTAAGCATGCAAGCTGGTGCTTAGTCATTGCAAATAAGCGCCAAAGGTTGGCGGGGCACGCCAACGCCAATATCTTGGCAGGAGATAGGCATATAACTATGCGGACAAATACCAATAGGTTGGAGGCTCCGGCAACTCAGTTCCCAAAATGGAATTGTCTGATTCTGAGCTGTTACAACCTCCTAAATTATACCACTAGATTTGCCTGAATTTTCTATTATTTTTAGTATTTTTTACGAACTTGTTATCTTATGTTTTTCGATCACGTGATCTCGGCGCTTATTTCGCCAAGATGCGCTGAGATGCCGTGCCAAGGGCGCTTAGAAGAAATCCACGCTTCTGTGCAGCCCACAGCATGCTTCTCATTTGTTGTATGTACTTCTTTTCTCACGCGCACAGACCATGTAAATAGTGCGTTCTTGTCTATATATACAGCAGGAAAATTGCTTGGAGACCCCAAGTCAATTTTACCTTGTCCCATACCATTGAGGAGGACCCCCAGCCAGCTAAGTAGCCAGCCCCCAGTTCTTCAGAAGTTAACCCCTTTTACTTGTGCTTACCACACCTCCAGGGCTAAGCCCCCTTTGTCACTGGATCCCAGTAGAAGTCCGCCTTACAGCGGCATTAGTATAGCCTTAGGTAGTTAGCAGATTAGCTTTGTCTGTAGTAGTATGGCCTTAAGCGCCCAACCCACTAGCAAGTACCCACATTACAGTGGTATACAACATGAGCCAAATTGATGGAGATACTAACCATTTAAGTTTCTAGCTTTTTCTATGAGATCCTACCTTGCCTCAAGGTTATTTTTAGCATTCACACTAGTGTAATTTAGTGCTGTATGCTCTAGAACATTCTATAAATAGCCTTGGGTCTATCCCACTAGGACTTATTGGGACTAATTGGTCTTGATGTATCAAATAGCTGAGACTGTACCTCTCATGTAACTTCCTCTTTTGCACATCATGTATATAGTTATTTGTTCTCCCTCTGGGGCATATAAAGCCCTTGAGGGACACCATTTGAATACATCTTCTTTTCATCCCATTCTTACCCCTTGTGTGAACTTGAAGATCTATTAGATCTTCTTAGCTTAGTTTAGAGTGTCTTATTTTGCTTTCTTAGCCTCTTAAGCTCACTGAACTTAACCTGTAAGGTATCTCGGCGCATATAGCCTCTAGCAAGGTCCCAACAGATACTGGGTAGCTAGGAAAGGCTCTAGGGCAACCCTGAACCTCTTGAGTAAGTCAGTTGGGAGAGTTTAAGGCCTTGAGAGCGGCATATACACCTTAACTGAGTGCAATCTCAGTCAAATAAATTACTAACAAGTCCAGATAAATTGTAGTAGGTAACTAAGACTCAATACTAACTTTCATACTATAGGTATAAGCATAACCAATCACCTGCATCTGCAGTAATTGCTTGATTACTTGTTAAGTGTAGGGATCACCCTGATTACTAACCTAATTTACCCTTATATAGCTAGTCTATTGCATTTTATATCCATGGATAACTGATCTATTAATAACTTTATTATATTCTGTATATAATTACATAGTCATAAAATCCTACTCTATAACAGAGGTGGCTACAAATGCTGATTAAGTGTGGGTGGGGACATGGCTTGGCACTTAGCATATGATATAAGCGCCAATGTCATGTGATCAAAAAATGTTGTCTGTTTGTCTTTGTTGTAGACACATGTATACCAGGGAATTTATTCCTATTTTCTCGAATTTAAACAAAGGCAAACAGACTAGTTTTTGATCACATGACTTTGGCGCTTATATCATATGCTAAGCACTGAGCCACATCCCCACCCACACTTAATCAGCATTTGTAGCCACCTCCACCTATGACAACATCATGACATGTCAGTGACATGTATGCATGAGTAAGGCCAACCATAGAGCAGGGTTCTTATTAGATACAGTATTTGATATGATTCTGTCCTAGATGTCCTTAAGGGCCGTCCAGGTAGCGGGCGCTTGTGGCTGTATAGATCTAAGTAAAACCGCTTAAGGCGGTGAGAATGCTACCTACGACGACTAACTATCTAAGTACAATGACCAAGGCCCTAGTGGCAATGGCAAGCTATGTATCTACAATGAGGGAGCCGCTTAAGGCAACAAGTACAAGTGGTGGTGACTTAGTAGTTACTGGCCTAAGGCCTTGTACAAGTGAAAGATGCAACAAGAGGTAATCGACCTGGGTGTTACCATGGTTGGTTGGCCTCCTGATATTACAGAGGTAGACTATTTACAAATACAGTATATGCAATATCATAACCAATAAGAACCCCGCTCCACAGTTGGTCTTACTCATGCATACATGTCACTGACGTGTCATAATGTTGTCATCAGGTGGAGGTGGCTATGTATGCTGAGATAAGCGCGGAAGGGGACGTGGCTTGGCGCTAAGCGTATGATATAAGCGCCGAAGTCACGTGATCGAAAATGTTGTCCGTTTGCCTTCGTTTAAATCCGAGAAATGGGAATAAATTCCCTGGTATTGATTGTGTCTACAACAGATTCATTTGTAATTAGTTCTTGATTGTAATATATAAGGAGGCCAACCAACCATGGTAACACCCAGGTTGATTACCTCTTGTCACATCCCCTACACTGTACAAGGCCCTTAAGGCTGGTAACTACTAAGTCTTCACTTTACTTGTTGCCTTAAGCAACCTACTCATTGTAGATACATAACTTGCCATTGCCCTTACAGCCTTGGTCACTGTACATAGATAGTTTGTTGTTGTAGGTAGCTACCACACCACCTTACGTGGTTTAGATACAAGTCCATACAGCCACAAGCACCTGCTACCTAGATGGCCCTTAAGGACATCTAGGACAGTCTTTGTTTAAAATTGAGAAAATCAGAATCATTGTCCTTGGTATAAGTGTGTCTGCAACAATAATGTTAGTGAAGGGGGGCATGTTTGTGAGGGAGGATGGGAGGATGAGGCATTGTTGTAGACACAATCAATACCACGGAATTTATTCCGATTTTCTCAAATTTAAACAAAGTTAAACAGACAACATTTTCAATCACGTGACTTTGGCGCTTATATCATACGCTAAGCCCCAAGCCACGTCCCCATCCACACTTAATCAGGATACATAGCCACGTCCCCATCCACACTTAATCAGGATACATAGCCACATCCACCTATGACGTCATCATGACATGTCAGCAACATGTATGCATGAGTAAGGCTGACTGCGGAGTGGGGCTCTTATTGGTCATAGCTTTGCATATTGTATATTTGTAATTAGTTCACCTCTGTAATATATAAGGAGGCCAAACAACCATGGTAACACCCAGGTTGATTACCTCTTGTTGCATCCAATCAGTGTACAAGGGCCTTATAGCCCGGTAATTACTTAGCTAGCCACTTAAATAGTTCTACACTGCCTTAAGCGGTCTTGTTGTTGTACTCAGATAGCTTGCCACCACCATAAGTGGTCTTGTTGTTGAAGGATAGCTGCTTGTTGCCGTAGATAATGTAGAAAGAGTTAGATAAAATAGAATGTATTTATACTATGAAAGAAACATTGTAATAAGAAAGTAAAGACAGTACACAATAAGTGAATATAGAGGTGATGATTAGAGGGCCAAAAGGGCCTCCTTATATACCTTGTATAACCTTCTGAGTCATACCAATGAGTGCTGCGACTGGTACTGCGCATATAACAATGACTTGACACTTGACTTGGTTACTGCAATAGAACATACTAGATTACTCTAGTATTTACACAATATTTCTACACTCCCCCTTAAACAAGTTAAGTGTAGATACATTTAGGACAAATCATTACATTTCAATTATTCAGAAAACCAGTCATTACAATTCATTTATGTTCAGTTATTCAGCTATTACTTTGATTCAAGGATTGATTTAGTTAATCAATTTGTCTTTGATTGGTTCTTTGATTGGTTTGCCCATGATTGATCTCATGAGGTACCTGAATTGTGGTGCCAGGAGTGCTTTAGTGAAGGCGTCTGCTGGGTTCTTGTTGGACGGTACGTACAATGTAGTTACCTTCTGTTTCTCAATAATATTGTGCATGAAATGGTGTTGTATGTTGATGTGTTTTGATTGTCCATGAAATTGAGATTCAATGGATAGAGTGAGTGCAGCAAGATTATCTGAGAGAATAAGGGTTGGTGAATCAGTGTATAGGTACAGTTCTTCAAAGAATTGTTGCATCCATAAGGCCTGGGTACATGCGTGCAATAATGCCATATATTTGGCTTCCATTGTTGACAAAGCAACAGTTGCTTGCTTCTTAGCTGACCAAGAAACGGCTGCGCCGCCAAGCATGAATACATGTCCAGAGATGGACTTATGGTGTTGTAAATTGGGGGAAAAGAGGTTGAGACTCTGGTGCTGAGCAGAGTCTGTGTTGGAAGATTTCCCAATTTCCAAGCTAAGTAAAGAAGTAGCTTCTTTAGGGTTCTCTGGGTCTAGCTATCTTGAATACAATCAACAACAGATACATCTTTTCTCAGTGTAAAGTGTCTTAGTAAGTATTTCTGTAAGAGCAAGAGTACTGGCTCAAGTTTCCTTTGGCAGAGATAGTTATGTAAGTTTCACTCCTAGTTGCAGGAACTAACTGGTTACTTAGTATATATCCTTCTTTAAGGATGATTGCCTTCTGTTCACTTAACCTAAGAACTCTGTATCAGGTCTACAACCTTTCCACACTATGGGTACTTGGGAGATCCACTTATACAAGTTTAAGTTATTTGAAATCTTGAGGCACAATATATCACACAGTTGAGGGGGGCAAGCCCAAACCCAAGAGTGACAGTCAACAGTAACAGTGAGGTGGAGTAAAGTGGGGTGCCCTCCAAGGGTATGCAAGAGTCCCCTTTTATACCCTAGAGTGGCAAGGTTACTGAGTCATTCACCTAGTCAGAGTATGAATATGACTTGCTTAGGACTGTGCTTCCTAAGACTTTGATTGGTGGGTGGGAAGGCACAGATATGACTAGGATGGAATGTGACTGCTCTTGGGTTGAACTGCAATTAGTTAAAAATAGAAACATCTAAATACATGACTCAGTCTATCAAGAAATGCTTGGCAGCCAATGAGCACTTAGAGTGAGTCATCAGTGTGAGTTATTCTGGTGGCAAGCAGAATGACTCATAAGCAGGATTTGCAGTGCCACTAGAAATTACCAGATAAGGAGAACCTTAGTAATCTCATGAGAGGTATGACTCAACTAAGCTAGGAATAAGGTTGATTTCCCAAGTTAGAGCTAGTCATGTGATGAGCTAGATGTAAAGATACAAATATAATGATTAGTAAGGTACTTGAGCCACATAGATAGATTCTTGTGAAGCTAATATCTCCATGAGATCCTATCGTATGAGCACGTGACAGGCAGCGTTAGAACGAGCAAAAGGAGCTCTATTGAACGATATGTAACATATACAGTCAATATGACCATTACATAGAGTAATGACAGGAATAATGGAAAATAGGAGTCAAATGGCCATTAAATCAGAAAGTCAGATATATACAGATTATTGTGGATGGTGAGCTGTGAATGCAAAATTGTGTGATACATAACATATGGTCAATAAAGTTGCTGCCCCAGTTGGCATCTGAGTAACCAATTTTGCCAAAGCCTTTGGCCAATCGGCAATAGGTGAGGCCAAGGGTCAAAGTCCCCTTGAGGTAACGGACTAGGCGCTTAACCTGAGTCACGTGTGCTGGACCAAAGCATGTAGTAAATTGTGCTAAGTGTGCGACGGCATAAGCAATGTTGGGTCAAGTGCATAGAGCCACATATAGGAGCTTACCAATGTAAGTTCCATAATTAAACTTTGGCTTAGCACCATCAAAGCGTGTGAGTTGAATGCTGGGACTTAGGGGTGTATTGGTGGGGAAAGCGTCCTTAAGACCTGCAAAGTGAACTAAGTTGTTGATGTAAGTGGTTTGATTGAGGCATAAGATACCGCGCTTGCGGTTGCGTTTGAATGCAATACCTAGAAAGTAATGTATGGGACCTAAATTGCACATATCAAATTTGCCAAGTAATTTGGATATGGCAAAGTTGGTTGTATTTGTGGATGTGATAACAATCAAATTGTCAACATGCGTAGCAATGATGGATACGCATAACTCACCCTTGTAGTCTTCAAGGCGGTAGTAGACACACAAGTAGGTGAGACAGGGGCGGTAGCCAATTGATTGGAGTTTGGTATTGTATAGCTTGTTCCACATACATCTGGCTTGTTTCAGACCGTAAATAGAATGTTTAAGCATGAGGACACAATTTGTACCATCTTTGAAGTAGGGGATTTGTTGCATATATAGTTCTTTGTCAACTTCAGCGTGTAGGTAAGCGGCATTGACGTCAAGCTGACAAATGTCCCAGTTGTTGTTGTTAGCAAGTGAGGCAAGGGAACAAATCAAGTCAAGATGTACAACAGGTGCAAACATCTTGTCAAAATCAATGCCGGGTTGTTGACTGAACCCTTGTGCAACTAATTGCGCCTTGTAGCATTCTGGTTCACCATTGGCGTTCCGTTTGAGTGTCAGTACCCATTTGTTTCCAATGGGTTTACAATCTTTAGGGGGTTCAACGTGTTTGTACGTACCCATCCTCTTGAGTGTGCTGACCTCCTTCCGCATTGCCTCCAACCATTCATTTGCCTGTGGTCCTGCAAGGGCCTCCTCCATGGTGGGGTGGTTGTTTGGGTTGGACGGATTGGCCAACGCGGCCCAGGATTGTTCCAGATGCCCAGTTGTTGCCAAGGGGGAATCTGGCTTGGTTGGAGTGTAGTCGGATAACTGGAGGCAGCCAAATTTGTCTGCCAGCGTACTGTCAATGGACGTAGTCAATTGCGGCGTTGGCAGGGCATCCAGTGCAAGGCAAGCTCAGACGGGATGGTAGGTGCAGATAGTACGGAGGAGGTGTTGGTGAGTAGGCTGAATGTGTGGTGATCATTGCTCTTGGAGCTGTTGGTGTCACTAGAACCAGCAAAGATGTCCTCAAGTTCTACAGCTAGGTTAGTGATTTTGTTTGAGGTATTAGGTGCAGACTGACCGGATGGGGTGGTGTCATCAATGGAGATCTTGACTCCGCCTCTTTCTCTTGCAAGAGAGATGGCAGGGGCGTTAGGATTCCAACTACGGGTTTGGATTCCATCTCCACTACCAGGGGTGAGTGCATTAATTGCTTGAATTGACTGAGTAGTAACAGCGCTAGGGTTGGTGCGCATAGCAGGCTTAGAGCAAGAGGTATTAGACTTAGGGACAACAGGTTGTTGGACTGGTTGAGTATGTGAGTTCAATGGCGTTCCCTCAGTCTTTAGTTTGCTCTTTATAGGCTTTTTATTGCTAGGTAGTTTTAAGTCATTTTCTTTGTTTTTACTAACTACATGTGCTCCCCCTGTTCCAGTAGGTTTGGTTGGTTGTTCCGCAGCGCTGTCAGTTTGAGTCATCTCCCCCTCAGCGGGCGGAGCAACCAATTCTCCCCAATCAATGTTATCTGCAACGTCTTTGATTGCCGCATGGTCCTTTGGGAACAAGATATTGCGTGAGTGCAATATCTGATTTGCTCTGGTTTTGTAGTAACACTAACTCTTGCCTTGTACATCAGAGATACCTACAAATGTTGCTGTGAAGGTCTTGGAGTCCAATTTTGATTGATTTTCACCTTGATCAAGTACGTAGCATTTGGTACCCCAAGGTCGCAGGATGCTAACGTTGGGCTTTTGTCCCCAGAACGCCTCAAACGGTGTTTTCCAGAATGTACCATGCACTTGCGTAGGTACTCAATTCTTCAAGTAGCACGCGTATGCCAATGCTTCATTCCATAGGAATTTTGGAGCGGCTGACTCAAGTAACATTGCTTGAGCTTTGTCAGTAAGTGTTTGGTTCAATTGTTTGGCAATTCCATTCTGTTGAGCTGAGTACGGGGCTGTTGTTTCTAAAACGGTCCCTTTCTGGGCTGCATGTTTGATCCAATTGTTATTCACAAACTCTCTGCCATTATCAAATCTTACTTGTTTTATTTTCTTGTCCTTTTGTGTATTTAATAGAGCTTCAAACAATTTATATTTGTTTAACGTCTTGTCCTTGTGTCGTAAGAAGCCTAAACAAGTAAAACAAGTAGCTACATTGGTGAATGATACGTAGTACTTGTATTGTCCAATCAAAGGGATGCGGGCAGGTCCCCATACGTCAGTTACTACTAATTCACCAATTTCAGTTACTTTTGCCAAAGATTCCTTTGGAAAAGGGCATGTGTGGGCTTTTGCTTGTATGCATGACTCACATTTGAAGTTGAGTCCTATGTTATCTTCTACTATTTCCATGCCATTAACTGCGTTTGTGTTCTTGATTTGTTGAAGGGCTTGCGGGCCAATGTGTCCAAGTACTTTGTGCCAGTCAAGCCAAGTTTGACCGGTTTGTTTCACGAGTGCAAGTTCTGTGGGTGTATGCTTATTGTTCACACTGACTTTGTTTATTGTTTTGGCATTTAGTTTCCATAGGTTCCCTTGACTTCTATTTTGTAGCTTTGAACCAAAGGTGATCAGTTTGTTGTTTGGACCATATATTACTAATTGGTCTCGATCAATCAAGACGCAATATCCCTTATCAGTGATTAGTGGTAAACTGATGAGGTTTGCTGGGGAACTAGGCATGTGGGCCACATTGGTAAGCGTAATCTTTCTTTGTTTGGTCTTCTCAGGATCAATTAGGCACCATAGCTCCACAGTGCCTTGGCCCAGAATTGGCTCTTTACTGGCTACGCCAGTAACATAGTCCAAGGATTTCCTATAGTTGGTGAATAGTTGTTGATCATTTGTAATGTGAGTAGTTGTGCCGCTATCAGCTATCCATGTGCATGTGGACTTGCTAAAATCTTTGTGTAGGTTCTCAAAGGTTGAGAACGCGTAGTTGTTAGTCTTGCTATTGTCTGCAACGGCTATATGCGTACAAGCGTTGTTGTTTTGGGGTTTGTTCAATGAGTTAAAACATTGATTAGGTTGATTTCCTTTGTTCTGTTGACCATGTTTGTATGCACTGCCGCCTGGGCTGCGGCACTCTGCTGCCCAGTGACCAATCTTTCTGCAGTTGTTGCACCTGGATTTAGACTTGTCTGGTCCACGTTGACTTGAATTGGTGCGTACAGATTGGTTGAATAGGGGTTTATTTGAGCTAAAAAATGCCTTTCCATCCGTGTTCCTAATGCTTTTTCTATGTGCTTCTGCAAGGATGCGTGATCTTAGGTTGTTGATTTCATTTGTCAGGGTACTTTTGTTGTCCATGTCAAATTGGAAACTTACTGACTGGGTGAATGAATCCCACAAGTCAGGTAAGCTAGCTACTAAAGTTGTGATCCAATCAGCTTCATTTATTGAATTTGGTTTTATGTTGTTGATTTGCTGGAACCATCCATGCATTTGCTGTATGTGTTCTTCAATGTCTTTGCCGTCAGTCATCCTGTGGCTAAAGAACTTCCTTTGTAGATCAATTAATCCAACTGTTCCCTTAACTTGGAATGTAGTCGCAAGCGTATTCCAAGCGTTGGCAGAGGTTGTACAACCTTGTATGTGTGTAAGTACATTCCCGTCAACTCTCAGGCATATGTTCACTAATGCTTTACGGTTGGATTTACTCCATTTAAGGTATTCTTTGTTTGTACCAGTTGATGTGGATGCCTGAGCATCCTTCCCACTACTGCCATATGTACTTGGCGTAGTTGTTGTTGTTGTCAATGACGGCATAGTTATTGTTCCGTTAACGTAGCCATACAGATCAAGATTGGTAAGTATGTCTTCCATCTGTGTGCACCACATGTTGTAATTGTCAGTCCCTTGCAGGGGTGGTATGTGGTGTAAACTGCTCATACCGTTGTTAGTTGATGTACTAGGGTTAGTATCAACCATGGTGAGTATACTTGATGTAAGTAGTATATATAATTCTATTTATCAGAGGTTATTGAGTGTACAAGCGGGGCTCATAACCTGTAGAAAGAGTTAGATAAAATAGAATGTATTTATACTATGAAAGAAACATTGTAATAAGAAAGTAAAGACAGTACACAATAAGTGAATATAGAGGTGATGATTAGAGGGCCAAAAGGGCCTCCTTATATACCTTGTATAACCTTCTGAGTCATACCAATGAGTGCTGCAACTGGTACTGCACATATAACAATGACTTGACACTTGACTTGGTTACTGCAATAGAACATACTAGATTACTCTAGTATTTACACAATGTTTCTACAGATAAGTCTCTCATCACCCTAAGCAACTTTCTCTTTCTGTAACCCACGGCCACAAGCACCAATCCCTCAATGTCCTAACAGACGTCTAGGACAGGCATAATGTTGGTTAGGGGGGACATGGCATAATGTTAGTGAGAGAGGTGGGTATGTGAGTGAAGGAAGATGGGAGATGGGCAGACAGGGGGATAGAGGATAATGTTAGTGAGGGAGGATGTGGGGCAATGTTAGCAAGAGGGCATGCTAGTGAGGGTGCATGTGGGATATAGGGGATGAAGGATAGGGAGGATGCAGATAGGGGGGATGTGGGTTGATGTTAGTGAGGGGGGGTATGTGAGTAAGGGATAGGGGTAGGGCACATGTGAGTAACATTAGATGGGGTATAATGTTGATGAGGGGGATTATATTGTTAGTTCAACATGCCACCAGGAGGTAGGGAGAATGGGGGACATTTCTAGTTGTAGGCATTATGTTGTTACAGGATACAAGTGTGCACATGGGTAACATTGAATGAGGGAATAATATTAGTGAAAGCAGGTGTTCTAGCAGGGGATAGAGCTAATGAGAGATGCTGTTAGTCAAGGGCAGTATATTAGTACAGGATGGGCATAGGGAGTAGGGGATAAGGAATAGGCATTAATGTTAGTCAGGAGCTATGTCAGTAGGAGATGATGGTAGTACATATATGCATAATATGGTATAAAGGATTTTATTAGTCATGGGTGTATGTTCATACAGGATAGGAGAATGTACACATGGGTAAAATGTACTGAGGAGTATTTTTAGTTGTGGGGATCATGTTATCAGTGCATAGGGGTAGTACATATATGAGCAGTAGTGTTGTACACCACTGTAAGGTGGGTACACGCTAATGGGAGCAGGCACTTACAGCCATACTACTACAAGCAGGACTTATGTAATCTAACAATCTAGGCTATACTACTGTTGCATAAGGCAACCTACTACTAACTACTGGCAATGGGGGCCTTAAGCCTGGGAGGTGTGGTAGGTGAAGTAAGGGGTAAGTGTGTCTAATACTACTGAGGGCCAGCTACTTAGCTGGCTGGTTACCTTCTCTAATGAGTAAGAGACAAGGTAAAATCAACTTGGGGTCTCCAAGCAATTTTCCTCTTGTATTTATACACAAGAGAACTATCTACAGGTGGTCAAAGCTTGTGAGAAAAGAAGTAAGGATATGAAAAAGGAAGCGTGCTGCAGACTGCGTGGAAGCATGGATTTCTCCTAAGCGCCCTTGGCACGGCATCTCGGCATGATAAGCGCCGAGATCACGTGATTAAAAAACATAAGATAAAGGATTCGGAAAAAATACTAAAAATAAGAGAAAAATCTTGCAAATCCAGTGGTATATGTTAGAGGGTTATAACAAGTAGAGAATACTGTATAATATTGGTTGGGGGATGTTCTTAGGACATAGGGGCAGCACACATGGCCAGTAGGGAATATATAATGTCATTCAGCACAAAAATATGCTAGTAGGGGGTACAGATAGTTTATACATGCATAATTCAGCACACAATGGTGGAGTTTGGGAATACCTGGAAGGGCCCTATGGTTTTTCATAGCCTCCTGGGTCCTCTGTACTCCAGGCTCAGCCCATTTTGGAATGATAGATTAACTTACAGGTTTTGAACATTGTGTACAGAAACCACCAGTTGAAGTTGGTCTGGGGCTGCAGAGCACACAGAGAACCATAGCACACTTGAGATTTGACTCATGCTAAAGTTCACCACAACTCAATGCAATCACTGCCAGAAAATGAGGCAAGAATCAAGCTTTAATAGGGTACAACTCTCATCCCTCACAAAGATTTCTCTGTTGACATATACCAGATTGACTGCTCAGGGGTTACCCCTGGGCTGGAGGACAATGTTGAGAGCCAACTTCTGCTGTTCTTAATGGAATCTTCTCAAAAAACTACAAATTTGCGTGTAAGATATTAGTTTTTCAATAGAACTTTATATGTAAGCTGGTAAATGTAGAATCTAAATAGAGGGGGAGGGCATACCCCTGAAACACAAAAGTACCTCTGATCAGCACCACAAGTGCTAAGGAATTCAGCCATAGAATCACCATCCCCTTGTGCGGAAATGCATTCTATCTGTTAGAACAGCCCATTGGCAAACTTAGAGTCCATAATATGCCAAACATCAGGATGATGGATGCCTCCATCCACTTGGCTTCTTGTCCAAATCACTCAAAGGTGCCAAACAGAATTACAACACCCATGACAAGGAACTACTTGCAATCATATGATTATTTGAATACTGGCAGATATTCCTGGAAGGGACACTCCACCCCATCACTGTTTTCACAGATCATTGTAACTTGGAATATTGGAGAGAGTCTAGAACATTTAACTGGCAACATGCCAGATGGCACCTATTACTGGCCAGATACAACTTCCAGATTGTGTACTGACCCAGCAAACAATCCAGTCAACCAGATGCCTTATCATGCTGTTCAGATCACACCAATGTACTGCCAGCAAATCAGACTATGCTCCCTGAACAAGTATTTACATGGGACCCTGTGTTGCATATGATAAATGTCTCAGTCATTTGTTTGCCATCAAAGGAGAAGGTTGGTACCACCTTTTTCCAGATTTTGCCATCCTGGGGGCTTGACCCAACAAGCATAGTACTGGTGCAGGGTTGTGGAAGGTCTATAAGGGGTAGGTGTAACGCCTTGACACCTTAATCTATTGGGATTTCTAATGGTACTGTTTGTTTGGCTGGTTGTATCAAGATGGTGAAGAGAGGAGATTTATTCAATAAACTACTTGTTACATTACAGATCTCAAAGCATTCCAAGCCAGTGTCCTTGTTTCAAGGGTCCTTGCACATGGCAGCAGGCACTCTTTCTCTTTTCCCAATTGGTACTTGGAGTATCAGAATTGCCTCCTTTTTCTATTATTTTCAGTATTTTTTTACAGACTCTTTATCTTTTATTTTTCAACCACATGACCTTGGCGCTTAATTAGGCCAAGATGCTGCACCAAGTTGCTGTGCCAAGGGCGTTTAGGAGAAATCCATGCTTCTGCACAGCCCACAGCACTCTTCTTATCTCACATGTAGTCTTCCTTTCACACATGCACAGACCACATGTACTTAGTTTCCTTGTCTAGATAAACAGTAGGAAAATCACTTGTAGACCCCAAGTTGATTTTACCTTGTATCTCAACCACAAGACAGGATATCAGAAAGCCAGCTAAGTAGTTGGCTGCCAGTAGTTACCCACTTACCTCCCTTATTTTGACTCACCACACCTCCAGGCCTTTGGCCCCTTTACTGCCTCAGTAGTTAGATAGTTGTTGCCTTAAAGCAACATTACATACAGCAGTATAGCCTAGTAGAGTAGATTAGTCAGCTTTTACCTTGTATTAGTTACAGCCCCAAGCACCCACCACTAGTGCATACCCACCTTACAGTGGTGTACAACATTTGCCAAGCTAATTTTAGCTGTGTTTCTTTTCTCTGTGGTTGTAGTACAGGTACTTGTTGCCTCTAGCACCATCCCTCCACACTGTCTCAGACTACATCCAGGACACTAACAAATCTAGATAAATTACAGTAAGTAATTGAGACCTAGTACCAACTCTCATACTATATCAATAAGCACAAACAACCACTGCATCTGCAGTGATTGCTTAATTAATTGTTAGGGGTAGGGTTCACCACTATGGCATGATAAGATCTTGAAAATCAGTAGTTCAGTAAAAGGCATCTTATTTTAGTATAATCTTTTCTGAAAACTACAATATCAGTATGCTTTCCTCAGTACAAATGAGAAAAAGGGTGAATTAGTATTCAAAGTTAGCTTTAATTGGCCTTGATTTCAGTTCAATTCCTGCTTCAATACACATCCTTATTTTCAGTATTTCAACCTTGTACAGTGCACCCCAATTACTCTGTAAATTCACCTCTATGTAGATAGCTCATTGCCTTTTGATTCTATAGATAATTGATCCATTAATCAGTTACTTATATTCAGTACATATTTATATAGTCCCAAAACCCCTCCTCTATAATACTCTCTCCAAATTTACAAGCTGCAATACACATTGCTATGTATATAAAAATCCATTACAAACTGACTCAAAATCTAATATCACACAGCACTTCCAATGCCCAAAGCATAACTCTTTCTCCATTCAGCACTGCAAATGTCTTCCCTTCAGCCTTTTCATCACAGTGAACACTACTTGCCCATCTCATGAATTTCTCAGCATCTTCCCAAACTGTCTGGCTCAAGCTGAAGCATTGGGCAATATCCTGCCCATAACCTTTGCACAGGACAATCCAGCACAATTGGGGTATCTGGTCTGAGCTTGACCCACAATCATCATGGTGGTATTTGATTCTAGGCCACCAGCACCTCCAACAGACCAAGTTCCTGTTATCCATATTTTTACAAGATTTATCCCTTGTTTCCTTGAACCAAGAATTGCAATACTGAAATTCCCAGAGTTGCCAGAATTTCCCATCTAAAGCCACATTTCTTTCAGGGCATGCACTGATTAAATGGTGGTGTTGAGTCTTTTTCTCTATCAGGCATCGCACACAGCAGCCTTCAAGGTGTTTCTTTGCTTCTAGGATCCGACCAATGCTGATGGTGAGTGGTGTGGCTCTTTTGCCCTTGCTGACAGCTATATCTTGTCTCTTTCTAGCATGTGCCCTGGCAGCATCCATAATGGTTGTGGATGGTCCTGCAACATTTGGCTGAATCCATGCTTTTTGGACTAGCTCCCTGTTATGGATATGACATTTCTTCTTTAATCTGTACTTATTTTATTAATTACACTAGTAATCTTACAGTAAATAAGTGAGATAAAGATGCGAACTAAGGTTTTCAAGGTCCCTCTATCCAATAGTGACCTTTACAAAACCTGCAAACCTCAGGAATACCCTTAATATGCAATGTCTTTCGCATATATGCTGTTTTCTCACTCATTTAAATATATATAAATTCAGCTGAGTAGATAAACAGTAACAAGTAATATTCTCTTGTTTGTAGTATTTATTATTCAAGATTTTATCTTGTGGCTACACACAGAAATATTCAGGGTCCCCCCCTGTTGCATAGGCAAGTGCTCCGGCGCTTAATCAGCCCTTAAGCGCCGACGCACTAAATGCGCCTTTTCTCCATCACCCGGGCATCCCACACTGCCGAATCGCTTGCGCTTAGGTGCGCATGTTTGTGCGCTCCAGAACGCTGGGTCAAACTCCCAAAACGGACAACATTTGGCTGAGTTATGCCCCATTTACTGTAAGTACCCAATGCAGAGGTATCCTACCTTTGGGATTGTTTACTCCAAGGATGAAACACTTAGTCTTGGGACATCTAAGGACCCACACAGGTAAATAATGCCTTGGGGCAAACATTGCCTTGGGGCAAACATTGCCTTGGGGCAAATATTAGGATCTATTGTTTGTTTACTATGTACCAAAGTATTGGCTCCCTCAAGTGTTTCAGTTGCCACCTGTACCTCCTGTACCCCCTCTTGGTATCAATCATGTATATACTTGTTTGTGCGCCTTCTCAGGGTATAAAAGGACCCTGTGAAGACGCTTCTAATGCATCCATTTATCCACTCTTATATATTGACATATACACACAAGCCTTTAACAGCTTATCTGCGCATTTACTTTAGTGATTGACTCACTGTAAATAGCATAGGAGGTTATTCGGCGCACTAAGACCATAGGCCAGTCCCAACAGACACAGGGTAACCTATTAGTGTACTTACTGCAACCCTGTGCCCCTTGACTGTCACAGTTGTTGAGTTCAACATTGAGTATAGTGCAACAATACTGTAAGGATTGTTGTGATTGAGTGATAGTGTTTCAATCCACCATACCCCTTATATTGTAGATAGCTTTATCTACAATATCTCTTAAATCCTAGATATATTTTAGGTAAACCCCATAAGTCTTAAGTCTTACTTAAGCATATATAAGTCCTATACTTATTAGGCAAATCCTATAAATCCTGTACATTAGTCAGGTAACACTCTTACTTAAGGTACTATCCCAGAGACCTTAAGTATACATACCCCTAGTCACTTAGGCTTAAGTAACATTAGTCTAAGGTACTATACATAACCAACCACCTGCACTTCATAGTTGCTAGACTATTTGTTAGGAGTTGTTATTCCTGATAACCTAGCCTATATTGTGCATATATTCTGTGCATATATTCTGATTCTTAATACTAGTTCTTAGTTATTCCCATATACATTTTGTATATAGTAATTCTTTCTTACTCCTGTACTTACACAACTCTTAACACTCCCTCTCATATAATTGCACCTCCTTTTGTGTCCTAATATCCTCATTGCTGCCCAAAGATGGTGATTGAGCTGAGGTGAGATTCATTTGACTCCCTATGGACTGAGAGCCATCAGAAATAGAGATACTGGATCTGCCAGGTGAGTTCCAACCAGGGCGCATTGGTTCCAGAAGGGAGCCTTGAATCTCAATATCACTGACAACTGACCCTTGTGGACTTTGTATTTCATTGCTGACTGGTTGACCTTCAACAAAATCTGAGATTAGCAATTCTTGAGGGTTATGGAATGAGACTTCATTTTCCCAATGATCAGGGGCATTCAAGTTGAAGCCTGTGCGGGATCTGGCAATCTTGGCAGCCTTGGCACATGGACCACATAGTAGATAACCAGCTGAGCAAGAAACTTTTAGTGAGTCTCCATCCAGATGTTGTGACATATGGATCCGGTGACATCTTGTAGACTCAACCATTCCCCTGAGTGCCCCTAGCCCACTAATGTCAGGAGATTGGGCTGAAAAATCAACACCCCAGTGAAACAAAGCTGCAATTGCAGGCTTCCCATTGCGGCCACATCTCCCAGTCTCCTGGCCATGCTCTACCATTCCCCAAGGTAGCCCAAGCTGAAAAATAATGCAACAGCCTTCATGGTGGATACCAGCTCCTAGAGCACTTGTGCTGATGATGACTTGGGCATTGCCATCCATCCAAGCAGTGAGAATTTGCTGTTTGGTGGCATCTGTGAGTTTAGAGTGATACACAGGAATATTGAGATGATTGCCTGCCTCAATGGCTAAAGCACGAGTGCAACAATGAACAAGCATAACTTCCCCTTGACCTAGTTTTCCCTTTGAAATGATTGATGTGATGTCTCAATGAGCGTAGAGCCTCATTTGGGTCATGGAATTTGGCTATTTGGAACTGAATGTTGGCGCGCTGTGTGGTTTCTTGGATTACTTGCCATTGGGGCCTACCAAAAGCAGTCTGAAGGCGCTCTTCATATATTGGTGGAACTGTTGCAGATAGTGCAATTACTGGGATGGCAAGCTCAACAAGACAACAATATTGTTATAGATAGGGAAAATAGTTGAAAAATAAAATACTCTAAAGAAGAAAGAAAGAGAATAAAAGAGGAGAAAAGACTAATAAGGTAACTGTCTAACTATAAAAGGTAGAAAACTTAGGAAGATAAGTAGTAAGAGAAATCTATGCTAGTGAAATTAGAGTATATTAGAATGGCTAGTTATCTTGCTAGATGAGTAAGGTGGTTAGTATCAGGGTGATCCCTACCAATAACCAGTAATTAGCGAATTACTGTTCAGCAGGCGACGCGAGGTACAAGCGAAGTAGTATAAAACCTGAATGTCAGTCTCTGGAACTCACTGTAATTTAATTGAGAATTATGGAAATTTATTTCCTTGTCTCCAACGGTGGGCAAGGGGGTAAAGGCGTTGTGGAAGCACCAAACACTTAGCAGACAGCTAGGAAGTCTTGGCAGGGTCGCACTTAAACTGGTTCTAGGTTCCCTGTATAGGTTGGGACCGTCCTAGAGGCTATATGCGCCGAACTTAAGAGCTTTAGGCTGATTTACTATGTAGGATACTTAAGAAAATCAATAGAAGTCTTTGAGAGTCACACTAGGCTGAGAGAGGATGGTAAAAAAGAGATGCATTCAAAAAGGCCAGCTCAAGGGGCTATTTATACCCTTGGAGGCCTGTGATTACTATATACAGTAGGGTGAAGAAACTAATGTACATGACATGATGAACAGAGCTAGGATGTGAGGTGAGAGCCTGTCTCCTAAAGCTATGCCTAATAAGAGTTAGTCTCTAGTTCTATAAATATTCTTTCCCCACTAAAATGCATAAGGGAAAGACTGAAACAAGTAGCTCCCATAGCAGGGCCTAGGCCTCAACTCCCAGCTACTGAGGATAGTAGCTTTTTGAGAAAGCATAATGCTGACTTAAATACTATAGTTTAATTAGTCCTAAGATATTAAGCCTTTTCTTTAATAAAGCGGTATCTCCCTTAATACCTCATGTATTTACATGATTAAAATTAGTAGAATATACAGAAAAATTCAGCAAATCTTACTATATACTTCCCAAGTACTCATTAAGGAGATTTCAACACCAATTTCCGTTCGCTTACTTTGCCATTCTTTACTATAGTATTCTAATCCATAACATATCCCCCCAGTAAAGACGTGCGAAGTGAATTAAATGATTGTAGGGTACATTCATACAGTGAGACCTTCATCAGACTAATCCTTTTCCCACAGAACTATAAGGTGACTAGCTAAATCGCCTTGACTTCCCTCCCTTTGTCCTTCCCAATACACCTCCCAAGTACTAGATGAATCGAGGTTCAGTGCGTTGGGTACCCACTCAGGGAGCCCCTTTAGAGGTTTGCTAGACTGGTCCGGTTCTGCAGACCACTTCCATTCGATAGCAGCTGTTCCTGACCTTTCCTTGGTGACCTCCCCCTTTTGTTGCTGTAAAGCGACTTCTTGCAACCGTTGAAGCAAGAATTCCAGTCCTTGTTCTGAAAGCCCTGCGATAGGACTAGCTGGGAGGAAGCTAGCCCCGAGTCGATCGGAGATGTCTCGATAGTGCCATCCTGACTGAGGTTGGCTGTCGACGCAAGGTGGTTGGTCGATGCCGTTGAGGGTGAGGTGTTTGCGCAGCATCTTGCTGAGTTGGGTATCAATGGAAGGTTCACCGGATACAACAGGTCGGCCTTCTTCTTCCATAGGAGATAGTGCGGGAGGCGGCGAATCTGGAGCCAACTTGTCCACTTCCTGGTCCTGATCTTGCTTGCCGGGCTCAAACTCTGTGTGTACGACTCTGGTTCTGAATATTAACTTGTCTGGCAAGTTTGCAAGCCCCAACTCACCCGCTGTGGATTCATCGTCTTTGGATAAGTCGGTTACCGCGTATCCATGTATTCTACACCAGTAACAATGTGCAGAGACAAATCCCGGAGATCCCTGCATATAACCAGCATATGCTAGGTTGTGATAATGGTTCATTCGGACGGCGTTGACAACGTAAGCTAGCGCTATTAGACACATTGCATAAAAGTTATTATGGTGCACCTGTTGCTGTAACTCGTGAAAGGAATGAAAGGCTAAGCTATAGACGCCTTCTCAAAAGCTAGCAGGCTTGGGTATGTGCAGCATTCCGATCTCAGCAAGTTTATTGTCAAAGTTGTAGTTGCGCCAGGGGTCGCTGCGATCCCAATTCTCCGGTTGCAGAGCGTCCCCTAGTGTTTGAAGCGCATGCCGGTATGCTCCGTGCAACGCGTGACTGGTGTTGATTCCAACATACCAGTGCGTTTCCGAGTCGTCCCAGTGATACGCCTCTACATTGGGCGATTGGTGAATGCGTCGTTCTAGGGGGTCCGGGTGCCATTCCAAATACGGGGAGGTATGGTTATTATGTTTATCAGCGTAGCAGTGATAAAGTTCAAATATATGCCTAGCTTTGACTATGCCTGAATGGGAGTTCAACGGGACGTCGTTGCGATAAGTAGTGAAGATAGGATAATAGTAGAGATTATCAAAGTGAGGCATGATGTCTGAGGAAAGCAGTATTGTTCCGAATGGGCTGAGCAGTTGATAGATTGGCGAAGAGGAATGTTAACTGTCCAATGGTATTTATGTTAATTTTTTCTTTAGAGCAATAGCATAGGCGCATATATTGGTAATTTCCGAGAGCACAAACCAGACCAGGTTTAGTTATTCCTATGACCAAAACTGTCTTACGTTAATTTGTTTCATTTTTAGCTTTGTGCCAGTTTCTTATTATGTCTGGTGCGTTCTTTAGCTCCTTTTCCGATTTCCACCTGTCCTCTTCTGGTCCGTATCCCAGCCATTGGATTTTGTATTGCCTTATACGCTTCTTTCCTCAAGTAATCATTCGCTTGCTCACTATCTTTTCTACTTTGTACTCCGGCATTTGTTCAAAGTCTTGCCGGGGAATGTGTTTAGTAGGTCGCTTCCCAAACTTTGCTGGTGATGGCTTGTAGTTTTCTAGGTGGGCAATATTGATTACGGGATGAATTCTGTAGCTACCCGGTAGTCGCAATCGGTAAGAGACGGGAGACACTTGTTCTAGAACTTTGAATGGTCCCTCGTATCTCATGTTTAGTTTATTGCCTTTACCCTTGCCTCTTTTTAGCAGCCTTAGTGAATGGGGGTTAATTAGCACCAGATTGCCTGGTTTATAGATATTATGTGTTCTATTCATATTATAGTATTTTTGCTGTAGACTCTGAGCAACCTTGAGAGCGTCTTTTGCTAGATCGCGTACCATATCCATAGACTCCTTGAATTCTTCTGCTGACTCGCTTTCCTTAGACGGCCTTTGAACATGGTCGGCCGTTAGTGCAAGCAAATTGGCTGTGGCTAGCGGCTGAAACCCTCTGAGTAAGAATGCAGGAGTCTGCTGGGTTGTTGTATGCATACTAGTGTTGTAAGAGTGGGCTAGTCCTGGGAGTAAATACTTCCAATCGTTCTTCATGGGGTTAGTGAATGCTCTAATGGCAGTTTCCATAGTTTGGTTCATAATTTCCGTTTGTCCGTCTGCTTGCGGGTGATACGCCGTGGTAAGAGCGCGTTTGATGCCTAGTAAACTAACTAGATGTTCCCAGAAAGCGCCGGTCCATCTAGCATCTCTATCCGTTATGATCTGTCGTGGTAATCCGTACTGACACCATATATTGTCATGAAATAATCTAGCTGTTTCAATTTCATTTATCTGCGTAGTACACGGTAGGAAGTGTGCATATTTAGTTAGTTTGTCTATTACCACTAGGATGGCGTTACATTCGCCGCTGGGTGGTAAGTCCATGACAAAATCCATGGATACTACTTCAAACGGCTGTTGCGGTATGGGTATAGGTTGCAAGTACCCTCTCGGACCATGTCGGCAATGTCCAGCCTTTTGGCAAATGTCGCAGGAAAAAACGTACTGCCGAACTCCTTCTGCCATTTTAGGCCAGTAGTAGACTGATGCGATTTGCTGATACGTCTTAGCCAATCCTGCATGTGCTCCTTGATTCAGATTATCATGATTTTCTTTGATAATTTCTATCTGTAATCCCTTAGGTACGCATAGTTGATGTCTTTCCTTATTGTCTACAAAGTACAGCAATCCGTTCTCTCCCAGCTTGTACTGTGTATACAGTGGGTTTGGTTTGTTGAGTTTTGTTTGGATCTCCTCCAATACTTTTGCAAAATGATTGTCGCTTAGATAGGCTTGAAGAAACTTCTCAACTTCTGTCTGACTTATGGCTATTTGTACTGAATAAGATTTAATTATTTGACAAGGAATCTGGCCTGCAACCGTTGCAACCCAGATGTTTTCCCTTGGTCTGCCTTTTTTCTTGTCACAAGCCTTAGTGTATGCGCTGACTACTTCCAATACTTCCTGCTTGAATTTATCTCCAATCTCCTTATACAAATTCTTTAATGGGTTGTCCTTGGTGTTTAGCTTCAGTGGCGTTGAAATGTCTGCTAATGGGCCTGTTTGATAAGGTATTCTTCTTTGGAGCCGCGAGACTGGATCTGCGTTATCATGTACTCTTCCTGCTTGGTGTACTATCTGCATACCCGGATAAGCCAAAAACACCAATCCCCATGTCATTAGTCGTTGATTCACATTGTTGTAAGTTTTACTCCAAGTAAGGGCGGCGTGATCCGTTATTGCTATGAATTCTGACCCTTCTAGGTATACTTGAAATTTGTTGTACACCACTGTAATGTGGGTACTTGCTAGTGGTGGGCGCTTAAGGCTGTAACTACTACAGACACTGCTTATGTAATCTACGTATCTAAGGCTATCTAATACCGCTTAAGGCGGCTTACTACTAACTACTGATGGCAATGGGGCCTGAGGCCTGGAGGTGTGGTAGGTTAAGTGGGGGGTGAGTGTTACTGTTACTACTGGGGGCTGGCTACTTAGCTGGCTGGCTACCTTCTCTAGTGAGTAAGAGACGAGGTAAAATTGACTTGGGGTTTCCAAGCAATTCTCCTGCTGTATATATAGACAAAACTACTAACTACATGTGGTCTGTGCGTGTGTGAATAGAAGCCTACATGTGAAAAGAGAAGCGTGCTGCGGACTGCGCAGAAGCGTGGATTTCTCCTCAGCGCCCTTGGCACGGCATCTCGGCGCGGCATCTCGGCATAATAAGCGCCGAGATCACGTGATCGAAAAACAAAAGATATAGAGTCCGTAAAAAATAGTAAAATAATAGAAAAATCCGGCGATTCTAATGGTATATTTAAGGAGGTTATAACATTGCCCCCCCCTTAAAGGCTCTTGGCGGAGTCACGAGCCTTTTTGAGTTTAGCTTGGTTGAAGCGTTTGATCTCTTCTCGGCTGTGTTCCAATAGCTCTTCCGGTTCCCATGAATTGTCTTCTGGACCGTACCCCTTCCATTTGATCAGATAGAACCATTTTCCCCGTTGACGCTTGGAGTCAATGATCTGTTCTACTTCATATTCCTCTTCCCCTTCTATTGTTTCAGGGGGGGACGGCTTGGGAATGGCTGACTTGGGGATTCGTGCGCCTTTGATAGTAGCCCTACATAGAATACATTGTGGATTTTCAAGGTTTCAGGGAGTTCCAGGCGGTAGGCATGGCTGGATACTTTCTCTGTGACCTTGAACGGTCCTAGTCTCTTGGGGTCTAGCTTGTTGGAGTTTGTCCTGAGTTCTATGTTCTTTCCATCTAGCCAGACCCTTTCGCCTATGGAGTATTCCGGTAACGTCCCTGTTGTCCCGGTCATGCGTTCCTTTGTCAATCTTAGTGCTGACTCTGCTTCCTTCCATTCTTGGGCCAAGGTGTCGGCTACTTGGTCTGCTTCTGGAAATTTGCGGGGACGTTGGATGGGTTCATGACAGGGTTTTGTCCGTATACCAACTCAAAGGGGGTTTTCCCAGTGGCAGAATGTCTTGCGTTGTTGTAGGCATATTCTGCTAATGGTAACCACGAGGCCCAGTCTGAGTGGTCTGCCGCAACGTATGACCTTAGGTAGAACTCAATGAACTGGTTCACTCTCTCTGTTTGACCGTCTGACTCCAGGTGGTAAGCTGACGAGAAGGATGGTTTAACTCCAAGACGTTGGTAGAGTGCCCTGAGGAATTTTCCTGTGAACGTAGTTCCTCTGTCTGATATTGTTCTGACCGGCAACCCATGGAGTTTCCACACTTGTGAGATGAATAAATCCGCTAGACCCTTGGAGGTGACCTTCTTGGTAGTTGGGATAAAATGCCCAAATTTGGAGAAGGAGTCAATAACTACCAAAATTGCGTCGTGACCGTTTGACTTTGGGAATCCGGTGATAAAGTCATAGGAAATGGTGTGGAACGGATAGGGGGGAACTTCCAGAGGTTTGAGGGTGATGACCGGGGCATGGGCTCGGCGGTTGGCCTGGCATGTGGGGCAACATTCTACCCATTCTTTGGCGGATGATTTCATGCCTGGCCACCAGTAATTGCGACTTAGGAGTTCAAGGGTTCTCTGTTGACCTGGATGACCAGCTAGTGGGGAGTCATGGAATTCCCTGAGTAATTGCTCCTTCAGGACTTCTGAATCTGGAACCACAAGTTTCCCTCGGTACCATAGTAGGTCTTCTTCCCAGTCGTAATCCCTGTAAGCTTTCCGAATGGGGGGGGTGCGTTGTCCACGTCTTCTGTCAGGAACTGGATGATGGGTTCCAGGGATGGATCCTCCCTGAGTCTGGAACGAATTTCCGTGACAATTTCAACTTCTTCCTTGGAGGTATTGGCAAAGACTTCTTCTGGTAACATGACCTCCGGTTCTGGGGGCGTATCTACGTAATCTGATCTCCTGGACAACGCGTCTGGTTTCCCGGATTGCTTTCCTGGGCGATAGTGGATTTCAAAGTTAAAATCGCTCAAGAATACGCGCCATCAGGCGTGCCTGCGGTTAAATGTCCAAGCCTGCATCCAATACTCCAGGTTTCTATGATCTGTGAAGACTTGTACCGGTTTGTCCGTTGCTTCCAAGAATATCCTCCATTCTTCCAGTGCCTTAATGATAGCCAGGAGTTCCTTATCGTGGGTGTCGTAATTGGCCTCTGCTCCTGAAAATGACTTGGACATATAGGCGATGGGATGTAACCGGTTGTCTGGACCTCGTTGGCTGAGTATGGCCCCCATTGCTACCCCTGATGCGTCCGTTTCAAGGTAATAGGGTAGTGCTGGATTGGAATGAATCAGGACCGGGGATTTGGTAACCAGAGACTTCAATTCCTGGAATGCTGACTCCTCCAGGTTGCCCCATGACCAGGGGGTTTCCTTTTTTGTGAGGTTATGGAGCGGGCGTGCAACCGAACTGAAGTTGGGGATGAATCGTCGGAGGTAATTGACAAACCCTAGGAAAGCCTGGACTTGCTTGACTGTTTTAGGTTGGGGCCAGGACGTTACTGCCTCAATTTTCTTCTGGTCCATGGAGAAACCGGCAGGTGATATGACAATGCCAAGATAGTCGACCGTGGTCACGTGGAAGTAGCATTTTGTCAGTTTACAGAACAGTTGGTTCTTCATAAGTCGGGACAGGACTTCTCTGACGTGGATTGGATGGTCTTCTGGCTTTTCTGAGAAGATGAGAATGTCGTCTAGGTAAATCACCACCGTTACGTCAATTAGGTCCCTGAACAAATCATTCATAAAGTGTTGGAATGCTGCAGGGGCGTTCGTGAGACCAAAAGGCATAACCAGGTATTCGAATAATCCATATTTGGTGCGGAAGGCTGTCTTCCATTCGTCACCCTCCTTGATTCGGACGTTATTGTATCCCCAACGTAGATCCAGTTTTGTGAAGATTTTGGCATGCCTCAGTTTGGCCATGAGGTCGTCTTGTCTTGGCAAGGGGTACAGGTTCTTTTGGGTGACGTCATTCAGCTTCCTGTAATCGACAACTAGCCGGAGGGAACCGTTGGCTTTCTTGACAAACATCACTGGAGCGCCAGCGGAGGAGGTGCTAGGACGAATTTTTCCTGTTGCTAATTCCTCATCTATGTGTTGCTTTAGCGCCTTGGATTCTGCATCTGTCATGCCATATATGGGACCGGGAGATAGCTTGGCATCCGGGACAAGATCTATGGCAATGTTGTATTCCCTATGTGGGGGAAGTACCTTGAATTCTTCTTCACCAAAGACTTTGGCAAATTCATGGTATTGTTCTGGGAGGTTTGCTAGGGAGTTTGGATCTGCCTCCTCTTCTGATGCAATTTGGACCTGATCTGGGAAGGTAATTAAACCTTGTTGCCAATCAATAAGGGGAGCTTCTGCCGTTAACCAAGTCATGCCTAGAATTGCCGGGGTATTGCCAATGGGGCAGACTAAAAAGGGAATGGAGTGGGTATGGCCATTGGCCAAGACCGTGAGTTGGACCTGGTGCCATATGCGACCAGTCTGGGAGATAGTACCATCTAACATTCTCACAACTCGTGGATTTTCGAGTTGGGTTTTTGGGATTTTGAGTTTTTCTACTACGCTTGGGGATATGAAATTGGAGGTGGCGCCGGAGTCTATGAGGGTTTTGATGGGGTCTGCCTGGGAGTTTTGGACGTGTAGATTGATAAACAATAGCGGTTTTTTATTAGAGTCAAGTCCAACAGAAACAAATTCTACGCAGGTATCTACAATGTCCCTTTTTGGAGTCGAGGGCTTGGCAGCGGTCCTTGACTTCAATCTTTTCCCGATCCTTCTTCCTCAGCCACCTTGGCAACCTCCTTAATTGTGGCTTTCCAGCCGTTAGGGCATTGCTTGATGCCATGCCCCTTTTGTCCGCATTTGACGCATAGCCCAGATGCGCGGCGGCGGTCCCTTTCCTCCGGGGTGACGTAATTAGGGTCTTCCGATAGGCGGACCCGTTGTGTGGTGGTAGTGGAGGTAGTGGCCACGGTGGCCGGGGACTTGGCGGGTGCCTTCTTCGGGCGGTTCTCCTTGTTTTTGCGGCAAATATTGTCAATTTTTATGGAAGCCGCGAAAATTGCTTCGAGTTCGTCAGGAACACTATCTTTGGTTGATAGCAATTCCTTCACCTTCCAGTGGAGGCCTCGCGTGAACTGCGCAATGTAGGCTTCCTCGTTCCAGTCTAATTCCGCCATGAGATTGCGGAACTCCGTGACGTACTCAGAGGTTGTGGTGGTTTGGGAGAGTGCCGCGATTTTCCTGGCGGCAGCCCTCTTGGCATCTGGATCGTCAAACGCCTCTTTGAATTTGCCCGTTAGGGCCTGGATGGTGGTAGGAGGGTTCCCTTCTCCTTTGATGATTGCCCCAATGATGGGGAGCGCCCAGTCTGCGGCCTTATCGGTCATGTGGTAGAGGATCCACACAACCATCTGCTCCTCCTCGTCAAATTGGTCCCGGTGGAGGGCTACCCAGAGCATCATTCTGTCCAGCCATTGGGTGGCTTTGCGGCCCCTGGTGTCTCCCTTATATGGGTCAGGGAGGTCCATTTTAGGCCGTTTTACGCTGGACCCTGCGTCAAAGGGGGTTAGGGACCCTAGGTGCCTCCTAGGCGTTCCTTGAGGCTCCTTTTTGGGGCGCCTTGGTTCTTCCTCTTCCTCTGAGTCGAACCCGGTTCCTCTGGAAGGCCGGAATGGGGCCTTGAGTCCAGGCCTAACCGTGCCTGGAGTGTGGGCTTCTCCTCCCGAGTGGGTGGGAGGAGTGACAGGCCCAGTCGATGGGCCAGGCTTGGCTTGGGCTGCTCCCTGGTCTTTATCTCCAAGGAGGTCTGCGGTCTCCCTGCATATGGCCCTGAGCTCAACAATCTGTTGGCTTTGGGCTCGGATTTGGTCCTGTAGGGACCCGACGGTGGCTGTGAGGGCTGTGATAGCCTTGAGGAGAGCGGAAGGGGACGGCTCTGGTTCCATCCTTGGCAAGTCTCGCAAAGTGGGTGATGCGCTGCGAGAGGCCGGTTGGGAATTGGTTGGAATGGAACGTCGAGAGGAGCGGCTAGTAGGACGGGAGTATGGGTGGGGGACGCCAGAGCGTGTGGATGGAATGTTTGAAACGGCGTGGGGGAGTGAGGTGCCTGTGACAGGACTTATGAGCGGTTTTTCTGTACTGGACTGGCGCTAAACCCTTGCGTCTAGTACCTAGCGTTGGACTGTCCCTACAACAAATCAACAGACCTGGCGGTCGTGATATGAGCGGGTTTTCAGCAAGCGGGTATTTCAGCGGTCTAGGGTCGCTGAGTACTGAGTTCCGGCAAAACTCGGGGTATGCGGGCGATCAGAGCTTGTCAGCCTTATAGCAATTTGGTACTACGTGGGGGTGGGGAGCTTTTTTATTATGCTCCACAGAGTAGCCCCGATCACGGTTTTTTCCCTTGTGCTAGTACTGGGAGTCCTCTCGTTGTTGATCAAAGCCTACAGCAAGTCGATTTTACAATGTCGTACACCACTGTAATGTGGGTACTCGCTAGTGGTGGGCGCTTAAGGCTGTAACTACTACAGACACTGCTTATGTAATCTACGTATCTAAGGCTATCTAATACCGCTTAAGGCGGCTTACTACTAACTACTGATGGCGATGGGGCCTGAGGCCTGGAGGTGTGGTAGGTTAAGTGGGGGGTGAGTGTTACTGTTACTACTGGGGGCCGGCTACTTAGCTGGCTGGCTACCTTCTCTAGTGAGTAAGAGACGAGGTAAAATTGACTTGGGTCTCCAAGCGATTCTCCTGCTGTATATATAGACAAAACTACTAACTACATGTGGTCTGTGCGTGTGTGAATAGAAGCCTACATGTGAAAAGAGAAGCGTGCTGCGGACTGCGCAGAAGCGTGGATTTCTCCTCAGCGCCCTTGGCACGGCATCTTGGCGCGGCATCTCGGCATAATAAGCGCCGAGATCACGTGATCGAAAAACAAAAGATATAGAGTCCGTAAAAAATAGTAAAAATAATAGAAAAATCCGGCGATTCTAATGGTATATTTAAGGAGGTTATAACAAAATTTTACTAAAGCTTCTTTTAGTGCTAACGCTTCTCTCTTGGTTGGCGAGTAGTTTTGTTCCGCTTCTCTCAGTATCCTTGACCAGTAAGCTATTACTCGTTTGACGTGCACTATTGTTTCTTCAAAGTTGCTAGCGTCCCACTCATCCCCCCCGGTCACGTTGTCCTTTTGCTTGGATGCCGGTATGGCCATCCTGGGGACTGGGTTTCCTTTTTGTATTCACCTTTTAGGTACTTGTATGCTCGTGTTCCTCTCTCAAGTCCTTAACTTTAATGGGCTGAACTTGCTGTAGCACTGCCCCTAACCCATAGTCACATGCGTCAGTGTATAGCCGAAAAGGCTTTCCTATTATGGGATACGCCATTACTGGGGCTGATACTAGTGCCTGTTTAGCTAGCTCAAACGCCCTTTGCTCTGTTTCTCCCCAACTCCATTTAGTCGTTTTTCTTAATAATTTAAAAAGGGGAGCTACTATCCATGCATAGAATGGAATGTAGCTAGCAAAGTACGTCATCATTCCCAAAAATGTTTGTAATGTTGGTACGTTCTTAGGCGATTCTAGTTGTACTATTGCGTCTACCTTTTCCTTATGTGTCGATAGTCCTAGTCGTGAAACTTTCTGCCCTAATAGTAGCAGCGATTGGTAACCTAAGTGACACTTCTTTGGGGATAAGGTTATTTCCGCTTTAATTATAGCCTGGAATACTTCTTCTAGATGATGACAATGGTCCTCAAACTGTATGCTATATATAACTATATCATCTATGTATACCAGCGCAAATATCCATAGGAAGGGAGCTAGTATAGCGTTCATTTCTCGTTGAAATGCTGGCGGACCGTTCCTGTACCCAAATGGTAGTCGTTTGAAATTAAACAATCCTTGATGGCATCTAAACGCCGTTTTGTCCTGGTCTTCCTCTTTGATGCTTAACTGCGTGAATCCTGCGAGGGCGTCTAGTGTGGATAGCCATTGGGCTCCTTTGAGCGCATGTAAGATGTCTGTTTGCTTAGGTAATGGGTATTCATCTGGTATGCTTACGGCGTTGAGCCTTTGATAGTCTATGCATACGCGTGGTTTACTATTTCTGTATACTACAATTACTGGGAATCCCCACGCGCTTTTAGAAGGTTCTATCACTTCCAATCGTAACCATTCCTTGATTTGCTTATCAATAACTTCACGCTTAGCCGGGGACGCTGAATACGGTGCTAAAGATATTTCCTTAGTTCCTGGCCTTAACTTGATTTCCACTTGTGCGTCATAATTTCCCAATCTTCCATTTAATCCAAATGCCAACTCGTTCTTTCTTACTATAGCCTCTAATTTTAACCGTTGTTCCCTAGTTAGATGCTCCAAGAACTGTACTTCCTCTAGCAGTTGCTCTGATGGAATTCGTTCTAGGTCTGGAACCTCGGCTGTCTTTGGTCCTCCTTCTGAGGGCCGAGTTAACTCTTCAATCTTGTGGGTAGGTTTTTCTTTGGATTTTCTTTAGCAATTACCTGTACTAGTTTGGCGTATTTGACTATATCGGCTTTCTCCTGATTGCTCAGTTTGGATTCGCGTGCTAAGCATTCCCTGGGGTCGCGCATATATCCTATGACTTCCCCCGCCTGTAGTTTTACCGGCTTGTCTGAGAAGTTCGATATCTGTACCTTAGGGTTGTTACAACTAATGACTGAATCAGCTACTGCAAAAACCTCTTTCTTGGTTCGATGCAATTTGAAAGTTCGATCGATGAATCCTTTGGCCTGTCCTTCTCTCCAGTTAACTTTGACTTTCAACAACTTTATAGTGTGCTGGGATGGTGACTGTTTGTAGTACTTTAACTTTGGCCGATCCTGCGGGTACCTTTTGTTCCTTAAGTCGCTTCTTATATTCCCTTCTTGTGTGTGCCCTTCTAAACCCGTTTTGCGTAAATCCTTGCGCTACTTCTACAAGAAAGGTATTTCCTTCCTTATCCACTCTGGGCGTGCTGTTAGATTCTTCGACTTGAATGGACCTACCCGTGTCCCCAAAAATTATGCTGGTGCCGTCGTTGTTTCTAACTAACAATAATTGGTATTGGGATGCAAAGTTGGTTCCTAAATAAACAGAGTGTTCATATTTGGTACTACATAAGCTTCTACCATCATGCAAACAGGCCCTTTGTCTGTTTCAAATACCAGCGGCACTGTTACATATTGAGACAAACTACTATTGCTAGTTACTTGAATTAGTCTAAGTTTCTGGCCTATTTGTACTTTAGGCGGTGGGTCTAGGCTCTTAAGCAAGGTTTTGTTGATAAGTGTGATCTCCAACCCGGAATCAAAAGTGATTTGTTTCTTGGGTCCGTATGCATTCTGAATCCACCCTTTGATAATCGTAGCTTTTGATCCGAAGAAAGCCGTGCCGGGTGGTCTTGACATCATTCTTTTTAAAGTGATTTCATTTCCTGCCATACTGGAAAATGTGTTAGTAGCTAGTTTCAATTTCTTACCCCAACTTCTTCTAGTCAGCAACTTAGATAGCACGTATCCAGAAACACTTTTTCCTCGTTTCCGTTGATTGATTCCCCCTCCAAGCCTAATTCATTGCTTCTTGACGCTTCAGAAGCGCAAGCGTTCATAGACGCTGCCAACGGCTGGAGGGGTTCACAAAAATCCTATTATAGGGGTCTGGCTCAAGGGGGGGTTGAGCAGAACCTTAAATCAAATCGCAGTTTTCCACCCAAACCCATTAGATAACCTGCCCTGAAAATGAGATTTCACTAGTAAACCACGTGATTCCGCATTTATCCATATACTTATCAAGGCAATTTGAAATCATTTGTTCCAATTCATCTCTTCAATATTTCACATAAAATTGCAGTTATGTGCAGGGACCTATTAGCTAAGGAACCCTGAAATGAAATTCTACTAATAAACCACGTGATTCTGCGTCGATCCATATACATATCATGCCAGTTTGAAAACATTGATCAAATTTGTGTACTAATGGCCAAACAGAGCATGCACCTTCCATTTTTGGAAGTCGAGACTACCATAAATGGAAAGAGCGGGTTTGATTACCCCATCTAGTGCAGTTTCAAGGATAGATATAGCATGTGGGAGGAGAAAATGAGAAATGAAGTAAATTTAGTGCATTTTGGTGAAGTGGGCCAGTTTTGAAAAATGGACTAAATTTAGTCCATTTTTTGTTTGTACAGGCCATGGCTGCAGAGAGCAACCAAACAAAAATGGACTAAATTTAGTCCATTTTTCAAAACTGGCCCACTTCACCAAAATGCACTAAATTTACTTCATTTCTCATTTTCTCCTCCCACATGCTATATCTATCCTTGAAACTGCACTAGATGGGGTAATCAAACCCGCTCTTTCCATTTATGGTAGTCTCGACTTCCAAAAATGGAAGGTGCATGCTCTGTTTGGCCATTAGTACACAAATTTGATCAATGTTTTCAAACTGGCATGATATGTATATGGATCAACGCAGAATCACGTGGTTTATTGGTAGAATTTCATTTTCAGGGTTCCTTAGCTAATAGCCAAGAAATCACAACCTGTCAGAATCACGTGATAGATATACCAATTGATAGCAAATGCATTGGTTTCCTATCAGAATTTCAATTTCAGGGTTGATTAGTCATCAGCATTCTCTCTGATGGTGCCATTACTGCTGGTGTCTGCAAAACTTGTTATAAAATGAGGAAAATATGTCACAACCCTTTCCATTCTTTCCATGAGTCCTGACCTTGTCAAGCCTCCAACACACTCATGTTGCACACCAACATGACCGCAAGCACGCATATACTAGCACATATGCACTCAGAACCTCCGGGTTCCCTCATATAAGAGACTTATGGTTGACATGGCTGGACTTAGTGATATTCTCTAAGTCCAGGTCACATGACCTCCCCCCCTCCAGTCCTTTATCAGATACTATACTAAACTGCTATGGATTTGAGGTGGGGGGGGATGACATAATCTCTTGTATAATAATATATTATTCAGACCTTGCCTGCAGGCATTAACATTGGCCCGCAGCTAGGGGGGCAGGGGGAGTGCAATGTCCCCCAGCAACTTATATTATTGATATATCACTGTGCATCATATGTACTATATATATCTTTGACAGTGGATATATATGGTAATAACCCCTCCAGATATGGGTTATGACAAAATACAACCAGCTGGTGTTATGGAACAGGATAAAATAGTAAAGAACAGCAAAGCAAACATGATTTGGCCTTGAAATTAGTGTAGACAAACACTTGTAAAGTACATAGAAATATTCCTTGAATTTTCTGTTATTTCTACTATTTTTAATCATGTAAATACTTGAGGTATTAAGGGAGAAACAGTTCCTTGAAGGGAAGACTTAATAACTTGAGTCTAACTAACTATTCTTAAGTAAGCACTCTGCTTTCCAGAAGCTACTAACCCAAGTAGCTAAGAGGAAGGTCTGGGCCTCACTAAGAGCACAGCTTGTTTCAGCCTTTTCCTAGAGTGTCTTAGTGAGGGGAAGGATATTCTTAGAACTGGAGGCTAACTCTTATAAGGCATGGCTTTATGAGACAGGCTCTCACTTAACATCTCATCTCTTTTCATCTTGTCATGTATCTTACCCTACTGTATATAGTAATCACAGGCCTCTAAGGGTATAAATAGCCCCTTGAACTGGCCTTTTGAATGCATCACATTTTACCATCCTCTCTCAGCCTGTGTGACTCTTAAAAACTTCTATTGATCTCTTTAAGTATCATACATAGTAAATTAGCCTAAAAGCTCTTAAGTTTGGCGCATATAGCCTCTAGGACGGTCCCAACCTATACAGGGAACCTAGAACCAGCTTAAGTGCAACCCTGCCAAGACTTCCTGGCTGTCTGCTAAGCGTTTGGTGCTTCCACAACGCCTTTACCCCCTTGCCCACCGTTGGAGACAAGAAAATAAATTTCTATAATTCTCAATTAAATTACAGTGAGTTCCAGAGACTGACATTGAGGTTTTATACCACTTTGTTTGTACCTTGCGTCGCCTGCTGAACAGTAATACGCTCATTACTGGTTATTGGTAGGGATCACCCTGATACTAACCACCTTACTCTTCTAGCAAGATAACTAGCCACTCTAATTTACTCTAATTTCACTAGCATAGATTTCTCTTATTACTTATCTTCCTAAATTTCTACCTTTCATAGTTAGGCAGTTACCTTATTTGTTATTTCTCCTCTTTTGGTCTCTTTCTTTCTTCTTTAGAGTATTTTGTTTTATTACCTTTTTTTTTCCCCTATCTATAACAGCTGGGACCAAACCTGCTTGACCACTGAGCCATAGAGCCCTAATGATCCTCTACAGACAACCCATGATCACACCTTCAGCCCCCAATTTGGGCTTTGGCCAGGTTAATCAGAGAAACTAGGTTGCTAGGTAGGCTGGGTCCCAACCTGGGTCCCAAACTGAGCCAGGCTACCCATGGTAAACCTCTTAGGCTTGAGTGTATGCATGGAGATCACACCTCTGAACACTAGTCAGCATTTGAACAAAAACATCCGAGCTAACACCAGTAGTGCATGCTTTGTATGCACAGCAAGCACAACACTTGACATCAAAAAGAGAGTATGCACAGTGTGATACTTATCATGCATACAAAGTATGCACAGAGAGTGCAACACTGATGATTTGTCAGCATCTGAACCTCCACACACGTAGTGCCACACATCATGCGTACAAAGTACGCACAGAGAGTGTAGGACTTGTGATTTGTCAGTATTTATACTGGCATGCACGTAGCACTGCACACCACGCGTACAAAGTATGCACAGAGAGTGCAACAGTGGTGATTTGTCAGCATCTTCACCACCACGCACATAGTACCACACACCATGCGTACCAAGTACGCACAGAGAGTGCAACGGTGGTGATTTGTCAGCATCTGCACCACCACGCACGTAGTGCCACACGCTATGCGTACAAAGTACGCACAGAGAGTGCAACACTTGTGATTTGTCAGCATCTGCACCACCACGCACATAGTGCTATGCATGCAAAGTACGCACAGAGAGCGCGACAGTTGTGGTTTGTCAGTATTTTATATTGGCACGCACATAGCACCACACACCATGCGTACTTTGTACCACAGAGAGTGTGGGACTTGTGATTTGTCAGTATCTGTACTGGTGCACACATAGCACTGCACACCATGCGTACTTTGTACGCACAGAGAGTGTGGGACTTGTGATTTGTCAGTATTTATACCGGCACGCACATAGCACCGCACACCATGCGTACAAAGTACGCACGGAGAGTGCAGCAATTGTGATTTGTCAGCATCTGCACCATCATGCACATAGTGCCACACACTATGCGTACTTTGTACGCACAGAGAGTGTGGGACTTGTGATTTGTCAGTATTTATACCGGCACGCACATAGCACCGCACACCATGCGTACAAAGTACGCACGGAGAGTGCAGCAATTGTGATTTGTCAGCATCTGCACCATCACGCACATAGTGCCACACACTATGCGTACTTTGTACGCACAGAGAGTGTGGGACTTGTGATTTGTCAGTATTTATACCGGCACGCACATAGCACCGCACACCATGCGTACAAAGTACGCACGGAGAGTGCAGCAATTGTGATTTGTCAGCATCTGCACCATCACGCACATAGTGCCACACACTATGCGTACTTTGTACGCACAGAGAGTGTAGGACTTGTGATTTGTCAGTATTTATACTGGCACGCACATAGCACCACACACCATGCGTACAAAGTACGCACAGAGAGTGCAACTCTTGTGGTTTGTTGGTATCTGTACTGGTGCGCACATAGCACCACACGCCATGCGTACTAAGTACGCATCAAGAGCATGAGCAACCTGATTAGTCAGCATTTGCGTTGGCCACACAAGCTATATACTCTGTACGCAAAGAGCATGCAGTAATGATTCTCTGATGGTGCTCATATTTCTGTAATCCGTTATCCGCGCACGGTAAACAACAAGTAAAATCAATCAGTAATACAACTTACTTACATGCCATATGTCAAACTTGGAAAATATGGGGGCGTGGAACTGTAACTATAAGATTGTGTATACTTTGTTTTGTGGTGAACTCATCATGATAAGCTCTAAGCTTCATTTGTACATAGACATATCACTCAACGCTCTTATACTGGGATTTCCAAACAAGCAACTCGTGTAGAGACTAGCCTGGTACTAACGCCATGGACATTAGAGCCACCCAAATGTGTTGATATTAATACACCTTCTATTCGTATATACACTTAGAGAAAATGTTGTACACGCGTATGCTTGGCGGGTTGTCATCTGTATTTCAGACAATACTTGAGCTTACACGCTATCATATGAAGCAGGCTTCCAAGACTCAGAATTGATTGTACCTAACACTAAAGGCTGCTACCAAAAGGGGCAATTGATATTGTGTATTCATGACACATACGTAGATTACATTGTTCCAAACACGCCCACACGATCTCCCTTTGGGTGTTGAGATTGTTTGCTCAACAGGCTGAGATGGAGCTCAAGAAGCAAAAGCTGATTGCTGACCATGGCGTTCTCTTTCATCTTCTCGTCGATAGCCACCAGAAGCCTCTGCTGTGCCTTCTGCAGCTCCTGCTTGGCCATGCTATTCAACGTGTTAAGATCAAACCAAGTGTAGTACCTATCAAATGAGACCTACCAAAGAGCTTGAAGTTCCTCATCCATCTTGTGGAGCAAACCCCTTAGCACAGTGGGCGCCACGTTGAAATGGACCCTCCAGGAGCGTTCTGGCTGCATGAAGCCTTGCAGTGTACACATTGCTTCAAGTCTGTCTTACCCCCACCAGTCCCCGGGTCAGCAATACATTTTTCACACACAAATGACCTATTGATAGACTTAGATTTATGAGACTTTACCCAAACTTGCAACGCACTGCACTCCAGAGCAAAGATATTCCCGCTGCTTGCAATGCAGCGGCAAGCCAAACACCAAGTAAAAGACTGCCCGGATTGATCGAGCTCACGCCTTGGCTAGCCTGGTGGGTTGACATGAAAAAAGATCTTACTCGCTGTTGGGGACTGATGCAGCTTTGCAATGTGGCATTTTTATAGGTTGCTTCAACATCTTAGTAATCACGTCACGTGGCTATCAGACTTTGTAAAAGGCATGAGTCATTGGAAGGCAAGCAAGGGACTGGTGCGGAAAGGGGAACCCGCAGAGTCCTCCATGCAATCACATGTATCCATCCTTTGCAAGTGTATCTGCGGACATAAGTGCAGGTTATTCACCTCCAATAAATGGTTCTTTAGGTCCGCAATATTCCAGCAGACAACTTCCTTGTCCTTGGCCAAAATCCTTATGTTCTGTCTTACCAACGCTCTTTCTGTATTAGACTTTAGTGAAAGCACATATTCCTCTATTCGCTGCTCCGTGTGCAAGATCTCCAGGTCTTAGTTTGTTTGATAATAGACTTGTCTGCAATGTGGGCGTGTCTACGGGTGAAATGTAAAACCCGTGTTGATGGCAACTGCCACGGTGAAGCCAACAGTTCATGCTTTCCACTTACCCCTTGTGACTTTTGCGGGCTCCCAGCTCATATCACCATCACCCCCGTGCACAACATCAGGGATTACAGCCATTACAGGTCGTCCCCCAGCGGCATCTGGTTTCAGGACCGGATTCGCTTGGAATACTCGCCTAATCAACCAGGCGCAGACTGGCGCCTTGTTTGGCCCCACCATCCTGTGTTCTGTCCTCCACAGTTATTTACCAAGAAACCCACCTGGAAGCTGGTAGATTGCACTGATTATATTTTGCGGATGTACCTACTATCTTAGCTTTGAGCGGGAGTTGTTTCAGCTACCCTTGGAACCCAATAACAGCCATTTTTGCAAGCGTAAATGCAAATGCTCAATATTCAACCATCCAAGCATTTCTCTGTTTTGTACATTTAGGTTTGCCTTTGCGCACTTTGCTGTATTCCATTCACTACTTGACTATAATTACACTTATTACGCAATCTTTGAGATGAATCTTGGGCCAATTATATTTGTACTGCAATCACGGGTATATCAGGTACAAATTTGTCCATTGACATATTTAAGTTTGTTAGAAAATTGATAGATCATATACACGGTGCAAGGCGTAAATATAAGCTTGGTAAATATTTGTAGGCACTTAAAGATCATTCATATACAACAATGAAAACTATTACCAACAAGGCCCTTAGGGTGTGGTCTCCCTATGTTCCCCGGTGAGCTTGCCACGCATCTTTGCCAGCTGATCAATGTGTGCGTTGATCTCGGCAAGGCTTTTGGAGTTCTGCTTGATTTCCTTGCCAAGCTCCTCTATCACCCTGCTTCTCTCCGCCTTGTCTTCTCTGTAACACGCAAATTAATTAAATGGGGTTATGAGAGTAAATAGGGAGCTATAACTCACAAAACCTCCTTCAACTGCCTCTCCGCCTCTTTCAGAGGAGCTTGTGACGTGTGCGGCGACACCAGAAAGAAAATCTGGCGCAGGGTTGCTCTCCCCTGTACGTTCGTACAAGTCGGGCATTTCACCGGTCACGGATCCTTGAGCGTAGCGGCTGCGTAACAGTCGGCAACAGCCCCTTACACACGTCTCCCACACAATATGACCTTGTGATAGCCCAGTAAGTTTTCTTTACACGCGTAGTAGCATCAAGACTTACCGCACAAGAAAGAAAACATGGAATCCTTCATCTCGTGACAGATCGGACACTTGGATTGTCCAACCATGGAGTCAACGTCAATCGGATTTTGGCTTGTCATGGTCTGAGTGATGATAGTAAGGAAATCGCAAGAAACAGTAAACAAGCACGTTTTTATATATTGAACGCACTAAATGGTCACGTGTCACGTGACTTTGCCACCAAGCTAAACCAAAGCTGCTGCGTGTTACCAGCAACCATAGCTACTTACTGCACGTTCCCCTTTATTTACCCAATGCCTGGCAGTAGCGTTCCACCCAACAAGCAAGCGGTGCAATGTCAAAAATGTACCCAAACAATGCCGGTTACAATGGTCAATGATACTCCTGCGGGAGATAGATCCTGCAACACGTACCTTACGGAGTGTGGTAAGTTGTACTGTCAATCTTTTACTTTAGATGCATGACTAAGGGGTTGAAGGGCATGTAATATGTGCCATGTGCTATGAGAACATCAAGATTCTACCACGTCCATGCGGTGGATGTGGGAAAGATATTGATCACCGCAAGGTGATCCGAGTATACTTCCACGAGGTCTGTGGTAGCAACTCTGAGGAGGTGGAGAGCCTAGAGAGGCGCATCGAAGAGGAGAGGTAAATCAATGGCACTCATACAACAATTTTTTCATTGACTTACCTGTGCAATTGTAGAAGGGAGACTGAGCTTCTACGTCAGACCGAAGACAGGCTCCGCAAGCGACTCGAAGAGCTTACGGGTATGGTGGAAGCGAGTGCTCAGAGGCTCAAAAACGCCATCCAGAGCACTGTTGAAGCGTTGAGGTCAACAACAGGTGGCTCTAGTTCATTGTAATTCTATTATACGTCCACTTTATCATGTTTGTGCCTTTTAATATAAATGCGGTTTGCCCTATGGCTTGTGGTGCCGTGCTTGAAATTTGATCACTCAACAAAACAGGTTTGGTATGGTAAAAGAGTCATATATTGTGCGCTTTTCACTAAATATGTACATGTATAATAATACGCAATCGTAACTCCAATGATGAAAAGAGTTTAGCGGCGTATATAAAGTAAAACAGGTGCAATTCAAATTACATTGCGTACCGCTAGCTATTCTGACCTCACACAAATTCACGGGAGCGTCATTTCTCTTTCTCCAGGGCCCCCCACATAAAAGGTATTAATTAGGTTGGACTGATTGCTAGCCGCGTTGAGCTCTGACAGTACCCTTTTCACCTCCAACTTATAGGTTTCCCGTGCTGCAAATCCTCTGCACAATGACCCAACTTAGTAGCCCACCACTTGTACTAATGCCCATGCTACAATAACTCAACACGGGCGCAACAAGTTACCCTTTCCTTTTTGTTCTTACTTTTGTCTTCCTTCCTCTTTTAAATATATATCACATTGTCAGCCAGGCTATTCTTTTGTTCTCTGCCACGTCACTTTAGCGCTCTCAATTTATTTATAAGTGATAATATTATTATTTAATAAAATATTCTACATTGTGCAATATAATCACATTACTTCTGTACAAAAAAAGAGATGTAACAGAAATGCAAAGATAATGTGATCATTAACTAAAAACAAAAGAGGAGGGAGGGGGGGATCACGAGTAGAACCATTCGATGTGCCAAAGGACGGCAAGGGGAAGTTTGCAAGTAGACAAAGAGGCATCACAAACCCAAAAGCTAGGCACCCTGCGGAGGCAAAGAGCTGCCTCCCGGCTGCCTCCCTGCTCAAACAGGCGCGCGGTTGGCCAGGTCAAGGTCGGACATTTGATTGCCGATCTCCTCCATATCTCTTGGCCTTTGGGGTGGTAATTGTTCAACCTGCTGCCTACTCGACCCTGCCACAGGAGACGGTTGCGGAGCCTTGGTGCTCACCAGCGGAGATTCAGCACTTGACTGAGGCTGAGCTTCTGCCTGGCGGATTGTTGGCAAATCAAGTTGTACCTGGCGGCCAGTCACACGCTCCAGAACCTGAGCAGCATTTTGCACAGCCACGGTTGCGTCGCTCACAATCCTCTCCCTTTCAGCGCCAGTCAAGCGGGTACGAGAAGATCCTGCAACCTCACCAGGCGTGGTTGAGTGAACTGGCCTGTTTGACCTCACTTGGGTGAGGAGACTCCTCGCCTCGGATAGCTCCCTGTGCACTACAAGTCAGGCGTAACCCAAGTGTTAGTATGTCTGCCCTGAGATGAATGTAGAAACTCACCGTCTGCTGCACTTGCGGCGCTTGGCTGTTGAACGGGCCTTTGAGGATACCCGGTCTGCGCACCCGAGGTCTCTTCTGGGGCTCCTTTATCATGGCTCAGTAAGTAGATAATTGAGACATGGTTGTAGAAGATTACCTTCGCCTGCGCTACTCAGACTCATATCAACGGAGCCATGATCCTCCAGCAATTCACCCTCAAGCAGTGTCCCAAGCGGTGCCGGCAGTGTTGATTGGCCAGCGGGGGCAGGAGCTGGAGCTGGAGCCGGCGTGGTGGGAGGAATAGGGGTGGGAGCAGGAGCAGGAGCAGGAGCAGGAGCAGGAGCAGGAGCAGGAGCAGGAGCAGGAGCAGGAGCAGGAGCGGCGGGAGCAGGAGCAGGAGCGGCGGGAGCAGGAGCAGGAGCGGCGGGAGCAGGAGCAGGAGCGGCGGGAGCAGGAGCAGGAGCAGGAGCGGCGGGAGCAGGAGCAGGAGCGGCGGGAGCTTGTGCATCTTGTGTCTTGGCTGGACTCACTTGATTCTTGGCTCGAAGATGTTCGTGCCTTGACACAGACGTACCTCGTTGCGCTAGCCATTCGCCTACTGTAAGCACCCTTCTCTCTTTTGAGAGATAGCTTGGCGCACCTGAAGCCTGGCCACCCGAGGGGGCAGCATGGGGGGAGAGGGGAGGGAAGAGGAACGAAAGGTGTGGCTGGCGCCCGCAGTAGGCGCGTCGTCAGAGGCTCTCTGCTTGCCTTTCTCCTTGGCCAAAGGCGCGTCAGAACGAGCCCTCTTTGTCGGCCTTGGGTCACTGCCCTCATCCGTAGCTTCGCGAGTACCAGGTACCACCCTGGAGGAAGATTCGGCTACAGGCAAAAGAGGTGCTGCATGGCTTGACAAGCTGGGGGAGACATAGCCGGAAGGGCCGGCAGCTGGTGTTGAAGCAACTCGTACTTGCTTGGCAGGTCGCTCCCCGTTATCGCCCGGAGCACCTTGACCCCTGCTTGTAGACGTCCGTTGCGACCGCCTACGCAAAGTAACTGGGGGAGAGCTGGCATCGTTGGCCGCCCTCGCCGTACGCTTCCTCTCGCTCCTCCTGACCTCACCCGTTTGGCCTTGGGAGGCTTGAGAACAACCAGACCTGCGTAGAGTACCCTTACCCTTACCCTTACCGCCGCGGTCCTCGTCTCCGTCCTCGTCCCCGTCTTCATCCTCGCCCTCGTCCTCACCTTCATCCTCACCTTCATCCTCACCTTCATCCTCACCTTCGTCCTCCTCGTCCTCCTCACCCTCCTCACCCTCCTCACCCTCCTCACCCTCCTCACCCTCCTCGTCCTCCTCTTCTTCTTCTTCCTCCTCCGGCACCTCATAGGCCACTAGTTGCCTCCAATCCAACTTCCCAACCCACCACGACGGCTGACCACGCGCACGATCTAGAGGGCGGAAATGCCGTAGGCGCCCTTCATTGTTCCTCTGCCAATCGGAGAACGCCTCGTTCCACGTTTCTCAATATGGCTCAACTGGCTCTTGAAGGGCGTATGCGAAGTGGCGCGTGTGTATCCATAACACATATTCCTTCCTGAGTAGATGTCTTGTTTTATTCTGCACTGGCAACATTGTTACACTCACCCTTTTCGCCAGGCCTGGGCCTTCTCACACGTCATGTCCGTGAGCCCGTCTATCTCCATCAGCACGAAATGTAAGTCGTCAAAATTGACCCCCCAGTAGCCCGCCTGTATGATGTTGCGGGAGCGCCCAGTCAAGGACACCACAAGACACTTCATTCGCAATCCGGCAAGAAACTGTGGAGTTGCCTGCTCATAAAGCGGCGCGACATACTGGCCAGTGTGCTTATTGACAAATTGGAAGTAGGTGCAAGTGCGCGCTATCACTAGATTCGGATAGTCAGTTTACCCTTAATAATGAAATACAAGTTCTTTACATCCTTCCCCTCTTGAGCGGCCTTTCTCGGGTTCTAAGAGCGTTTCTTCCGGCACCGGGACTAGTTCCCCATAGAAAGAGCTTGCCATGTTTGATTCTACAAGTGTGACGCGAGAGCTTATAAGTGTGATGAGTGTCAGAACACGTTAAAACGCGTCGCACGTGACCCAAAGCCCTATAGCACGCCACGTGACCGGTCTAGCTGCTGTCTTGTGTCTGGTTTTGACGGCCGTTGGCATCCAAGGTGTTAGTTTTTATTGATTGAACCATTCTCATCCACTCCGACGTTCAAAGTCTAGTAAGCGGTTTTATTGCTCTTTGATCAATCTCACGTGTTATGTGTTGTCTGTAGACTCTCATGGATACGGAGCCTACTCAGTATCAATCGTCTCCAGATGCCCCTTGGCCTGAGATAGATCTTACGGAAGAAGAACTGATTCAGTGCGATCCCGAGCAAAGTGAGACTAAATTATAATATCTCCCTAAGTCAGTCTAACACCCGGTACAGGACTTTCCCGTGTTTTACACTTGTTTGAATTTCGAAAAATGAAGCGCTGGTCACTCTACCAATCGGCGGTCCCAAGGCTGCGTACAAAGGCATCACCGCTATTGGTATTGTTGGGACGTTGGTGGGAAAGGCTGGGCTTTTTGCTCAGTGCTGCTGGTTTGGAAACTACAACTTGGACTGGTTTTGGTGTGAAATAACTGATATACAACATGTTGAGCTGAGGTCTGATATCCAATTTCGAGGAGGGTGAGTATAGACATGATCCACCTCCAACCTAGTTCATCGTCCCCACCATGTGTTGGAACCAGTTGGCTAAAAACACCCCTTCCAGCGATAAGTGTCTATGGCTATCAACCTCACGTGGCGACTACGCTCTGCTTGTTCCTCGAGCGACCTACTCGGATACGTGGGAAGCATCCCTTCATTTGCATGGGTCTGAAGCAAAAGACGCTCAAGTTTGTGTCTGGCCCACCCAAGGCTCTCGTCCTGACTGGTGGGACGCTCATTGGAAGGATTCCTGGCCATGGGACGAAGACGAGGATGCGATGGAAGTAGACGAGGACACTCAAACAGGTTCGGGATGGCCAAGGCTTGGACCTCATGGGGATCTGCGATTTCCAGGACAGCCTCGTAGCAATCTACATTCACTATCACCCTGGATTCTTAGTCCTGACGGCCTCACATTGACCTCTAAGGAGTAGCATTGTTTCCTTTTTGATATATCCTGAGACTGTCTTATGATGACGTTCCGATTACTTTGTAGTTCAAAATAATATGCTGCACTACTTCTCAGCTGCCTCGTTTATGAACAGCCCGGGTGACATTACTTGTAGGACTCCAACCGGCCATAGTCATCAACCCACCTTAAAATATTAAGCGCACTTCTTTTAAAATTTTCGATGTGATCCTTTGTTTGGGACGCGATAATATCCGCCTCATAAATTTCTGCTGACTTAGCATACTTATTCTGATTTTATGATTATATCCTGACATCATCACACCTTGAAATTGCTTTAGCAAATTTTGCCATGGCCGCTTGACTCAATGAATTTCCAATGGTGTGTCCGGTCTTGTGATCAATCCCTGACCCGGCTTTATCCTTTGTCACGTGGTCAGTCCAAGATCTGTTCTCAACTCTATTTCTAACCGCACGTCCGTAAATGTATAGGAGTCCACCACCCGCGTCCTGGTGTTATGGCGTACGCCCTCATTGCGTGTATCGCATGGGAACCTCTTGGACTACAATGGCTGGTGCTCATTTCATTTGCTTTGGCATCTATGTCGGGAACGTGTTCAACAGAGACTCTTTGGTGTTGGTTGGGTCTATCGCACGTGCCCTGGCTCTACGGCGTACGCTCTCATTGCGTGTACCGCATGAGAACTGCCAGGGCTACGACTACCTGGACTCACAATGTGTGACGACGACCTAACTGCAAGATATCTAGGTTACCAATGAGATTTATACATGCCACACTTATCCCGGCACTTATGGCTTACGCCTCCATTGCGTGTACCGCATGGGAACCGCCGGGAATGCAGCCCCATGGGTATCAAACACACAACGGGTTAAGACCCCGTCGGCGGTCCTTCCAATGAAAAAATGGCATATACTATATGCGTCCCGGTACTATGGCGTACGCCCCCATTGCGTGTACCGCATGGGAGTTGCCGGGACTGCACTCGGCCATTATCTCACGCACAAAATCAATTGGAACTTAATTGGTGGCCCCTCCGATAATAATGGTACATGCCGTATGTGTCCCGGTACTACGGCATACGCCCCCATTGCGTGTACCGCATGGGAACCGCCGGGACTACTCCCTATCAATATCAAACCTACATGACAACTCAAAGCTTTGTCAACGGCCTTTACAATACAACAATGGCGTGTACCGTATGCATTCCGGTGTTATAGTGTACGCCTTTGTTGAGTGTGCTGCATTGGAACCGCCGGGAACGCGCCCCGTCAGTATCCAACCTAGTATGGCTACTGGGCTTGAGGTTGTGGCTGGGTCTGGGGTCGAAGCTGTTGGTAATGACATCCGCCCAGGGAGTTGAAGCCATCGTGCAAGTAGTCGTCGCGCCTTGCACGATCTTGCTCTCTAAATTTGCCCTCATTGCGCGTGCATGGAGCTCTGGGTCAACCCGACACCCTCAGGTGTAGGTGAGACTATGCCAGGCGCAGGATTGTGAGCAGGTGGCGGCGGGTAGGATCACATGATATGCCCTTGAAATGAGGTGCGGTAAGTACAAAGCATGCCGACGCATGTGGAAAAGAGTTCTGTTGTAAGTGGTCGAGTACTTGCGCTGTGCTGTGCATTCTTATACACAGCTACCGACTGCGACGTTGTTCTCTGCCCACACCTCGAGTTCCATTCCAACAGATTTTGGAGCATCCAGTGCTGCTATTGATCACTGGCCCGGTAAGGCTTGGCTCCTTGTCGCCTTGCAAAGTAGCTATTGTTTCGCCCCCATTGACCTGCGTGCTAGCCGCAGCTTTGCCTATATATCTGTTGGATCTCATGTCTCTCGGTATGTATATAATTTGTGCAAATCAAACAAACCACGGGCTCGGCTTGATCCATATGCACTGTTTTATGAGCAAGGTGTGGTGCTTTGTAAATTTGTCAATTATAGTCTTGTAGGAAATTGTGAGACAGGCTCACGCTCACTCCATGTTGCAGCCAAATAGGGTGCTTTCAGTTCTAACCACGTAAACGCAAACATATATATATATAGGTATATATATATTAATATTGGACCATAAGATATACAGTAGTTGATATACTAGGCATCCTTGCTTTCATCCACGTCTTCATCCCCTTCTTCACCCACTGGAGTGGAAAGAATATCATAGTACTGACGCAGACGTTCGCGTATACCAAATATATTTCCCTTCCCACTTCTCATGCGCTGGTTCAACCCCCTATTTGTTTGAATCAACATCCCCCACCGAGTAATACCTTGAGTTATATCGACTTTGGATGTTGTGGTGCCATGCGTATCCATTCCTCCACGCCATATAGCCTTAACAATTGTGGCTGCACCAAGGTCAAACGCAATTCTGTATCCAGGGATCACGAATAAGCCATCCGGGATGGCTGCCTTGATCCTTTCATTTTCAACCAAGCGGCCCTCCTTATCAACATGGATCCATTGGCCAAATGCAAATACATTCCCGTAGTACTTGGGAAGAGAGTCCATGTCTCTATCAACGTGCATTTTGTTGGCAAAGCCGTTTCCGTTCTGGTCATGCTGAGAAGCAGCCATATTGGACCCAAGACTGGGTCCATGCAACTAGAAATGTGATGAGAACTGCAGGAGCTCAAGAGTGGCCGACAAGGATGAACTTACAGCAATATCGCTGCTTTGTGAGCCAAACATTGGCACCGCCGTGTCGGCCAGAGTATCAATAGTCCTCAGCACTGCGCGCGGAGACAGGCTCTCTTCCATGACCATCCAGGCGGACTTGAACACGGTCAGCGAGTGCGTGCCGTGACTCAGGTTTTATTTTGCTTACATTGACTAATTCCAGAGAGTTGTACAGATCTATGTAATGGGTTGGATTGTGCTTATCCTTAGTATTTTGCGCAGCATACACTGCCGCCCGTTCACCATGAGTGGTTCCAGGGCGCCATCCAACGCTGTAGAGGTGTCCGGCTGGAGAGGGTGAAAAGAAATTGATGAGCTGTCTTAGATTGAATACAACTTACCTCGTTTGCCTCCTACGCTTTGAGCTCCGTTAACCCTAACCTCATATGCATGTACCGCCATCTTTGGCAAAACACTGGTGAAAACGTCAACGGCTTCTTTTTCTATCTCCAGAAGCGAGTCTTGAGATTGAAACTGTACAGCAAAAACCATAGAGTAGGTTTGATCGGAGCCCCAAGCAAAACCATACACAGTGCCATGGCTAAGAACTTTGAATCTTTTGTCAGCAAGCACAGTTTTGGTGTCCACGAACCCATCCCCCAAAGAAGCATCTTTGACTGGAGGCGGTACTGATGCTTGCTTATTAGCACGCCCTTGGCTCTTTGAGCAAGACGCGGATGCACTCTCTAGTTCTTTGTATATAGCATCCATGCCTTTGATAAGCATTTTACGGGGGTCAAGCTTCTCATGAGTGTTTGCGTCCATGCAATAAACATTGGTAGGATAAGACCCCTCTGTGTGGCCAACCAATTCAAAACCCACGTCGATTGCAAGCTGGCGCAGTTGTTCTAACGCCAGCCAAGATGAGATACTCTACGATTTCTGCAATACAATTCGAACTCACTATTTCTTTTGGCCAGGGCTGTTCTCTTCTTTCTTATTTTCAGCTCTCTTTTGGTAGTCTGGGCGTAGAAATAAGTATACTACCTGTATGGTATCATAGCTTCCGGACTGACTGCCAACATGGTGTTATACAGTTGAAACGTTTCAGCCAGTTCTTTTCCTGTACTTTCCATCCTTATATCATAAGACAAGTCGCTGAGAAACCAGCGTGAGAAGTCGCAAAAATTCGCCAAGAAGTAAAATTAACTCAGCCCTGAGCCCAACTAGCAAAATATTACCCTCACAATATGTAATAGCAATAGTGCCTGTACTCCGTGCCGTTTCTCTGATCGGTCATGGCGGCGTCCAGATTTTGCTTGAATAACTGGATCTCATGATATAACTCCTCGCATACCTCTCGTTCGGAAGGGTTAAGCACTGTTATAATATGCTCCACTGCTTCGGGCATTAATTCAACGATGGAGAAAATGGGATGACTCAGTTTTTTTCTTAAATCATTGATCATGCTCAGAACGTTGAGTCTCATTCTAGCGGCCATTTGAACAATGAGGATCGAGGGGTAAGGTGGTAGATCTTGTCCCAGTACAATGTGCAAGTAACGCATGTGACTCAGGGTTGATTATCTAATTATGTTGGAATTATGCTGGAACAACCATGATGAGCTACCGGCCTTGAGGTGTGCAAGGTTTCAGCGTTGCGTTAACCTTAGCTGGTAGGCTGATATAGGACTTTTGCTCTGTTGGATTGGTTGGGTACCACGTGCCAATATGTACGCACGGCAATAGAGGCTTGTTTGCCTGCCTAAATCACAGCACCCGGACGGGAATAAGTTGACGCATTGGTATCTGTCCTGTGCGAGATCAACCTTAACTGACTGATGTCATTGCTTTCTATCGGGAGATTGATCAGCCTTGTGGTCCCAGTGTACCTTCTTTCTCAGTGGTGAAGAATGGCGGTTCTAAGAACGCTTCATAAGAGATGTTATGTGCACACAAGTTATAATGATTAGCGTTAAATATAATTATAAATACAGGAAGCCACTTGGGTATCTTGGATCTGACGCATAGTAAGTCTACGTCGCAAAGTACGGAACTACTGAGCAGTAAAGACCTGCATGCGAATATACTTTCCCCTTGAGATGCTTGGATGGTAGGACCCACATTTGCCAACATATAGAACATGACACCTTGACTCGAACATCACTCAAGGGCATTCCTATCGTGGCATTGTGTGAAACCTTCCATACTTTTGCGGTTTGCTTCCCCTGTGCAGTCACCATCTCTTCACGTCTGCATTTGCACGCAGTGAGGATGTGGGGCAGCTCCTTCCCAAGCGGACGGGTATCAAAGGGTGAAAAGAGCCACATGACCGGAGGGGACAACCTCTGAAGATAGATTAGATCGGTATGGCTGACCGCGATATCGCTTGACATCCATGAGTTCATCGCATCCTCTGAGTACACTCTATCGTCTGCCGAGACCGTGGTTAGCTTTCCATAAAGGAAAGAAGGAAAGCCGGGGAAAGCTTCTCGTTCAGGCAGCCGATGATAGAGTTTATGAAAATGCTCCTAAACATTCGACTGTCAGCCTTGCTCTGAAAGGCAAGATACTACCGGCAAGATACCTATTCAACCACAGCTGCAGGTCCCATACCTTCTGAGGCTCCAAGAAGGGATACCCGCAGCAGGCAAAAATGGCCAAGGAATGGTTTGCTTGGAGTATTATGTCCCTCACCGGCGTAAGAGTGTATTCAAGAAACTATGAGATTCAAAGACGGCTTTTAGTTGCGCTCAAATGCTTGCTGAAGCTCGGCTCACCTGGGGCGCTGGATACAACTCTGTGGGGGAGATCTGGTACCCCTTGGAGCTCGAGATGCCGTGCGTGATATATATGACAAAGACGTTGTATGTCTTTGCATCCCAGGAGCTGAGCGATATCGGTAAGCAGCTGAACCCTCAAGGCTTACGTTCGATCCACTCACAAATTTGGTAATATGTTATGGGGCTCATGGAGGTTTTCCAGTCGCACCGGCTGACATGAGCCTTAAAGAGACGGCACTCAAACAGAGTTCATTTCAGTGAGCATACCACTTACCGACCAGCCTCTACCAGCCCATTTCCCGGCCACAAGGTTCCTGAGATGTTTTGCTTGGGGCCAGAACTGATCGAGGAAGTAGATGATCATAATCATGCGCGGCGCAGGTCTGCCCCGTTCCTGTACAGCCACCCATGGAGCAGGTTTCACAGAATGCTAAAAGGTGGAGAATAGCGTAAGCAAAGTTTCAAACCTAGATTAAAAACCAAAGATGGTGCAGTGCGTACCGGATAAGGACCCTCTTCGGAGTGGTTCCAACAGTACATACAGCAGAAAGCATCTATCTCCATCTCGATAGATGGCTTGTTGGCCTCGTCCCTGAACATCTGCAGCACGACGCAGGGAGCCGTTCGATTTGTATGGTATGGACCCGTGTAGCAGAGCCAGTCACCACAACGCCTGCACTTAAGCAAGCATTCTTCGAGTGAGGTATTGCACAGAAAGCACTGGGGCCTGTTTAACTCAGGTTCCTCTACCAAAAACAGGCTTTCGATCTCGTTGTTTATGATCTGGAACGCAAAGGTGCATGAGAAGGTTGCCTCCATTTCTTATGATCTCCACTCAACATACTTCACACCAGGCACCTGCTTTTTCGCTTTCTGTTCCCACTGCCGATTCCATACTAGTGTCCGCATCTTCAAGCTGAGTCGTGCCGGAGTTTAGTTCAATACAAACGTGAGAAAGCAGGAAAGGTAATAAAACTTGAGCACCCCGGTACCTTGCCTATCTGATATAAATGCTTACCCGGTTCATAGTACTTTGGATGTGCCCGGCGCACTCGTCTGGGGTCATCTGCAAGTGGAAATTGACATGGTACTTGGACCCACGCCCCCCGCTGGGTTGTTCCCCGATGTACACGACCCCGCCATAGCGCCTATGCACCTGCTCGGCAATCTCTCGGACAAGGTCCATTATCTCATCGGACTGGAGAGATATCCCGGCAATAAGAAGTAGGTCCGCGTTCTTTGCGGCGGCTACTATCCTATTGCGTAGCCTGGCTCCAGGAAGCATGTCAGAGGCCATGCTGTTTAGAACTGCTGGGCGTAGGCGGCGGGACGCCTTAGCTGCCGGAGCGGGAGGGCGAGAGGTGGCTCGTTTGACTATGGTAAAGCAGAACTTGGGTTAATGACTTTCAAACGCAAAAGCAATAAATAGAGAAACATTGATTCGTTATATGGAACCAAGGTGTTTGAGACACGCTCAAAACAAACATACATGGTCTTATGGACCTCAAAGCAGAGAAAAAGGCACACCTGCTCGCGTGCATCCCGTACAAGGCACAGTCTCCCCGTATAGCATAGAATTATCGAGCGCGGTCGTATCTTTCTCTTTGATATAAGGGCATCTTGGAAGATAGCACCTTAAGAACCGGTTGTCTCCATACATCCTCACTACTTTACTTTCCGCGACGCACTTCCTGAGAACCTCAACAGCGTCAAAGCTCGTAGTTAGGTACTTCACGACTCGTTTCAAGGCAAAAACTCGATGGAAGTACTGATGGAACGGACTCGATGGGATGCCACGCGCCTGAATTCTTCTGGCTGCCATAACCTTGTTGTACGCCGCCAATTGGTCGTCCAAAAGCTGGGATGGTCCACCGTTTGGCTCTGAGCAGTCCACAATCATCTTGCTAAGCGGCAACTGTGAATCGAAAGTGTTGTGGCAAAACGTTGATGTTTGAGACAAACTCTAGATCAATAAAAGTAAGGTATGTTCAAAGTTACAGGGCCCCCAAACATCATTGAGAAGTTATACTTACCGGCATTCCTGAGGATGCCAGCAGATCCGGGCCACACAGGAAAACAATACCCTTGGATTTGGCAATTGCGTCAAGTACGGTCTTGAACTGGTCTGGTTGGCTAACAAAGTTGTAGACCTTAGTTCCGGACAACATTTCTAGTATAATTTGAGTCTGAGGGGCGGAAAGGCCTGAATAGCAGCGGCTTGACTTATACAGACGGGGGAGTGTCACGCGTTATGGTTTTTTTCTGTCTCTCCAAGGGCCTTGGTTTGACATTGATCACGTGCATCAGGGTTTATTGCCACTGAACCGCAAGCCTCATGGCCTCATCCGCTCCACCACACACTCGTACTCTCAGACTTTCTTAGCGACCCAGAGCCTATATCTACTAAAATGCCCGTTAACCTGAATGTGAATAAATCAACAAAGAAAGCGAGTGCAAGGAAGAAGCAACCGAAGAAGAAGTCAAGCGGGGGGCATGCAGCCCAAGTTAGCCGTACGTACTTAACATACTCTGTCCAAGCCAAAACTAATCCTCTGACTTCAACGTTGCTTTAGTCCAGATGGACTCAGAGTCAGAGAGCGAACTAGTTGGTAAGCCTTGCTCAGAGGTACATCACCTGAGGATCTGACATATCTACGTAGAGCAACCCAAGTACGTGGGTTTCGGCTATCAATTGCTTCTTAGCAGCTCAGCGAGGATGCCAACCTTATAGGCCTCAGCCCCCATTGAATCCGCAAGGAAAAGAAGACTAGGGCACGGTTGGTGGATGATCCACACGATGTGGATATTTCATTTTTTAATACGTTTCAAATTTGTATAGTCCATACCGAATATAGCATCGCATCCACCCATCTTGATTACACGTTGGAACTGGAAAAATCAAGGGTTTTTAGAGTGCAAGCTGTGGACACAGGTCTTCAAATCTGGTCTTGCCAAATCAACCCACCGTCATTGCGTGATGAGCTGCCAAAAGCACACCCGGTAAGCCATTCTTTGTTTGAATAAGTCCAAGGGATATAACTGACATATTGGCAAAATCGGTGTCTTAGCTTTGTGACCAATTTATTGCTTACCATCCGGATGTAAAACGCGTAATATATCATATATGTACTCAAACACAATACAGTGCCTCTCATTTTGGGGCTTCAGACTATGGATCCTGCCACATTGGAAGTTGTTGCCTCCCTGGCTTCCTGTCCAGCCTGTGTCCAAGGTGCTTCATGACGTGGTCTTTGTATCTCTTTGCCTCCACGCCTTTCCGGCTGGGTCAGTGGTCAGCAGAAAGTCATTCGTCCTTGTGGTCCTGAAATGCACTTACCGATTGCACCATACGAACCATGCAAGCAGGGTCGAACCTAAAGTCCTTTTTTGATAAGTCCCATTCCTCTTCCATTATCACGGTCCCATGGACTTTACGCGTCTTGCGTTGGTCCATGAAAATTGCAACGTGAAGCTCGTGTGCGCAACAAGAGCTGCAGAAATAGTAAAAGCACTCGCCGTAATTAGTGGATGAATAGCAAAGCTTCCAATCCGCATTTTTGCCCCAACAGCCGCACAGAGACTCTGGTATTGGCAGAGGGACACCAAACGGCCTGATCAAGTGTGCGGCGTACTCGAGTTTCGAAACAGACAGCCGATCCTCAAAACGCGGTCTGTCCATGAGAACAAAACCCGTGTGAATCCGTGTTGTTACGAGTTTTGCCCAGACGCGAAGCAGGGAGCTCTTGAAGCTTGCACCGAAATAATACAGATGGACAAACATATCCGGTAGAATATCGGCCACCTCTTGCGCTATCAATGCAGGCGTACTTGGTAATATAATCGAATGCCATGGACGACTGCAAGAAGCAACAAGCACAAAGAGATGATGTACAATATCAGTAATGAAGCACAGATGAGTTCGTGTTCTTCACCAATCAAATGACTTGGCCCACCTTCCTACGGTCTCGTAGATACTCTCAAGGCAAGACGCGGCAAACAGATTGGTTCCGCAACTCAACATGAAAAGTCTCGCAGATCTGGCATTGTTTGCGAGCTTGGTCAGGGCCTTGATGTGGTACCGAAGGAAGACTTTCTCCGGTGCCAGCCCTGCACCTCCTTTGCTGTCCTCCAAGCTTATCCACCACCCTCCATCCGGGCTAGCCTCCGTCAAGAACACTATGGCCAAGTGGTAAGGGCCATCAAATACCAGCCTGAGGATGGTGAGTAGCCTAAACTGGGCCGGGGGTCCGCAAAGTAGATGTGTTACGTACTGTCTATGAATAGAAGTGGCCTCGTTGTCATCTACCTGGCTCCCTATAACCCTCATATGCGATATGACTTCAACCTCAAATACCCGCAAGGCCGACGACACCTGGTCCATTAGGCTTCGAGCCTGAGACTCTTGGTTGTCGAGATAAAATATGAGGAGGGCCAGGGACGCCCAGGAGGCAATTCGCCTAGTTGACCTTGATCCTCGATTGATTATATACTTTTGCACTTGAGTTTCTACCAAATACTGTGCGAGTCGTAATAGAACTTACATCTGGCAAACTTGAGGGAGCTTCCGACAGGCATTGGGGACATTGGAATCTTTGAAGTCTGTTGTTGACCATATCCGGGGGTACAGTTACGCAAGAGTTGACTTGCTTGTCTTCACCTTCTTCTCCCATGACTCGAAAGCAAAACGTTCGATCGCAAGTAAAGCAATCCATGAGAGCCCCGCCATTGTCACAATAGAAGCAGTACTGCGCATCCAAACATTGTAGTTTGACATGTGTGAACGTATAATTGAAAGCCGATTTTTCATAAAGTTCAAGTGAGCTTCCAACATAAATACAAGAAATAAACGCGGCTCACCCGATCTTTGGCTGCGTTGACTATAAGGCGTACTCTCTGAGCTGAAGAGCCGTTTGTTATGTCAGTAATCTTTGTAACTGTAACGGCTTCACTTGACTTACAAACCGCGGAGCGACTAGATTTGGCAGTTTCCATGATTACTTACTGACTGTAAATAAAGCGCAAAGTGAAACACGGTTGGAGGAAAAACGCGTTGCTGCCAGTCTTTCTTTGCATCTGTATGGCGTTATTTGGAGCGCAACAGGGCGCCTAGTGCACCGCTTTTACTGTCACATTTTGTGACACAAAGCAGATATCAGTGCATATAAAAGTTAACGTTGAAAGCAACACGTATTTGCTGCAAGGTATCAACAAATTGTAGGAGAGAAGCAGCTGGATAGCAGGGGCGTTGTGTAATTGACCAAGGTAGTCTGAGTAAGGAAGCCAAACTGATGTTACAGCTTTGGCTTCTCTCGTTACACTTCAAATCTTTGCCGCCAAATTAGTGGTCACCCCTGGCGTGTGTCATAGCGTGACCAGTCCCCGGACCAGCGTATGAGAGGCTGATATAGGACCCCAATCACCGCAGACTCGATTGCGTTTTGATGGGTGACAGGAGGATACGGTAGCGATTGGTTCATCGAAGATCGAATAACAATCCCGCAAGCCTCAAACTTCTAGAGCCAAAGTGTAGTGTTTGACTGAGACATTGTTTTTTTTTTTTGTTCTGTTTTGTTTTGCGTGTCTCTGTCTCATGCTGCTCTGTCTATAGCGCCTTGTGTATGGTTCTGTATCCTATGAACTTCAGTATGCACGTAGTCCTATGCCAAACGCCATTTGGTCGCATTTCCAATTTTGCTACTCTCCGTAATTAAGAAGTCTGGCGGTCCGCATGGTTCAAATGGAGGTCCTGGTTTTGAATTGATGGATCCATGCATAGCTGCGTGATTTCCAGCTTCAGCTTTGCCGCAGTAGGCAATCAACGTGTCAGAGGGAACGGGGTGATTATACGCTATTCTAACCACCTTGGGCAATGTAACAAATTTGATATTCAATTTGCGCTAACACTTTGCGACAGGAAAGAGCACGCGTGCTATTATTGTTGAGATTTGGAATATCTATTGGAGTCATGTCAAAAACTTATTTCCCTTTGATCTACACTCTTGAGCACCCTGTTCCTTGTTTGCAACCCCTGCTTTCTTAGCTTTGCTTTTGTGGCGAGTGCTTAGGTTACCTTAAATCAACGTTGAGCCTTTTCTAACCTTGGCTTGTGATAGCCACTTCAGACACCCCACTCCCACCAATTTTCCAAGCATGCCGACTACACCGCTTGCCCACACCCCCTTGCTTTTCCTTGACAATCCTTCCATGCGTCTGGACAGAGGGCCTTATGGTATTAGGCCCTTTGTCAACAACCACTTTCGCTTATTATGCGGCCTACGTCCCATCAGAGACGCCGAGGACGCCAAGCCAGACAATGAGGATATTCATGATTCAAGCGGTATTCCATTGGAGTATGCAACACTATCTGACGGGTTCTTGCTTACAGAAGAAGCATATAAGGGCATTCCAGCCAGTTACCAACGATATTTTACCAAGCCATGTCGGGAACTCCATGCTCAATACCTTGCGCAAGCAATCAAATACGCATCTCAGCATTGCAAAGCTGCTTCCAGCTCCAATGGGAAAAGCAAGAAGAGGGGACCAAGTGCTAGGAAGGCCGCAATACAAGACGTAGACGACATCACTCAATCATGCATCAGCAGTACTGCCGCAAAGTGTATTAGTGGCCACGCTCAGTTCAAAGGAGCCATACTTGGAATGTACAATTGGTCCAATGGGGTTATGGGGCGCATGGCGGATCTTATGAGGCGTACTTTGCGCTCGCCAGTCCATGCGTGGCGCGACTTGGCTATGGATGAGCCAGAGGTAAGAATCTTTTGTGTTTGGAGGAGAGGGCGTAACTTATTCAACCTTGTTTATGTGAGGTCAATCCATACTCCTTGACAATAAAGTCATCCAAAGGGGTACTCAACAAGATTATTACCCAAGCCTCGATGGAGCTTTTTGGGACCTGCGCACTTACCTCGTCAACTCGAGTCCCTAGGCCTGGCTACAAGGCATTTGTACGTGCAATTCTCGAGCGAGTTTGGGAGCGGGAGTTGCGGCGCCTTAACAGAAGCCTGGTTACGGCGGCAGAGACAAGGGACAAGTGCAAGGGCGCTTTGGAGAGTAAGTTTGAGATTTAGTACATTCACTTGGCTTGCTGAGACTGTAGCTCTGACTCCAGACGTTGCGGAGAGCCCCACCTGGGAAAACCTCAAGGAAGCTAGTGTTTCCTTGAAGAAATACAAAGATCTGGTCGAATTGACTGGTGGCGAGATGGACGAATCAATCGGGAAACTGGAGAAATCATTCGAAGACGTTTGGGTTGCTTTGGGATACGTGCGTGCGGACAACGGCTTAAGTACTTGCTTCTCCACGTAAATTTTGGGATTTGCATCTAACAGTTGTCTGCAAAAGTTCGCCGAATCAAGGCAACAAAGAAGGCAATGTTGATGACCGAGGACGAAATGGATCGGGCGTACACCAACTACGTGGAGCTGCATTTCCCCCCGCAAAAGGAGGGCGTCAAAGAATTGACGGAAAATCTTGCTAACGCAGTGAGCTTGGAGGAGGGCGTGAATGCTAACCTTTTGGCAGGGTCGGAAGGGTCCGATATTGGTGTCTCAGAGTTTGCTAACACAAGCCTTGACGAAATGTTCCGACTACTTGGTCTTTCTTTGACGATGAGCATTCCATTCACGAGCAAAGAGTACAAGTCCCAATGGCATCAGCTGGTGGCGGTTGCGGTACAGCTCAAAGGGATGTTTACCAAGCAACTGGGCGAACAGGCTTGAGCAACGCTTCTCTGCAACGAAGTTGGGCTGGGGAAAACGGCCGAGATTATCGGGACGCTTTGCATGCTAGTTCACCTCATAGAACTTCAGCAACGCGGCTTAGCGTTGATACCATTGCTTACCGGTATGACTGCGAGTCTTCTGCTATACTTTTGCTTCTAACGCTCCGTTTTCTCTTTATAAACTCATGGATCAAAGAGTCTGGGCACGTATACTTTGCTGGGCGAGAAAAGATATCCTTGCTTCCTTCCATTATCCTGATGCCCAAGTCTCTGTGCATTCAATGGAGCTTGCAGTTTCAACGCTTCACCGTCCCTGGGGCGTTTCGCCTCATTGATTACGCTAAAAAAGGGAGCAACCGGACATCCTACTTCTCGCAAGGTGGAGACTACAATAGACTAGTAGCCAAGGCAACGTTTCCTCATTGTGTTGTCTTTCTTTCTACATTCACGGTGTGTCGTAGCTCTCTGCTCTTTTACTTCTGTATGAAGAGTAATAGGGCACTAATACATTACAAGCTAGTCCATTGGAACCAAAGCTGGCAATGTTTTATTTCGAGTCTCAACTGGAGCTGCTGGACGCGAACCACGTTTCCGGGGCCAGCCTTCGACCATAGTCACAAGCAACGCACCCGATTGTACTATATTTGCCAAGGAGTTTCTTTATCTCGCTTGCAACGAGCTTCATCAACTTTGCAACGCGACTACCTGTCAAGATGGGGTTACCAAGCTTTCTTGCAACTCCCTGGTGCGTACTGGGGCCACGGCGTTGCCTGTATTTAATGGGGCCAAGGTAAGTGTGACCGATTGTACTCAAGCGCCATTTTGATATCGAACTGGCTCTCGAAGGATGCTATTGCGGCCGCAGTTATACTGCGTATTCCTGACGTGATCGGGGAGGCGGGCTTGGCGCTTGGGTACGAATTACTTGAATCCCAGAGGAGCCGACTCAAGGAGTGGAAGAGCCAACAGTCGGAGCTGACAGGCGTCGCAGGAGCTACATGGGATTCCGACAAGGACGAGCAGCAAGTCCAACAGGAGATCGCCAACAGGTTTTTGAAGGAAGGCGACCCCCGAGGGTACAAGTCCTTTTTTGTCCAGCAGCCCTCAATCAAGAGAATCCGGAGAGTCCTTGTCCCATATATTGTTTGCCGCACTTCCAAGTCTCGAATGCCTGACGGAAGTCTTATCTTGAACATCCCGGACCTTATCGAGTCCATCGTATGGATTTCCATCAATGATGTCGAAAGGAAGGCACTTGTAGACCTTTACAATCGGCTCATGAGCAAAAAGCCAAAAGGGTTAGTAGATACCTTGTCGATGCTCTTGGTGGCTCTAAGGCTGATTGCTGACTTCATAACCTTCACTTTACTGCATCTCATAGACTCCAAGGAGAAATGCTTTTGAGCTGGAACGTGAGTAACCGCAGCTATCACCAAACGGATTTTCACTGAACGTTTACACAATATCCTTGGTTCTTACTTGCCCTTTGCTCCAGTCTTTCCTGATGGACTATAAGCATGTTTTGTTCCACCCTCTGATGCGTGCGGAGACCAACGCTCGGTTGGAGCCTTTTTGGGAGCAGTGGACGCTCGAAAACCTCCAGTCCCGGGCATCCTCAAAGCTCTTAGCAACCTTGAGCATCCTTGAGCATTACAAGGATCCTGCTGCCGAGCCGCTGTTCTTCAACCGTGATGGCACTCGCAACGTCAAACAAGAATCGAGCTTTGTGTCTCCTCCTTCCATTCAAGCTCCAACCAAGCCACGAAAAATTCTCATTTTTATCATGTACGACCGCCACACCCAAGTCACCAAATTCGTGAGTGCATGTCTGCTTCTCAAGACTTCATTCCTGACCAAAGTCTCGCCTCTACAGATGCTGGACCTTCACAAATACAAGTACGTCGAGTACAATGGCAGCATGACCGACATTGAGCGTGATCAAGCCGTGAAAAACTTCGAATCTCAAGATGACGTTTATATCATGCTCCTTAGCAACGTTGGCACTACCGGTTTAAATTTGACGATGGCCTCGGTTATAATATTTTTGGTACGTTTATTGGCCTACTTGGATGAAGCCGAGTAGCACTCATGAGCTGGTGTGTATGGTTGATTCGACAGAGTGGCTTGTGGTCTGGAGTGGAGACCAAGCAGACAGGCGGTCGATGTTGGCGCCCCGGGCAACTTCATGTTGTCCATATGTATCAGCTACTTGCCCCAAACACGGCCGACAAGATCTTATCTTCGTACGCGACAAGCAAGACAATCATGGAGAACCGGTTCTTCTCCCAGACCAAGGAGCTTGCTACCAAGATCTTTCAGTACAAGGACAAGACTGATAGCAAGGCAAGCGAGAACGAGGCTCCTACTTTGTATAGTCGCTCTGCTGTCGTCCCTCGTGCACTGAAGAGCCAAGAGGGTGATACTACGTCTACCCAACCTACGATCAAAAAGGCTGGGTCAAGAAAGAGAAAGGCGCCTAGTTCTTCCACTCAAACAAGGGATTCAGAGCAACCTGACGCAAGTGCAAGCAAGCCCAAGCGAGCCAAGGTATCGGACAAAGATAAAGCCAAGAATGCAGCGCAGCCTGAGCCGTTGCCGTCTGAACATTGGTCGTCATCCCCGGCTCAAGGAGCTCAAACATCCTTCCCGAAAGGCAAAGTGAATCCAGGAGCAACAAACGGCAGTAGCAAGAGTGCTGAGACTGCCTCTTCAGAGCCACAGTCACCACCACGATCACAACCACGACCACGACCACGACCAAGAATGCGTATCTCTCCCAATGTCAAAGATGGTGGAGCTATTGCTAACATCGTATCTCCTATGCTACGAGCTGAGACGGTCGAGCCTTGCGTGGCATCAAGCTCCATCCAGGTCCCTGTTGCATCCGATACTCCTGTACCGACTCAGTCAGCCCCTCTTACCACTGCCGCAGGTTTGGCTGATCTACCTTTGGTTAGTTTTGCACCGGAATCCAGCCCAGAAGTCTCATCTATCGCTGCGGTACGGGTTCCGGTTCTGCATGACCCGCCAACACAGCAGCCGAGTTTCGCTCCTTCCCCTGATTCCGCTCAACCATCCACATCTCAAGACCTCCCTGCTGTTGATTCCTTGGCCCCCACTGCAGCACAAACTGCCTGCAAGGATCACAATCACTCTCCTGAGCCATTGGTAGGTCACGAGCTGTCATCTGACTATGATCCCGACGTTGATGTCGTTGGATTGGGTGAGGACAAGGATCTTCCGGATATCTCCGCGGTGACTCAAGGGGGCTCTGTTGCGGATTCTTTGAGAAGCACTGGCCCAACCCTCGGGGGCCCTTCGTCGCTCAAATCCTCACCGGTACTTCCTCAAGGATCAGGATCTGGTAAGTAGAGTTATCTCAATACTGTAGTTTCATTTGTTCTTTGGTAGCGGTCGCTTGACTAACCTCTTATGTATCAATCAGACGGCCGTGCTGTACTTCAGGAGAACCCTTATCCTCACGGAGAGTCCTTGCTTGATGCTTTTGTTCACGAGCTGCTCAATGATCTTGATCAAAGCCCTGGTTCACCCACCAAATCGAATCCACCCCAGGCAAAAGACAAGGCAACTGCGGTTGACACGAGGGCGCCCGCTCCTTACCACCCCACACCCGCAAGAACGTGGCGCACATCAACGACAAGTAGGAGCTTGGCAAAGCTAACGCCTTATCAACCACCTCAAAGCAACAGCAGTGCTTCCATCCGTCCACGACAGCGCGATGTTATTCCTCACAAGGCCCCCGAACCTTCCACAAGCGAGCTACCTGATGGTCCCAACTCAAACCAACCTGCACCACCCCAAAGGCCCATGGTAAGGTCGGGTGCATTCAAGGATGTGAGTAAAGAGGATGTGCCCAAGGTTCTGGCCAAAGGCAAGCAAGCCGTGATGGACGAAGTAGACCGCGTATCCCAGACTGGCGGTGTAGGTGTTCTCAAATCTCAGCAAAGAAGAATGATGGCAGTCAATAGTGCCTCGATTCAAGTTGTACCTTCGCTGGAAAACCCTTCTTCCTCAGAGAAGCCTACCTCCCGGTTATCTCGCTTGGGTTCCAAGAGTAATCCACCTTCTTGAGCAGGGAGCCAAGACAACTGCGATACGCTTTCATTGTGCCTATCTATCATCTCGTATCGTTGTCAATCCTTCCTTTGTTATCGAGTACAGCCTATTTTTCCCTTGTTGCCGAATACAGCCTATATTTCTTGTACATACGTCTCTATTCATATCGTATCATAATATTATTCCCAGTCAATCATACACAGGTTAAGCCGGGCATGATGAATCAAAGTAGCACTCTCGTATTCCAACCGGATCATAAACACTTGACAGCAAATGGACACATCCAGTCGTACTGGCTTTGCATCCAAAGTTTTTCTCCTGCAGCTCGCTCCTCCGCATTGATATTGGCCGGAGCATTCGAATGCTATAAGAGCTTGATAGGATCTGTTGCTTTAAAGTGGGAATTTACTATGTAATCTCAATTGTTGATACATCCAACGACAAGATCGTCGGCATGAGTACTGTATTCATGGAGCACAAGCTCATTCGTAGCCTGGGTATGCACCGATGTGTGCAAGTTGTGTACACAACAACTAACATTGATGTTAGGCGTGGTTGGACACATTGAAGGCATTGTTGTGTCTCCCAAGATGCAGGGAAAGAAATTGGGTCTGCGCATCATTAACATCTTGACTCACATCAGCAAGGCCCAGGGCGCGTACAAGACTATCCTGAAATACAGCAATGAGAACATTTGTAAGTTGTGATCACCCATGACCCCTTGCATTTTCCAACTGATTGACGTTCTCTCAACCTCCTACCAAAAGTGTGGCTTCAAACAGAAGGAGAACGAGATGGTAGGTTCATATTCCTTCATTGATGTGGCATTTACATACTAAAGCTCGAGTTTCAGACTAAATACGCCGAACCCAAGCCATCCTCACTCAAATTGTAGCATTTCTCTCATGGACACTTGAATGAATTGGTTGTATTTTAGGCAGTTGTTTGAATATTTTTGTATTGGACATTTGCATTTATTCACCTATTTTGAGTCGTAAATTACAAGTAAGCAGACAAAAAAAAAAGAGACTTGCCTATCTGAAAATCCACAACTATATAAAGTAATGCTGTATAGAGGTAACGACTCACTGTGGGAAGTCTAGGCCTTCCCTGAAGTGTCAAGTGCCATTACACTTTCCGGCAGTGGCGCTGGCACTTCCTGGTTGCGTTGGGATTCAGTCCTGATTTGGGCAGCATGATTGACACTTCAGAAAGTACAACCAACGCTTCTAGCTGACACTTGTAGAAGGGTCAGTCGTAATTGGCACTTTACCGAGTGCTCACAACACTTCCAAAAGTGCCGAGGTAGTTTGTAAGGTGCCAAGGGGCTCTAAGATCGATGTATCGTCTCCACCATAGGTATACATGTAGGTCAAAATATAATTATAATTATAATACATAGTTATGAGCGATCATCTACATCGTGATCAACATTTCCATCGACGTCGAGGAACTGGGTACGTGCGCCATCCCGACTTCGATCAACTATCGCCCACTCTTTACCTCCCAGGTGTACCCTACCTATAACTGCAACAATAGTCTTGAGATGAATAATGCTGGGGTCTAACTCTTGATTATACGTGACAAGAGGAGTCCCACGACGCGATGCGTCAATCCCCCCTGTAACACATTCTGTCACACGAGCCAGGAGGTACGGCTCACGTTTCCCATCACCCCTAAATCTCTTATTAGCTTTAAATCAAGTGATTCCAACTAAAGCTAGCTTACGGTTCAATGTATTCGACATAATAAATATCGTGCAGCCGGCCATATTGAACTTCCCGTATCGGCGGTCGCGTCGGCTACTGAAGGACGCATATTGGTCTGGGCAAAGGTCGTACTAGTGTGATAAAAACGTAAGATACTGGTAAGAGAAGTGGAGGAAATTGTACCTGCCTTAATGTATGAGTTATCTCGTGCAGTCGGGTCCCAATCAACCATAATCGCGGTACGAAACCGGTCGCCATCATCAATGCAGAATTGTCCGTACCGAATAAGTGAGCCGGCATCGATACTATTGACATGGTCTTGTGGCTTGCGTCCTGGGTACACGAGGTTAAAATACCCGATCAGCTGCTTTTTTAAAACTTTGTCGAGTGTAACTTTGTAGTGTATAGGTCGTCCTAATACTATGGTATCAACTAACGATATGAAAAATGCGGAATTGAGCGAACATAGACAGATACAAGCAAAGTTTATCACTTACATTGTGGATAAGCGATTTCCTGAGTCGACATTTGCACCTCGTTGGGGTGACTGGGCTTAACGTAAGCCTTTGTGAGTGTGGGAATATCATACTTTTTTGCTACAAGTTGCAGCTGTGCGCGCTGTTTGATATAATTATCAAGTTGGATGTATGGCCGAGTGCGATTTCTGACGGCTGGTAATAACCGCCCACAGAATCTCTCCATGACGAAGGCCCACGAGGCCCAGAGAGGCCCAGTTTGTAGGATATAATAAGGTATGTGCAGGAGGGCGTGAATGGTGAGGGGGCATGTGGGGAGCCGAGATGTTCGATATTGGTAGTAGTACCTAGCAATCAAGTAAAATTGTGAATCAAGCCACAAAAAAGTAATTCACGTACATTTTGTACTTGAGTACCCAATTGTTTATCATTGCCTGTAATTTGTTGACTTCGATGCGGGTAATTTTGAATTGGAGACATAATAAAATAATTTCGCGAAGTGCAAGAACATGGCTGGGAGCTGGGAATGAGCCAAAATGGGCATGAAAGAAAAAGAGACTACTTACTTGTAATACTTTCGCGGCATGACATCCTTGAGGAGGATTGGAGCCAAGTATTGTATCCAGAATGAGTAAGCCTCTGCTTTGAATAAGCTCCGGTCTTGAGCAATATCTGGCAGGGTACCAACAAACACAGAAGGGATTGTTCAAGTGGCCCGAGCCGTGAGTAGTCCAACCATCATCCATTGGGCCTTTGATATTCTGTAAGTTCCGGTTCCTTCGTCAAGTCCTTTGAAGTCCCCAGTCCAGTGTTTGACCATATTCGGGACAAGATTCTCAAACAGCAAGTGCATAATGTCGTAAGGGAAATTTGAGGGGAGGTCGATTGAACGAAGCTGCGTAAATATGGGCTCCCCGTTAATGCCTGAATTTCGAGCAATTTCTTCACGCTCGGCCTGTGTTCTTGCCGCACCCAGCTTGGCATATTGCCGTAGGAATTGTTCATGAGTTCGAATTGGAAGGGCATCGTGGGACCACTGGCGTATTTGACCTGGGCCCGGGAGCCTCAAAGGCATGTAATAGACGGCTGTTTGCTTCAATTGGCACAACTGGCCCTCAATAAGACAGGTGCGACAAGGCAAGAACGCGTTGTGCCCTTTTATCATCATGAGTTTTGAAATGGCCAGAATGTCACCAAATATGATGATTATAAATGCGCGTAATACAAACTCATACAGAATGCCCTCGGGCTCTGCCGAAATACCACGCATAGATACACCTTGTTGAAGCTCTAGTAACTCGTTGAGCAGGGGGATAAAAAAAGAGTTAATGTCCTTGGGTTGTTTTGGGCCCGGAATAACTCCAACGCAGATTACGTTCTCAAGGTGGGTGCGGATACTAGGATCAAGGTTGTAGTTAATCAATATAATTGGCCAAGCACAGGAAAGCCCACGTCTACGCCGTTTAAATAACGTAAATCCATCTGTCGACAAGCCTAGAGCGATATCTTTGGGGTTGTCAAAAAAGTGGTACGGGTGGTTGGGGTGGACTCGTGTTTGTTGGAGCCTAAGGTAGTTGTCACTGTCGAACACATCGAAAATAACATGTGGTTTATACTTGGCATCTGATTCAACCCGGTATCGGAGTTTTTTGGCCATTTGTGCGTTTTGGAAAAGGCCCTGAAGCTGAGGGATTAAGGGGGTGTAGCGGAAGACCCGCCTTGCTTTGCCTCTGCCGTTGCACCGAGGCTCTTGACAGAACGGGCATTTGTCAAGTTCCTGGTACTTGCCCAAGTAGCATACACAGGAGTTGATGCAACAGTCGTAAACACAAGTTTCGAGCCCTGAGAGGATTTGGAGCCGGCGGTACGCAATGAATTCGCTTGGGAACTCCAGCTCCAAACAGGCCCCAAATCAAAGGTTGTCCCACGTTTGACGCGAGAAATGGGAGCAAATACAAGTGGCTAAGAGCTGAAGAGTTCGGCGATTGTGATCTGACAATGAACAAGAGTCTGAAAGTAAGCTGGTTGATTAGCGCTGAAGTGTGTCGGGGGAGGGGATTATTTACTTACACATTTCAACCCATTCATTGTCAAGCATATCGCCAAAATTGAATTCCAGCGCCTCGCGCATCTCCTCCTCGGTGAGCCTGGGCTCGTCATCGGGGTCGACATGGGGGACATCAACATTGTCCCGTTCAACGTACTCGGGGTCGCGATCAGGGCCATTGATAATTTGACAACTAAGCTCTAGCTCATCTTCTAAGTTGGAGTCGGGGTCGTCTGAAGGCGGGTCGGGCCATGTTTGTATGTTTACGGGCGGATTATGATGAATGAGGTTGTGCGGTAGTGGGGGCTCATCTAGGATTTCAGTGTTAGTACTTGGCAGAGAAAAAATAGACAGACATTAAGCCTACTTACCAAGAGATAGACTGGGCATTTTGAAATGGCCCAGGTCTCCTGGGTTTTGTTGCGGGGGGTCTAAGTAAAAACATGAGCAATAACATATACTGAAACTAACATTGAACGCACCTTCTAATTCGGAAAAATCTACATTGGCGGGTAACAGGTCATTCTCTTTGTAATGCGCAATTTCAACCCCCATGTCGAAGCTGTTGTTGTTGTTGTTGTCTGAGTCCGACTCTGAGTCAAGGTCCATTGTGGCGACAGTTAGCTGCAGGTGTCGCTCGATTTGTTGGGGACCAAGTAGGTTGCCGCAGCATGGGCAATTTTGAAGAACTTTGCTGGTATCGCTCATTTCAAGTGTATACAAGCTGTTCAAGTGAAGCCAGAGCTGTGTCAAAATGATACGCAGACGGTGGGGGTCTTATACTAGTGCAAAAGTTGAAGTCGCTTTGTGTCACCTGACTAAATTGTTGCCTTTCCCCTACCGTCCAAACCTCCACGGGCAACCTCGAAGCTTGCTATAGCTGGTCCAGATTGTTCCTTTGTGAGCTTTTTTTTTTGATATATACTCCCAATTTCTCAAAAACATGCTCAAAGGACAGGGTTTTCTATTGTTCACATCCCAAACACCACTATTGCTCCTAATCGCAGCTCTTGGACCCAGCAACGAGTGTGCACACAAGGGCTTAAAAGTACGTATTATCAGCACGCTTTATGCTGTCAGCTAACTACACTCATCATTGATCCAGAACTCTTTGGGGCACGAGGAGCACAGCACCTACACGCTTTCTCCACCCTTGCACAGTACCATATGAGTGCACCATCAGCTACGGCCTTAGATCTATTAGTGCGTCACCACACATCCATCCCTTGACCATAACCAGCCTTGCTCTCTATACTACACTAGCTGTTACAGTAATGCCAGCGCCAGTCCTGAAGACCACCTTACCAATAAAGAGCTCCTGGGGAAAATTGGTTCGTATATGTCCGCTAGTCCCGATACCACTCGTCTAGCTATTACTTGGGCAATCTATGAGCTAACCACACTTATTTGAAGGGATCCTGTCTTGTTGCCAGGAGGTAAACTAGACGGAGGGTGCCTTAGACATCCAAGCACCTGGGCCCCAACTCATCTTGCTTTTTGCCCCCCCTTCCATACCCGTATATGCGCAGCTTTCTTGTTTCTACCAATTATTCCATTTCTTATATATGTACCACTTGTTATAATCTAACTATCCTTGTTAATAATACTTGCCATTGCTACAAGGAAAACACGCGTGTACAACTTAAGTGTGGGACTAGTAGGCTGGTCATAATTTTGACGATTGTTTAAGTGGACTGATCAAATCAAAAGAATTTTACCCTTTCAGTACTCAAGGAAAGTGTCAGTTAGGGAATCACCGTTGACACTTCTTTCGAGTACTAACGGTGGCATCCCTTTCCCTTTAACTAGCACTGTTTCACAGCTCCGCAGCTCTGTTTTCCTACACTTGACCTTCACCATTCTCAAGTCCCCCAAGATCCCCCCTCTGATACTTTGCATTGTGCAAAATGTCTAGAGAAGATCTCAGCCCAACTGAGCTTGCAAAGATTCAGGTATATCTTGCTGCCCAAGGTAAGTATCAATGACGTTCTTGATCGGTGCTGACTTGGTGATTTTTTGACTACTATCCTTAGGCTACGAGATACAACCTATTGCGCCGCCAGGTATATGGATTGGATTATTATCAACTATGCATGTTACTAACTGGGACTGTAGCCCCGAGCAAGATAACTCTGGCAAACCAAACAACAGCAAAACCAGCGACTATGGCAAAACCTGTGGCTGCGGCCAAACCAACGGCTACAACAAGATTGACTGTGAGGCCTGGGACTGCCCACTCATCAGTACCCTACTCTCCCTACCGGTCCCCTCGTTCTCCCTACCGGCCCTCTCGGTCTCCTTTCCGGTCTACTCGTTCTCCCCTCATTGCCGTACCTTCTCCGCGTCACAAGTCTTCAAAGCTTATCCGTCCACCAATACAGATGAGGTACATGAAGAAGCCTAAGGGAACAGTCGGGAGGAAGGGGAAGTACGGGTGGCCAGCGGCTCTGAAGGATATTTTTGGCGTAACTCCAGCCGAGTACCAATTTATCTTTGTAAGTCCACTAAAAGAGTCCCATTAATATTACGAACTCATGGGCTGGTGCTTAATTAAAGAGTATCATAAAGCGCCTGGTTTTCAAGAAACTCAATACAACAATATGTTTCCAAGACCAAGAAGGAGATAATATTACATGGGTTATTCAGAAGGTAAATGCAGCCATAATTTCACCGTCATGATATTTGCTCAACGTCCCCAACTTTCCTTAATTAGACCTACAAGTTTATTCCCAAATTTAGGATCTACAAAGGCAATTGGCCGATCCAGGGCTTCATGCAATCGATTCTCAAGAATGCCAACTATAAGCATCGAAAGTTGGTTAAAGGGTTAGCGGCAAACCCGGACGATCTCAATCAAGTTGCCACTGGCGATCACGAAATGACGGAGGCAACCAATGCGGCCAACCGTGTCGTGGATGCGGACTCTAGCAATGATGAAGATGCAACCAAGGAAGCGGACTACAATACCAGTATGGTATCTGCCGCAAATGTGACATTCAAAATGGGTGACACGGCTATGGCAATTGCGTCTCCTGGTAAGTACTATTTTCTGTACACCCTCTACCGATTACTAAGTTTCTTTTTGTATTTCTAGAGCCAAAAATTGCCGGTAGCACCTCGGATTCCGATGAAGATACAAGCAAATTCTTCAGGAAGATACTTCCCCCGCGGCCGGCGCTTTCAACCTCGTCCTCAGTTCGGCCTCCCGACTCTACTACCTCCGGCGAGCCCAACCAAGCTCCAGTGCAGCGGCCCCGGCCTCGCATGAGGCCGCCACCACAAGATCGTGCCTTGGAAGCGCCACCAACGGAACAAGAGTCCGGGCCGTTGCCCGGTCCTGTGCCAGCATCCACTCCTGCACCCACTCCTGCGCCGTCTCCGTCTCCCTCGCCTGAGCCACAGCCCAAGCCATCCAAAAAGCACACGAAGAGGGTGCCTGCGGTATCAAAGACTCATGCGACAAGGGCTAAGGCTCCAAGCCAGCCAGAGCCAGAGCCCGAGTCTGAGCTCGAGTCCGTGACCGCAACCAAGCCGAAGACAACGTCCAAGCCAGTCAAGCGGGTGGCAGGAAAGAGCAGGGGCAGGGAGATCCAGCAACCAGAGCTAGATCCCGTATCCAAACCCGAACCCAAACCCGAACCCGAACTGGTACTCAAACCGTCCAAGAGATCCAAGTCCGGAAAGCCGGCCGACGCCGCTGCACCTGCACCTAAACCAAAGGCAGCGCCCAAGCCAAAAGTGGTGCCCAACCCACAGCAAGTGCGCCAGCCAAAGGCAACGAGCTCTCGGCCAAACCGTGGCCAAGTAGGGGTGGCTGAAACCACGCTTGAGTCGGATTCAGAGCTCAGCGACGTATCGGCATCCCGGTCTAACCCCCCGCAGGCATCATCCGATGCAGGGGAAGAACTGGAGTATGAGGAGGAGGAGGAGAGCCACCCAGTTGCAACGGTTACAAAGAGCAAGGGCAAAAAGGTGAGTAAATGCGCATCTGCCTATTGATTGGACAGACTAATTAACACATGCATTCACCATAGACAAAGACGCAACCTTTGATTCTGACGAAGACTCTCGTAAGTTCAATGGAATCCATGATATTCTTATATTAACTATTGTATTTCCCACAGTGACCAAACGGCGTGCCTCGCAGATGGAACATCGAAGAGAAGTATAACGCTTATTATCCAATATAATTCCCATCGTAATTTCTTCTCTATTCTTCTCTATCTACCAAACAACGCATCCCACCTCCCCACTACCCCCTACTCCATCCTAACCACCTCTATAATGTACCTTTCCATTGTCCATCGTCGCAACCCGAGCCACACCTGGATGTGTTTAGTGATATACGTCAAATACACGATTATATATATTCATTCAGAGCGTGGTAAAAACATGGATAGAGCACTGGGAACCCTAGAGAAAATCGACACTTCATAAAGCACGACTGGGACTCACGCGAAGTACTACGTTGACAATTTTGGAGTGCCAAAATTACGGCACTGAAATGCAAATTGCACTGCTACGAAGCGCAATACTTGTACTATCAAAGTGTAAACGATTGGTACTTTACACTTAGGCGGAGCCAAATTAGTACTTGGGAGGCGCGTAAATAGCGCGTATTCCAACATTTGGCACTTCATGGCCCATAAGTGGCTAATAGGGTGGAATTTTGGGCCCCCACAGTTTAGCACTTCAGCGAAGCAACATCAGCGCTTCTCAGAAGTGGGTTTTAAGCTGAAACGCAGCGTCACCCTGACACTTTGATGAAGTACCGTGACTTCCCACAGTGGACTAGCCGATACGGCTCTTTGCTTCTCCTCTCTTCCCTTCTCTACCTAGCAAAGCGGAGGTGTATGCTCCTTTCTCATCAATAAATTAATCTCCAAGCGTTGTTTGAAGTAGTTTGTAGTTGTTATTGACTCGATATAATAGAAAAAGGAGATTCAAAAGATATACAATGTCTACTATCTACGCGAGGCCTTCCGGAACTTAGGATTGAATACGATCCACGGGCCTCCCTCCTGATCACCCTTGAGCTTTTTTGCGCCTACCAGCCCGCTTTTCCAAAGCTTGTTCGAGCTGAACCAAGGGGCCCATCTCCATTTGAGATGAATCCAATTTCTAGCCTGCTTGATGATCTCTGCTCTGGCCTTGGCGTTGAACTCGTTCAGTAGCGTGGGCCACTCGTCCCTCCAAACCTCCAAGCAGTGCAGTCCTTGAAGGCTGTTGGACCTCTTCCCAATAAGCGAGTCGTGCTCCTTCAAAGTGGGCAGATAGGCGTTGATTGTTGTCCGCCATTGGTCTTTGTTATACCCGCAATCGACCCAAGAAGAGAAAATCGTGTCCAGCATGGAAGCATTGCGGAAGGTCTCAAAGCTGGCGTCATAAGGTGAGAGAGAGCACCAGGAACAATCTCTCCCCTTCATATTTGGTGCTTTCGCAATGATTTGGGGGGGAAATTGGTGGAGCAGGGTCGAGAGTCGCTGTTCGAGTGTAGGGCCGGTTTTGCGTTGTTCGGGATCGTATTCTTTGGATGCATATCGTACCCAAGCTTCCTGCACGGGTAACTTGACGCCCTCGAATAGGTTTGGCGCCTCATCTGGCTCGGGGTAGGAGACGGTCTGCTGCCGGTTGCCGCGGCAAGGAGCTGGGACGACTTGTACGGCTACTGAGAGTACGTCCTCCTCGTCTTCAAGGCCCCAAACGTCCTCGGTGATTCGCTTTGATTCGTTGGCCTTGTTGCCGTCAGTAGACTTTGAGTCTCTGCCTTGAAGCTTTGAGACCAGCATGGTCAAGCTAAGGCGCCTATCCGCCGAAAAAAGGTATAATATCGTCTCCAAGGAGATCGTCCGCTGGCTTGACATACGTGGAAGATCCGAATCAAAATGCATGCAGCTCAGGTTAATAACAGCAAGCAGGTCTGCCCAGGTCCAGTTCAACTTGCAAAAAAAATACTGTCTTAAACTGTTGTATATATACCAAGTATGCATACAGCACAAGCACAGTTATTCTTTGATATAACAGCATGCAGAGGGCAATGCATACCCAGTACACACACAAATTCAGCTGCATTAACAATATATGACTAATTTACAGAGCCAGTTAAGTTTGTAAGATACTACAGCCATAGCAATCACTGTGCATACCATGTATGCACAAGAAACCAACTGTATCAAGGTCATGTGACCAGGGTACTCATGCAGTCCACTATGGGTATGCAGTATGCACAGAGGATAAGACATATACAGGTCACATGACTAGGTTACCAGTAACATTTAAGCTCCAATTTTACCAAACAGCCACAGTGCATACGCAGTACGCACACAAAACATACTGCATTAAGATCACATGACTAGTTCACACAGTTGAGCAAGCTCTACCATACAATGGTTACAGTGATCACTATGCGTACTTGGTACGCACACAAAATCAGCTATATCAAGGTCATGTGACCAGTTTGTGCATGCGGTCACCTACCTGCTGCTATGCGTACGCAGTACGCATGGAAGACCAGACACATACAGGCCACAGACTAATCCGCGGCGGATCATCCGCCTTTATGCATGGGCTTTGATTGTCATTAAACAGTCGCAGTGCATACACGGTATGCACACAAAACAAGCTGCGTGAGAATCACACGACTAGTTCACACGGTTGAGTAAGCTCTACCTCACGGCAATTAAAGTCATCACCATGCGTACTTGGTACGCACACAAAATCAGCCATATCAAGGTCATGTGACCAGTTTGTGCATGCAGTCACCTACCTGCTGCTATGCGTATGCAGTACGCACAGAAGATAAGACTCACACAGGTCACATGACTGGATTAACACCATCATATTAGTTTTCATTTTATCAAACAGCCGGAATGCGTACGCAGTACGCACACAAAACAAGCTGCGTGAGAATCACATGACTAGTTCACACGGTTGAGTAAGCTCTACCACACGGCAATTAAAGTCATCACCATGCGTACTTGGTACGCACACAAAATCAGCCGTATCAAGGTCATGTGACCAGTTTATGCATGCAATCACCTACCTGCTGCTATGCATACGCAGTACGCACAGAAGATAAGACTCACACAGGTCACATGACTGGATTAACACCATCATATTAGTTTTCATTTTATCAAACAGCCGGAATGCGTACGCAGTACGCACACAAAACAAGCTGCGTGAGAACCACATGACTAGTTCACACGGTTGAGTAAGCTCTACCTCACGGCAATTAAAGTCATCACCATGCGTACTTGGTACGCACACGAAATCAGCCGTATCAAGGTCATGTGATCAGTTTATGCATGCGGTCACCTACCTGCTGCTACTAGCGCTGTCCCCCCTTTGATTGTTTTTACGCAAAATGTCTCTTGACGTTTTGCAACTAAGCTTACAACTCTGAGAACCCGGTATGTGATAGCCAGGTGTCTCAAAAACCTTACATGTAGCTCTATAATTTTTTTTAATCACGACATTGCGTGTACCACCGTATACCCCCAAGGTACGGACTATCCAACCCCAACAATCCGACACCCGGGTCCAGATTACTGGCAAAATCCGACCCCTGTACTAATCCGAGCCCCCTTGTAACAAAATGGTATCACTCTTTACTCATTGTTCTCATTTAGTGTTACTGGATGTATCATTTCCCTTACTAAGTCCTGTATAGTACCGCGGCACCTTTTAAGGCCCGCATACCCAAAATTTTCATGTACTGTTTTTTCTCTTACATCAATCGAGTGTTTGTGATCTTGTCAACGAGTCTTGTCATTAAGATTGCGATAAGTTTATCTACATTTGATTTACGGAGTTTTACATTTTTTGACATACCTGAAAACACCGCTTGGTGAATTCTAAAATTTTTACCAGTCTACAAGTACCCGGGTTGGCCGCCGTTGTACTCACAACAGACTGAACAAAACAAAAACACTTTGCAAAAGGAAACCCTACAACAGTTAGCATGCTCAACCAAGTCATGAGGAGCCGACGCACGTACAACCCCGGACAAGCGCCGGCGGCTCTGAAGCGTTGAATCCAAAAGACAAAGGCTATTGAGGAGTCCAAGGTAGAAGCTGAAAAGGGTGAGCAAAATGTTAACAGGGAAAGAAGGCTGATCACCTTCAGGTTGGTCCCAGCAGACAACCTAAACAAAGAAGCTCTTGTATTACAAGGAGCTGGTAGGCGCAAGGGAGTAGCCTGGGTGAAAGCGGGCGGGGTGAAAGTATCCCCCGCGGTGTATCAAGCACTCACCAATTGGACACCACCTATCAAACCCAAAGCAAGTACAAATACCCGGGAAGCCAATACCCATCCAACAATGGAAGCCCGCAAAGGAGCGGATGCCTGCAAAGAAGCAGATGCCCCTGAAAGCGAAAGGGAAGACTCACCCAAGGACACTCAAGAAGCAACTCACACAGCGCTTGGAGGCTCAGCTTCTCCTGATGCAGCACAAAGTGAGCCGTGTGCCCTCAAATCTCCCAAAACGCCCACTGGAAGGGATACGGGCTTGGGTTTAGAGTTTGACCAAAGTGGGGCCACGATCTTTGTGACGGCTCGTACTAGTCGAGTACTAGAGGACAGGAGTGAGGACAAGGAATCGGCTGGGTTGGAACCCCAATATATAGTATTGAACAAATCACCTAGTAACAACAGGGCAATGGAACAGTCCCACGTAAGACAGGAAACCGGTGAAACTCAACGAGTAAGCTGGTTTGACAAAATGAGAAAGGCAGACGTTGCACTGGAAACGGGAAGGGACTTACCTGAGCTCAATATTGAGTGGTACCGGGACCACTGGTCAAGGTCAGACTACCTTTTGGTATCAGAGACAGAACAAACTAGCAAGTATAGAAACGCCTCCAAAGGGGAAAACGTAAGAGTCAGCGCAATAATCTGTGAGGTGAATGACGACTACGTACTGGACAATGAGGAATACAAAGCAACCGTACTCAAGCTACAAGCCCTGGAACGTGCACAAATGTTTGCGGAATCACAAGTCCCAAGCCAGACATCAGGAGCAGGACCGTCCGGATCCCAACAATCCCCGAGAGTGACCGTAGAGGAAATAGTTGACAAAGACGCACCTAGATATGTTGTAATATCGTCAGACAAGGAGGAAAGTGATGTACTAGATGTCTTGAGGAAGGGTAAGGGCAAAGAACCCACCAGAAAAACCCGCCCCAGATGCAGCTTGGGGGTAGCAATTGATGAAATTGAACCGGTTAAATCAGATATCAATGAGTCTGAACGCCGCCAGTCATCAAGAATTACAAGCGTTCACCAATCAGAGTACGTACCAGACGGGTTTAGGAGCGGCGGGTATATTGAATCCAGATATGGCAAGGTAACCTCTGGAAGGGGAGACCAAAGCAACACCAGAACAGCTAAGAACGAGTCCAAGATAGAATCACCCAGGATCTGGAGCCCCCAAGTGAACGAGACAAGAGCTTGCAGGACCAAGAGGAACCATTGAACAACGCCCCCAGACAACTCCGACGGGTCCAATGGGTCTGATAGTGAAGCTTCATCAAGTGATACTGAAACCAAGATTGCCAACGTGGACAACAACAAAATCAGAAAGCTGTTGAAAAGGTTAATCAATGAAAACAAAAAGTTGAAGAAGAAAACCAACAAGCAAGCTCAATTGGGCTACAAAGCCCAAGCTCCAAAGACTTACAAAGGTGAAGAACCAAATTTAGAAGAGTACAAACAGTTTGTGTTTGACTATGATAACGGGGTATACGAGACTGGAATCTCTAGGGAGACCGCCGTTCAAAACGTTAGTTGATTCCTATCCAGGAAGGCAGCCAGATGGTACATGGCCAAAATTGCACCTAACTTAGGGAGGGTACAATATGAAGTCAAGGATGTGTACAAGCTAATGTACAAGTACTGCTTCCCGCCTGATTTCAAAGAAACGCTACGGAAGAGGTATGAGTCCATTGGGCAAGGAGCAAGATGCGTACAAGATTTCTTTGCCAACCTTGAGCTATACAGGACCCAACTGAGTGATATCATGGGCCTACAACATGTCCAGAGGGCGTGGGACGGTGCGGCTAGACACATCCGGGCGGAATGGGCAATGAAGGGATATTGCGCCAACAATGCTACCTTTGATCAGCTCAAAGCAGCCGCGCTAGATATCAAAAGGCCCTATAACGTGAGTAGAAACCAAGTCAATGAACACGTAAAGCAAGACAGCCACAAAGGAGAACAATTGCGTAGCCTGGATTGCAAACAAAACCGCAAAGACAAACAATCACAACAAAACCCCCAATCAAACACCCACCACCAGAACAAAAGCTCACGGGAACGAGAACGCTCAAGCAACTGGAAGAAATCCAAGCTACCGATCAACAGCCAACAGACAGGAAACTCAAGAAGCAATCTCACCAACAAACAGAAGGAGAGGTATAGGGCTGAAGATCAGTGCTACCTCTGCCACAAAGTAGGACACATGGCCCGTAACTGTACCAAGGCAAACTCTGCCAAACCTACCAGACTAAGAGCAAATGCGGCCACCCTGGGAACGGATTCCAAAGTCAGAGCGTTGTCTGTGATAGTCAAGGAAATCAACCAACTCTATCAGACAAAGGATACGCTGGGAATATCATCAGTAAAGGTAGATGACAAACCAGTACAATTAAATGCTGCCAAAACAAAGTCTGAAACAGTTGGGTTTATTGAAAGAAACGCGGTTCAAGTAAAAGACAACACTCAACTGGTTCCCCAAACTATAGTAGTGCGTGCTAAGTTAAACGGCAAAACAATTCAAGCTCTCCTTGACTTGGGGAGTCAGGCAGATATACTATCAACAACAATAGTGGATCAGTTACATATTACCAGAGTGACACTGACCAAACCACTACAACTTCAGTTAGCTATTTTGGGCTTGAAGAGCACAGTGAATTACGGAGCTAGCGCTCGACTTCAATACCAGGGAATCAACAAAGAGAGAGATTTCAATGTTGGCAACCTGGATGGATATGACGCCATATTGGGCACACCTTGGCTATACCAACACTGCGTCAGCGTAAGTTTCAACCCCACGGGCGTGGTCATTGGATCAAACAAAAGCCTACCGCTGGAGGGTGCTGAAATATTACACATAAACAGCGTATCAACGGATGCAATAGAAGGAAGAATGGAAGAACTACAATCAGCGTTGAGAAACTAATGCTCAGACTTGTGCCCACCGTCTGTAGCAAGTACACCCTTACCACCGTTTTGTAAAATAAACCATTGCATACCGCTGATCAATGATACCCAAATCTACAAATTCAGACCATCAAAGTGTGCCAAGAAACTTAGACCCCTATTTGACAAAAAGGCTAGAGAATACTTACAAACGGGAAGGTGGGAACTCACCACAGGGAGCAATGCGGTCCCCATGCTCATATTAACAAAGAAGAGCAGTGACGGCTTGGTGGCCATACAAACTGTACTAGACAAACGTGAGCAAAACAACAATACGGTGAAGCTAGCGTTGCCCCTACCTCCACCCAAGGACGTATTACTGAATGTCAGCCAAAAGAAATTCCGTTCTGTGATTGACGGCAAAGACGCGTACAAACAAATTAGAGTAGTGCCGGAGGACGTACCAAAAACCTTGTTCCACACCCCACTGGGAACAATGGTCAGCATGGTCATGCAGCAAGGAGACTGTAATGTGGGCGCCACCTACCAAAGCCTAATGAACCACCTATTCCAATTGTATATTGGTGTGTTCATGTACGTATACCTAGATGACATTGTGATCTTCTCAGACACAATCAAAGAACACGTCAAACATATACGCACAGTAGCTGACATACTCTGACGCAAGAAATTTTATATAAGTCCAAAGAAGATGCAGTTCTTTGCGCAAGAACTCATACTACTTGGGTATGTGATAGACAAAAAGGGCATCAGGATGGACCCCCATAAAGTTGACAGCATTGAGAAATGGAAGACTCCTACCACAAAAGACCAAGTGGCCAGCTACATAGGTGCACTGGGCTATCTTGCGCCCAATTGCAAGGGCTTGAAACAACCAATGGCCATTCTATCCAAATGCTCTAGTGGTAAGGGACTGTTCAGGTGGGATGGGACGGAGGAGAGAGCCTTCCGCAAAACCCAACAAATTGTACGCAAACATTGAAACACCCACCAAGTGGCACTAGACTACCAAGACAATGCCGACCCCATATTCCTCATAACCAATGCAAGTCTAACAGGGGCAAGCGGGGTACTCAGTCAAGGAAAGAGGTGGAAAGAATCAAACATCATACAGTTCTGGTTGGGGAAATTTGACTTGGCCCAACAAAACTACCCGGTACATGACTGCAAGGCTCTTGCAATCATAATGTCCCTTAAAAAATTTGAGCATCTACTGCAAGGAGTAAGATTCAAGATACTGACCAATCATTGGGCTCTTGAGCACCTAGTCACTCAGAAGAAATTATTGGGAAGGCAAGTACGATGGCTAGACACACTCAGTAGATTTGACTACAAGATAAAATACATTGAGGGATCAGAAAATGTACTGGCAGACGCGCTATCACGCATGTATGGCAATGATAACAAGGGAGTAGAACAGGCAATTAGCAAGTACGTCAACAAGAGCAGCTTGGAAGGTGAAGACAAAGCACCAGCTGAACACAAGTATACAAGACCAGTACTAGTGGGTGTGGCAGCTCTAGTTGCCCAGGAAAGTGGGGTGAATTTGGACATGGTACAACAAAATCCAACAAGAACTAGAGTAACCCCAAAAAGATACAATCCAATCATACCGGGCCGGGAACCAAGCATGACCAAGAAGAAACAACCGCACAAAGAACCCATGCACATACAAGAAGTCACGCGGGGAGACAAGGGTCAAAGCAAGGGTCCAAGAGTCAGTTCACCCCAGGACAGAGGAACAACATGAAAAGGACCAACCGGGAACACAACTGTCAAAGAAGACTCACCGCCAGACGTTGAGCTGGAGGGCAAGGAGTACCCCAATGAAAATTTTGAGATCCTAATCCCACAAGTAACCAAGATAGTAACTGAATTAGATGTAATTGAATCAATCCAAGGAAATTATGCAAACAACAAGCAATTTGGACCCATAGTAAATAATCCAGAATCATTCCCAAACTACCAAATGAAAGACGGACTATTATACATGGATAACAATGACAAAACAGTACTATGCGTACTGGACTGTTCAAAGGGGGAGTACAAAGTCTGACAGCTGATAATAGCACATGCACACTCAGTACTGGCACACCAAGGAAATCAAAAAACATACCTCTACCTGCACAAAACTGTTTGGTGGAAGTCAATGTCAACCAAGGTCAGTAAATTCTGCCAATTGTGCACTTTGTGCGCCGCATCCAAACCATCCACCCAACACCCCTACGGGTTACTCAAACCATTACCGGTACCAGAGTTCCCATGGTCACAGGTAGGAATGGACTTCATGGGACCTCTCCCAGTGTTGCAAACAATCTACAGCAAATTTGATACCATGTGTAGTACTTGATCACCTAACACTCATGACTCATCTGATACCCACGCAACAAGATTATACAGCCAAGGACATGGCTCAAGTATATTACACAGTGTCCTAGACGTCTGTAAGGGGCATTGAGGTAGCGGGCACTTGTGGCTGTATGGAGCTAAGTAAAAACCGTGTAAGGCAGAGAGGAGGTACCTACAACAACTAACTACCTAAGTACAGCAACCAAGGCCTTAAGGGCGTTGACAAACTATGTATCTACAGTGGGAGAGTTGCTTAAGGCAATGAGTACAGGAGAGAGGGGGCTTAGTAGTTACTGGCCTAAAGCCTTGTACAGTATGGGGGATGCAACAAGAGGTAATCAACCTGGGTGTTACCATGGTTGGTTGTCCTCCTTATATATTCTACAGGTGAGCTAATTACAAATACACTATATGCAATATCTAATCCAATAAGAACCCTGCTCTGCAGTTGGCCTTACTCATGCATACATGTCACTGATGTGTCATAATGATGTCATCAAGTGGAGGTGGTTACGTGTGCTGAGTTAAGCGCGGATGGGGACGTGGCTTGGCGCTTAGCATATGATATAAGCGCCGAAGTCACGTGATTGAAAATGTTGTCCGTTTAGCTTTGTTTAAATTTGAGAAAATTGGAATAAATTCCGTGGTATTGATTGTGTCTACAACACACAGACGTAGCAAAAATACATGGGTACCCAGACATAATAGTGAGTGATAGGGATAAGCTATTCACACTGGACTTTCACAAAGAATTGAACGCACTAGTGGGAACAGAGCTAGTGTTTTTGTTGACTTACCACCCAGAAACCAATGGATTGGTTGAACAAAAGAACCACTCAGTTGGAAGCATGCTCTGCACGTTTGTAAACAGAGCCCAGAGAGACTGGGCACCATGGTTACCTGGAGTAGAATTTGCAATCAACTCTGCCCAATCAGAGACAACCAGCTACAGCCCATTTAAGCTGAATTATGGACGGTTGCCCCAACCAATGCTCATCCAAATGGAAACTGACCTGGAGGGCATGAAACAACAAGCATGCACCATACGTTCCACACAAATGATGGCTCATGATGCAATACTAGCACAAAGACCAGCTCAGACCCTACAAGCCAACAAAGGGCGCAGACCAGTGCCATTTGTTAAGGAAAGTCTAGTATTTGTATCTACAAAAAATATGGCAATCCCAGAAGGAAAATCCCAAACGTTAGTGAACAAATACATTGGACCACTAGTAGTCAAAGAAGTGATTGTAGAGGGAACAACTTACAAGGTGAAACTACCCAACAAATTGAAGCATAGAGGTATTAAACCAACGTTTCACGCATCACTATTGAAACTACACATACCTGGAGAGGACAACAGATTCCTGCAACATGACTACCAGCAATTTGTGGGACTTGAGGGAGACAAAGATCAATGGAGCATAGAAAGAATCACTAGCCACCAGGGAAGAGGCAACTGTGCACTGTTCCAAGTGTTATGGCATGGCGGAGAAATCACCTAGGAGCCTGTTGTATGCCACTGTAAGGTGGGTACATGCTGGTGGAGGCAGGCGCTTGTGGCTGTACTACTACACTAGCTTATGTAATCTACTATCTAAGGCTAACTACTAACTAATTAAGTCACTTATGGCAACGACTAACTATCTACTGCCAATGCAAAGGGGCCTTAGGCCTGGAGGTGTGGTAGGTGAGATAAAGGGGCAATGCGTCAGCAGAACTTCTGGGGGCTGGCTACTTAGCTGGCTGGATCCTCCTCAATGGGTATGAGACAAGGTAAAATCAACTTGGGGTCTCCAAGTGATTTTCCTGCTGTTTATATAGACAACTGAGAAGTATATACATGGTCAATGCTTGTGAGAAAGGAAGAGTTCATATGAAAAGAGAAGCGTGCTGCGGGTTGTGCAGAAGCATGGATTTCTCCTAAGCGCCCTTGGCACGGCATCTTGGCGCGGCATCTTGGCATAATAAGCGCCAAGGTCACGTGATTGAAAAACATAAGATAACTAGTTTGGAAACAATACTAAAAATATGAGAAAAATTGTGCAATCCTGATGGTATATGTTAGGGGGTTGTAACAGAGCCATACAAGGCAATCAAACACCTACTAGCACTTTTCCAATACTTTGAAGTGCAAGGGGTCACGCAAGCAAGTCAATTACCCCTGAAAGATGAATTCCTAATTAGCAACTCCAAAAGAAGTGAAAGTGATGACCACAAGATTGAGTATACAGGTAATAAAAATTTGGGCAAAATTTTACAAGTACACTCAACCAGGATACTTAAGAACAAACAAGGAGTTGGACCAACCAACCCACTCCCGCTTCCCTATCCATTCACATACGCATCTACAGAGCTAGTCTACACATGCCTCATAGCGGCCCACTGTTGTAGACACAATTGATACCAGGGAATTTATTCCCATTTTCTTGGATTTAAACAAAGGCAATCAGAGGACATTTTCAATCATGTGACTTCGGCGCTTATATCATACAATAAGCGCCAAGCCACGTCCCCACCTGCGCTTATTCATCACACGTAGCCACCTCCACCTATGGTGTCATCATGACACGTCAGTGACACGTATGCATGAGTAAGGCCAACTGCAGAGTGGGGTTCTTATTGGATTAGGTATTGGATATAATGTATTTGTAATTAGTCACTCTGTAGAATATATAAGGAGGCCAACTGACCATGGTAACACCCAGGTTGATTACCTCTTGTTGCACTCCCACTTGTACAAGGCCTTACAGCCAGATCACTTAGTAGTTCCATACACGCCTTAAGCGTTGACTCCACTGTACGTACATAGCTAGCCATTGCCCTTACGGCCTTGGCCATTGTAGTTTAGTTGTTAGATGTTGTAGGGTATACCTTGCTGCCTTAAGCGGTACTATTTGTACTTCCACACAGCCATAAGCGCCTGCACCCTTGACGTCCTTACAGATGTCTAGGACACCCACCACCAAACCGCCCAAGGTTCAGACCGCACAACAATCAACGTGGCAGCACCTTTCAGGCTCTACTTCAATCCCATTTATACAACACACAAGCCCAATCATACAATGCTCAAGCTGCCCTTCACAATGCTCAAGCTCCAACGTACCCTTGATTCCAAAGGGGACAAGGGCACAGGCGCAGGAACCCTTGAGGTAGGGGAAGGGGGTATGCACCACCTGCTTATAGAGACAACCTCCCAGTCAGTAAGCAATCAATACCCAGAAGGGAAACTTGTACCAGTGTTAACCCTGTGGACCATAGCCACTGATCCCAACAATCAAGCAGGTGTCCTAGATGTCCTTAAGGGGTGTCAAGGCAGCGGGCGCTTGTGGCTGTATGTACCAAGTGAGAAACCGCGTAAGGCGGTGGGAGTGCTACCTATGACAACAAGCTACCTATCTACAATGACCACACACTGTAAGGCGGTGGCAAGCTATGCATGTACAGTGAGTCCAACGCTTAAGGCGTGTATCTAAGTGCTTTCTGGACTGTAAGGTCCTTGTACAGTTGGGGGATGCAACAAGAGGTAATCAACCTGGGTGTTACCATGGTCAACTGGCCTCTTTATATATTACAGAGCTACCTAATTACAAATACAACTATATGCAATACCATATCAAATAAGAACCCCAATCTGCAGTTGGCCTTACTCATGCATACATGTCACTGACATGTCATAGTGATGTCATCAGGTGGAGGTGGCTACGTGTGATGAGTAAGCGCAGATGGGGACATGGCTTGGCGCTTAGCGTATGATATAAGCGCCAAAGTCACGTGATTGAAAATATTGTCCGTTTTCCTTTGTTTAAATCCGAGAAAATGGGAATAAATTCCCTGGTATTGATTGTGTCTACAACAGCAGGAAGAAATCATCAGGTTCCTGGGAAGACTCCTGAACAAATGGGCCGCACCCAAAGGCAAAGCAAATTGCCCAAGCTGGGATGCAAACAAGCCAGAATCCATTCCCCCAATAGCTTGCAGCCCTACACCAATGATACCAACCAATCTACCTCCCCCAGCGCCAGAGCCGCCAATTGATTACCAACTACTGAGGGACCTAGAATACCATGCAGACCAACTAGTGGAACAAATGGGGGAGACTATGCAGGCCGTGGACAATATCCTAAGGGCAACAAGGGACCTAGAGATGTTATTGGGTTGAACTCACACTCAGGTCAACCAACTGGAGTCAGTGCTGAACTCACTATCCCTCAAAACAACAAAATCCTTGCCTTTGCTGCATCCTACCCACCACATGTCATCCAGGCTTACCAAGAAGCATGGCAACTCACACAAGAATACAACAGCAGCTTTGGATTTGGACTCAGTACAGGACTTGGAGCTACAACCCTTGGACCTTCAGACGGGGTTGGCAACTTCAAGGTTCATTAACAGTCTATGGAGGATCATCAGTTACAAGTGTTCAACAACTCAAGCAAACAAGCATCCATTACAGCTCCCAATACCCCATCAACCATCCAAGGAGACTTACTGCAAGGTAGCCACCATTGCCTGCATAGTGGACTCTCTATTCCCATCCCCATTGAGCAGCTTGCCATTGGAGACTCCAAGATGCTTGACGCCAAGCCTATTGGTACCCAAATGCCTACCAACCCTGGACTTCAACCCACACCCAAGCTTGTCCCTAACCAATCTGGATCAGTTGAAACAACCTCCAAGGAAAAACAGTTGGGAGGAACTGAAACACAAGACCCAGGAGCTTGTAGGGAAGGGGAAGGAGAAGCTTTCAGGAAGGATAAGGAAGGAACCAGGCACAGAGGAGAAGGAGTCAAGCAAGGACCACAAGTAATGGAAGTTACTGACAAATTTACTACTCAGGTCAATAAGGAGACATAGACCATCACATCTCCTGGAGGGCAAATTGTCATAAACAGAGGAAAATAGAACTAGCCGGAATTGAACCAGCTTGACCACTAAGCCATAGAGCCCTATTATTCCTCTGCTGACAACCCATGATTACACCTGCTACCCCCCAAATTTGGGCTTGGGCCAGCATGCAACCACTTGTACTGGTCATGTGACCGTGTCCAGGACACTGCCCCCCTTTTTTGGGTGGGCAGCACCCCTGTGAAAAGTTTTTCCCATGGTGGGAATAGAACTGGTGTCCTTCCAAGTTCTACCAAGTGTCATAAACAGAGGAAAATAGAACTAGCCGGAATTGAACCAGCTTGACCACTAAGCCATAGAGCCCTATTATTCCTCTGCTGACAACCCATGATTACACCTGCTACCCCCCAAATTTGGGCTTGGGCCAGCATGCAACCACTTGTACTGGTCATGTGACCGTGTCCAGGACACAAATGTAACAAAACAGTATCACTCTTTACTCATTGGTCTCATTTAGTGTTACTGGATGTATCATTTCCCTTATTAAGTCCTGTATAGTACTGCGGCACCTTTTAAGGCCCGCATACCCAAAATTTTCATGTACTGTTTTTTCTCTTACATCAATCAAGTGTTTGTGATCTTGTCAACTAGTCTTGTCATTAAGATTGCAATAAATTTATCTACATTCAATTTACAGAGTTTTACACCCCTTTGTGTTTTTGTAGGTGCACAATCCAACCCCCCTCAATCTGACCCTTGCAGAATCCAACACCTGGGTGTGGGACACTTGCACCAAGGTGCAGTTTCTTGTATAATAATAATAATAACGTAATTGAGTTATATTCCTAAATACTAATTACATTGATATCTAAATCCAATCCCTTGGTGCAGAAAAATTGATATCAGAGCTGACCTGGTGTGCAACTTGTCTGGTTCAAGGGTGCTGAGGCGGATAACACTAGAAGAAAACAGTAAAAATACAGCAAGCCACGTCAATGAAGACATAGGGATAGTACTAAGGGCAATGTTTGCATGGACACAGTCAACTGGATGATACAGGTAAAAATAAACTTACAGCAAAAGTGGAGCAAAGAGTGAAAACCAAACAAATCAAAAAGGGGAAACAGATATTGACAATGTTGCGGCTGAGCTCTTGAGGTTATCTTTGGGTCCTGCTTTGGGTGTTCCTGAAAAAACATTGTATCAATGTATGAGCACTTGCTATCCCACTTCCATATGTGTACCATTGATTATTGTTAGTCTGGCTCATGTTGAAAATGTAGACCATTTGTGGCTTAGCAGCAAATGAAGCTGCGGCTCCTGAAGGAAGAAAGGATAGGTTGGAGGAGGAAGAGACGGCGGCGGCAACAACAACAGCAGCTTGAAGTTTTTGGAGCTCCTTGTTGAGCCAATTGGCCCATGCATTGGCTGAGTGGCAGGTTATTTTGGTTAATTATCTACTTACTTTAGCAAAGCAAATGTATGCTATTTTTTGAGATGAGATGTAATATACCTGTAGGGAATAATCAGTGTGTTGTGAAGCCATTGAAATGATTGTAGCATACAATTGATCAGCTCAATGCTGGGTTTTATAGCATTGGAATTACTTACTGAATTTTAGCTAATTTTTTGGCAGGTGTACAGCAGCTAAGCAGGAAGGGTCAGAGGCAGGGGGGGGATGAATTAGAGGGAACTCACACTCATCTGAGGGTGGGGGTTTATATACCTTGGTGGGGTGGGAGCAGGAGCGGCAATGGTTGTGCAGATGGTTGCGTGGATGGTTGCGCAGCTGGTTGCATGAATGTGCAGATAGGCAGATGGATCTCACAAAAATGCACTGGGTGCAAAAAAGCGCAACCAGAGTGGCCAGGTTGGTGGCTATGATAGAGCATTCAAGAGACAAGTGATGTATGTGGACTGAGTATTTCCTAATATATAGAAATCAATATAAAAGTGATTTTCAGTCACATGACTTGTTCATCTAACTAATGTGTAGCAATTAATCAAGGAATTTATTAGGAACCCAACCCCCAGCAAGAGTCCAACCCCAGGAGACAACAAGGATCTGGACCCCACCAGGGGTTGGAATTTCACATCTACACCCAAACCAAGCATATCTACCTCCAACAAGGTATGGATTCCTGGGCATCCAACGCCCAGGGTTGGACTATCTGTAACTTTTGGGTACACAGTGGTACTCAACAAAACATTCAACCTATTTTGTTTGACCCACCTATGAGCGCACCCTCAGTCCGGTGATCCAACACAGAAGATTAGCCACTGCTGACCAAGCATGAAACAATCAACAAGCGCACCAGTTTGCAAGAATGGTGACTGACTTGGGATCTTTGATCATGTACATAGATTTGCAAAATCACTAATATATACAGATAATATTACTACATACAAACATGCTGGCTATGGCTGAGGTGGGAGTGTGGGTTTGGTCACCATCACTGGCACTTGGTCAATAGCTTTGTGGTTGTGATTGACTGTGGGGCCAGTTTGACAAGGGCAAGTAACGCAAAAGAGATTAGAATATTGAGGGAGAGCTTTGAGCTCTGGGTGAGTCTCAAAATGGTTGGCTATATTATTAAAAATATTGGCTTTTTTCAGGCCAACAAACAGGAGGGCAAGCAATGCTGCAAGGTCACCAATCTGCTTGAGATTGGCAACCTTGTAACTCTGGATTGTCCCAGCAAACACGTAGTTGGGATCTGCAATCATCCAGCTATGCTTACCCTCAAGCTCCCTTGCTTGCACCTCCTTTTCCATCACCTTTTGTTTGTTGGCTGCCTGTTTCTCTTGTAACTCAGCCAGATGCGTTTGGAACTTGGCTTTGGTCTCTGGGTTCATCAAAAACCCATGCTTTTGCACCAACAAAGCTGCAGCTGCTTTGTCTTGGGCCCTCTGTGGCTTTGTACAGGCCTGGACTTGCTGGCAAAGCCCTTGGTTTTTGGCCTGAAGGAGTGCTGCATGTGCATTGGTGCTCTCAAGTCAATTCAAGAGCTCATGGACCAATTCCCATGTAGCCTCTGCATTGTCTTTATACCCCTGGACTTGTTGCTTCAACGGCAACCCCCTCCAGTTGTGTATATAGTCAATACAAACTGGTTGCATTGGGTGCAACAAGTTACAAGGTGCTATTCAAGGTGAGTGAGAATGAGTCAAAGAGCTGTAACTGTTATGGAATGACTAATTTAGACATATGCGCCCCTAATTGCCAATAGTAAATAGTGCAAACTGTAGTAATCATACTTGCTCTATCCAAATATGGGCATAGGCATTACTATATTTGGAAACTGATGGTGCTATAAGACCTTTTATACTTTATTTCCTCATTGCGCTTGCATATATACACGTCTGATTATGCAAAGTGGTCATAATATTATTTCTATTATTGATAGCATTTTTTGTATCATGCATTTATATGTAGGAACGGTACTTATAGACCATAGAACAAGTGCAAGTAAGCATGCAAACGCCAGCGCTTAGTAATTGCAAATAAGCGCCAAAGGTTGGCGGGGCGCGCCAACGCCAATATCTTGGCGGGAAATAGGCATATTACTATGCAGACAAATACCAATAGGTCGGAGGCTCCGGCATCTCACTTCTCAAAAAGGAATCGCCTGATTCTGAGCCAAATTGATGGAGATACTAACCATTTAAGTTTCTAGCTTTTTCTATGAGATCCTACCTTGCCTCAAGGTTATTTTTAGCATTCACACTAATGTAATTTAGTCATGTATGCTCTAGAACATTCTGTACATAGCCTTGGGTCTATCCCACTAGGACTTATTGGGACTAATTGGTCTTTATGTATCAAATAGCTCAGACTGTACCTCTCATGTAACTTCCTCTTTTGTACATCATGTATAGTTATTTGTTCTCCCTCTGGGGTATATAAAGCCTTTGAGGGAGACCCTTTGAATACATCTTCTTTTCATCCCATTCTTACCCCTTGTGTGAACTTGAAGATCTATTAGATCTTCTTAACTTAGTTTAGAGTGTCTTATTTTGCTTTCTTAGCCTCTTAAGCTCACTGAACTTAACCTGTAAGGTATCTTGGCGCATATAGCCTCTAGCAAGGTCCCAACAGATACTGGGTAGCTAGGAAAGGCTCTAGGGCGACCCTGAACCTCTTGAGTAAGTCAGTTGGGAGAGTTTAAGGCCTTGAGAGCGGCATATACACCTTAACTGAGTGCAATCTCAGTCAAATAAATTACCAACAAATCCAGATAAATTGTAGTAGGTAACTAAGACTCAATACTAACCTTCATACTATAGGTATAAGCATAACCAACCACCTGCATCTGCAGTAATTGCTTGATTACTTGTTAAGTGTAGGGATCACCCTGATTACTAACCTAATTTACCCTCATATAGCTAGTCTATTGCCTTTTATATCCATAGATAACTAATCTATTAATCACTTTATTATATTTTGTACTTAATTACATAGTCCCTAAAACCCTACTCTATAACAGTAACTAACCACACACCTTCTGGAGCAGGATTGGCACCTTTGGGTGCCTGCATTTGTGCAGCATTGGGAACCTTGAATGGTGGGGGGTTGTACACTTGGTCTAAGGCGCCTGGGTTGGGTTTGACAATTCCAATTGGTTGGTCAAGCACAGGGACATCAAGCTGTGGGAATGATGGGGGCAAATGGACACAAGTGGATGAGATGGTGCTGGGTGCGTAATCTTTGTCCCCAAAAATGCCTGGGTCAAGTGGGTGTTGACCAGATTGCCACCAGGCGTCTTTGATGGCAGTGGGGTGTAGCCTGGACTTCCAAGCCTCCATATACCTTGAGATGGCAGTGGTTCTGGTGATAGGCTTGCCAATCTTGGTACTGTCTTCACAGAGTTGCTTCCACACCACTTGGACTAAATTGAACACCCCAACATCAAGTGGCTGAAGCTTGTGAGTTGTTTTTGGTGGAAGGCAGATAATGAACATGTTATTTTTGTAGGCTGCCCCAAGAACTTGTGGGGTAATATGGGAGCCGTGTCCATCAAGAAGAAGCACAAGTGGCATGTTGGATACTTGCCTCTCAGCTGTGGTCTTGAGGAACACTTTGGTGAACCAGGCCTCACAAATATCATCCAATGTCCATCTGTCCTCAGTTGGGACACAACTGGTAAGTAAACTGCATCAATTCTATTCCAAGCAAGATGGCTTGGATATACACTTACCAGCTAATTTCTTTGTTCTCCCACCAGAAACCTACATCTCCAGGCTGATGAACAAAGGTAGGTTTCATTTCAAATCCATCCACACAGATACATTCAATGATGGTCATCAATTCAAGGCTGTCATGCTTCAGCTTGTACTGCGCTTTTTGGAGGAGGCTGAATATATGCTTGCAACAACTTGTTGACCTTCCCCTGCCAATCTGTAAACCCTTCTCATCCATGTTGTAGATATGTTCAATAGGTATATTGTAGTCTTCAATTAATTTCTTGAACATGTTGAAATAGGTTTCAACATTTGGACAATTGAACCCAGAAGCCTGCTTTGGATCAAGCTTGTATGCATACTTGTATTTGAGCCTGCAATGGTAACAATGGAGGAGGTGTTGACACCAGGTCATGGTAATTTTGACACCAGGATCAGCAACTGCTTGTGCATGGGATAAAAGGGTTTCTTTGGTCCATGGTAAACCAATCATCCCACTGAGAATACACCAGTCAAGAAGTGTTTGCTCAACAGGTTTTGAGAGCTTCTATTGTGACTCCTGAGCAGTGCATGCATCTGTGTGCTTGCCTTTGATATGGTTTGATAGGGTAACACAGGAGATTTGATGCTCTTGGGCAGCGTCAGTGTACATTTTATATTTTCTGCTAGCATAATCTTGCTGTGCTGCTTGAAAGCAAGCTTCATGGTCTTTGTGATCCTTCTTGCTTAATTTGGGCATCTGTATGTATGATTAGCTACATGCATCAAATCAAAGAGTCCCAATATCACCATAACCGTCCTTCAAGAATGATGGTGAAGAGCAGGGGTGTCTACCCCCCCTATGAACACTTGCATTGTTGGGCTGCCTTGCTGAGAAGATTATTTTAGGAATAGCCTTGTTTTATCTCCATGATGCCACCACTAGGTTCAAAGTGGATCCCTGCTCATGTTTGTCTTCAAAAATGTCTTATAGACCTGTACAAGTTCACCAAAGGACTTGGATAGTTAGAATATCGTGCATGTTATGCACATTAACCTGTGTCTTCTTTTTTGTCTCAGTCCAAGCCAATTTCTTATTGACCCTGAGCAACCAGAGATTTACTGTTTATCCAAAAAGTCAAAAAATCGGCCTTTGTATGCGCTCTCAGTGATTGAGTAGCCCACTTTTCACTTGAATTTTTAGCTGAGAATGTGTTTAGGGTAAGTATCTATGCTACTTATTTATGTCAGTTTTTTATCACTCATTTTACAGGAGATATGTGGCCTTTGTTGTAGACACACATATACCAATGGAATTTATTCCTATATTCTTGAATTTAAACAAAGCCTAACGGACTACATTTTGTTGTACACCACTGTAAGGTGGGTACATGCTAGTGAAGGCAGGCGCTTAAGGCTGTACTACTACAAGCAGGACTTATGTAATCTAACTAATGGGCTATGCTAAGGTTGCGTAGGGCAACTAACTATCTATACTATTGGCAAAGGGGCCTTAGGCCTAGGAGGTGTGGTGAGTTAAGTAGGAGTGGATGTCTGAGAACTGATGGGGGCCAGCTACTTAGCTGGCTGGGTAATCCTCCTCAATGAATATGAGACAAGGTAAAATTGACTTGGGGTCTCCAAGCAATTTCCCTGCTGTATATATAAGACTATGGGCACTATCTACATGGTCTGTGCTTGTGAGAAAAGAAGTAAATATGTGAAAAGAGAAGTGTGCTGCAGGCTGTGCAGAAGCGTGGATTTCTCCTAAGCGCCCTTGGCACGGCATCTTGGCGCGGCATCTTGGCATAATAAGCGCCGAGGTCACGTGATTGAAAAACATAAGATAAAGGGTTTGTAAAAAATAGTAAAAATATCAGAAAAATTGTCCAAATCCAGTGGTATAGGTGGGGAGGTTGTAACAATTTTCAATCATGTGACTTCAGCGCTTATATCACACACTAAGCGCCAAGCCATGTCCCCATCCATGCTTACCTCATCATATGTAGCCACCTCCACCTGATGACACATCAGTGACATGTATGCATGAGTAAGACCAACTGCAGAGCGGGATTCTTATTGGTTATAGTTTTGCATATTATACATTTGTAATTAGATCACCTCTGTAATATATAAAGAGGCCAACTGACCATGGTAACACCCAGGTTGATTACCTCTTGTTGCATCCCACCACTGTACAAGGCCTTACAGCCAGATTACTTAGCACCCACAACACCTTAAGCATCAACCTCACTGTACATACGTAGTTAGCCAATGCCCTTAAGGCCTTGGTCATTGTAGTTTAGTAGTTAGACATTGTGGGGTAGAAGCTTGCTGCCTTAAGCAGTATAACTTTATTAGTCACACGGCCACAAGCGCCCGCTCCCTCAACGTCCTTACAGACATCTAGGACAGCCTTCAATCAAAGGGGGGTACAAATTTCATTGTATCAAAAGGGGGTAAGCACTAGTATGTGTATGCAGTATGCACAGAAGATAAGACTCATACAGGTCACATGACTGAATTAACACTGTCATATATATCACTATGGGGGATGCTGGGACTGGGTTCTAGCTTGGAGCAGGGACTGAATACAACCCCATTGGAGCCAAAAGCCAGTCCACCCTGAACTGAACTTTGGCCCAGCCTGGACTATCAAATGGCATGCAAGGGACTGGAAGAAGCCTATTGGGCTGAAACCAACAAACCAACTTCCATGACATTGATCAGTCCCCAAAGGCCTGCAAATCAGACTTACTGACAGGATGTCTGGGACTGTTTGGGACTGTTTGGGACTGTTTGGGACTGTATCTGGGACTGAAAAACAGCCCTGCTAGGACTATACCATGGTTCCCAAGGGACTGAGTAGGCTCATTTGTCAGCTCCATTTGACCTTGTAGCCAGTCCTTGTTGTACCAAATAATCTGTTGTCCTGGACACAGTCACATGACCAGTACAAGTGGTTGCATGCTGGCCCAAGCCCAAATTTGGGGGGTAGCAGGTGTAATCATGGGTTGTCAGCAGAGGAATAATAGGGCTCTATGGCTTAGTGGTCAAGCTGGTTTCAATTCCAGCTAGTTCTATTTTCATCTGTTTATGACATCTGTCATCCAATTGCATGCAAAAATAGCTGATTATATATCATTCTAGATACATGTAGAGAAAGAAAAGGATCATAAAATCAGGGAAATATGCCCCAATTGTTCAGAAACACTGTTGTATAAGAGCCAGCACTATAGCTACTGCCGTGATAACTACTCAAATTGCCAACTACTTTGTGGTGGGCCACTTGGTCAAGTTGCAGGTAATTCTTCCTGTTGGTTGGTTGCTGGTCTGGAACCTGGTATCATGTTAGAATAGCTACAAGCTGTGCATGTGTGACATACCTGCTCACCTGCATTGGCTCCTGTGCCCTTCTTAAAAGTGTTGCACTTTGCTGCTGTATCCACATGTTGTAGACACATTCAATACCACAGAATTTATTCTGATTTTCTCAAATTTAAACAAAGAAGAATGGACAATGTTTTCAATCATGTGACCTTGGCGCTTATATCATATGCTTAGCGCCAAGCCACATCCCCATCCTTGCTTAGTCAGCATGCATAGCCACCTCCACCTGATGACATCACTATGACATGTCAGTGACATGTATGCATGAGTAAGGCCAACTGCAGAGCAGGGTTCTTATTGGTTATGGAATTGGATAACATGTATTTGTAAATTAGTCTACCTCTGTAATATATAAGGAGGCCAACTGTTGTAAATTGGGGGAAAAGAGGTTGAGACTCTGGTGCTAAGCAGAGTCTGTGTTGGAAGATTTCCCAATTTCCAAGCTAAGTAAAGAAGTAGCTTCTTTAGGGTTCTCTGGGTCTAGCTATCTTGAATACAATCAACTACAGATATATCCTTTCTCAGTGTAAAGTGTCTTAGTAAGTATTTCTGTAAGAGCAAGAGTACTGGCTCAGGTTCCCTTTGGCAGAGATAGTTATGTAAGTTTCACTCCTAGTTGCAGGAACTAACTGGTTACTTAGTATATATCCTTCTTTAAGGATGATTGCCTTCTGTTCACTTAACCTAAGAACTCTGTATCAGGTCTACAACCTTTCCACACTATGGGTACTTGGGAGATCCACTTATACAAGTTTAAGTTATTTGAAATCTTGAGGCACAATATATCACACAATTGAGGGGGGCAAGCCCAAACCCAAGAGTGACAGTCAACAGTAACAGTGAGGTGGAGTAAAGTGGGTGCCCTCCAAGGGTATGCAAGAGTCCCCTTTTATACCCTAGAGTGGCAAGGTTACTGAGTCATTCACCTAGTCAGAGTATGAGTATGACTTGCTTAGGACTGTGTTTCCTAAGACTTTGATTGGTGGGTGGGAAGGCACAGATATGACTAGGATGGAATGTGACTGCTCTTGGGTTGAACTGCAATTAGTTAAAAATAGAAACATCTAAGTACATGACTCAGTCTATCAAGAAATGCTTGGCAGCCAATGAGCACTTAGAGTGAGTCATTAGTGTGAGTCATTCTGGTGGCAAGCAGAGTGACTCATAAGCAGGATTTGCAGTGCCACTAGAGATTACTAGATAAGGAGAACCTTAGTAATCTCATGAGAGGTATGACTCAACTAAGCTAGGAATAAGGTTCATCTCCCAAGTTAGAGCTAGTCATGTGATGAGCTAGATGTAAAGATACAAATATAATGATTAGTAAGGTACTTGAGCCACATAGATAGAATCTTGTGAAGCTAATATCTCCATGAGATCTTATCGTATGAGCACGTGACAGGCAGCGTTAGAACGAGCGAAAGGAGCTCTATTGAACGATATGTAACACATACAGTCAATATGAGCGTTACATAGAGTAATGACAGGAATAATGGAAAATAAGAGACAAATGGCCATTAAATCAGAAAGTCAGATATATGCAGATTATTGTGGATGGTGAGCTGTGAATGCAATATTGTGTGATACATAACACCAACCAACTGTCATGACCCATGCCTTTGCTGGCATGTCTCCTGACCAAGCCAACTATTAATAGGATATTCCACAGTCTTTAGAAGGCCGCATATACTCACATATATGCAGTCAGAACTGTCATTACTCTAAGCGCTCATGACTTAGAGACTGACAGTCCACCAGGGTCACATGACCTCCCCCCCTCCAGTCCTTTATCAAATACTATACTAAACTACTATGGATTTGAGGTGGGGGGGGATGACATAATCTCTTCTATAATATATTATTCAGACCTTGCCTGCAGACTCCCTTAACATTGGTCCACAGCTAGGGGGGCAGGGGGAGTGCAACATCCCCAGCAATATATATTATTCATATATCACTGTGCATCATATATACTATATATCTTTGACAGTGGATATAAATGGTAATAACCCTTCCAGTATGGGTTATGACACCTACTGTTATTTTGCTTTAATCTTATGTCATACTTTCTGTTTTTTTTCTACTTTTCTTTTATCTTTTATCTTCCACCCCCCATCTTTCATCTTTTATCTTTTATCTTTCATCTTTTTCCTTTTTTCTGCATTGTATCTGTGTTTTTTTATATCCATATTTTTTATCAAGATTCAATTGATATTAAATATCCTCAAACTTAAGTTATTGTGTACACTGTATAAGGTTAAAATACCAAAAATAAGAATGTGTATTTAAGTTGGAATTGAACTGTAATCAGGGCCAATATATGCTAACTTTAAATATCAATTCTCCCTTGGTCTGATTTGTACTGAGGAAAGCATATTGATGTTGTAGTTTTCAGGCCAAATTATACTGGAAAAAGATGTCTTTTACTGATATACTGATTTTCAAGATCTTATCACGTCATAGTGTGTCTCAGAAGCATACATGTTTAGCAAATTAATTTTGAGTCCTGGAGGTACAACGGGTCAGTAAGACTCATGGAATTTAAAGTAAGACAGTGGATCCACTCATTGCTTGTGTGTGCCAGAAGGGTTAATGCTTGGTGTAAGCATCTAACATAGGAATCAAAAATATTTATTAATCAATTCGTGATACAAGAAACAATTCTCACACCCCAGTACACATATATTGATGTCCCCCAAAATATACTAAAAACGCTAAAGCTTTCTCAGCCTCCTGCCCAATCGTGTTTTTGCGCAAGATGTATTATGAGGGGGATCCGGATCACTTTTGGTAATGCCGCCGGAGGGTAAGGTGGTATCTCCACTTGGTTCAAGGAGCCAGCCTGAACGGTGATCAAGGTTAGTCAACATTTGACCTTGATTCTCCTGTTCGCTCCTTGCTCCAATCAACAACCACGAATCACCAGGCATCTCCGCTTGCCTACTGAGTAACTCGTGCTCTTGAACGTCCGTGGAGGCCCGTTGCTTGGATCCAACCTCCTGTTCGAATGGCCAGTCGTCCTTCCACCTATCTGGCCACCATGGTGGTTGTGCACCTTGAGCAGGCCATTGTTTAAACATGGCGGACAAGGCGCCTGGACCTAAGTCATACAACGTCTCTTCCCACATGTCTCTATACGTCTTGTGAGGCAGCAGCATTGCATATTCCCCCTTCTTTGTATATAACCAAACACACCGTTCCCTTTAGCCAGCTTAAGCCATACCACCTGGTAACAGTTTGATTGATCATTTTACTCACCCACGACGGAATCAAATATTGGTGGTAACTTCAAGTGCACAAATCCCTGTGATACGTACCCAGAACCAATCTAAATCGTAGTTGCCAAACCAACCACACTGTCCAAAAAGACCTTCCTTTCCGTACAGAGTTCCTATCATCCCCACAACCTCCATATCACTTGAACCGTCTGGGAGGATCCCATTGGCGTCCACAACCACTGGTTCCCCGTTCAAGCGGAATTCAAAAAACGACAACACACGGCCGAACGCTAAGAGATGGTTAATTTATGCAATAACTCCGATGAGAATATACTCGATCTCACGTTTAGATACATCTTGAAACAGATACTCTTCCTGAAGGTACACACCCTCCTCGTCAGGGTTTTGCCGATTCATACCCACAGGGAAAATTTCCAACAAATCCATTGCGTCAATATTTTCTTCCTGTACCTGAGCCATCATTCTCCAAAGTTTTATATAGATTTTGTGTCAAGGCCGCAAAACGGGAACCACGGTATGAGCAAACACAGATGTGACCGCTAAATTTACACTGCCACGTAGCCAGCTCAATTGAACATGTAATGCACGTGATGATCATTTTTTAAGTGCATTTCCATTCGGTAACCAATGGGAGTTACATGCGAACCAAGGCAAACTACTCGACAGGTTGTAAATAATCATAGAACTGTAAAAGAACACCCCCAAAAAGAAACCACGATAGAGAAACGGTACACACAAGCCCAGCACAAACGAGAACAGAAGAGAAATTGCCTTCTCAGCATGTCCGGGTCCGTCTACACAAGTAAGATCAGCACGCCTACAGGGACCAACATTAAAGCCCAATACCAAAGTGCAAAACAGACTTTGAGAACGCTCTGAGACCTCTGGCTTTCCCAAAGAGATCAAGGGGGTTGAGTCCTTGCAAAATCTTCGTGAGATGTTTCCAACTATCTTCTAAGAATGGAATAAAAAAATGGGGGATGGGCATGTATTGATCATCTTTCAAAACATACGCATTTGTTAATTGAGGCGCGTCTTCTTTTGCGGCCCATAAGAGATCTTTGGTATCACCACGTTTTCAAAGTGTGGTCATCCAGTTTGGAGGAAGAAAATCCGTGCAATGATAAAATTACCATACAAATGCAATGACTTAACATAGGCAACAATGCTGGTGAGATTTCAAAGTACGTTTATGCTAACCCGGGCACCAAACTTGGTCACCACATGCTCAAAATGCGGTAGTGCCTAAGGTCTCTACACCTTGCTTTTAGGCAATTTCTGACATTTGGATTGTACAAAGGGCGAAGCTATACAGTGTTTCACCACGTAACGGGACGGCGCCACGTGCTCCCGAGCGGTTTGCCTCGTTTGCATGTAGCTCGCTAAATATAGTATTTCTTTTTAAAAAAAAACATCACCACGTGACGAGACGCAGTGAGATAGTGTATAATGTAACGCATAATTGACACATATATTTAGATATACAATCATTCGTCGTCGCACTCCACATTGCTCGAGAAGTCCGGAAATTTTGGCTTGGGCTTAGCACATCCTTTCTCTGGCTTGGGCTTGGTGGGTTTTCTCCAGCCAGGCGCGCGTTTCTTCATTCTTTCTCATTGGCATACTCAATACATTGTCTCCAAGCACATTTAACATGTTGGATTGGCGCCATTAGATAGCAATTGTAGTGTACAAAACAAGGAGTGGGCCAACAGGCCCAGCCTCTATCTGGTAATGGTATGGTTTTACTCAACCAAAATCCTGGCTGTGTCTCGTCACATAGTGGTGTTCTGTTACATGGTGAAACACTGTAGGTGAGACTGCTCAACAAGGTAAGAAAAATTGGCGAGGACAAGGATACACATCCTGTAAGCTGTTAATTGAATATCAAGGGAGCTATCAACATTTCAATATTGCTACTTGGTAATAAGTTCATAAGTATTCGGTTGATGTGTTGAAGATGATCGCCAGTCTCATATGAAGATATATATGCAGATACATGCTCCTCATCTCATGTTCCTTATTGTCTCATCTGTGATTCATGTATTGATTGGTCTCCCTCATTCATATCTCACCCTTACTTGTATATAAACCATGTACTTTCTTGTTATATCTACAGGCAGAATTACAGGGCAATTTACTATACAAACATCTACTATACAGGACCCGTCGCACTAAGAAGCCTTATATAAGTATAATAGTCGCATATATACTTCAAAATGATGTTTGGAATAAATTAATACGTGAAATGCTTGGATACAGGAACCTGTAACGGGAAATAGTATTAATATGCATTGCTGACCCCATATGAGTGTTATATATATGTTCCAGATTCAATATAACATACTATCTGATCTCCGTTTGTATTAGATGGTCCTGGGCAGGAGGTTCCATAGCCAGAATGAATAATCTAGTTGTGTAAACTAACACAAAAGCTTGGCTGAGTAGCATAAAGCACAGTTGACGTTCACGTCACAAATGGTGGCACGTTTCGGCCCAATGTCACGTGGGCAAAGTACAACAACGCGTGTCACTTCTCGCTACATTTGCTTTCTCGACATCATGAGTTCTTTTCAGAGTACCAACGTGGAAATGGTTGAAGTTAATATAGTGGGTGAAGAATACAAGTTCTTTGCTGAAAAGGGAAAGCGCAAATCAAAAAACAGGCAGAATAAAAGTTGGTTGCACAGAGCTAGGCAATCTACTTTTTTGCTTGTCATATGCCTAACCGTTTTCTTGCGTTTCCATAAGATATATGTTGCTCAATTACCGGGTTTACTATACTGAAGGGCGGTCTTCCTTTTGCGGGGACATGCCAAGGGCTGGCAAACGCGTCAGATGAATTCTTTCAAGACGTTTGGTTGACTGGTTTTGTAGCACCAATATCAGGCAATTCCTGCTTCCACATTATGGCCGGATGGTGGGATATCACGTCTTTTGGCGACATGGAGAACAAATACATGGAGATATTGGGTATCCAAGCTATCTATCAAGAGACGTCTTTTGGATGGCGCGGTGGGTGAGTACGTTCTATTATTATTTGCTTTAATTACGCAGTAATGCTTCAATTGTATAGCAAAGAGCCTATCATATGGGTTGATACAGCAAAAGGCTATTCATACGCCATGCAAAAGCCGCTCTTGGATTACAGGTCAACATGGGAGCAACTAGTAGAGAGTTTTGCCCTGGAGCATGAAGGGAGGTTGGCTTGTTTTCAACAACTCCCGATCAGCCCGACCAGGCCAGCTTGGTGGACTACTACCAAAAGCTGGGATGCGTTTATCGCACATGGTCGGATTGGCAAGAATGCCCGAGCGAGTGTGACTCGCGACGAAGGCAAAGGTGGTAATGAGTCACAAGACCGCCAGGAGAATGTGGAGCTGGAACAGAGAGGGAGAGAGGAGCAGAGGCGAGAAGCCTCTAGGACAAACTTGGGAGAGGGGAATGGGGAAGACTCCCACATGATTGCGACCCCCGGCTCAGAGGTGGCCATCCCGGCCATGAATCCAGACTCAGGAATAGAGTTGGATATGGACGTAGATGCAGATGCAGATGCAGATGCAGATGCAGACGCAGATGCAGACGCAGATGCAGACGCAGATGCAGACGCAGATGCAGACGCAGACGCAGCGCCCGCTCCCGAACCCGCGCCCGCTCCTGAGCCCAAGCCCAAATCCGAGCCCGCTCCCGCCACCGCCACCGTATCCAAGCCCGCCCCCAAACCCGCTTCTGAACCCGCGTCTACACCCCCACCCAAACCTGTTCCTACCCCTGCGTCTGCTCCCACTCTTGCTCCTGCTCTTGCTCCTGCTCCCGAACCCGCCCCCGCTCCTGCCCCCGCTCCTGCCCCCGCTCCTGCCCCCGCTCCTGCCCCCGCCCATGGAGATACCGGTGCTGATGCGGGCGCGGACATGGACGTGGGCAATCAACTGGATGAGACTACGGGAAGGAAAGACTTCATGGAAGAGGTGCCTGAGACAGACGAGGAAGAAGTGCAAGGTACATTCTCTGGTGACCCAAAACACACTTCCCACCACAGTCAGACTTTGCCGGATGGCACAAGTGAGTCTTGCCTTTTGCTTGTTTCTCAGCGCTAATTATTCAAGGCCCAAACTAGGCCATAACCCCGAGGCAAATATTACTCTACTAGCCCCACCGGCCCCGGTCCCGGTCCTACCACAAAGTGGGGAAGAAAATCCGGCTGCGCGTGAGTGTTTTTAAAAAAACTCCAAAATATCTTAAATTGATGAGTTTCTCTCATCAGATTTGGGTACTTCTTCCATGGACGACTTTCTGAGGCGGTCATCATCCCTAATGGCCCAATTCAGACAAGAGCGGGACAGGATGGCCAACAAGGGCTTTCAACTGTTGGTGGAACCCATGTCTGGACAGCAGCTAGCATCTCCACCGACCTCGATTAACCCTGCCATGTTAACTGTTTCTAGCTCGGCCGCACCGTTAGCGTCGACATCAATGTCGGCCCATGCTCCACGGGAAGTTACTTCCTTTCAGCCCGAGCCCTCTCAGCCCACTCCGCCCCCCAACGCCAGACAGTCGAATCCATATACACAAACCAATTTTGACAATACACGCCAGCGCCCTCGCGCTTCCCACAAGCACTGAGTCGCTAACATGACTTATGATGCTTGTATATCTCTATTTAGGTAGTGCAAATAATATTTACTTTAGTCTCAAGGATTAATTTACGTAAAGCAAGTCTAACTGCGAGACCAGTTGTCAGGCCAATAAACCCACGACTCTTTGCTTTAGGCGCAACAGTTTGTAAGTTCGTGAGTTTGCAAATACAATTGACGTATATGGCGTGCTCTATGGGGATCCCTAAAGCCCCAAAGCACTTGACAGTGCTCATGGGCCTGCTCCTTTGGGTCCAACTGGATTGTGCTCCAAAGCGCCCGTTTTTACGAGTGGGCAAGCTCTCAGGGTTTTTGGGTTTCCGTACCGTGTTTTAGACTTTGAGGTTTCTTATAATTTATATTGTTCTTAATCAATGTTGTCTCTTGGTCTTTTAATTCAATTTATTTATTATATGAGTTTTTGCTGTCCTCGGAGTTTGCTTTGTTTGCGAGTTGGAGGACCAAATATGTTCCAAGCATGAGTATGTATCACGTGACCCCCCGTCCTGGGACACACACAATTTATCCCTAGCCCAAAAGCCATACGATAATAATTCCCTCCCCTATTACCCGTCTCGCAGCTCTTTCCCAGCCTGACGCCGAATTCCAAATGCCCTATCTCAACCCCCCCTGGCGCCCCAATAACCCGTTCCCCAACAGGTTAATATGCGCGTTCCCCCCCGGTGGCTCCTCGAAGACCCGCCAAGAGAAGATTGCCAAAAACGCCAACCGCCTGATTGACGCAATTGCGCGCAAAGGTATTTTGATTGGTTTTTCGGACGGAGCAAAAGAGGTTCGGTCAGGGGTCCGCAAGGTCGGAGTCGGATACAGCGTACAGTGGAAAAAGTCTGAAGTTGCCAAGTTCAGCGGTAGTATTGGCCCTCACGCCAACATCTTTGGCGCCAAAATGCTTGCCCTCGCCCTTATAGCCCAAAGATGCGCTTGGTTTGCCAAGTCCCACAATATTCGCAAAATTCGCATTTTTCGGACAATTTAGCGGCCATACGCATTATCAACAGAACCAAACCCCAGCCCGCTCAACACACCTCAATCCTGTTTTGCAAGGAAGTCCATGCATTTCTCAGGACGACCCGAGGCGCACCTTGATGGTTCAATGGATCCCGGGTCACTCTAAGATCGAACGTAACAAGCGCGCGGATAGGTTAGCCAATGCAGGCCTCGACCGCCGGCCCACCGCCTTCTTCAACCGTATCACGACGTGGGCCAAATGCCAAGCCACCCAACGCGCCTCCAGAACATGGGTCAAAATCTGGGAGGACAGCCCTCACTCCAAAACCGTGCGGAAACACATCCCTCGCCCCCCGTCTCTCAAACTCCACCCTATCTTCAACAATCCCGGCCTCCCTCGCTCTGTTTCCTCCCGCCTTGTCGATGACAGGCCATGGCTGGTTCGGCGAATACAAGGAAAGAATATTCTTCATCAAGGGCTCCCATAAATGCCCCTGCGGCGAGCAGATCCAAAGTGTCCCACACCTCCTCTTCCTGTGCCCTCTCTCTGAGGATAGCCGCAAAACTCTTACCAACGCTGCACCTGATCTCAACCCCTCCACCCTCTTCGGGTCCAACAGAGGCCTCGAAGCGGTTGCTAAATTCATTCTTCTCTCCGGTATTGGCCTTTACAAATAATAACGCGGGACTCTACCCTACCCTCTCCCGCCCAACCCCAACGCCATCAGACGTCCACCCAACTCGCTCTCTATCTCCTCGTCTCTCTGGCTCCTCTCTTCTTGTCTCCTTTCTACCCTTCGCCGTTACCTTGTGCCTTGCTTGGGGATGTGTTATGTAATGGTGTTCTATGTGTTATCACGAGCGGTTTGCCTTGTTTGCATGCAGCTCCTATTCTCCTTAATAGAAGTGTATTCAAAAAAATGTATCACGTGATACTGTTGGCAATGGCACGTGGCTGTCTGCAGAGCCATCCTGAAGGGTTTTCCTACGCGACCGACGTGACACAACAAAGCCATTCATATACACAGGAAATGTCGGCCCAAGCAAACACCAGCGGGATTGAAAAAGGTGATTATCTGATGCTAAGCTTCAGTTTATTCACTAAAATATGTGCTTTAAGAGATACGGAAGATACGTCTTACGTTTGACCGCGCCAAAGATCGAGTTAGTACTAAGATTTTATTGGATCCATATTGCTGCGTGTTGCATTACACTGAGCTGAACCCAAGTTGAAATACAGTATTGCTACTATTGCGAAGATGGGGGATCAATTATGTACTGCGATTTCTGCAAACGGGGCTTTTGCTACAACGTGATGGGCGAGGCAGGAAATGAGATACCTGGAAACTCAGACACACCACAATCACAGCCCTGCTTGACTGTCCCCCCTGAGATGGCTGCTAACAAGGGTAGGCACTTTACATGCCCTGAATGCTTGTCAGTAGACAAGTATTCGTTGCCGGATGTAAGTAAAATAAACACCTCACTTCCCAATTGAGTAGCTAATTTATCTTAGTATCTTATTAATAGAGGTGCAAGGGTAACCAGTAGAGTTTCTATTAAGGCTTCTGTTGCCCTGGTGGTTTTTTACTTGAAGTCGCAAGAGGTAGCTGCCGAATTGTTTGCCAGGCAACTCTGCGCCTCCCTTGGGGTGTTTGAACTACATGTTGTCACCCTTTTCATGAAGCTTCCCAGCCCAGCTCCCGAGAAAGCGGCAGAAGATATTCGTCAACAGTATGTCTTTTATACTCATAGTCACTGCTCAAATCTGACTACGTCGATGAGACTTTTACCCAAATCCCCCTACCACCTTGTTGTCTTTTTTTTGACAGAGAGTGATCCAAGGGGAGGATGGTGGGTTGGGTCTGCGGACAATTGTAGAGGCTCAGAACGTGTGGACGAGGAAGATTTTTTCCTTTGCCATATGGCCGGTCTCACTGGATTGGCCATTGATGCTTCGACAGCACGCATTTTTGGCCTTACTTGTGGGTCCAACTTGTTAAACAAAGACTCAGCTTCATTGATTCACAAAACGCTAAATATGTGAGTCCAAACCAGTCCTTAACTCGCTGCTCACGCTGTTTATAGACGCCCTTGGCACTCAATTGTTTTGCCTTCAGCCCCTGCAACTATCCCTCGCCATTACTTTGGTATATTTGCCAAGCTTATGGTTCACCTCTATTACTTTGGGTCTCCACTAAGAAATTCACTCCTGCGTACTTGGGCCAAATCCCCTGAAGCACGAGAGCATACAGGGTTTGTGATCATGGATAGACAGAGCTGGAAAACCCCAGGCTCAAATCTTATAGTGAGTAAGCTAGAGTACGCCCCCCATGTCAGTCGACCCTATGGCGTGGAGCTTCCAATGATACCCTCACTTTGCGGTTGCTGGACAAAATCTCCACATCGCTGGAAGGAGCGGCATGCATCTAGAACTTTCGGGGAAGAATTTTACTTTTACACTTCATCATGCTGCGCCACCGAGCTACATATTGCTATTTATACCGATCGTCGTGTCTTGTTGAATGTCCACGGCACGCGTATCATGGAGGAGCCATGGGATCCTGACACCCTACGTTTCACATTCGATCCCACCAGAATGGTATGCATGAAGATATTGGTAAGCTAGCAGTGTAACCGCCTTTCATTTGTTATGTTCAATTTGTGAGTTCTGTGTAGCCTTCAAGGAAGGAGTCAATGGAAAACCAACCCGCGCATAATAGTCCTTGGACTGAAGCTGGATTAGGAGACCAACTTGAATGATTGTATTATAGCCAGCCTGCCCCTCTCCGTCTCATTCCCTACAGTTTTCATTGTACTTACTTGTTAGTTTGCAAATATTTGATTAGTACATACAATGGCATAGGGTCTAGCTCCATGTTTCAAAGGTTTACTGGTTACATAAAAATTTGTGTGTGCCCCCGAACAATTGAGTGCTTCGTATTAGTACAATACGTCATGATAACTCTAGAGGTCTTGTGCCCTGTAGAATGTATTGAGCGCCGTATGCTTGTACCATCCCAATTCCTTACGCTTCCCCTTCTATTTTTTTTTTTTTTTACCGTGTCTCGCATGTGGGGCCTTGTGTTTTTTTCTACACATGTCCTCCGAGCGTTCTGCTCTCGGAACTTAGATGATTAACCAATATATATAGGTTGGGCTGTACAACGCAATCCACATCGTTGTCTTACTTTATTTTAAGTGGTTCGGTCTATTTGCTCAGCCATCCGCTTCTGAAATAGCGCGCACAGATATTGTTAAGTTTTGTTTTGTTTTTTGCTTAAGACTTAACTGAATAGAGTGCGAACTTTAAGGTTAGGTTCCATCCCACCCGTAAATGCTTTGTCAAGATACAGCACTAAATGCCATAGTATAGATCTCTTTCCTATACTTCTATGTGACAATCCTTCCCATGTGATGTTTGATCATCCGTTTGGCTTGGTTTGATCGCATTGTATATTATTAGTCAATTAATCAGCTTACATGCTCGCAGCAAAGGTAGAAAACTGTAATTATATTAGGCAATGTATCAAACTTTGGGCAATCCCATTAGTTCCAGGATTTAGCAAGCGTGATGAGGATTCAAGCTTTTCAAATAATGAAATCTGTTCAACCTTTTTTTGCAATAACCGGATGGAGCCACCTTACTTGGACTTCGGGGTTTTGCTATTTCAACCGGCTACAGCCAGCAGTAACTGACCTTTTGCGCTTCCCTGACAATGGATGGCATATGTGGGCACTTGCTTTGATTGTTTAATTCGCGCATGTAAATGACAAATAAAGTCAAAATACAATATGTGTTAAGAATGTACACTACGCCAAAGCACCCCCACGAGCAGCTTGCTCCAGCTGAGCCCATGGCACTATACACGATCAGATTCCCTCTGGGTATACGACGCTGGTTCCAAAGAGACTCACCTATTATAGGGGTCTGGCTCAAGGGGGGGTTGAGCAGAACCTTAAATCAAATCGCGTTTTTCCGCCCAAGCCCATTAGATAACCTGCCCTGAAAATGAAATTTCACTAGTAAATCACGTGATTCCGCATTTATCCATATATCTATCAAGGCAATTTGAAATCATTTGTTCAAATTCATGTTTTCAATATTTCACATAAAATTGCAGTTATGTGCAGGGACCTATTAGCTAAGCGACCCTGAAAATGAAATTCTACTAATAAACCATGTGATTCTGCGTTGATCCATATACATATCATGCCAGTTTGAAAACATCAATCAAATTTGTGTACTAATAGCCAAACAGAGCATGCACCTTCCATTTTTGGAAGTCAAGACTGCCATAAATGGAAAGAGGGGGTTCGATTACCCCATATGGTGAAGTTTCAAGGATAGATATAGTGTGTGGGAGGAGAAAATGAGAAATGAAGTAAATTTAGTGGATTTTGGTGAAGTGGGCCAGTTTTGAAAAATGGACTAAATTTAGTCCATTTTTTGTTTGGTTGCTCTCTGTGGCCATGGCCTGTACAAACAAAAAATGGACTAAATTTAGTCCATTTTTCAAAACTGGCCCACTTCACCAAAATGCTCTAAATTTACTTCATTTCTCATTTTCTCCTCCCACATGCTATATCTATCCTTAAAACTGGACTATATGGGGTAATTGAACCCCCTCTTTCCATTTATGGTAGTCTCGACTTCCAAAAATGGAAGGTGCATGCTCTGTTTGGCTATTAGTACACAAATTTGATCGATGTTTTCAAATTGGCATGATATGTATATGGATCGACGCAGAATCACGTGGTTTATTAGTAGAATTTCATTTTCAGGGTCCCTTAGCTGATAGCCCAGAAATCACAACCTGTCAGAATCACGTGATATATATACCATTTGATAGCAAATGCATCGGTTCCCTATCAGAATTTCAATTTCAGGGTTGCTTAGTCATCAGCATTCTCTCTGATGGTGCCATTACTGCTGGTGTTTCCAAAACTTGTTATAAAATGAGGAAAATATAACCAGCTGAGACCAAACCTGCTTAACCACTGACCCATAGAGCCCTAATGATCTTCTACAGACAACCATGATCACACCTTCAGCCCCCAATTTGGGCTTTGGCCAGCATGTAACCACATGTCATGACCCAAGTGGCATGAACACAGATACCCTATTATTCTATTATCTTTTTATCTAAATTTTACAAATTATATGGACCAGGGGATGTTCCCAACATGACCACAGGCCATGCAGGACTCCCCTGGCAGAGCAATCCACATGGAATGTGAATGGTCCCTTTGTTTAGCCTGTTAGCTTTGTCCTCTGGTTACTTAGTTACCATATGTCCTTAGTTGCATTGTTCTATTGTTCTCTTAGTTACCCATACCTTTGTAGTATGTCTTCCATTGTTCTCCTTTGTACTTTACAGTTCCCTTGTTCTGTATGATGTATATAATGAAGGGAGAGTTCTGGCATAGGTTTTACAGTGACTTAGGATGCATCCTAACACATCCTAGGTAACATACATAAGTGTTATAACCTCCTTACTGATACCATTAGATTCCTACGTTTTTTCTATTATTTTTAGTTTTTTTTACGAACTTGATATCTCCTGTTTTTCGATCACGTGATCTCGGCGCTTATTATGCCGAGATGCCGCGCCGAGATGCCGTGCCAAGAGCGCTTAGAAGAAATCCACGCTTCTGCGCAGCCCGCAGCACGCTTCCCTTTTCACATGGACTCTTCTTTTCTCACACGCACAGACCATGTAGATAGTATGCGTTTGTCTATATATACAGCAGGGAAATTGCTTGGAGACACCAAGTCAATTTTACCTCGTCTCATATTCATTGAGGAGGACGCCCAGCCAGCTAAGTAGCTGGCCCCCATTAGTCATCAGTAGTCAAACCCCTTACTTAACCTACCACACCTCCCAGGCCTAAGGCCCCTTTGCAGTAGTTTAGATAAGTAGACCGCCTTAAGCGGTATTAGGATAGCCTAGTATAGTAGTAGATTACCTTGTTGCTTGTAGTAGTACGGCCTTAAGCGCCCGCTCCACCAGCGTGTACCCACCTTACAGTGGTGTACAACATTGTAAAATCAACTTCTTGTAGGCTTGATCAACAAATGAGAGGAACTCCCGTACTAGCACAAGGGAAAACGGGTGATTGGACTCGCCTTTCAGCTTTAATAATCAAACAGCTGTCGGTCCCACCCAGTACCAAATTGCTATAAGGCGGACAGTCTCTAATCGTCCGCATACCACGTGTTTCGCTGGAACACAGCAGTTAGCGATCCTAGACAGCTGAACCACCCGCTTGCAAAAAACCCGCTTGTATCACGATCGCCAGATCTGTTGATTTGTTGTAGGGATTGTTCAACGCTAGGTGTTTGACGCAAGGATTTAGCGTTCACACACTGTGCAAAAACCGCTCATAAGTCCTGAATCAGGCATCTCTATCCCCCACGCCGTCTCCACCATACCATCCACACGCTCTGGCGTCCCTCACCCCTACTCTTGCCCTTCCAGCCGCTCCAGCCAACGTTCCATTCCAACCCATTCCCAACCACCCTCTTGCAGCGCATCTCCCACTTTGCAAGACTTGCCAGGGATGGAACTGGAGCCGACCCTTACCACTCTCCTTGAGGCTATCACAGCCCTCACCGCCACTGTTGGGTCCTTGCAGGACCAAATCAAATTGCAAAGCCAAGAGCTCATCCAGCTCAAGGCCATATGCAAGGAAACCGCCGACCTACTTGGCGACAAGGACCAAGGAGGAGGCCAAACCCAGCCTGGCCCATTGACTGGGCCTATCACCCCTCCTACTCAGACAGGAGGAGAAGCCCACTCTCCAGCAACGGTTAGGCCTGGGCTCAAGGCCCCCTTCCGCCCTTCAAGAGGAACAGGGTATGACTCAGAAGAAGAGGAGGACAGGCGAGCCCCCAAAAGGGAACCTTGCGACACGCCTAGGCGGAACCTCAGCTCCCTTACCCCCTTTGACTTGGGGTCCAGTGTAAAGCAACCCAAGATGGAACTCCCCAACCCTTACAAGGGTGATACCAGAGGTCGTAAGGCTACCCAGTGGCTTGACAGGATGCTACTCTGGGTTGCTCTTCACAGGGATCAATTTGATGAGGAGGAGCAGATGGTCGTGTGGATACTCTACCACATGACAGACAAAGCAGCCGATTGGGCGCTCCCCCTTATTGGAACCATCATCAAGGGTGAGGGTAACCCGCCAACCACCATCCCGGCCTTAACAGCCAAATTCAAGGAGGCATTTGCCGACCCAGACGCCAAGAGAGCCGCCGCCAGGAAGATAGCTGCGCTTACTCAGACAACCACCACGTCTGAGTATGTCACTGAGTTCCGCAACCTTATGGCGGAACTTGATTGGAACACTGAGGCATATATTGCCCAGTTCACGCGTGGTCTTCACTGGAAGGTGAAGGAACTCCTGTCCACAAAGGACAATATCCCAGACAACAACCTCAAGGCCATATTCGCCGCCTCGGTCAAAATTGATAACACTTGTTGGGAAAATGAGGAGAACCAACCCAAGAAAGCCTCTGCCAAGTCCCCGGTCACCGCGACCACTTCCACCACTACCACCACCCAACGGGTCCGCCTCTCTGAGGACCCCAACTACGTTACACCGGAAGAAAGGGACCGCCGCCACGCGTCTGGCCTTTGTGTCAAGTGCGGTCAGAAAGGACATGGTATCAAACAATGCCCTAATGGATGGAAGGCCAAAATTGGACAGGAGGAGTTGGAAAAAGAGTAAGGCCAAGAGCTGCCGTCAAGCCCTTGGTCTCTAGTTTAGAACCGCATGTAACCATCTCAGAATTTGTAAATATTGCAATGGACTCAAACAAGAAGCCCCTACTCTTTCTAGATATAACACTGCGTGACTATCCGACGGAACCTATTAAAACCCTCATCGACTCCGGCGCCACTTCCAACTTCATATCCCCCTCACTAGTAGAAAAACTCAAAATCCCAAAAACCCTACTTGAAAATCCACGAGTAGTGAGAATGTTAGATGGTACCATATCTCAGACTGGTTGCATATGGCACCAGGTCCAACTTGCGGTCTCGGCCAATGGCCATTCCCACACTATCCCCTTCCTTGTTTGCCCCATTGGCAACACCTCGGCAATCCTTGGCATGACCTGGCTTACAACTGAATCCCCCCTCATCGACTGGCACCAGGGACTTGTTACATTTCCCGATCAAGTTCAAATAGCCTCAGAGGAAGAAGCGGACCCTGATCCCTTAGTAGACCTTCCCACACAATATCACAAGTTTGCTAAGGTATTTGGCAAGGAAGAATTTAAGGTCCTCCCCCCACACAGGGAGTATGATATCTCCATAGACCTTATTCCAGATGCCAAATTATCCCCAGGTCCCATTTACGGCATGACTGATGCGGAATCCAAGGCGCTTAAACAACACATTGACAAAGAACTAGCCACAGACAAAATCCGCCCTAGTACTTCTTCTGCCAGTGCCCCTGTCATGTTTGTAAAAAAGGCAGATGGATCCCTCAGGCTGGTTGTGGATTACCAGAAGCTAAATGACGTAACCCACAAGAACGTATACCCGCTACCAAGACAAGATGACCTTATGGCAAAGCTAAGACACGCCAAATTATTCACCAAGCTTGACTTACGCTGGGGCTACAACAACGTCAGGATTAGAAAGGGGGATGAATGGAAAACGGCGTTCAGAACCAAATATGGGCTGTTTGAATATCTGGTCATGCCCTTCAGCCTTACCAATGCCCCCGCCGCTTTCCAGCATTTCATGAATGACCTTTTCAGGGACCTGATTGACGTCACGGTGGTCATCTACCTGGACAACATACTGATCTTCTCCAAAAAACCCAAAGATCATCCATCCCATGTCAGGGAAGTCCTATCACGGCTGATGAAGAACCAGTTGTTCTGTAAACTATCCAAGTGTCATTTCCATGTTACCACGGTGGACTATTTGGGAATCGTCATCTCCCCAGCAGGGTTCTCTATGGACCAAAAGAAGATTGAAGCGGTTACAACATGGCCTACTCCCAAAACGGTCAAACAGGTTCAGGCTTTCCTAGGCTTTGTAAACTATCTCAGGAGGTTCATTCCCAACTTTAGCTCGGTTGCTTGCCCCCTCCACAACCTTACCAAGAAGGAATCCCTCTGGTCATGGGGCGTTACAGAAGAAGCTGCATTCCAAGAATTGAAGGCATTGGTCACAAAATCCCCGGTTCTAATCCATTCCAACCCTAAACTGCCTTACTACCTGGAAACAGATGCGTCAGGAGTAGCCATGGGGGCCATTCTCAGCCAACGAGGAGAAGACAACCGTTTACATCCTGTTGCATATATGTCCAAATCCTTTTCAGGGGCCAAGGCTAATTATGACACCCACGACAAGGAACTCCTAGCCATAATCAAGGCATTAGAGGAATGGCGGATTTTCCTAGAAGCAACAGATAGGCCAATTCAGGTTTTCACGGACCATAGGAACCTAGAATACTGGATGCAGGCACGGACTTTCAACCGCAGACACGCACAATGGCGTATTTTCCTGAGCAATTTCAATTTTGAGATCCACTATTGCCCAGGAAAACAATCAGGGAAACCAGACGCGTTATCTAGAAGGTCAGATTATGTAGACACGCCCCAGAGCCAGAGGTCATGTTACCGTCGGAAGTCTTTGCCAATACGTCAGAGGAAGAAGTCAAAATTGTCACGGAAATTCGCTCCAGACTCAGGGAGGATCCATCACTGGAACCCATCATCCAATTTCTCACAGAAGATGCGGACAATGCACCTCCCTCCATTCGGAAAGCTTACAGAGACTACGATTGGGAAGAGGACCTCCTATGGTACCGAGGGAAACTAGTTGTCCCAGACTCAGAAACCCTGAAAGAACAACTGCTGAAGGAATTTCACGACTCACCACTAGCCGGCCACCCAGGTCAACAGAGGACCCTTGAACTTCTAAGTTGCAACTACTGGTGGCCAGGCATGAAATCATCCTCCAAAGAATGGGTGGAATGCTGCCCCACATGCCAGGCCAACTGCCGAGCCCACGCCCCGGTCATTGCCCTCAAACCTCTGGAAGTTCCCCCCTATCCATTCCACACAATTTCCTATGACTTTATCACGGGATTCCCAAAGTCAAATGGCCATGACGCAATCTTGGTAGTCATCGACTCCTTCTCCAAATTTGGGCATTTCATCCCAACTACCAAGAAGGTTACATCTAAAGGACTAGCGGATTTATTCATCTCACATGTGTGGAAACTCCATGGGTTACCAGTCAAAACAATTTCAGACAGGGGAACTACGTTTACTGGGAAGTTCCTAAGGGCACTCTATCAACGCCTTGGAGTAAAACCAGCCTTTTCATCAGCCTACCACCCGGAATTGGACGGACAAACAGAAAGGGTGAACCAGTTCATTGAGTTCTACCTCAGATCATATGTTGCCGCCGACCACTTGGACTGGGCCACCTGGTTGCCACTAGCGGAATATGCCTATAATAACGCAAAGCACTCCGCAACCGGAAGAACCCCTTTTGAACTAGTTTATGGAAGAAACCCCATCATGAATCCGTCTAACGTTCCCGCGAATGTCCCAGAAGCAGACCTTGTAGCCAATACCTTGGCCCAAGAATGGAAGGAAGCAGAGTCAGCACTTAGAATGACAAAAGAACGCATGACCAAAACAACAGGGATGATACCGGAATACTCCATAGGCAAAAAAGTCTGGCTAGATGGAAAGAACATAGAACTTAGGACAAACTCCAATAAACTAGATCCCAAACGACTAGGTCCATTCAAGGTTACAGAGAAAATATCCAGCCACGCCTACCGCCTAGAACTCCCGGAAACCCTGAAAATCCACAATGTATTCTACGTGGGATTACTATCGAAAGCACACGAGTCCCCAAGTCAGCCATTCCCAAGCCGCCCCCCTCCTGAAACAATAGAAGGGGAGGAAGAATACAAAGTGGAACAGATCATTGACTCCAAACGCCAACGAGGAAAGTGGTTCTACTTGATAAAATGGAAGGGTTACGGACCGGAGGACAATTCCTGGGAGCCAGAAGAACTGTTGGAACACAGCCAAGAAGAGATTAAGCGTTTTAACCAAGCTAAACTCAGAAAGGCTTGTGACGCTGCCAAGAGCCTTTAAGGGGGGGGCAATGTTATAACCTCCTTACTGATACCATTAGATTCCTACGTTTTTTCTATTATTTTTAGTTTTTTTTACGAACTTGATATCTCCTGTTTTTCAATCACGTGATCTCGGCGCTTATTATGCCGAGATGCCGCGCCGAGATGCCGTGCCAAGAGCGCTTAGAAGAAATCCACGCTTCTGCGCAGCCCGCAGCACGCTTCCCTTTTCACATGGACTCTTCTTTTCTCACACGCACAGACCATGTAGATAGTATGCGTTTGTCTATATATACAGCAGGGAAATTGCTTGGAGACACCAAGTCGATTTTACCTTGTCTCATATTCATTGAGGAGGACGCCCAGCCAGCTAAGTAGCCGGCCCCCATTAGTCATCAGTAGTCAAACCCCTTACTTAACCTACCACACCTCCCAGGCCTAAGGCCCCTTTGCAGTAGTTTAGATAAGTAGACCGCCTTAAGCGGTATTAGGATAGCCTAGTATAGTAGTAGATTACCTTGTTGCTTGTAGTAGTACGGCCTTAAGCGCCCGCTCCACCAGCGTGTACCCACCTTACAGTGGTGTACAACAATAAGCCACAAGTGCATGAGATTCCCCCCTTCCTCATCACACAGGTGACTGGACTTACATGAGACTTGACTTAGATGGTTTAGATGGTTGGATATACTGGGTTAGGAAGTTAATTTAACCACTTGTATTTGAGCAGAAGTTTCCATGGTGTACCAGGTACGCCAGTCCCCAGACCAGTGTTGTAATGCTGCTACATGATCTTGCTTCAGGAGCAGCATATTCAGTATGCTACGCCCTGGCACAGCCCTTTGATTTTTGTCAGATGGTCTGCCCTCCTGTGCAGCGTACCTGGTACACTACGCACCAACACAGCTCTCTGCCATTTGTCACACCAGTCTCCTCTCTGAAGCGCAACGTAGTGTGTACGTGTTTTGCTGTCAACCACTGCTCATATGTCATTATATCTTCTTCCATGTATTTTGTATTCTATGTGCTTGTCATTCATACCACTTATGCATATGCGGATTTGCATCTTTTGACAAGTCTCAATAATTGTTGCTGGAAATTTCATGCTTAAAAGTTTGAATGTACCACCACAATTGGTATCAGTCGATAGCCGCAGAGGCATGGATAATGATAGAACTTTCAAGTATATCAAACGGAGTTGTTCTGACAGAGTAATAAATAAAACAAGAAAATACTAGCCAGAGCTCTTGAATATACTGGCGTACCAGGTACGCCACCTACAAGCATGGATAAAACCAAGCATGTGAGTCTGTATATAAAATTTTCACTTCAGGCAAAATCAACATATTTCTACTTTAGCACATTGCAATTTACTGGCAATCATCTTTGACGGCGTACCAGGTACGCCAGCCCCAATGTACTTGGCTTTCATGTCATGTGACCATTGTAAGTGACAGGCCAATATCTGGCGTACCTGGTACGCCATCCCTGGACCCATGACCTATAGAGTGACCTGTATGTAAAATGATTACAAGCACTGGCCCCCCTTTGATTGTGCTCAAGTAAAATGTCTCTTTACACTTTCTGCCTCAATGTATAGCTTTGTAACTGTAAGGAATGTACAATATTCTTATATTAACACTATTATATGCAAACCCCTTACATAATCAAGTTGGCAACACTCACCCAACTTAACATCTTGGTGTAACAAATAGCTAACTGTCTTCATTATTGTTATCTTACTTCTGTTTGTTACTTGTTACATACATAAGCCACTTGATTGTTGGTTATATTATTGGTCATGTATAGTACTTGCTTGGTTTTAAGAGGCTTGTACCCAAAAGATTCTGTATCTACTTTGTTTCAAACTACAAATACAAGTGACTTATGGATTGTCATTCAGCTTGATTAAAGTTGTCTGATTAATCTCTATATTACATTGTATTCACAAAGCTAACATTTTTTGACATACCAAAAAGCACTTACACTCTAGTGGGTAACCACAAGAGGTTTCTACACTAGTCTATAGCTGTACATTGGGTTGGCTGCCGGTTGTACTAGTATTGGACTGACTGATAACTTGTTTAAATCACGTTATAGCAACATGTCTTGCGTCATGCGCAGCGGATGGACATACAACCCCGGGCAGGTGCCGGCAGCTCCCAAACATTGCGGACCCAAGTTGGTTTCCACCATGGGAACCAAGACATCCAAAATACAAGGTGAGTATGGTACTGCCTTGGAGAAGAAATCACCAAAGTGCTCAAGGAAGCGGCAGAGCAGTGACTTGGAAACAGTATTCAATGTTGGTTGCAAGTAAGTACCTTTGATCCTACCTTGGTTTTAATTCTGAATCTAACAATTACCCAGAAATCTAAAAGCAATTCTTGTGGGGAAGAGTAACCCATGTTGGTCTTGGAGATCCACACCTTCATTCACAAAAGGATTAAGAACCTAAGCAAAATGATACATAACCAACAAGGACCCGGGGCTCCTGAAGCCTGTTGGAAAGAGATAGAAAATGCCATGGATACAGTGTGGAGAGGGGTTATAGGGAAAGATATAAGCGTAGAAGTACCAGGAGAACAACAGGATAGAGTGAGTGTTATAGTATGAAAAATCCCTTGAATTTTGTCAGAAAAATCAGGTTTCTGCTTTTTCCTGCAGTCCAAAGTGCATGGAACTTTGTCAGTATGGTCTTTCATCCCATGCGCACCCACCCTGAAATTTTGGTGCAATTCTGTTAAGGTCAAAAATAATCAATTTTTGTTAATTTTATGAGTGCAGCCTGAAGGACCAGTTGCTGACTGGTTCTAGTTGACCTTGCCATTTCTCCTTAATAATAGGTACACACTCTGATAAAAGTAATTTAATCCTGTTGGCAACAAGTCCCAACTTCATACCCTTGCTGTGGCCCAAGATTTACCACTATGCATGCTCACTATGGACCCTGAGGACTGTTTGCCAACTGGTTCCACTTGAGTTTCTCCTTTTTTCCTTATATCTTGTACATGGCCTCATCATAGTAGTACAAGCCTGTTGGCAACAAGTCCCAACTTCATACCCTTACTGTGGCCCAAGATTTACCACTATGCATGCTCACTATGGACCCTGAGGACCATTTGCTGACTGGTCCGCTCAAATCTCTCCTTTTTTCCTATATTTGGTTGAAAAACCAGAGGGGTAGTGGGGAACTTTGGGTCAAAAACGGTCCATATATGCGCATTTTCTTGGCAGATTCAGAGCACAGCCACCTACAGCTCTTGAAATAGACCCTTCCCAGACCCTGAATCCAGCTAGATCATAAGATACAGCTCCTGCAATCTTCTAGTTTACACACTAATGCCATCCCCTCCCCCTCACTTACCTGATATACAAGTGGACCCTGAAATTGAAATCCTACCAATAAACCTGCAGATTCTGAGTTGATCCATATATATATCATGACAATTGCAAATATTTATTTTCAAACCACCTTAAATGCCCAAATTAGGCATCTTCCTGCCATTTTAGGAAGTGGACACCACCATAAATGGAAAGAGTGGCCTTTATTACCCTAGAAAGTTCACACATTGGCCCAGTATATATAGTAACTTAACCCCCTTTTAACACAATTACTATTATCAGGCTTTATCAGCAATTCCTATTGACTATTGGCCAGTAGCTGGAATTTCATCACTCAATTGAGCAAAGTTGCCCTAATCAAGTGATGAAATTGCAAACAAGTTGTCCACAAATTTCATCATTCAATTAGAGAAACTTTGCCTAATCAAATGACAAAATTCACGGACAACTTGTTTGCAATTTCATCATTCAATTAGGGCAACTGTCCTAGACGTCTGTAAGGACGTCAAGGGCGCAGGCGCTTACGGCCGTATGGAATATAAGTGAGAACCACTTAAGGCGGTGGTGACTACCCTACAACGTCTAACTAACTAACTACAACAACCACACGCTGTAAGGCGGCAGTGAGCTACGTATGTACAGCAGGGGCAACGCTTAAGGCGTGTAACTAGTGGCTTACTGGGCTGTATGGCCCTTGTACAAAGTGGGGATTTGACAAGAGGTAATCAACCTGGGTGTTACCATGGTTGGTTGGCCTCCTTATATATTCTTCAGGTGAACTAATTACAAATACGTTATATGCAATACCTAATCCAATAAGAACCCCAATCCGCAGTTGGCCTTACTCATGCATATGTGTCACTGACGTGTCATGATGACGTCATAGGTGGAGGTGGCTACGTATGTTGATTAAGCGCGGATGGGGACGTGGCTCGGCGCTTAACGTATGATATAAGCGCCGAAGTCACGTGATTGAAAATATCGTCCGTTTGCCTTTGTTTAAATCCGAGAAAATGGGAATAAATTCCCTGGTATTGAATGTGTCTACAACAGCAACTTTGCTCAATTGAGTGATCAAATTTGCTGGCTAAGTGAATTAGAGGGCTATATGCTTATACTAAGAGACTAGCAAAAGATGTAGACTAGGGTTATTGAGTCCGCTCTTTCCATTTATGGTAGTGTCAACTTCCCAAAATGGAAATCTAATGCCCTATTAGAGCATCAATGTCAGATCTCATATGACATTTTCAAATAGCCTTGATATGTATATGAATTGACTTGGAATCACGTGGCTTTTTAGCAGGATTTCAATATCTAAGTGGATTACATAACTTGTCAAATGTAAATATGGACCCTGTCACGTGATATATATGTCAAACGATCCGGAATTGATGGATCTCCTAGTAGAATTTCATTATCAGGGTAGATTATGAAGCAGGACTCAAGTGTAGGGGTCATTTAATGTGAGGCACACTGAAGCATAAGTTGGTATGGCTGATACTGTTTCTGATTAGATATAGGACTGGAGAATGTAGAAAGAAGTATATTGTATATAGAAACAAACATATATTAATAGTTTAAATAATTACAAAGTATGAACAAGAGTGAGAGTGAGAGAGAAAAGGATGGGTTGTGTTATTGTTGTACACCACTGTAAGGTGGGTACACGCTAATGAGAGCAGGCGCTTACGGCCATAATACTACAAGCTGGACTTATGTAATCTACTATCTAGGCTATACTACTGTCGTGTAAGGCGGCCTACTACTATCTACTGACAATGGGGGCCTTAGGCCTGGGACGTGTGGTAGGTTAAGTAAAAGGGGTGAGTGGCTTCTGAAGACTTAGGGGCCGGCTACTTAGCTGGCTGGATACCTTCTCTAGTGAGTAAGAGACAAGGTAAAATTGACTTGGGGTCTCCAAGCAATTTCCCTGCTGTATATATAGATAAAGGTGCACTATCTACATGGTCTGTGCGCGTGGGAAAAGAAGTACATGATGGAAATAAGAATTGTGCTGCGGGCTGCGCAGAAGCGTGGATTTCTCCTAAGCGCCCTTGGCACAGCATCTCGGCATAATAAGCGCCGAGATCACGTGATCGAAAAACGTAAGATAAAGAGTCCGTAAAAAATAGTAAAAATATCAGAAAAATTAGGCAAATCCAATGGTGTGAATAAGGAGGTTGTAACAGTTATGGAACAGGATAAAATAGTAAAGAACAGCAAAGCAAACATGATTTAGCCTTGAAATTAGTGTAGATGGACACTTGTAAAGCACATAGAAATATTCCTGGAATTCTTCTGTTATTTCTACAATTTTAATCATGTAAATACTTGAGGTATTAAGGGAGAAACAGTCCCTTGAAGGAAAGGCTCAATAACTTGAGTCTAACTGAAAGATTGTTCTTAAGTAAGCACTCTGCTTTCCAGAAGCTATTAACCTGAGTAGCTAAGAGGAAGGTCTGGGCCTCACTAAGAGCACAGCTTGTTTCAGCCTTTACCTAGAGTGTCTTAGTGATGGGAAGGATATTTTTAGAACTGGAGGCTAACTCTTATGAGGCATAGCTTTGTGAGACAGGCTCTCACTTAACATCTCATCTCTTTTCATCTTGTCATGTATCTTACCCTACTGTATATAGTAATCACAGGCCTCCAAGGGTATAAATAGCCCCTTGAACTGGCCTTTTGAATGCATCACATTTTACCATCCTCTCTCAGCCTGTGTGACTCTTAAGAACTTCTATTGATCTCTTTAAGCATCATACATAGTAAATTAGCCTAAAGCTATTAAGTTTGGCGCATATAGCCTCTAGGACGGCCCCAACCTATACAGGGAACCTAGAATCAGCTTGAGTGCAACCCTGCTAAGACTCCCTGGCAGTCTGCTAAAGTATTTGGTGCTTCCACAACGCCCTTACCCCCTTGTCAGCTGTTGGAGACAGGGAAATAATTTTCCATAATTCTCAATTAAATTGCAGTGAGTTCCAGAGACTGTTAAGAGTTGTGTAAGTACAGGAGTAAGAAAGAATTACTATATACAAAATGTATATGAGAATAACTAAGAGCTAGTATTAAGAATCAGAATATATGCACAGAATATATGCACAATATAAGCTAGGTTATCAGGAATAACAACTCCTAACAAATAGTCTAGCAACTATGAAGTGCAGGTGGTTGGTTATGTATAGTACCTTAGACTAATGTTACTTAAGCCTAAGTGACTAGGGGTATGTATACTTAAGGTCTCTGGGATAGTATCTTAAGTAAGAGGGTTACCTGACTAATGTACAGGATTTATAGGATTTGCCTAATAAGTATAGGACTTATATATGCTTAAGTAAGACTTAAGACTTATGGGGTTTACCTAAAATATATCTAGGATTTATGAGATATTGTAGATAAAGCTATCTACAATATGGGGGGTAGGGTGGATTGAAACACTATCACTCAATCACAACAATCCTTACAGTATTGTTGCACTATACTCAATGTTGAACTCAACAACTGTGACAGTCAAGGGGCACAGGGTTGCAGTAAATACACTAATAGGTTACCCTGTGTCTGTTGGGACTGGCCTATGGTCTTAGTGCGCCAAATAACCTCCTATGCTATTTACAGTGAGTCAATCACTAAAGTAAATGTGCAGATAAGCTGTTAAAGGCTTGTGTGTATATGTCAATATATAAGAGTGGATAAATGGATGCATTAGAAGCGTCTTCACAGGGTCCTTTTATACCCTGAGAAGGCACACAAACAAGTATATACATGATTGATACCAAGAGGGGGTACAGGAGGTACATGTGGCAACTGAAACACTTGAGGGAGCCAATACTTTGGTACATAGTAAACAAACAACAGATCCTAATATTTGCCCCAAGGCAATGTTTGCCCCAAGGCAGTATTTACCTGTGTGGGTCCTTAGATGTCCCAAGGCTAAGTGTTTCATCCTTGGAGTAAACAGTCCCAAAGGTAGGATACTGCTGCATTGGGTACTTACAGTAAATGGGGCCTAACTCTGCCAAATGTTGTCTGTTTTGGGTGTTTGACCCAGCGTTCTGGAGCGCACAAACAGGCGCACCTAAGCGCAAGCAATTTGGCAGTGTGGGATGCCCGGGTGATGGAGAAATAGTGTTGCATATGAGCCAAGTTGAGCCAAGCCAAGCCAACTTGCTTGTGCTAGAGTAAGCAGGCTTGTGGTTACTTGGTGTGATGATTAAGCAATTTGTGCCCTGGCTTGTGTGATGGGTCTGTTCTGTTGGGTTATACATATATTCAGCTTGGTTTGGTACGGTGCATGCACAATACATAAAATGATAATGAGGCTTAAGTTAGTATGTACATGGAATCAATAACTTCTGGCTATTCTTCATCCTTGCAAGTCATGCTCTCAAACAGATGAGAGACAAGATTGAGACCATTGGGCTTGATCTCAATCCCAGTCTCTGTAACACCGTCCAGACGGTTTCTGCAGCGCCAACGTAACGTGTGCTTCAAAACTTGCAGATATTTGACGTTCAAAGCAGAGAGGCAAGTTCTCTGAGCAGTTACGGTCAACTTGATTGACAAGAATACTTGTTCAGACAATACAGACAAGGCTTGCACAAGGAGGACGTTCATTGCAATCTGGTACAGTATTGGGTATGTATACTGATGATTCTGCCAATAAATAATAAACTCAACTCCCCCTCTTATTTTTATAAGTTCTTGCCACCATTTTAATTCAAAATACATAATATATTGAGCTCAGTGAAACTTGGCAGAAACTCAGCAAAAATGCAATGCAAAGGTACTTTGCACCTCATCCCAATTGCCTTCCAGCCTATCATACTATTGCAACGTGCTTAATTCAACAATCCCAACCATTCCCCAAATTCAATCCTTGGAGACAAAGCAAAAAAAAATGGCGCATTTATTCCTTTCCTTAGCTATATCCGCACTCAAACAAACTCATACAACTACACCCATTGGCAAGTATTTGCTCATGCCAATACTGTCCATCTATGGTATACATCAGGTAAGCAAAAGACCAAGTCAGACCTGTTGAAATATCTTGTAAATACTAGATTCTTCTAGTATGTTCTATGCGCAGTAATCAAGTCAGTAAGTACAAGTCATTCAGTGCGCAGTCATATGCGCAGCAATTTACCATATGACTCAGTAGGTTTCTTGGGATATATAAAGGCCCGCACACAAGCCCTCTATCCTAACCCCTCTATCTCTACTTCTCTTTTACTGTCTTTACTTTTGTATACAATTTAGTTTAGTTTAGTAATACATTTATATATACATCTATATACATAAGATTTCAACAAGACCCTCAATCATCACACGGTTGCCCTGAATTGACCCAACCTGATCCCAGCTTGTGAACCTTATTTTGCAAGGCAAGCCAAGTGCAAATTGCCCACCCTTGGCCTCAGATGCAACACTATGGAGAAAAGGCGCATTTAGTGCGTTGGCGCTTAAGGGCTGATTAAGCGCTGGAGCACTTGCCTATGCAACAGGGGGGGACCCTGAATATTTCTGTGTGTAGCCACAAGATATAATCTTGAATAATAAATACTACAAACAAGAGAAATATTACTTGTTACTGTTTATCTACTCAGCTAAATTTATATATGCTTAAATGAGTGAGAAAACAGCATATATGCAAAAGGCATTGCATATTGAGGGTATTCCTGAGGTTTGTAGGTTTTGTAAAGGTCACTATTGGATAGAGGGACCTTGAAAACCTTAGTTTGCATCTTTATCTCACTTGTTTACTGTAAGATTACTAGTGTAATTAATAAAATAAGTACAGATTATTGAAGAAATGTCATATCCATAACAGACAGCATGGTGACACAGTGGTGCCAGGACCAGCGTACTGGGTATGCCGCTTCCCAAAGCAAAGGCACTTACATAGTTACAAAGCTCCAGTCCAGGAGGGGCATACTAAGTACGCTGTGGGAGTAGCAATGTGTGAGCATGGTGGGCTGGGCATACCAAGTATGCTATACACATACAAGCTGGCTGGTGGTGGGAGTGATCTTAGTCAGGCAGTGAATCCTAACCAAAGAGAATGAACTGGGAAAGTTGGTCACTCACCAGTCCATCCTAGGTCCATCCTAGGGCTCATCCTAGTATCCTAGGATCCTAGGATGGTTAGGAGACAAATCCTAGGTGGGCTTAAAAACCTTACTCCAATGCTATGCAGCCTGTCAAAGAGCAAGGGCTTCTGCCCTCACAGATTGCTGAGTTTTGTGCTGACACCCCACTGCCAAGGAACCCAACCAGTCAGACCAAACCCTGAACAAGCAAGTTGCTTATACGCAGCAGATTTGAGAGCTGGGGTTGGACAAGGAGTTTGATGAGGGGCTGGGCAAAGAGAGTGGCAAGGGGCTTATACAGGAGGTAGACAAGGAAATGGCGGACTTGTGGACGCAGGAATGGGTTGACAACAAGGAATGGGAACAGGTCCAAGAGGATGACAAAGGAATGGAAGGTGGCAAGAGTGGAGATGAGGAGAACAATGCAGCACTCACCGCAGAGGAGCCAGTTGAGTACAACAACGATGGACAGATTAGTGCACGGTCAAAGGGCAAGGGCCCGGCCACCCACTAGGCGTATTAACTCAAGATTGTCACCCGTCATGCCCTCTCACAACCCCGGCTCCAGACCAGCATGTACACAATGACTCAATTCATTGACTTTCCCTTTCCCTTTTCTTGCTCTTTTTGCTCTTAGCTCTTTGGTGTTCTGTTGACTTGTTGCCTCCTCCCAATCATACACGCAAAACCCGTTCCGTCTAATTTGTCTTGTTTTCTCCATGGTTAGGTATACTGCTCAGCCCCATATCCATATTGTTCTTCCTCATCCCCATGTGCGTTATTGCCTGTGCCTTGACTTGCCTCAACCCCCACCCCGCCGTTTCTACTTTATATCATGTACTATTATCTTACGTGGTGTCATTTTGCGTGTCGTTTTGTGCCGCATCGTGTCGTTTTGTGTTGGATTGTGTCGTGCCGTGTAGCGTCGGGTTGTATTGGGTTATACTTGTGATGTATGCTTGTGTTGCGCAAGCCTCTGTGAGAACTGAAACAATAAATTACTGTATTAGCTGTATTACACTGTGTGCGTGAATGAGATCAATCGCCAATTATAGTTTAAAAGCAAGCGTACACATGTAGCTAACCAACAAACAACGCCGCAAAGACCACTCAATCGTGAGAAGAGTATCAAACTCGTGAGTAAACACGAGTGGATCGAGTGGATCATGAGACTGGTATCAAACTCGTGAGTAACCACGAGTGGATCGAGTAGATTGCAAGGCTCTACATCAACTCGTGACACCGCACGATGTGACATAGGAACTTACGACACTGACGGACTGGGGGGGGGCCTCCTCGCAGCGCTCCGGTCCTCATGAGTGCCCTGGAGGCCTCCGGATAAATTCATGCCCCCGTAGAGCAGAGACTAGAGACCATTCCGTAGTACACTTGTTGCTGAACCGCCGCCAAATCAGATTTTTTATATTCAGTGACCCAATGAACGAGCTCCAGACTCTCGACCATGTCCGTCGTGCAAGTCAGACCAGCTCGGACAGGGGTTGGTATTACTCGGAAGCTACCCAAATTGTGGGGGGTAGGGTTGAACAGAAATAATACTGAGTCAACGGTCGAGTCGGCTATGTGGACAATATTTGTGTTAGGTAGTTTGACTGTGCACTCCGAGCTATTAAGGAGATAGTTTGGTGACATGATTTGCCCCTCCAATAAATGATCACATTACCGAAAGCAGAATCCATCCTTCATTCCGAGCTCTGTACACCAGACATGAGTCGCCAGACGATCCAGCGGCTGACAGAAGTCGGATTCGCTATGGATATTCCTATGACATACATAAGTGAACAACACTTCATGACGATCCTGAACGTATAAGATGTGTTGAAGCGCGTGAACCAAGTCTTTCGAAGTAGACTCATCCTGTGGCTCGCTGCTCGTAGCTGGGCGTGTTACGTTCAAGACACCAAGTTTTCCAGGGTAGATCAACTCAAAGGTTTGATAGTAGTGGCTATTCTGACATTTAGGTTTAATAGCGGGAAAAGCGCAACAGTAGAGAGCATTCACTGGGTCAAAGATCCAAGCGGGGAGCCGCAGGCTTTCATCGACCATATCTCCGATCGGCTTCGGCAGTGTCCGACGAATATTCGGATCAGCTCGAACCTCATCAAGCCATGTGTTGAACCTTTCTGGTGTCTTACATACAGAAGACGCAGTGGTGAAAACGGTGAGGGTCGCCTTTGTCGACATGAAGTGAATAAAAATTCGTCTCCATCATGTGAGGGCACAACGGAGTCGAAGGCAATGAAATGGCAGACCGACTGGCTAACGAAGGAGCTAGAGCTGTTCCGACCCCCATCTTCAATCGCACCGTTACATGGGCGAGAGAACAGGCAACCCTGAAGACCGCACGCTCATGGAAGAAAATATGGCACGAACACTCTGAGTCCAGAGTCAACTCGAAGTACTACATCCCCCGCCCACCTGCTCTCAAACTACACCCGATCTTCAACTCCAGCAACTTGGACAGGGACCTCGAGTGCCGCCTCGTCCAATACCTAACAGGACATGGACACTACGGCGAATACCACGCCCAATTCAACCATAACGTCGATCCCAGATGCGCCTGCGGGGAGTCGGACGAGACCATATTCCATTAAACCACCTCCTGTCCCGCTACAGCGGGACACAGGGGGATACTTAGTGAGTTTTCCACCAACATTAACGATCCCACACTGTTTGGCTCCCTTGCAGGTCTCGAAGCAGTAGCAAAGTTCATTGCCAGAACGGGCATAGGCCGAAGACGAGGAGGCCCGCAGGCAACCGCTCAAACTATGTAGTATATACGCCCTTACGGCCGCCACACCATTCCCGCCCTTACGGCCACTACCCTGAGTTAGGCCTTAAGCCACATGTATGTCGCCGCGCGACGATTTCCTCTTTCTCTGACCGTGCTACTCTCGTGTTTGTTCTCCTTTTGGTTCTGCTGATGTGTTTTCCTCTTGTAGCTTTTACGGTTCGGTCGTGTTTGTGAGCGGTTTGCCTAGTTCGCATGTAGCTCCCGTATTGCCCATATATGGACGTGTATCAAAAAAAAAAATCTCCATCATGTGACTTACTCGATTCCTCTACGAGGCCCCGAAAATCTCGGGAACGCTTGGAGATGCTCGTGGAGTGTTTTCAAGTGCTCGCCGACCAATCCGGGTCCGTCGGGTCCTAAAGAGGAGGTTCCCAAAACTGGAACACTCCAGAGTGCTCCAGGGTTTTTGGAGCCCCGTAGAGTCCACCCTCACATCTACCCTCAATGCTCCTACGGCGATAGTGCCCAAACCCCCATTCACTGTCTTCGTAACTGCTCAATAATGAACGAATTTATAGAGACCCTCACCAAAGTTACACCACATTATTGCAACGAACACGAATAGGCCGTACGTGTGAAAGAGCTTAAGATCACTGTCAATAAGTTTATGAGGGATACTAACTACTGGGTTATGTCGTGGCCCTTTGTTCCCTACGTCATGAGGCTCATAGATGATCAATAATGCCTCCTTGAATGTCTCGTTGTACATACTAAACCGCTCAATAGAAAAGTTACATTCAACATTTAAGTGGTTTGCAAACACTGGCATATATCTAGTGGCGTATGGGTTCTAATATTACTATAATTGCCCGCCGTCACAGGTTGACTCAGGCTTATTGTCTTTTCCCGAAAGTAGGTCTGGGCACCACGCCAACTCTACTCAGAACATTTTCAATGCAAATTTGCAACGCTTACTATAGCTTTCAACTTCCCACTCGGTATGCATGTCATGTTTATATGGAAAAAGATCATTCAAATTAAATATATTATGTATGTAAAAAATATGGCACCAAAATCTATCTGGGTGTCTATAACTCTTTCTTCTCCGTGGTCGTGGTGGTCGTAACCTCGACCGCGACCCCCCCTAGCCTCTCTACACCATCTTGGTCTTTCTCTTCAAGTGAATCGTACTCGGCCCCAGCGGAGCCGGTGGTCACTGGTGATGGCGTGGTGAAGGTGGGGTCGTCGTCGGAGCCGCCAGGGTTGGATCTGTATGACCCTGGGAGATCATAGGAAGCCTGAGACTCGGGTAGGTCGTAAGCAGATGGAGGAACGAGAACATCAAGGTCTGAGAGTTCGAACGGTGGGGGATCCGCTTCGTCTGGTACGCGCACGACAGACTGCCCTCCCATGTCAATAGACTTTTGGGAGTCAGGTTCCTGATTCGAGTCAACTCGTGCACGAACCTTCTTGATCACAGCCTTGGAATCTGACGAGCGTCTTCGGTAGAACAACAAATATGCGTTAGCATTCTAGGCTGAGCGTAAGAACACTTTGATCCAATTGGGGGTGAGGGACTTACGACCGAGTCTTCAGCGCTCGACTTGCTGACATAACTGTCGTCAAAGTGGTACCATTCGCCATCGGACAAGTTCTTCGCATATGCCCGATAGTGACCTCCACCAAGACCGCCCATATGTTCATCAACCGCAAACAAGTCATATACGCATTCATCCGATTGACCGCTCTCTCCAACTCGTGAACTCAGATCAAGTCCAGAGATCGGGAACTCAACGAGAGCATCGATCTTGTCTCGCATGGCTCGGGCATTGGAGAAACGTTTGAGGTGGACGACAAGTATATCGGGTACGGACCAGAGCTCGAATCTCTTGGTTGCTTGCTGATGCTTTTTGCACCTAGGACAATACCAGAGGTCTTCCTCGCCAAGTTGCTCTTCCTTCGTGAGTTCGTCGAGACAATCTTCGAGATCGATAGAACGCCTGCCTGAACGAGATTTGATTTGTGCATCCCGCGCCGCCTGGACTTCTGGGTGTATAAACTCCTCCCACTCGTCGAAAAGCGAAGACTCGGAGCCAAAGAAATGTGTCTGCATTGGCGATGACCACTGGCATACAAGAGCGTCAGTGGGCTTGACCAGCGGCGTGGGTTGAGACAGCTTCTCGACAATTACTGCGCTGCCATCCTCGCTCTCGGGGTCAGATAGAGTTGGGTCCGGTTTTGCCGCCTGCTCACGCGTATTCCAGTCGACCCATCGAACGGAAGAAGCATTCATATTGAACCCTGTTTCGATCCCAGTCGCTGTTACCGAGTTAAATAGTCGTAGCTCGAATAATTCGGTTTGCGGACCGATCACCTCGAAGTCCTCTTGCCCTTGCGGGTCAGCAGGAGGTGCGAGTTTTCCGTCATCCTGAGCGGGCTCCGTAGACGCTTCCTCCTTGGCCACGATTTCCTGGGCAGGTTGCATCTCCACATCTCGAACCACCTCGACCTTCATCTCGTCGGCTTCTGGCCTGATCTCCGTCACAGCTTCGTCCGCCTCGTCCGCCTCGGGAGGTATTTATTCAACCAACTCCCCTTCACCATCTTCGTCCTCGCTAAGGAACAACCTAGGGCCACGATATTTCCACAAATTGCTCTTATTCTTTGTCCATCTTTCGCACCGTTCAACCACAGCTCGGTAGATCTCCTCGCGCGAACTGGCTTCAGCAGGGGTGAGTAACACAAAGAACGGTACGCCAAACGCTGTACTGCGTTGAGCCTCGGAGATGTGGAATATAGGTAGAAGGGATGGGGCGTTCGGGTCGGTTTTGGGAGGTGGTTTCGGTTTGGCGCCAAACGTAAAGGAGGACGTCTGAGGAGGAGGTTTGGCGATAGATTTCACGGGAACGGGAAGTTCATATACGACTAGGGTATCTTTCTCGGCGAGTTCGGTCAAATTCATATAGTCGTCGTAAAACTTGTAGAACTTATGCGACCATACTTCCGCCGCAAGGAGCTACGAACGAGTGAGCAAAACAAAAACTGGGCCTTGGGCCGGCGCGTGATGAATAAAGACGCGAATATATGCATACATGATAAGGGGAAAGGAGATGCGCGTACGATCCAGACCGGTAGACGCATGGGGTGGGAGCCGGAGAGGCGGTACGCCGAACCGGGGTGCCACCGGGGCCGAGCCACCGAGCGAGCTGGGTGGGCGGCCGAACCGGATCGTATGCGTGTAGAGAAGGCGCGGGCGGGTGGGAACAGATAAAGAGAAAGAGGGGAAAGATGGACTGGAAAAGCTCTGCAGCGAGCACGTTGTGCTCGCCGAACGTAGAATGAAAGAGGCAGAGTGAGCGGTGTAAGCGCCGAGAGCAGGGTGCAACAAACAAGACACAAATATGAGGTGCTATTACAGTAGTAAAGGCGACACGCAACGGCCTGGTCGGCCCAGTATAAGTTTTGCGTCCTTCACAAGCTCCGTCGCAAAACTGCACCTAATCAGTAATTATGCCAAAGCAAAAATTTATTGAATAAGAAAAGTGCTCAGTTGAATAAACATAAACCGAGTTCGCGGGTAAATGATTGCAACAGATCAAAATAGCCGAGTGGGCAGATGGCACCGCCAGGGTGGCGTGCATGGTCCAGCGTACGCGAAATCATGCGCTAGGCGCGTGAATCTTTGATTAGATAACACGCAGGAGATAGAGCCCTGCTCCGGAGGTGATAGAATCTAATGATAAAAAGGGTCGATTTGACGCATACAGCGTACGGATGGCCGAGGCGGAAAGGAAATGCGATATACGAGTCAGAGAGGCGCTTGGAAAGCGAGGTGTGATAGGGCAGCTTCGAGGGCGGGTAAAGAATTCGCAACTGTACCATTGGATGAACGCATAAAGAAACAAATCTGAGCCGGGAAAGAGGTATCCACGGCACAGATTGAGGCAGAAGAGGAACGCAGCTCGGGCGGGAAAAAGACCAGGAGTACTCACATTTTCCGCCTCGACCCCGAACCATTTGGCGAACAGCTTCTTCAGATATCCATAGCTCGAGTCCTTCGGAACCTCGATTTCGACAGCCAGCGTACGTTTTCTCGTATCCCAAGGAACCCAGTGAATGATGTGCCGCCATGTTTTCGTGACAGGCAGAGGAAGTGTAAGATACATAAAGGGATCGAATGCGATTGAGATCTGTACGAGGAATGCAACGAGTACTTTCAACCGAGACATGCACGAGTCATTGTCTGGCCTGATGCAAGAACAAACCACGCGAGGTAAAAGGGTTAAACTCACTTTGCTACATTTGGAGCATACAAGCGTGCTCTTGTACATACCCTGAAAGAGATCAACGATTATGCTATCGTTTCGCTTCTTGTGCCCTTCCCAGGTCTCCTTTGCAACCGCCTTTTGGTCACCACCTTCCTCTGGCTATTCGGGTTTCTCGAGGTATGGGTTCTTGAGCACTCGATTCAAGTCTGCAATCCGTCCAACAAGAACCCGAGAAACTGTCGGGTATCATGCTGTTGATAGCCTGAAAACGCAGGAGCGAATTTTCCCAAGGTATGTTTGAACTCTCTTGGCGCATACGAGTTTGTGGAGTTGCCCCACCTATAGCTCTTTGTCGCAGGCTCGGCGGATGAGTTGGGGGATGGATATAGGTGGTGGATAAGGGCGCCAAAGACGTTAGTGATCTGACCCTGCATGTCGAGAGGGTTATCGTAGTTCAGCCCTTGTTTATAAAGACCGGAAAGGAAGTATTCCTCGAGTTCGGGAATATGGGTCAGGTACTGGAGCGTGGAATTCATAAAACAAGTATTGCCGCTAGAATGAACAAAAAGTACAAAGAGAAAGGAAGTCGGCATGATGCCGGTTTTTGAAACGGGGGGGTGAAATTGCCAAGAGTAATGCTGAGCAATAATCTCGCAAAAACGCATATTAAACAACGGATTGGAGAATGGATAAATGGATGAAGTAAAGCTCGTAACGTATGAGGACGAATAGAATGAAAATATGAGATGGGATATCCATCGTATATCAGGGGCAATGCGAACGTATGGGAACTTAAATTAGGGTGGAGACTCGAAACAATCGGATAAACAACCCGGTACTCACAGATTTTGTAAACCCGTGGTCCCTCGCCGTACCGCTGGGGCCGGGCTTTGCCTCTAAACGTGCTCGTTAGCGTAATTTTCAGAGTCGACATGGCGCTCGGGTGGTGACCACCTTGCTCTTGTTCGCATCATGAGATGCTTGAAGTTTGCTAAAATATTCTGAACCTTTTCAAAAGAGTGGACCAGGTTCAGGTGCATCGTCAGGGGCTATCTCATCATTAGAAGTAGGATCGGAGAGGGTAGCGACACTCTTGGCTTCAAGAGTCCAGACTCCGGGTTGGCACTGGGTTTCAACGGCGAGGACGTCTGAGATCTTGATAAAGTTGGAGATGCGAATCTTTGAGTCTGAGGGTATAAGGAGTAGGGACCCTCGGACGGTATCAGTGGGACGAATACCGTTGTGCTGGTGAGTACACTAATTAAGGTACGTTTAACCACTGACCCTGAGTCAAGAACGTTGCTTGTGTTGGCTCAGAAACTCTAGGTGGGTGAGGGAAAATGAATTGCCCGAGCTGTGACCAAATAACTGCCACCCTGCTTGCGAACGATTGTAAGAGACAGTGGTGCTGGGCTGCAACAATTTCTCAGCTGCCAAGCAGGCGTGAAGTTGATCAGTGGCTATGCTTTTCACTCTGGCGCTTACCCATGTTGGTTGCCAATGGCTTAGTCTTTGTAGTCTCTTCATTTTTTTCGTGCAACAAGGTCTTGCAAATCAATACTCTGATTGATTCCAAACACAAAACTTACTTGGAAGGCTCATGTCTGCTCCAAGTATGGAATCTGAGCATACATCTTTGTCCCAATTCTGACGTCCGTTTTGCTCGACTAGCTGGGTCTAGCAGCACCCCTCACGTTGTTCGCGTCAGTACATCAACAAGAACAGATAGGCAATCCAAGGCCCCTCTTCTTAGAGGTGAAATAAATGGTAACATAGTTCACGGCATGGACTTTCAACTGTTTATTCGTGAAGTGTGCAAATTTCCCAACAGTCATTATCAGGCAATCAAAGAAGGCCTAGATTGCAATGCCTTTGAATCAGCTGGTTGGTGGGGCCCAATCATGGACAGAATTAAAGACGTCCCTCTTGGTAATGAAGCTGCACTTTACGCACCGTTAATTGATCTCTACGACTCGATCAGCACACAAATTGGTCCTCTGTTTGACCTCCAAAGCAAAACCAACCTTGCATTTAGGGATACTTTGCAAAAATACCTACTTGATTCACCTGCTTTTTGTAAGCCAGATATTACTGGTGTGTCTGGAACGATGCCCAATGGAACGCCTAGCTGGAAGGACGTACTGGTTTGTTGGGAGGTGAAGCACAGCAACAAGCGTGGGGCTCATGACCAACTTGGAGAGCCGCCAAGGAAAAGGGTGAGTATTATAATCCCATGAAATGCAAGTACTCACCCGTAGATCAGTCAAAGCCGTTGCAAAGTGCTAGCCAATCCAGGCAATCAAACAGCAAAGTTGCTGGATCAACGCCAGGTAGAGACAGTGACAATCCATTGGAACAACTACTAAGCTATTGCCTGGAAACAATCAGCGCTCAGCCCCATCGCCGTCATACTATTGGAGTTTTGCTCTCCAAGTGGCGACTACAGCTGGTTTTTCATTTGAGAAGCTTTATTGTAGTCAGTCAAGCTTTTGATATCCGCTCCGACCCAGTCAAGTTGACGGTTGCATTTGCGGCTTTGTGGACAACAGATTTGAAGGCCCTTGGATTTGATTTGCACTTTATTGACAATTCAGGGAATGTCACCATTTGCCCCCAGGAATGTCTTGTCATGATTGGGGACCAAGAGTATACAATCAATAAAGCCCTGTTTTGGGCTCAATCTCTTCTTGGACGCGGAACGTGCACACTTTGGGCGGTGGGTTAGGGTTAGGTTAATCAGAGAAACTAGGCTGCTAGGTAGGCTGGGTCCCAGCCTGGGTCCCAAACTGAGCCAGGCTACCCATGGTAAAACCTCTTAGGCTTGAGTGTATGCATGGAGATCACACCTCTGAACACTAGTCAGTATTTGAATGAAAACATGCAAGCTAACACCTGTAGTGCATGCTTTGTATGCACAGCAAGCACAACACTTGACATCTGAAAAGAGAGTATGCACAGTGTGATACTTATCATGCGTACAAAGTACGCACAGAGAGTGCAACACTTGTGATTTGTCAGTATTTATACTGGCACGCACATAGCACCACACACCATGCATACAAAGTACGCACAGAGAGTGCAACGGTGGTGATTTGTCAGCATCTGCACCACCACGCACATAGTGCCACATGCTATGCGTACTTTGTACGCACAGAGAGTGCAACACTTGTGATTTGTCAGTATTTTATACTGGCACGCACATAGCACCGCACACCATGCATACAAAGTACGCACAGAGAGTGCAACAGTGGTGATTTGTCAGCATCTGCACCATCACGCACATAGTGCCACACGCTATGCGTACTTTGTACGCACAGAGAGTGCAACACTTGTGATTTGTCAGTATTTTATACTGGCACGCACATAGCACCGCACACCATGCGTACAAAGTACGCACAGAGAGTGCAACACTGATGATTTGTCAGCATCTGCTTAGTTTAGGTTAGCTTAGGTTAGGTTAGGTTAGGTTAGGTTAGGTTAGGTTAGGTTAGGTTAGGTTAGGTAGGTTAGGTTAGGTTAGG